>NW_024037064.1:6611605-7811605 GCF_015706575.1 Patiria miniata | reverse complement strand
TAATGGTAAAGTGCCTTGCTCAAAATCACAAGCACCATGTTCCCACGGTCAGGATTCGAACCCATGTACCATGGGACACGCGTCGAACACCGTAACCATTGGACCACAGCACCTCATCTTCGAGCAAATCTAACTGAATGGATTCCTCTATTTTTCTTTTCTGACGGATGAAAATTGATGAAAATGTGGCAACTGCGCTATCACTGCAAAAGCTGAGGTTACACGGCACCTCGGCAGCGTATGGCATAACCACTTCTAAGACGTATTGACTTGAAATTGATTTGTTACATGATTTTTAACTGACTTGCCAAAAATTTGTGATTGACTTGCAACTGACTTCAGATAGTTATACATGTAATAATAGCAGGCATTTACATAGCGCTTTTATGCCGCAACGGGGTATCAAAGTGCTTTACAATTATTTTTTTCCCTGTTCAACGGGCAAACACTCCTGAAACCTTCTCAACTCCCTGGGGAGCATACACGGCCGGAAGGCAGCCATTTCGGCACTCTTGGCCGTAATAAGCCTCTCACAGTAGCCAACACTGCCCTGACAGGCACCCATCTACTCCTGGGTGGAGAGAAGCAATGAGTGACAAAGTGCCTCGCCTCGGGGCACACGCACCATAACGCCCGGCTAGAGTCGAATCTACAGCTTGTGTTTGACTGCGACTATAATGCCTGGCTAGAGTGGAATCCACAACTTGTGTTTGACTACGACTCTGGTGCATAGGAGGTCAGATCACCTACAGTGATCAGATCACCTACAGTGATCACCTATAGTGATCAACTACAGTGATCAGATCACCTACAGTGATCACCTGCAGTGATCAGATCACCTACAGTGATCACCTGCAGTGATCAGATCACCTACAGTGATCACCTGCAGTGATCAGATCACCTACAGTGACCCAGACCACCTACAGTGATCACCTGCAGTGATCAAATCACCTACAGAGATCACCTACAGTGATCAGATCAGATCACCCACAGTGATCTGAGAATTGAAGAGAATCTTCATTAAGAATCAATCCAATTTTCTTGTCGTTCCAGGGAGTGCACGCGCGGAGGCTTCTGCAACTTCATGCATCTGAAGCCCATCTCGCGCCAGCTGCGTCGCGACCTGTACGGCCGGCGCAAGAAAGGTCGCCGCTCTCGCTCACGCTCACGCAGTAAGGAAAGGCCAGCCGGGAGATCGCGCTCCCGAAGCAGAGAGCGCCCTCGACGTGGGCACGACAGGTCCAGGGATCGTGAACGCTCAGGGCGATTCTAGAGTCCACGTAAGCTCCACGCGGCGAGTTATTGTGGTTAACCTTCTTCAAAGGCATATAGGGTCATTTGCTTTTCGTGCATTTTGTTCGTTTCCAATTCTGACAGCACTCAATATCCAAAGAAGGATGTTGAAAACCTTGCTCAGGGGATGCTTCTCTTTTCGTTGAAGTAAGAAATCGTGCACAACCTTTTAATCACGATAAATGCAAATGATCCTATGCCTTTGAGTACATTAAAATTGGAATAGCCATTGTGTGGTACATATTGCTCCAATTGAGGGTTCTGAAGACCTGTATTTTCTGTGGGCTCTCAATAACCTGGGCAGGTGCGCAAACCAATCAATTAAGTCGTGCCCCGTCACCAATGACTGCTGTGACTGATGTCCGGCATGCACGCACTAACATGGGTGTCTGTTAGATTCAGTCAGATGTCTAGTGAAACCACCAAATGTTGATAAGGATAACCAAAATGAAAAACTTATCTAATAAGTGAGAATTCTTTCTCGTATTTCTTTGTAAAGAAGTTCTAGTTGCCTTTTTTTGAAAAGCACTCTTAATTTGAAATGTTACAAGTACTTCAATCCTTGATATTTCTGGGGGGGGGAATTCTGAGTTCTTTGTTAATTGTGAACATATCCCTCCCCGATTCTAACATGGATGTGCCCCATTGCATAATGTAGTGACTTCCTTGTATATAATTTTTCTTGTAGAAACTGTATGTGTAGTTAAATGATGTCTTTTTCTTTCTTCTTTTTTCTTAATGTGTCTAAAAAAAATATAAAGTTTGTTTTTAAGCTGTTAAGAGGAGCTCACTTTTGCTTCGGTTACCTAAGTTGTGATTAAGTATTTTCTTTTGATTTTATTGAAAAATACATGTAATACGTTTGTGGAATAGCTTTAAGGTAGAGTAGACCATTTGCAGCTTTCCAAAAAGTAACCAACTAAATTATTGTTGATGTAGCCGAACGTGGCGCGGCCCCCAACGTGGCGCACTTTGATTTTTCGCCTGTAGCGCCTAGCTAGAACAAAAGTTTTAACTGAAATTTCACACTCCCGTTCATAAATCGCGAGTTTATTTATCCGTTACAAAGTTAGAAGAAAAATTTATTTTGGCGTGATTTTCCGATTTTATTTTCAAGTGCAAAGTGAACCCTCTGAAAATGCCCCAAAAAATAAGAAAATAATCTTCTGACAAACATCTGTCTGGGTATGTAAGTAAAGATGATAATGATTTATCAGAATTTATCAAGTTTACAGAAATTATGAAATGTTAATTTGGCATTTTCCGAGATTTGTTCAAGTGCGCCACGTTAGGGAACACTCCGCCAATTTGTGCCCAATTTCCGGACGCCACCGTTTTTGAATTTAGGATTAAATTTTATGAAACCGAAATTGTTCACAGAGGTTAAATAGCAAGCATTAATAAGGTAAAAGTACTAGTAATTTACTGCATGAATTTCAGGTTTGTCCACAAAGAGGTTTGGCAACACTACACCAGGAAAGCTGGGTAAGCTTCGAAGTGCGCCACGTTAGGGAACACAACTATATTGTGAAAAAGATTACTAATACTTGGTGTAAAGAAAGTAATGACACTAAACTCTCTGTGACATTATTCCTTCTAGCGTGCTTTCATTTTGAAGAAAACGACAAAAGAAGGTCATTTCCAAAGATTTGTCAAGTGAGTGAGTGACACATATTTGGAAATATCCATGCATTCTAATTGGTTCATTGTAGTTGGTTCGCAATTGGGTGAATGGGTTACGGCTGAAAGAGAATCATACCCTGTTTGCTGATTTCAGGATTGTGTCACAAGAGGGCGCAATTCAAAATATGACTGGCAACTTTGGAATTGAAATCGAGATCCAGAATATGTTTGTTTTGTTTTCTTGAAATAATTGCACAGCATTCACAGACCTAACACTTCATCAGATTACATGTAGTTATTAAGCGTCTGTCTTTAGATTTTGATCAGTTTTGTTGGTTCAAACCAAAAAGAAATTGCGCAAATGGTTTGCTCTAGCTTTAACACATTCGGCTTACTATGGTTTTGTTTACTTTTATTTTCTTAAGATTTACGACTCTACCATGACACAATCCGTTTATAGTGATGTGTTAAGTCAGACTTGATGTATGTATAAAGCAACTTTTTGAAGTAGATAAAAAAATAATTTGTTTGTGTAACTCCAGATAAGCGTTGTTTTATTTTCTTGGAGTTTTGTTGATGGACCTTGGATGCCCCAGGACCACCCTAGCTTGGCATGCCTTCAGCGGGCCTTCACCACCACCCCCGGTCAACCCCCCATTTCCTGAAAGCTAATCCACTGCTGCACTGATATCCATGTTTAAAAACTTGAGATCGGTGGGTGTTAGGCTACACAGCGCCCTCTTTAGTTCTGTACGGAATCCGAAATGAGGTCTTGGGAGCCTTTCCATTAAAATACAGCAGACATTTCAATACTGCAGACATTTATTGAAAAACTAGAAGGACTTAACTTGTGTATCGTGGATCAACATTGACCGCTTGTCACTAACACGGAAACGAAAGCCGCAGTGTTTGATAGACGGGGCCCGTTTGTAGCCTCTTTGTCTGACTATAAACTCACCGACTGTTACTTTGTGTATTACGTCAATGAAAAAAATGGCTAAATGGATGTGTAGGCCACGCGCATTTAATGAGAATACGTCACTGATGATTGCCATTTTGAATGGAATGAGTTGGCGCTTTTGGGGCCAGCATTATTATACTTGGCTGGTGTTGTCTTGTTTTCAACTGTTTGTGCATTTAATATAAATTCGCAGTAAATCGTGGACCCCCTATTGTCCGTTTTTTGTTTGTACTCTAACGTTTTAGGAAGACCTCAAGAATGTTTTGTACACGATTGCCAATACTGTGGACCCTATAGTCCTCCATTGTTCAATGTCCCCTATTGAATGCAGAAACAAACACACACATTTCCGAAATGGAAAACACCCCAATCAAATTATCGTTCCGGTTTGTTCGAAAGGTTTTAAAAGCTCCTGAAAATCGGGCCATTTGTTAAAAAAAAAATGGTGTTTTCCCTTCAGGAAAAGAAGACGAAACACAACAAATGACGCGGGTTCGACCTCTTTTTTAGCACGCATGATGGATGGCCAATGTCCTCATTGACCGCATTTTGTTCGAAAATAAGTCACTGTAATTTCTTGTGCAGGAAACTCCCACGACTGTACGTGCCCAAAAAGGACTGTCAGTGGACAAGAAACAGCTTTCCTCATCGTTCAGTTTCTGTTTGCAAAATCCAATTATGGAAACACTGGTCAGCATATGGGACCCGTTTTCGAGACAAATTGAATGGACTTTGTATATAGCGGCAGCCGCGGGCGCCTGTGTTTTGCGTATTTGCGCTTAGGGGACGGCAACACCTCCCCAAATTGACTCGGTGAATCTAATTATATCGCGACATCTTCGAATTTAGCGGAGCCCCGGGGAGGCCGGCGAGGGAAACGGGAGCTTTTGTCCCGGTGAGCTGACGGCCAAGGCCTGGTGAAGATGGGACCTCGGAAACTGAGGTTGGATTTTCAAGCACATCTCGGTAATCTAAAAAGTGACCGGAGTGTGGTGAAATCTGGTTAGTAGGACTGGTTGGTTGTATTGCGCATGCCTATAGGTGAGCATATGACAGAAGGGGATCCATACGGTACGGAAGTGGCAAGATTTCATCAGAGTCCAGATTTCCTATGACACTGCATTCAACTCGTGCCATGTATTTTTTTTTCCGCACCGTGACCCCACTGTTTGTCAGCATGCACATTATTGTCGCGTGAATGCGCGTGCTTGTGACGTCATGATGACGTGTACCTCTTTGGCTCGGCTACCTCACTCGTAGTCCTACCGTCGCGGGGGAAGCTTGCATCTCAGTTGCTGCGGCGTCTAGTGAAAATAAGCGGCACTAAAGAGTTTAAACTGAACTTGCTTTCGGCAACTACAGTTCAATGTAAGGAAGACTATCGTGGATCATAGGCATCCCTGTGAAAAGTGATCGATGTTGATGAAAGATCAACCCCGAAAAGAAATGGTAAGTCTTGATTTTTCAATTAATATTTGTTTTTAATTAGCAAAGATCTCGAACATTCACACTGCGGAAACAGTGTCAAACAATTAAACATTATTCTAAACATTCTTGCTATCCCTTTGTAAACACGTTTAAATACTAAACACGTTTACTTAAGAGTATAAAATTAATGGATAGTGTTAAGCAATTGAACATTGATGCTAGGTACAATACACGTAATTAATGTTAACCTTAAATGGATATAGTGTTTAGCAATTGAACATTGATGCTTAGGTGTGACGTAATTAATGTTAACCTAATTAAATGGATACAATTGAACGTTGATGCTTAGGTATAAGACACGTCATTAATGTTAACCTTTAAACATGTTTACAAATTGATTGATTTTTTTAGCAATAGTGATGTCTTAATCTGGCTGTGAATTCTCAGGCTAGCTTCAAATTTTCCTTTTGCACAAAAAAATGTCACTTGGTGCATCTTTATATACCAAGAACCATTGGAATAAACTTCGATATCAAGCTTAAACCAAAGGAAGCTGAATTCAATTCCAAATCTACGCCTACGCAATACAAATCTGATGTTTTCACCAAGAAGGTGCGAAACTTTGAGACCTAAAACAAAATATACAAATTTCCAGACCTGCCATTGCTCGCAATAAGACATCAAATCTAATCACTGAATTCTTGATTTTTCGACAGCGGACAAATTTACAGTGTTCTCCAAAATAATTTACTTGCAGGGCCCTAGAAAAATAAAGAGAACGCGGCTAGCTCGAAGGCCGGTAATTCTAAATTATAGGGTAGTAATGCATGAAACATAAAACAGGAAGACCTTTTCAATCTGTGTATTTTCCGCTACATTGGCTGTAGCTTGCTTTTATATGCGGAATGTAGATTAGAGTTCGAATGTCAATACACGCGAGAGTCGAGCTGCGGTTTGCACAATATAGTGAAGTCCAAAATTAAATGGTGGAAATAAGTGCTTGCGACTCTGCGCTCGCTCATGCACGCGTGACTTCGCACACGATTACTCAAGTACAGAAAGTGAGCTGCCAAAAGATGCAGGTGGATAAGAAGCGAGTGCATATATACTGCTTCTAGTATAGTAGTGGTGAATACTGCATGCGTATATTAAGATGGTCTTCCACTTACCAAAAAGTGAAATAAGATTCTTAAGTACAGCGGTGAAGTGCATGAAACATGCGGCGCCAGACTAGTAATGCATAATGCAGGGAGATGCTACCTAGGGTACAACCCTGCAATAAAATTCCCATAGACACTAGTGCGAAATGCCCATACTTCAAAATTCTTTTTAAAAATACTCGGAACTCTCACAGGTGTTTAAGCTGCACAGAAAAATGATGATCAATATGTCATCTTTCATTTTCTTTCCATTTTTGGTAAGTTGACCATTGACTTTTTGAGAAATTCTCACTCCAAGAAGATGACCCCTATTTTTCCCAATGCGAAAAAGTAACCATCCTGACAAACGATCCCTCCAAAACATGGCAAAATAGTGCCACTTTCGATTCTACTTGCATCCAAAATGCTCAGAATTGGAAGCCCCAAGTCTGGGCCAGAGGTTCATTGCCATATCTCTTCGAACCCCCAAATGTATGGCTCTCAGAACTCTCTAAATGTAGACTATTTTGAGGGCATAACTTTTACTCATGACCTCGGCGGATGTGTTTAAGCCTGTATACCGGTGTGCACCCCTCATGTACATTAATACATTAAGAAGCATATGTCGAGGGGGTAGGAAGCGCCTGATGAATACGGGGTTCAGTTTAACATCTCAGTATTTGGATTGGTTTATCATAATACTTTTTATAAGCATTGAAATTAATTTATACTGTGATTTTAGTGAAATCTTGATGAAGTATTGGTTGTGTTTGTTTTCATTGTATATTATAAACCTGCCTGTGTCTGTTTGTCAGGCGGGCTGTGTCCTTGTTTGTCTCGGTCAGTCGATCAGCTTGTCTATCTCTGTCTATCTATTGGTCAGTCGGTCGGTTTGTTGGTCTGTTTCTGCCTGTTTGTTTGTTTTTTTCTGTTCATCGTTATCTAAAACCTACGCAATACATCAGTAAAAAACTCATTGAGATTTAGCACGAAGAAAGTGTGATGTTAGAAAAAAAATGCCCCAGTTCAAACAACAGTGATGAACAAGTGGATATATGACAACTCTATACCAAAAGGACTTAGCGTTATTTTGTTTTAAAATATTAATAATTATAAAGGAGGCTTTGCCATTAGGGAGACAGCTCTGTGACTCCGTAATGACCGGTGTCTTCCTATTGTCGAAGAAATTACGATAAGGTGTCTCCCTAATGGTACATTTAGTAATAAAGTTACCTTGGATTGGACATTTTGGGAGATAGACTTGTATACCAGTTATTTCACTTAAATGTGCCCTAACCCAATATTCCCTAGTCCTTGTCCAACCAATTTCGGTATGTTTACTAATTAGACCACAATCAACAAATTGCGACACTAACATTTTGCCTCCAAAGGGGGATGTGACATTCCCTAATAACTGATGTCTCCCACCGTTCGAAGAAATTACGATAACATGTCTCCTTAATGGTACATTTGGCGAAATAATACTAATAAAAAAAATAAATCTAGAAAAACTAAATAAGCAGAGAACTCAAAAGAGCAGACAACGAAATTGCAAGAATGATATTTTGGTGCATTGAAATTCGAGCATCTTTAATGTCTAATATTTGAATCGGGGAATACGAAAAGTGGTATTTTTTATGTTAAATGTGATACTTCATCAAGAGATCTGAAAGCAGTTCAACATTGAATTTCTGATGTTATTGAACACCGTTCTATTCAATTCTGCCAAGGATGCAGGATGCACATCTTCCAAGAGCCTCGAAATGCTCCAGAAAAAGACACTTACATTTATGCATGCACACGTGGTCTGGACCATTGTGCAAAGGTGGCTGTTTAATTAGCGTGGTATATAAGGTCGGGCAGCGCTATATTTAGCACGGTTATCCTGCAGACAAAGGCTATTGAAGACTTCAGTCTGTTGGAGATATTTAATAACTCATCAATTAAGACCACATACCATGGGGAGGAGACACGCAGAGTGACACACACCGTGAGGGACACTGTGACAAATTTACAAGGAAATTTCGATATTGTATTTGTGTGCATTTGAAATAGGAAAATTGAAAATTGCAAATACATGGTATAGAATAATTTTCACGACCTTTTTTTATGCACTTGTAAATCTATTGAATTAGGCTTACTGTACTACTGTTCTGTTGTACTGGAGAGATTAATTTGCACTCAACCTGTGACCATTTAACAAATTGACCTTTGAAAGGTCAATTTCAGTATGGGTTGTAACAAATCAAATGTTATATTCGCTAGTCCAAAAAAGAGCAAGCTTACAAGTCATCTTTGTACCTCAATGATTGACTCACTAACTCTCTCAGCCGGGCAGTGCCATCGTATTGGATTACCATGTAACGCCAATGAATGGGCTAAATCTCGCCCATTAGATGCATCAGTCTATTTGCGATATGGCAGACATTATGAGGGCGCTGTTTGATTTGTAAATTCTTTTGTATTTACCCAAACCAAACACCAACCCTCCATTGTGGCCGCCATGTCGCAAATAGGCCAGTTAAAAAAACTTCTAGCGAATAGCTATTCTTGAATCCATTGGCTAGATTTTTAGGTTCTGGGCCCAATTTCATAGCGGACCGTAAGCAGAAAGCAAAGCAAAATGCACGCTTACCTCGGAGGAAACAGTTGCTTAAATCGGTGACGTAACAAATATCCATGCGCGCGCAACCGTTAGCGCGTCCGCCCCATGAAATAGTAATAGGCAGATAAAGTGATGGGATTGTGCCTTTGATGATAAATGCTTGGCATTTGGCACACAGAATATATCACAAAAAAATATAAGGCTTGAGGGCCATAGCAGATTTCTCCTTTGAAAAAACATATTATATAACATGCATTGGCAGCCATTTTGAATAGTTTGAAAATTATTTGTTATTCTACCTATATTTTGTCAAAGGACAAATCTGCGATGGCCCTATAGCCAAATATCTTTCACCGTTGTGTGAAAAGCTATGCTTGTTTTATCAAAGGCACAATTCCCCAAATATTTCCCCTATCTGCCCCACTTTATAGTGCATAAGGTTAGCACAACTTTTCTGCTAACTGTTAAGCATGCACAGCGCCATAAAATAGGGCCCTGGTGCCAGCAATCGTAGCCTTGGCTTCTTTGTTGCATGCATTTCGAAGCACAGTACATGTACGTTGGCAGGCCCTCAATGACCAGCAAAAATACAAGCAGTAGAGATAAATGCGGGGTGTAATAAGAAAACCACATGAAATTGATGGAACGGCGAGTGATGTCATTAGTTGGAATGAACCTCACCGCGTTTGAGCGAGCATGCAGCGCGGGCATGCCGGCCACAGCCCTGCCGTCGGTCCCCGGTAGGCATATCACGCGCCGTCGGTAATTAAACTCCATTTTTCCCCGGCCTATAACCAGCCCATTTATCACTCAAACTCATTATACTAGTACACCGCGTTGATTAAAAGAAAAGGCTTCGCCACGCTAGCATGTCAAATATGTGTCTTTTGCTACTTCATCTCTAATCTGAATTGCTTGAAGTTGGCATATTTGATTAGCTTTGTCGAGTTGTAAATGATACGGATTAGTCATAGAGTGATGGATTCTCTCTGGTGCTGATTATAATGTAGCCAGCACTTTTCTGCTTAAATGCATATTTACTATTAATGTAATTGTAGTGGCTTTTGGCGCTTTTGATTTAAATCTATGCTAACTTGTATACGTGTATCATAATTATGACTAGGCATTGTAATGTAATGCACCCTTGAGCAGACATATCCTGGAGAGAGCGAATATAAGTTCAGTACATTGTTGAATGATTATACTGTATGGTGGTAATGTTACTTTAAGCTGGTATCGAAGAGAGTGTTAGTCTATAATCTTCGTGGTACCTCCCTGACTGACTGTCATTTGTAGGCTGGGCAGTGCTATCGCATAGGATTGCCCCGCAACGCCAATGAATCTGCCAAATTCGGCTCATTGTGCACACAGATAAATGAAAAGACTTCCAGTGAATAACCATTCATAGATACCTCAGACAGTTTACCCATTCCTATTGGTTGAGAGCCCGTCACGTGCCCGGTTTCCGAAACGGTTGATAAAGACCGGCTGGCTGGTCTGAAAAACTACTATTAAATCCGGTGCCTTTTACCGTTTTATTGGTTGAATGTTCACAATCTTTCAAGTTTTGATTTTTTTTGACCAAAAAGGTATTTATGAATGAGAATAAATGTGTGCTTGGCCGGTCTTGAACACTCTGTTTAAGATCTGTTGGAGTCTGGATGCTGATAATTACCCTAGCCGAAAGCGAGGGTATTCATCAGCATCCAGGGCCCAATTTCATAGCGCTGCTTAACAACCAACTTTGTGCTTACCGAGCCTCCATCTATTTCATAGGGACTGTTAAGCAGTAAGCACAACAAAAGCACGCTTAACCCAAGAAGAAAACTTTGCTTAAATCAGTGACGTAACAATAGAAATCTCCATGCGCGCGCAACCGTTGGATGCGCGGGACCTTGGATCAGTTCTACTTGGCTTGTATTGTCTTGTTCAGGATAAATAATTCGGTTAAACCTAAAGGGGCCGGGGCGGATTCCGCCCCATCCCCCTCGACTTTTTCCGCGATAGCCTTTAAAAAAAAAAAATTCGCGACCCGAGCTGTTATGACTTTTTAGCGTCAAGCCTTGCGCATCTTTTGACACCAAAAATATAAAAATCAGACCAGGGGTTGCCGCGCAGCGAAAATAATTTCCTGCGCTATGCGCCGTGAAAACTTAATTTTCCCATATACGTCGTGTACACAGACCAGAATTACCTTTCGTACATATGAATAATTAATTAGCCATAATTCCAAAACCTTTTGACCTATAGTCATGAAATTTCTTGGGTATGTTTATGAAGAGTTGCTCTATGCATGTACGTAGTTTCAAAAATTTTCGTGACTCGATGGCCGAGATCTTACGGGGGGCGGAATCCGCCCCCCCCCCCCCCGGCTGAGAGATGGTCAAAATGACCCGGCCCTTTTAGGGTTAAGGATTATCATTTCAATGTGAATGTGATAAAATAAGAACTAGAGTTTACACATCGACGTGGCTAAAAAATATCGAACCATAAAATGCATAGTTTTTGGACGGCTATGCCACGTTATGAACCTTATTATGATAAATTTCGAACGTGCCGTTCATGAGAAATATCAAGTTTTTGATCGAAGGGTACTTAACGTTGACGGTGCACAGGAAAGGGTGTGTTCTTTTGACTGTCCAACCGAGTGCACTTAGCGTGGACGTTTATAATTCAAAACTAAATTGTACTAATACTTGACGTGGGAGAGCCAAGATCTAATCTTTCATCCATGGTTAACCAATAAGCGAGCATGGTTAACCAATAACAAACATGGTTAACCAATAATAAACCCTAAAGGTTTAACCTCTTTTAATCTTGCTGAAGTACATGTATATAACTTTGCTAAGCGAATCAACAGCTAGAAAACAACGGTAAGGGATTAAAAAGAAGATTAACGGAGCACCGATTTCAGATGAGGAAGATTTGATTAAGGAAGATGAAATAAAAGTATAAAGATAAAGATTATAAATATCATAAAATATCATAATCTAAACAGGCTATTTGCACAGTCCTCTGATCTACAGCTGCACAAAAAAACTTAATCAATAATTATGTCTAATACAAAATAGGGTTTAAAAAGAAGCAAAAAAATTAAAATGGATGTATTAAATTTAAAAGGACCCCACCTAATGACCAGTTCTTTGTGTGCGACTACGCCCATGTTCATTTACTCAGGTGTAACTCATGGAGACGAGTCTAATTTCCTTTTCTCAATGGCGCCATTAATTGCGCTGGGGGCTCTTTTGTACATCGCTGGCAGAGACCTTGGCACACAATGGAACGCCTTGAGTAACGTTTACGGTGGAGAAAAGTTCACGGTTTGGTGCACACGCTTTCCTGGCAACCTTGCTAGAAAACGAGTAGTCATCAAATAAATAGCAAGGGCGTGTGATGGATTTTTGTGTACTTGAATTTTTCGATAATAGGTTTGTTTCATGCCAATTTTAAGCAATGGGTATTAAATGTTACATATTAAAAGAAATAGTAAATAAGAGTATGTTTCGTTGCATTTTCTGTATAAAATACAACGTTTTAGAAACATGTTTGCAATTCAATTTTGTTGGGCTTTTTTGTTATTTATAATTAAACATTCAGGCTTCGCTTCATTTTAAATATTCATGAACAAAATTGTGACGTCATCTGTCACCACTCCTTCACAATCATCTGAATTTTGGTAGTTGTTTTTTTTTTTTGGGGGGGGGGGTACTAAGGCTCGATGTTACAACCTCATGACGGTGTAGTCATTCAAAAAATACAGAACAACCCAGACTATCATATATATGTCTGTGTAATAATAATCTCACGTTCTCTGCATTGCTAAGTTTATGTTAATTCGGTGTTTTCATTTTAATGTAAACACATACCAGTAACAAAGTTGGTTGCTGCAACCAACATCGGCTCATAAATTTTAACATCGATACATCCGGGTGCACTTTCAGCGCCTGTTGACCTTTGGAATTTGTAGGAAATTGGTAGATCACTAGGATTATTGCTTTAAGCAAATAGAGTCGGCGATGAATGTTTTCCTTTTTAAACTCTTGCGGGGCTGTAGCGTTAACATGAAACGGTTTTTAAGAGTTCGTTCCCATGTACACTGACCCCCTTTAATTGAGAAAGGATTATGCAGGCTGTTATACAAAGGAAGTGTAATATGATGGATTATCTGAACAATAGCTAACACATTGCTTGCGCCATTGAAGAAGCCCCTGCGTTACCAGCAATTTCATGCCCGGGTTGATCTATAGCCTACCTATTCATCTACGTCATATTTGGCATTGCAGGTTTCACAACGCAGCGAGTGACTTTAACTGGTAGTGTTTACGCTGTTGATGGGAACGGATGCATGCCTAACACGTGGAGTTTGCCGGTGCATGACGACAGAGGTTTCTGGCGTCGCGGCACGCTATTCTGGCCAAATTTCGTCCATTGCGCATTTAGCACTCAGCGGTGTTGCAGTGACAAGTCAATTGGAATTGTAGTCATACGTGACTAAAATGTAAAGTTTGCTAATACTGATGTGTGAACTGTATCTCCTCTGCATTGAAATTCTGGCTTGTGAATTGACTTTAGGCGACACTCTGAGCAAGCTATTGAATGAAGGTGTGACTACGAAATAAGAAGCATCTCTCGTTCATTTGGCAACTCAACTCACCAGTGTTGGTGTGATTGCCAATTGACACTGTGGCCACTGAATGTAGATGTTGTCAGTGCCTTTTACTGTGTCAATTGACCCTCAGTATGTCGCCTCAACCATAATGTTGTGCCTTGTGAATTAACAGGCAATAAGAAGATGCTATGTGGCGAGTGATGATTAAAGTGGCGACTGAGTATGGAGATGTGACGACTGAATTAAGAAGCTACCAATCATTAAATCACATTATTCTTGGCGTGTGATCGGATAATATATGGCAACTTGATTGACATGATGTTTTGAACTCCGTGGCAAACAGTTTACCATCGTGAACAACTAGTGAATTTGCTCGACAACATGGCGTTCACTACGTTACAGCCTCTACCGGATTATCTGAAGGCAACCAACTACACAGTGCTGTACCAGGACAAACCACCCACACGATGGGACGACGCGACGTGGATTCTCACGAGTGCCTTCATTATCTTCACCATGCAGTCTGGATTCGGCCTCTTGGAGTCGGGCAGTGCCTCACAGAAGAACGAGGTAGGTTGCAGTCTATTTGAAAACTACTCGGCCTTTTGCTTGGATAGCAAAAAGAAAAGAATGTAGTATCCAGACGCCAGACGCCTTTTTAATTAAAGTATTTTTTATCAAAATTGGAAATATTTCTCAGTCCCAGATTCATGTCTCTTCAACATATTTGCAAAGACTGACCTTCATGGTGATAATATAATATATGATGAAAAACGTGGGGTCAGGATGCAAAATTCTTTACAAAACGTTAAAAGATTAGGGGTACACTGGGTTTGGGGGTTTTGTCGTACTAGCAGGGGGCCAGGAAAACTTTTAGTAAAAAAAGTGGGGTCATATTCATTTTGATTTACCTACGAATTACACCCCGATATGATTCGTGATATATTAGTGTACCTTTTTTTTTCAATAGTAGAAAACTCGGAAAGCTTTCCATATACGAAGTCCACTCAACACCCTGTGTACAAACCCTATGAGATTGGACTGAAAAATTCTAAGTGTTTTCTAAGAAAATGCTTGTATTTTCTCACTGCTCAAATTGACTTTGATGAAATAAAATTGCTATCTGGGGGCTTGTTAGTCAATACAGAGGAGAATTAGTGAACTTCGCATATGGTAATCTTGCCGAAAAGGGAATCGAAATGGAATAAAGGACAGTATTCTGTAATTATCCAAAATTTGTTTAATGAAAACGAGGCTGCACTTGCGAAACAATGGTGCGTTTCGAAACATCGGCCTTGTCTGCATCAGCTTCGGTTTAACTCTGGTTAGAGAATCTGCTAACCAAAATAGAAACAAGACTAGGCAAAGTTGTTAAGCTTGTCCAAGAGGGAAAGATTCCCATATCTGGCCATCACTTGTCACCCTGCTTACAAACCGCATGAGACTGTCCTGAAAATTGCTGTGTTTCGCAGTCAATACTTCCATATGTAAGAATACACTAAGGCCGGTTTGTCAATGAAGCCACTTTTTCATTTCATCCAGTATATAAATAATGAAAAGTTTGCGGAAACACCATGTGTGAATAATTTCTCAACTAAGAGAATGGTTCTGAAAAGAACCAGAAGTATAAACTCGACGTTCCGGTCAGTATGCTCAGACCGTCTTCAGGAGAGTGGACGGTCAGAGCATACTGACCGGAACGTCGAGTTTATACCTCTGGTTCTTTTCAGAACCATTCTCTTAGTTGAGAAATTATTCGCACATGGTGTTTCCGCAAACTTTTCATTATTTAGTATCTCCACCATGCAAAGCGTCAAATCTTATTCATCCAGTATGCTAAATTGTACACTTTTGCTCTCCATATTTCAACAGGTGAACATCATGGTGAAGAACGCAGTGGATGTCTTATTTGGCGGGATATCATACTGGATGTTCGGTTACGGACTCAGCTTCGGTCATGAGAATTCCAACCCCTTCGTGGGCGTGGGGGATTTCTTCATGGACCGCGAAAGCTCGGACGACGATCTGGGAGACGACTTCGCCCACTTCTTCTTCCACGCCTCCTTCGCCACCACGGCCACCACCATAGTGAGCGGTGCTATGGCAGAGAGAACGAAACTTGAGACGTATATAGTCTTTTCCTTCCTGAACACCGTGGTGTACTGCATCCCAGCCCACTGGATGTGGGGGGAAGACGGGTGGCTGAAGACCATGGGCGCGGTCGATATCGCCGGAGCGGGGGCGGTGCATATGGTGGGCGGTGTCACGGGGCTCGTGGCTACTTTGATCCTGAAGCCTCGGACGGGCAGATTTGTCGAGGGATGCGAAGCACCCCAGATGGGATCGGCTACCAACGCCATCTTCGGACTCTTCATGTTGTGGTAAGTTGATATTGTTTGATCATTGATGTTAGACTTTGTTGGTTGAACTGTAAGCTGTCAGTTGTGCATTTTATGACCGTTAATTTTGCCGGAATTAACGAGTACATACCGCTACAATGAACACTGCTATAACGAACACTTTATGACGAACATTTGGTTATCACGAAATATATGGTTATAACGAACACGTGGTTATTGCAAAAAGTTGGTTATAACTAATATTTGGTAATAACGAACACCGCACTCCCTAGCATGATTTACTAGGAACCATACCCATCCTGGCAAATTACAACACCATATGGGAAACTGCACACACATATTTCTGACTTTGTTTCTGGAGGTGTGCCAACCCAATGTAAAAGACTGTCAGTTTAGGGGTACTGTACCCATCCTGACAGATTCCAAAAAACATGCTGTTGGGGTTTGATGGGTTGAGTTCTTTTAGGGATAACGAACATTTGGCGTTAACGGACATCCAATCCCTATTGGCGCCCGAAATATATTTTTTTTTTTTCCGTAGTGTATAGTCACCAACAACATTTCTGAACATATAAAGCTAGATCACGAAATATCCATCGCATCGGTACTACTATTCAGAAGGGGAAATAAACTTTCCCTTCTACGTTAAAAAGAGTGCTAAACAATTCTCAATAAATGCACCGTACCAATAAAAACTGAATAAGACAATGGCGTAAAATCCGTGTGGGGTGGTGACTGAAAGGACAACTTGGCACAGAATGTATGTTTGCATAGGAGGGTTAATGTTTTCAAACGAAATGGTTTCCGGGTTCGGGTGGAAATTACCGTGTCTGTTCAGGAAAGCGTCAGATGAACCATACACTGCCTGTATTGTAGGACACTTTATGTGCGCTGCAGGTTGAGTAAAGACAATTTCAATCACAAATCGATGTAAATTAAAGTTCAAGATTACATCCATTGGCGAGATTGACAACTCAATTACTCGATTTATCTCAACCCCGGCTCCTTAAAGACAATGTGTTTTCGTTTTTCTAATAGCCGGCCATGGAATCCACATACGCCATGGCTGTAGCTATTGGCAACGGAAACAATTTCCTGAGCATTAATCTTGCATGAAGGACCTGCGGGAATGCGCGTGCGCAGTGCAAATCTAGGCCAACACGGTCACATATTTCCATGTTTGTGTTTATTATTTCGTCTGGTAGGTCATAATCAAGCGTAGAAAAAATGTTCTGTAGCGGTTATGCGCTCTAGACAATTACCTATAAGTAACTTGCATTTTTATTGTTCAGGCCCACCTTTACACAAATTCGATAATACACTGTTATTTTTAGTCTGTATTGTTGGTTTGGGTATCCCTTTGGGGACCGTGAAGCAAAATAAAAGCACGCTCTGGACGCACCTGCCCATGTACATCAGATGAGAAAAAGTCCCGTGCACTAGGCCTGTAGTATACACATAATGAATATTCATGAGTGCATTGGTAGGAATAATTTTTTTTTTTAGGTGACAGATGGAAATGTTCCATTTTACAAAGTGAGCCCGTGTGGTATACAAATAATGAATGTTTTTTAGTGCAATGGTAAGAATAATTTCATGAGATGACAGATGAAATGTTCCATTCCACGAGGCGAAGCCGAGTGGAATGGAACATTTCATCTGTAACCGAATGTAATTATTCTTTCCTTTGCACGAACGTGAAACATTCATTATTTGTTTTATATAACGCCTGAGTAAATCCTTGTCATCTGATTGGTTGACTTTTAATAGCCAATTTATTCAGGTTAAAAACTGTTAAAAAGTTCGACAAGTTCATCATATTTTTATTAATGCAAACTGTTTAACAGGTTGAGAACAATCGTATTAAATTTATCTCGATTTAAAACAGTGACACCGTGCAATGGAAGTACTATTCTCCGTGCAATAGAACTTGGTGTTGTATAAAATAGAACATTGCATCTGTAGCCTCGTGAAATAATTCTTTACATTGCACCAACGTGAAACATCCATTTTTCCCTTTATACAACACCTGAATAAGTCCTCGTCATCTGATTGGTCAGAGCCACCAATAGTGTGACCTGCAATGGAACTTCTGTTTGCCGTAAAATACAACTTCTACGTTTGCGTTGCGGCCGATCCGTGCGTTGAAACGAATAATTCAATGACACGTGATCAACGTCCCTCCGATCAGATGACGGAGATGTATTTAGGATATTGCAATATGCCTTTTGGGTTGATTGGCCACAGTTATTTTTCGCCCAGGGCTCGATTTCTCGGCCCTGCTAACGACGAAATGCTTGCTTATGATCATAATTGTTTTCTTAGCAGTACCAGCACAGACATTCTGAGCTAACCGTTAACCACAGAAATCTCGTGTACTTCGCATGAGGTTGAAATTTCTTAACAAATCGCAGAATGCGCTGACTGTTAAAACCTGCCGCGGCTTAGCGCAGACTCGCTGCAAGTGGATACCAGATTTTGAGAATGGCCCATGGATCTCCACACTTTCAGCCAAATTGAGTTAGACCAAGCAGATAACTGATCACACAATAGTATATCAAACGTGTGAAAGATAGGCCCAACTTATCACTCAACACAGACATTTTGTGTACATTTAAGCAAACGATCCTAGCTTGAAAAAAAAAAAACACACACACACACACCTCGTTTTTACTATACTCATGAGGACCTTATCCTTTCCTTCTGTTGTCCCCTTTCGTCTGTACTTTTTCTCGACAGCTCCCATAAGGTTTGTGAACTGATTCTCCCGAGGGCTTCGGCCCAGGTCCTCGACCCATTGAATCGCACACACCCCATTGTCCCAAGTCCTCAGTCTGAATAACCAACCCGCGCATGTACTGTCGTGTTCTATACTCATGAGGACCTGTTCTTTCCTTCTGTGTTCCCTTTTTGTTTATACTTTAACTTTTTCTCGACAGCTCCCATAAGGTTTGTACACGAAATTCTCCCGAGGACTAGCGCCCAGGTCCTCGGGCAGTATCGGGCTCATTGTTTTTGCACACACCCCATTGTCCCAAGTCCGCAGTCGTATAGTGTAACCTGTCCACAATGTTTAATTTTCTCAAAAACATTCACCTTGGAGTTAGGCCCTTCTTTCAGGCGGGTATTGATTTGTTAATTCTGTCTGTCGCCTGGTATTGGATCATTTGCATGTTCAAACTTATATTGCACATTATATGTAAACATGAAATAGTCTGGTGCCCGGCCATGCTTTAGAGCAGTGGGTTTTTTTGGTATGCGGTGCCTAGGGTACAGACCAATCAAATCGTCGTGGTGTAACATTGGAAAACACATGATATTTTTGTATGTAAAAATTGTAATGTTATCGTTTCGGTTTGCGGTAACACCTAACGGTAAAAAGAGCTTAAACATTGGTTTTAGCAATTAGATTTTTCCTGAGAAAGGTCTTGACAGAACCGAAATTTTAAGCCATTTAATTTAGTAAGTGGTTTGCAGTAGTTGCATTCATTTGTAAATTAGTGTATTGGGTGAGTTGACACTTCATAGTAATGGTAAGGGATCTTTTAAGAAATTGAAACGAACGAGTGAGGTTCAGGCTGCACGCGATTTCAAGGGGGTTCCCAAATCCACCGCAATTCAACCTTCGAGCTTGTCATGTATAACTGCTCCCTTGCGTGAGTGCGTGTGCGGCAATTATGTCCACGTAATGGCTTGATAATGGTTTCCCTCTTCTCTTAAAAATTAATGAGGTTTATCCTTGGCAACTACTAATTGTGCAGATGGCGACCGAGTGTTTTACGCTCAGTGACGCGGTAATCTACTTAATTGCTGCGCTGTGCGCACGCGCGGACCATTCTGGTCTACCGAGTAAACAATGGAGGTTCGTGTACACTCTTAAAACAACACTCTCTGTCAAAATACTGACTGTTTTTTCTAGTTCTTGAGAAGGCTGCCAATGTATTCTTAATAGAAAATGCACGCTGATGGCAGAGCTTTCAAGTATCTCGATTTGTATTCACCTTAGGTGTTCAAGTCTGTATCCAAAGGGACTAGAAATATCTGGGAAATTTGCCATGTTTTCAGTCACAACCTTCTACCCCTGTAAAGGCGTGTTCAAAACCCTGTTCTCGAGTGACCCGCGAATAGTGTCTAGAGTTGTCGATTACAAACGCCCAGTGGAGACGGTGCAGCTGGGCGAAAATTCAAGATGGCAGCCGCCGCATAAAACTCCAAATTAAATGAAAGGAAAACATAATGATCTTTAAATGATTTTAATCCCGAAACAGCTTTACAAATTCGCATTGACAATTTAAGCCCACTGTTTGATCACGTATAAAAAAAAAAATTATCTTTTATACTGCTCCTGCATTGGTTGGGTGCTTTCACTGTATGCACAAAATTAGCAGAAGTTCCAAAGGGGCTTAGTCCGCCATCTTTGTTCATTCTTCATCTACTCCCCAATAAGTGGGGAGTAAAAAACCTGTTCGCGAACACCGTTTGCGTGTTGGTTCTCGTCTTTCAAAACCCAGTTCTCGTGTCCATTCAACACGAATACGGGGTTTCGATTACGCCTCAATGTCTAGGCGGTATAAAAGTCTGAATTTTCATATTTGGTTTCGAGACAAATTTTGTTCGCCTCATTGATTTGAACTATCAGACATTATCTTTTTAAAGGGAATGTACAACATTTGCTTCTGCTGCAATTTTCAGAAATATTCCAACGCTGGTCGGCCGACCAGCGTTGGAAAAATACAATTTTTCTTGAAAATGTCAGCACACCAGGAGCCACGATTTTACAGGATGTTTTAGAGTGTCATTCCCTAACAATCCAGTAAGGTATTTCGTGATAATTTGATCATTTCGTTTTGTGATGTTTGCAAATGTTGTATCTTCCCTTTAAAGAGAAACTGTGATTTGAAATTGCCATACTCCTAGTCGGAACCGAAATCCCATTCCGAAGGCCCCCTTTAATGGCTGAATCCTTTTGCAAGATACTGTTCAGATAGTCCGGTATGGGGCAGCTACTTTGTACAATAGCTAGCACAGTGCTTTTGCCATTGAAGGGAGCCTTTGTGAGTGTGCAGTGATAGCGTGCTCTAGATTGTATTTGAATAACTAGACTGTTTAAAAATCTAAACATGTTTTCTTATTCACTTCATGTTGACATTTGCCTAATATGTGGATTGATGGGTATTATTTTTAAAGGGCCCATGCACCTTTGTGTCCCGTTTAACTTGCTTTAATTTTTCATTTTGCCACTTTGAAGGGTATTTTGGTGCCCTTTTGGTTGTTATGCTTATGAGAATGTCCATATTCCTGAGCAAAACTGTAATGTCATTCCGGGCAGAAACCTCAATGTTACAGCTATTATGTTATGTATTTTGGCACTAAAAATTGCTAGAATTTTTGGATAGTTTTCCTGTCATAAAATAATTTTCTGTTTTGTGGTGATTAGTTGATGTGTAAGTACATGACAGTAAGCAAGTGAGCAACCTTTCTCACAAGTGTTTTCAAGAAGCAAATTTTGAACAGAAAACCCATAAACTGAACAGTGTCTTCCTAAAATGACATCACAGCAACAGCACCCTCAGTTGTCCAGAAAACAGACAATTTTTAAATGTTTAAAGAAGTGCACTTTTCAATAAAAAATAACAAAGAGGGATGCCAAATAGTTTTCATACATTTAGAGGAGTAGAATGTTGCACAAAATGTGATCCTACGAAAAATTCTTTACACGGCCCCTTTAAATCGGTTGTGAATGTTCCATACGATTATGTAAATTTTAAAAACGACTGAATTTGTTTTACTCATCTCTGTTTCACAAAACATTGTGTGAAAGTATGTTAAGTTAAACATGGAGTCAAAATGTGCAATACCGAGTACCACCTGATATCAATTGTCAACTTGCAAGGTTATTAACATTATCTCTTTAAATGAATAATTAAATTTGACGTGAATATCTTGTGTTGTCATGTGAAACATAATTGGCCCTGAATGTCATGCAGTGTTGTTGAACAGGAACTAACTTGATGACAACATACTACATGTATCCAATTAATTTTACAGTCAACTAAACATCTCTTATTAAAACTGTCCATCATGCAAGCTCGCTACGTGACGAAGAACTACGAGGCTATGTATAGGGGGAATGTCCTTAGAATCCACACCAACGCGTATTGAAAAAGGCATTTGCGGCTTCCGACATTTCATTGGTCGGGAGCGTCATTCCCCATTTGCTAAATGGCTGTACGCATGCATGAGCGCGCAAATATTTAAATTGGCTTGGCCAAGGGGCGTTGCCAGGATTTTTTCTAGGAGGGGGCAAAGCAAATTTCCCCCCAAATTCCTTAACTTTTTCATTATATTCTCAATTTATCATTTTTCTGAGCGTGAGCAGGGGAGCATTTGCCCTGACACCCCCCCCCCTCCATAAAATTAATAGCAATATGGCTTCGCACCACTTTTCCCTTTTTTTTTTGTCCCCCTCTTTTTTCCCCTCTTTTTTCCTTTTCCGGGGAGGGGCAAGCGCCCCCCTTGGCCCCCTCCCCATCGCGACGCCCATGGCTTGGCCTGTGTCAGAGGTCATTAAAACAGAAAGTTGCATCGATGCACTTGTCTGACTTTTATCGAAGGATTTGTGGACCACTCGGCATGCTATGGTGGCCCGGAGAGGGCATGGCATTTGTGATGTGGCATTTATCCCTTATCAGGGTCGGCACCCGAGTTTAATGTTTTAATATTTCGAAGATGCACGCAGTTATGGAACATCTCAATTTTCTGTCTGAACTCGTTTTGGTTACATTCGAGACAGTGATCTGTATACTTATAATCAATGATAACGAACAGTAAATAAATTCAATTTAAAGAGAAATATTACGAGCAAAAGATATCCCTGGTTTGCAACGTTGGACAAGTGTTCTTGCTTTTTTTTACCAATTATAAACAAGACTATAGGCTTGAAAATGCTATAAAATTTGATAAGCTAGTCTGACCAAATTTAGAGAAAATCACCGATTTCTTCATGCACAATGTTTATTGGGACACCCTGTGATCCTCACGGTAAAAGAGGGTTTTTGGGCCCACATTTTCACTGCTAAAGGCAGTTTTAGCGTTATATAAATGGAAGTGTAATGTCCATGACTGAGCCAATTAACCAGAGATGTGATGTAATGAATGATTACCATTACTAGTAAAATGATGTATACTATTTTAAAAAGACAAGTTGGCAGAGCTCTTAATGGCTTTGTAACGGACATAACCTAACGCCGGGTTTGTCCTAATTTGTAATATGTTTATAGACGAGCAGAAGTGATTACAAACACAAAAAATCATACAAGGATTTAAAGAACTTTAGCTGTACTTTGTAATTATCCAATTTCAGTAAAGCTCTTTGTTCAATTTTTAGGAATGATTACTCTCCCAAAGTGATGTGCTACAAAAAAATCTTGTCTGTTTTTTATTAAACGATAATACAATGGTGTCATTGAGCTCTGAAATCTTCTCCCTGACGTAACCATGGTGACGTGTTTGGATTTTGAATGGGATAAAGTACTGTGCCTCGCGCGTCAATGATTTTTAAAAGTTCTCGTTCATGCGGGAAGACGTTTCCAGTTAAAAGAAGTTATCAAATTCAAAGCAACCCTTCAACAAGATGTTAGATACAAAACAGTGTATGCACACCCGGAAATATTGGATTATCAATTCAATACTCTCTACGGGTAATGGTTTCTTTCGACATATTCTAGTCAGAACTATTTTGCACACGAACTACAAGTTTGTTACCATGCAGCTTTTAATGTAATTACTCATAATGCATAGCAGTTAAAGTTCTCAGAATGCGTGCCTGCATCACTGTTGAGAATCAGCAGAGAACCAGCTGCGTGACCTAAGGTCCGCAGCATCATCAGAATTTAAAACTTTTTTTGAGGTCCAGTATCGGGCCAGTATCGGGCCAGTATCGGGCCAGTATCGGGCTGGTAATCTTTTTGTGCGATACTTGATTTGTGGTATAACGCGCGATTAAACACTTTACAGTCAAGGCATGGAAAAAGGTACGGTGCGTATACAACTTTTATAGAAAAGCCACGTCGCTGAAGTTCAAAACCCAGTATTAAATTTACATCTTGCCGACGCATATTTCCATCATATATAGAGGAATTGGTTCCAAAAAGGCCAAAAGGCTAAAAGCTCAATGGCTTGCCGAAATAAGAACTTCATCAAATATCAAGATAAATGTCTTTGCTCGGAGGCAGGTTATCTGTTTAATGCATGATAGATTTGCCAACGATATATTTAGCCCTCTGTCGAAATGATAAACTCTGCCCGGTATTTTATGGAATCTTTTCTTCACTTGGCCACAAGTTGACCTCTCGAGGTTTGGCAAGCTACCAAGAAGTGTGTTTCTCTTTGAAAGAGCACCTGTTTTCAGGCGATTCAGCAAAGCGATCAATAATCTCTTTTAAAGGCAAGAAAGGACGATATTTAATACGCGCGATCCGCTGCCAATCATTTCTATGCCGGCAGGTGGTTTTACGATGCGATCGAATTCTTACAACAACGTCAGGTGTTTTTTTTTTATTCCTGTGACATAAATAGCTTTTATATCTATACGTTTATCGCTGAATGCTTCATGAATAGTTGCAATTATCTCTTAAAAGAACCAGTGCATTGTTCAAATTGCCAAATCGCCCACAAGTACACTTCGGGTTTTGACGGAATTTTGAAATCGCATTTCATTTGAAGTTCCACAAACTTTGGCCTGTGTCATCTGTGAGGGTTTTGTCTTTTTCAATGCACCTGGGACTTTAATGTCATCTTTTTGATGATTGAGGATTATGTTACCGTTGGCCTTCATAGACTTTTATTTAAAAAAGATGAATAATTTTAGTCTGCTTTGTTTGAATCAATCAAGTGACTGTTTTCAACAGTTAAGAATTCCCAGCCTACATAAAGCAGGATTGACTTGCTGTGACCGTTATGTAATTTGATACAGCTTTGCTTTGATAAGCCAGCTGTGCTTACAAGTTGCCTGTTTGTCTGTACATGGTCTGTTGACTGAATTTGACTAGTCACAGTGCTTGCTTGACACATGATCTGACTGTTATGACGAGCCTGTGTTAAAAGGGTATAGCAGTGGAAGTGGGTGGACATTGTGACTTTCTGTGACTGTTTAAATAGTAGGAGGGTAGGGCAATTTATTTTCGAATGTCTGCTCGTTGAACTTGCGGTCTATTTTATTTTAACGCATGGCATGATCAACGTGTTTACTTCGGCTTGCGCCCACATACGAAATGATGCGTACAAGAGTGAATGAATTATTTGTGGCTTCTCCCCCAAACTATTCAATGCTCCTTGATTGCGTTCTGCTGTGTTGCCAAGGCAACGCATCCCTGGGAGACGAGCTCACAGGCGAGAGATGCATTGCCGCTTTGTCGAGGAATGAATTGATGGAGAAAAACTGCTGGCTATTTATTGAAACTAGCTGTCATTAGTTGACAGTCAGTCAAATTGTTCGTCGCGTCGGTAATTGCCTCGGCAAGAAAATGTCGCGCTGAAGGAAGTACGTAAAATAATGAACACTTTTTGCAATGAAGGAAATATTGTCGAGATGTAATGAAGAATAGCCATAGGATTGAACCAAGTGTGAAAACATCACCAAGAGCATTATAAAATGATGTTACTTATGTCTGTAATAATTGTACCAGCGAACAATTTTCCTTTTTATGATATTATTTCATGATGTATGCCAGGTTATATCTCATACACTGTATTTGTTCTTTAACGGAGTGGCAGGTCGCTGTATTTTCTGAGTTTTTAAATATATTTTTTAGAAGGAAATTAACGCAAAAAGCCCTTCTTCCAAATACAAAAAAGGCCAGCGGCAATGGTGAAGTGCGAAGAAATGTATTTGAGGTACACATTTTTTGCAGAGAACACACGGAAATGGTAAACACAAGGCCGGTGTATATTTGAGTGTCAATATATGCGTGAATTACATTGAGACTAAATTTAGATGTGTCGTGCAGAATTGGATTTATTTGAAGCCTGAAAAAGAGATACCTTTTTACTTATGAGCATAAGAGTAGAGGTTTCTCTATTTTGAAATAGCTATTCCAACCAGAAAAGGAGCCCTCTGTATCAGAATACAGGCATTATAGTGGCGTCTTTATTATTAAAATTATTTAATGCAATCCTTAAAAAGCACCTTTGTGTCCCATTTAACTTTATTTTCAATTTTCGTTTTTCCATTGTCAAGGGTGTTTTGGTGCCTTTTTGTTCTTAATGCGCACGTGAATGTCCATTATCATGAGCGAAAAATGTATTGTCGATTCAGGCAGAAATCTCTATGTTACAGCTATTTCAGCACACAAAGTGAGGAAGATTTTGGATATTTTGCTGTGGTCTTTTCTTTGTGATTTGTTGTTGTGTCAGTACATGGCGATAAGCCAATACAGATTTTGTTTTTCTCACAAATCTTTCCAATGAACAGATTTTCGGGTTCACATTTGAACAGCAAACCCCTTAACTGAACAGCATCTTCCTGAAATGACATCACAGCAACAGCGCCCTCGGTTGTCCCCAAAAAGCATGGAAACATTTAAATATTTATAAAAGTGCACCTTTGATGACAAAAAAATAAAGGGATGTCAAATAGTTTTCGTACATTAATTTTAAGAGGAGTATTAAGTTGCACAACATGTGTTCCTACAAAAAAATTCACATCATTGACACTTTAAAAATGGAAAATATCTCGACTGTTATATATTTACTACAATAGAGGTTTCTCGAATAGAAATGGTATTCGTATTAGGTATTCTATTTTTAAATGAAATGTTCAATTTGCGTCTCATATACAGCCATACAAAACAAAATCCAATTCGTGGTTGTCCTTGCAACGGATCTTTTTTTAAGCGCGCCTGAAGTCAACTGCGCCTAGTGAATCTGTGTGGAATTGTGTCCTCGAACATAGTAATATGTAATTTAACCCTTACCCTACTAGACCCTCCAACGCATGCCAATATGTGCCTCAAGAAAACCTCCTATGTTTTTTGCATGGCCCTCCAATATCTGCCATGTCATTTCAAGGGTAACTGGACAGGCACTCCAATACATGCCACAGAGAACAATGAGAGTCCTCTGATAACAATCAAGTGCCCCCAGCTGGTCAGTATCAGGCACCCTCCAGGGCCTCCAACTCCTGCCAATTGGAGCCTTCACTGCTACATCAAAGTATCCTCCAATAAACTGCAGCTGGAGGGCATTGGCTTAACCAACTGACATGCAGTAAACTACCCTCAGAGAGTAAGGGTTAAATGACATTCTTTAAAACAATTTTTAACCTTGCAGGTGGGGCTGGCTCGGATTTAACTGTGGCAGTACCTACGGGATTACTGACAAGAAATGGATACTGGCTACACGGTAGGTTTGGTAAACGCTCCACTAGCCCTAGCCGTCCTCAATCCTACAAAATCCACCGGATGCTTTTGTATGAGGATTTTGTAGGATTGAGGCCGAAAGGCCAAAAAAGTGTCGGTTGATTTTGGAGGATGCATTGTGTAGAGTCCACAGGTTGTACCCTTGTTTAAGTTCCGTCATGCAAAATTGAGCCCTGCATTATGCTTGATATATCATTCGCACAGCTGCTGAATGTTATCAGCTCCGCTTAAACCGAGGCAACTGTTTGTTGGAGGGTTTTGAAGGATAGAGGCAATGGTCATCCCACCCACCACTAAACTAATTGAAATAACGGATGAATTTATATAGTTAAGAATATAAATCAACAAAGGATTAAACCACTATTATTTTAAGGTTATAGTTGACACAATCAAGATGAACAATTCCAACAAAACGACACCCAAAAGGCAGGTTTTTTTTTTAGTAAGAGCCGCCTAACTCGGAAACCTCTTATAGTTAGTGGGATGTGGACAGCATGTACGTGTTCAACATAACTCCAAGGACCGACACACAAAGGGAGAACAACAGATCCTTTCAGTCATCGGGCGTTGGGTCTCTTGTTCGAAACGGTCCTCTGTAGTACGTGTGTGTGCTTAATCTTTGGGAGAGTGTTATTGGAGAAAGGGAAACACAAAGCATTGTCCTCGAGAGTATAGTTAAACAAGAGTGTATGCGCTCTGGCAATTTGTCACATTTACTTGAGTTTAAGAGAAATCTGAGCCAAGCAGTGCTATCGTATAGGATTACACCTTAACGTTTATGAATGCATGGGCTAAATCGGCCCATTGTGTAGACCACGTGCATGACAAGATTCGCATCCAAAGGTATTCTGAATACATTGTATAGATTATTCTGCCCGCTGGGACCCGCTTTACTGGACTTGTTTGTGTTGTTTACAGAGCTGAGATATTAACACGTCAAACCCAATGTGGAATCTGGCTCAGTCCAAGAATCCCGAGAGAGATGTACAAAAACAAATCCTGCCCAAATTGGATGGGTTTGTGAATCATTATTCACCAGATATCATCTTACGCGCGATTGAGTGTCAAATGCCATACTGAGCAATTCGCGACGTGTGACGGTAGATAGCAACCTTTTCAAGTAATTTCTTTTACATCGTTTTGTGCAGATCGGCAGTCGCAACGATCACAGCTTCGATAGGAGGAGGTATGTCCGCGATATTCCTGAGGTTAGTATATAGATCCCATGGGGTAGCAGTGCAATCGGTAATGCCATCGCATTGCCCTTTACTAATAGTTGTCTGATGCTCGACTGCTGGCGCTCCTGAATCCAGAACTCATGGGATAGCGGGCGATCGATGTCACTATCCCCATAGTCACTTTCAGACTGATACCTGATAGTTGTTGCTTGTGAAATTATGTCCCATTGGGACCTAGGCGATGTATTCCATTTGGTCATAATTGGGTAGTTGGCCTCTAACGATATAGCCAGTAAAAAGGACGATATGCTTTTTTGCCCATTGTGCAAAAAACTTGTTGGCCTGTCATGATTAGAATAGGCAGGTATTTTAAAATGTGGTGGGATATTACTTGTATGAAATGCGAAAGGGTTCAAAACAAACAAAATGAAAGGTGGCAATTTAACAGGAGTTTCTGAGTGGCGTATTGACTGCCTTTACTGACTTTGCCGTTTATATGACTGTGCGCCCTCTGTAGATCAGTGTTCCAATTGTTTGCGTTTGTTGCACCCAAGATTGACCTTTGAACTCTGTACTGTATGCATTATTTCTCATTAGTTATGTAACAAGAAGGAAGAAGTTCGATGTGTCTTACATCATCAGTGGTATCCTTGGGTCGCTGGTGGCCATATCAGGTGCGTGTAATTTTGTTTTTGTTAATTTAGCAGAACGCTACTGGTGTGATGTATATTGGTTTAAATGGTTCCTTCATTAATGTTCTAGTTTAAAAAGTGGCGTAGAAAGCCTACAGAAAGGTCATTTTGGTGTTGTTTAAAACCCATCGTGAACCATAGCATGCAGTATCATAATTTGCAACTTAAAGGCCATAACTACGAACTGACAATGGTGGACTTCATTAAAACTATGAACAAATGTACCACTCGAACTACAGACAATACATTTAAAGATAAAAATATTCGAGCTACTCAGGTCAAAGTACAGCTGCAGAGGGAAGAAGTAAGCTAAAGCCTACCTCAATCTATTCGTTATGAGTAAAACAAAATAACGCATAACAAAACGTAAAAACGCGATTAAGAGCCGTCAATCTTTACCAACAGTTTGCATTAACCGTTCATCGCTTGAATAATGAAACATAACACACCCCTAAAAAATATTACGGCACAATAAACAGCGCCCTCTAAATAATAATTATGTGATGAGCGCCCTCCACATTAAACTTCCTTAAGAGGTCCCCTCCACGTTGAAATTCTGTCAACAGCGCCCTCCTGATTAGTTAATTGCCACTTAAACAGCGCCCTCTGCTATATTATTCCTTGAACAACATCCTCTTCAGTATACAATGTAATCCTTATTTCGCCCGTGTCTCTGACAGCCTTTTGCGCTCTTGCGCAGCCGTGGCACGGTCTAGTCATCGGCATCGTGGGTGCGATCATAGCGTGTCTCGGCTGCAAAGCCACCGAGAGACTTCGCATCGACGACCCGGTGGGCGTGGTGCCCGTTCACGCTCTAGCCGCCATCTGGGGGCTACTCGCCGTCGGAATATTCGGCGATGAAGACAACCTGGGAACGAAGGTGCCTCTGAATACCAAGAAAGGTAATGACCGACACACTTGTTTCCATAAAGAGAATCTTTGTGTTCGTGAATTCTATACAACCTGAGGACATATACTGGGGTTTATCGTTTGTTGAAACGTTAGTCGTGAGTTTGTGTGCTTATATGAGAGCGTTATATAATAGGAATAAAGGGAAAGACACGTCCTTGTCCTCGAAAGTTATGCAAAACAATGTGTGTGTGTGTGTACAAACACTGCCTTGTGGGGTACCGGAACAATGGGAGGTACCCCACAAGGAATGCCCACCGACTTGCGGGGTACTGTTTTGGTACCCCACAAGGTTTTTTTTCACGAAATAGATATATGAGTTTTACTCAAAAACTAGGAATTTCCAAGGTGGGTTGATCAGTCGCAAATGGAAGAATTTTAGAAAAGGGATATTAAGTCCGAATTTCAGCCCAGGAAATTAACTATGATTAAAATAAGAGCATTTTGACATAAGTGTGCGACGTTGCATATTTTAGTACACGAGAACAAAGGAAGTATGTGTGTGTGGGTGTGAGTTTGTGTTACATACCCTATGTGGACTTGTGAACAAAAGAGGTCCACATAATGCAGGTTGTGTTAACCTTATGTGGACTAAGCCGTGTCCACATAAGGTTTTGCCCTTTCTGGAAAACAGGTTTAGAGGCATTTTTGGGTTAGGTTTATTTGTAGCAGAATGAAGAGAAACACTATAGGGAATCATAGAAAAAAAATTGGGTTAAAAGAGTTTTCACAGTTTAAGTAAAGTTATTTTTTGTACCGAGTTTTCTTAACTACACAAAAACAAAGCAATGTCCACACAAGGTATGTAACGTAAGTCTGTGTGTGTGTGTGTGTGTTTGACAACCTAAATGGAATGATACTTTTTGAATAACGAATGGTACAGATATGCACTGACACTTGTTCTTAGAAAAAGACGGATCCACTTATTTTCCAAATAGGAGAACCAGAGGATAGGACTGTATGACCTACAAACAAACCGCAGCAGAACCAGAACCATTTTCTGTTTAATTTGGAAACAAAAATAATTAGGAATAAGAGATAACACTGAAAAGGTCTAAATTCCAAACTGTGCCTTGCTAAACCACGGCGTTGTAATTCGTCAACTGTCCTCGGAGGCGCCTTGACAGCTTTAATAGCACAGACTTCTTGTATAGCGCCCCCAGGGGACAATAATCTAAATTTATACATGTGGGCAGATCTGAACGCATTTCATGGCTGGACGTACAAAATATTGTTCATCCTGCTGCTCATCTATGCGTCTCAGGTGTTTTGTTGGGTTTTTCGGGGGGGGGGCTCAAACAATCCATAATTCTTTGCATTTCCTGTCAGTGTGTGTGAGTGGTTTTCGAGTTGTAGTAGACCAAGTAAACAAGAGGGAAAGGTTTCAACATCGGATTCTTATGTAGGTTGGATTGGTGTTGATTTTGCAGGTTTAATTGCGGGCGGTGGCTGGGAGTTGTTAGGTGTCCAGGCACTTGCCTGCGTCTCCATAGTCGTATGGACGGCCGTGACGTCATACATCTGCCTCATCTTATTGGACGTTACCATGGGCCTGCGCGTACCACTGCACGAGGAGTTGCTAGGCGCCGACATAGTGGAGCACTCTCTCAACGGCTCGTATGATAAGAGGACCGGAGAATGGCGCGATCACCATGGAAACATCTTGGCCGTGATCAAAAAGGGAAAAACCGAGGAGCACTATTTGAAGGTGATCCGTGAGGTGCATGAAGGCTTGCGGAGGGGGGACTCGCCTTCGGGCGCATCATCGACCAAGAAATCGGCGTTCGGGTTCCGCCGCAGCGATACCAGTGAAAGTGACATACGGGCGTTCATGAACGGTCGTCAGGGGAACGGGGCTCCGGGGAGCCCCGGGGAACCAGCGAGGGAAAGCAGTGGTGAAGGAACAAAGCTGAGACGGCGAGTGCAGAACGGGAACCGACAGAGGAATAAACTGTGGCGGGGCTGGACACCGGGTACCAGGCAACGTGGCAGGTCAGGTGACGAGGGAAGAGTGAATGCGATTGGGTTGCAGGTATAGATTTGCAACACGTGACCTATCATTGTTGGCAGTGGCAACGAACTTGTAAGATTAATTGAACTTGATGAGAAATTCTCGATGAACATTTTTAGATTTAAAATGTATAAGTCATTCAACTTGATTACAGCTAAATTGCTAAAAAAAAATGACGGCATATTAAAATGAATCAAAACATGCACTTAAATGTCTTGCTTTTTTCGTTGCTTTCTGTGGAAATAAATTATCGGAATAAATGCTGGAAAGAGCACTGACAAAAAAAAAAAAGAAGTCTGTCTTACAATGACGATATTAGATGTGGAGACTGGGCATAATGGTGTTCAAAGTGTGGCACTTTGAGAAGTGTTCATCGGTCATTTTCAATTATTGAAAAATAATAAAAGTTCCATTACTCGACATGAGAAAATATTACGCCAGATATTATACTTATTGGAATTTATGTGTGCAGATAAGGCGACTCAAAAAGGATTTAGAAAAAAACTAACTAGTCATTTAGTCAAGTACATTACTTAATAATAATTGTTTTGTGCTGGTGGTGACCGGTCAACCGTGATAATCTCCACAAGGAGATTAAAAGTGGAGATAAAATCCAGGTACAGGCTTGGGCAAAACCCGATTATAAACTCTGTGCATGGTTTTCTCTAAAAAGAGGGTTTTACAGCAAAGAAAGATAAAACAATTGATTCGATAATGAAGAGACTGCATACAAATATGTTCCTTTTGTTTTGACTGCAATTATTTTATTATTTCTTTACTGAGTAATTTCATTAATTTTCTGGCTACAGTTCAAAACCAACTTCTTTTAAGGGAGGGAGCTCAGTATCATTTTCATGTCCCAATGCTGAGACATCCCACATTTTTTTCAGTTAATCTAACATGATTATCACAAACTTTTCAGAGAGTGTTTGGAAAGGGAAGAGAAATGAAGTTCCCCTGGCCTAGTTGTGTGGGGTTTTTCTCGGAGAAACTAAATCAAGTTGATTTTCTTCGTCATTAAAGTTCACTTTATCTTCACTTGGACACCTTTATTTTGTCAAAGTATGTTTATCAGTTGAACCATGCAGCTTGGGCAACTATGCAAGTTAAACACAAAAATTAACAAAGCCGGAGCAAGCTAGACTAGTCATTATGAACCACGATATTGCGGTTTGGGCAACCATGCAAATTACACACTAATAAGCTTGAGCAAGCTAGACAGGTTGTTACAAACCACGTTATCAATTAAACCGTGCTTGGTCAACCATATGCAAATTACACACTTAACCTGGAGCAAGCTGGACTAGTTATTATAAACCACGTTAACATTGGTAATCTCCAAGTAGTAGACTCACATTATTTTATTTTTTTCACGAAAGTCTCGTTTACTGTCTCTCATAGTGACAAAAAGTTCATGTTTTTTATTTACTTTATGCGATGGATTTTTTTACGCAGTATTACCCATTATCGTCTGTAATACATTGAAATACATTGTATTACAATGTGTTTATTCACTGAAGAATCAATACAACCATAGAGTGCTGGGGTGATTTCAGGTGCTACAGTAACGAAAAGGTTAACGTGGTAAAAACAAGCCAAATAGTATCATGTGCGTCCACTGAACTTTTCATGAACCGATGTTAACTGTGACTTTTAATTAAATTTAAGTAAAACATCAAGCAAGTGGTTATATGCAGCTTCAAGCAAATCACTATCTACGGCGATGAACATGTACATTTATCTACAAACCTACATGTACATGAAATTGTTACAAAAACGGACGCACGCAATACCGTAGTGTAAGGCATAAAAAAAAACCTTAGAAAGACCATGATGGAATATAGCCTCATTAAACGCCCCTCTTCCTTTGTGTTTCGTTTAACTTAGGTTTCTATCTTGAAATGTCCATTGTCAAGCGTGTCTTTTGCACCTTTTCGGTTTTTAAGATGATGCAAATTTTCGTGTTCATGAGCAAAATTGTGACGCCATTCATGGTAGAAACCAGTCCTTCAGCATCATCATAGAATGTTTTTAATGTATTTATTGTATTGTTTTTTTGTTGCTGTGGTAATTTTTTCTTCCTTTTTGTGATTTATTGCAGTCTCAGTACGGTAAATAAGAGTAATATGCGAACTGTATACACAAGTTTGTTTTCATTGAGCAATTATTTTGGTTCACAATTTGAACTTTTACTTTAGAGTGTGTACCTTACAGGAACATTATGGCCTGAAATCTTCGAAAATAACATGTTTTTAATTCTTTACTAATATACAATTCGAAAGGTCTGGTTGAAAAGAAACAAATCTAATGTCTTACCGCTCTCGAGAAGACGAAAACAAAACCGGTTGTTACTTACATCGTGCGCGACGGACGTTTTGTGGCATACATAATTCAAGTCGTTTAAATTCAAAATTGTAACCTCCGAAATTCGTCTTGCATGGTTCTCGCAAGAATCACACAAAACGCCCAGTTTTTAAAGGATGGTTGTTTGGACGTTTTAACCCTACTTAAAAATGATCTTTCCATTTTAAATCATTTTGTTTAACGGGCGTTTTGTAGCCCAAGAGGGCGTATTCTAGCCCGTAATTTCCCTTTAAATGACATCGCAAAAACAGCTCCATCAGCTGTACGGAAAAGTATGTCATTTTAATGTCTGCAATTTTTTTTAGAAAAAGGTAACCAAAACAAATGCGAAACAGAAGAGACACTCATTTTAAAGGGGCGCGGTTGGCGGTTTTTATTTAGGGAGGTCCCCGTTACACAAGTCGGTGTCACACAAACACACACTCCCTTCAAAGTGGAAGGTCACGGATTTGACGTCGATTGACGCTGGGAACATAGACCAGGGCGTGTTGTCCTTGATCAACGTTAAGGCGTCTTCGCCATGGTAGCATTTGTTTTCTGGGACATTGCCCTGGTCGAAAAACATGCAGTCCAGCTCAACATCCTTCATTCCACTGTGAACTTTGGGGAATAAAAGGAAAATACGAAAAGGTTAAACTAGTAAACTAAAGCACAGCATTCCACTGGATCGATCCACAAGTCGTTTCGTGCACGTTGCCAACACTACGTCTTGCTAGATTAAGCCTGTTCATTGCGGCCTACAGGGTATTCCTATTTCAAGAATTCGGGTCATGGTGAGATAGAGCAAGTCAATTCGCCAAGTGACTGTCAGTCCAGTATTCGAAGGGGTACATAGATGATCTGATGGCGCTGACGGACCTGCTCCTTTGTTTCAAAAATAAACTTAACCGGACAATTTCCACAATATCTTTGTAGTAACTAGACTGTTTGCTAATGCCCAAGGATTGAAGTCACATCCGCCATTTTGGGTCACCCATGAAGCACGCGCAGTAAAGACTTAAAATAATTCTAACTGGTAGCTGGTTCTTAATATATATAAACAGTTCTGTGTCAAGGACTTCCTGACATCCATTGAATAATTCATGAATAGGGTAATTACTTTTAAGTGGGCAAAAACCCACAGTGCAGAATGTGATGTTTTGAGATCCAAGATGGCGGGTAAGTTGCTTCAAGGAGCATTGGTCTATTAGGGCTCACACAAGTATAAAAAAATCCCATAGACACCAGTGGTAAATGCCCATACTTCAAAATTCTTTTAAAACTTCTCAGAGGTGTTCGGGCTCAACATGTCATCTTTCATTTTCTTTTCAATTTTTGGTGGGAGTTTTCGAGAAATTCTCAGCCAATGAAGACGACCCCCCCCCCCAAAAAAAAACCGAGTGTTGCTTCCCAGAGTGGAAAAGTAGCCATCTTGAAAAAAGGGTCCCTCTACAACGTGGCTAAATAGCGCCGCTTTCACCCTAAATGCTCGAAATTGTAAGCCCCAAGTTCCGGCCAGAGGTGTATTGCCATATCTCTTCAATTTCCCAACTCCATGGCTCTCAGAACTCTCTAAGAATTTGAGTTTACAACTTTTATTCATGATGAGCTTGTTGGACGGATTTTCAGGCCTATTTACTTAGGTGTACCCTCACCATGCATTATATTCTCAAGTTAATAGTACAGTGTGGGGTAATATAGGCCTACCGTGGTGATAGTCGGCGCTCAAAATTCCATTCACTTGTGCGCATAAAGCGACCAGTCCATTCTCCGATGAACAGCCATCGTGGTCGATTCCCCAGTTGCGTGAATTCTCGCAGTCAGGAAAGGGCGATAAAACGTTGTGGCATGTGAAGCACTTTAGGGCGCCCCCTAGAGGAGAACAGCGAAATGATGCTAAAAATTCGATCCATACAACACATTAAGTCGATCAATTTGACCAAAAACAAATCTAACAGCAAAACAGCATAACAGTCGAAAATACAGCTAAAGCATAAACAGACAAAGGAACAAGATGGACAAGTGATGCAGATTATTATGCAAAAGAAAACCAATAACCCAATAAAATGCTGGATAACAGGAATCGTTCAACACAGTACTAGTGTTACATGTAAATAATGGTCTAAAACGCTACTGAGCAGTGTAAAAATATTGCCATTGAAACAATGCTTCATACCCTCTCTTCCAAAATTCGGGAAAAAATATTAAACTCTCCAAATTGGTAATCATGATGATACCTCAAATTAATAGAAAAGCTAGTAGCTTTGGGGATGGATGTTACATCAGGATTTAACTTACCTCATGAGCAAAGATGTTCAAACCAAAAGTTTATTCCTAAAGCAAATTGAACCTTAACTCCCTAGGGGGTATGCAAAATCGTATTAAAATTGGAGGATTCAGGACTGTATTCCCCTATTCGTACGACAATTATGCGACTTTCACGTTACATTTCACGTGCATGACAAATACAAGCTCATATTTTAGAGCTAAAACCCGTCCTCTCTGCAAACCCCCAAATGCAACAGACAAGTGCAAACGGAGATAGTTTAATGGTATAAATCTTTAATTGGTCGGCCTATGTTGTGGGTCTTCTGATTGGCCCGCAGTGCATGCGCCGCAGGCATTATACTGATTATATTGTATTATATTATATTATATTGAGGGCGCCCTGCTAGTAAACATTGAAAGTTGGCGTCGTCGTAGAATATGGGGATTTACCCATTGCGAAACACTGAAAGAAAGGGGAAAGAGCAATACGTACACAAAAGAATATGGATGAGTCATCTTTGCCAGTGTAGTAAACAAAAACATTTCCGTAAATATACGTGGCGATTTGTAGACAGAGGTTTGGGGTTTGGGTTTGTTATGGGTTGTTTGTTCGTGTTTCCATCTTTTCTTTCCTCTTTCATGTTTCTTTCCCCTCCATTTCGCAATGCGGTATCCCCCGTTTCTTCAAGCAATGAGAAATGTTCTGTTCAATGAACGGATGTTTTGTGGTGGGGTCATGCCCGTTTGTTTTGTTTTTATGACACTTGGGCAAATACGCCCACCGTGTCCAATCTTCAGTTAGTTAAAGAGGCTTGAATTTAAAAAGGCTCATGCAATGTAATAGTTTTAATGCAGTCCTTAAAAATGCACCTGTGTATCCTATTAACCTGATTTCAATATTTGTTTTAGCCATTTTCAATGGTATTTTTGTACATTAGTCTGGCTATTTTTTCTAAAGCAAATTTCCATATTCATGAGCAACAGTGCGATGCCATGTCAGGCAGAAAACGCAGCGTAACTGTTATTTCAGCATCAAAACTTGTCGAGGATTAAGGTGATTCGCTGTTCATGACAGTGAGCCAGTGAGCAAACTTTTCTCACCGATGTTTTCAATGAGCAAACTGTTGGGTTCACAATTTGAATAGAAAACCCCTAAACTGATCCGTGTCTTGCTGAAATGACATCACAGAAACAGCAGCCTTATCTGTCTGGAAAGGCATGGTAAATTGTAAATGTTTCAAGAAGTGCGCTTTTCAATTGAATCATCCAAAATAGAATCTTATACAGTTTTCATTCATTGAAGAGAAGTAGAAAGATGCAAAAAATATGTTCCTAACAAATTTCTTTTCATGGCCCTTTAATTACTTTGTTTCAAATCACGTGTTACCGCTATATTTATGTTTCACATTACAAATACACTACGGGCGTCGCTGTTTTCATAATATCTCATGGGCAGATAAATATAGCTGTCTATTAATCTATAGATCGATCCATTTATAGTCCTTCGATAAATGGATTACCTTATTTGATCCTTAGATCAATCTATCATTATAAAGAAGAAGGGGATTTCCCCATTGCGAAACACTTGCAGCGAGGGGAAAGAGTAACACAAAAAGAATATGGATGACTCATTTTTTTGCCAGGGTAGTAAAAAAACACCTTCATAACTAGACGTGGCGATTTGTAAGTGGTGTGTGTATGTTTTTTTGTGTTTTTTGCCTGCTTTTTTGTTTCTTTTCTTTTCTCTTTTTATTTCTTTTCCCCTCTATTTCGCAATTTGGGATCACCCTTTTTTCAAGCAATGAGAAATGTTCCGTGTATTGAACGGATATTTTGCTGGGGGCATATGCCCCTTTGTGTTTGCTTTTATGACATATTGGCATATAAGCCCTCCGTATTTTAACTGATCTTGAATTAACTTGACGTGCTTGATTTCATAAAAAAAAGTATTGATTTAATAAAATACGTGTCTACTTTTATGTTCCGTGTTTAAAATGTATCATGTTTGTACGCGCGGTGACTATCGAATGAGGCATCGTTAATTGTTGACATCGAATGGGCAAATAAATGGAAATTCATTAAAGGGACACTACGCCGTGCAAAGCGCTCAACTGGGTTACAAATCGCGTTGTAAACACAATGGTTTTCATTGGAAAGATCATTTAAAAGTAGGATATATACTTCCACACATATAGAAATTGGCCGGGTTTTTTGTGTTACTCTTCTGGGAACAAATTTCGGGGGTCCAACTTTCGAGTCAAAAACCAAGCTGTTTTGGGTGCTAGTCTGGATTCCAGTCGCAAATAGTTCACCAGTGCATCGCATGCTGCGGACATGTAGGAAACAACATGTGTACTTATGCATGTAGTGTACACAAACACACACTAGCATATATAATTAAGCTGGATGAACGTCCATGAAGGAGACAAACATGTTTACGGCTGGAAACACGTGTGCGTATGCCACAAAATGTCCGCTGCGCCAGAAGTATTACAACTGGGGGTTTTTTTTTCGTCTTTTCTCGGGAACAGTAAGAAATTAGGTTAGTTTCCTTTCAACCAGACCTTAAACAAAATTAACAATCGCAAACTTACAAATTTTGGCGATTTCAGGACAATATATGCCCCTTTAATCGATAGCTCGATCCATTTATATATCCATCGATAAATGGATTGGACCAAGGAATCAATGAATCAGTTCATAAATTGATTAACTATTCAATCAATCATATATCAATGATCTATAGATCAATCGATAATGACCAGCACAGATTAATTTAACTTTATATCTTAAGAACCTCTATGCTCAGGAAGGGTTCGCGTGGAGATGAAAAACGTATGGAGTCGCATCGATTAAAATCCCCCTAAAATCGTGTAAACATCTTACAAGAATGACTTACCACCACTTGTCACCGCAAGAAGAAGAAGAAGAAGTGCAAAATACTTCCCTGAAAAGAACAAAAAATGATTTGACAGAAATAAACTGAAGTTTTGTTCGGTTTGGATGCATTGTTTTGACTGTCCTGAAACGCTTTACAATGCCAGTTGTCCTGAGTCATTGATATTGAGCTAAAGTAGCACTGAAAACCACACTCACGATCCCTAATGGGACAGCCTACTTGAAGGGTTCGTGAAGTGAATCTTTCGAAGGAGCATATTTTGTACAACTTTATACTCCTCTTAATTGTATGAAAACTATTTGACATCCCTTTTTGGGATGTTGTATGGCCCTTTAATTGGGTGCTAGAGCAGCTCCGACATGTAGCTTCGTTTGATACACTTTTTTTTCTTCATAACTACCATCAAGCATTTGCTTTCAACTTGACAAAATAATGATAATGGCATTTTGTAACATTTTGTCCATAAGAATTATGCAGATGCATTTTCAAGTGATTACAAGTAAATAAGCTTGTACGATTATCAGGATGCTTATATTTTTTTTATTAATAATGTTAAATCCAATCCAACACACACTCACCCATGTTAAGTTCTCAGTTGCAGTCTAGAGGTCCGTTCAAGCAACTTGTGGAAAGAAACTGAAAGGATCCAGATCTACGTAGTGCTTTTATAGTGTCTATATTTGGAGCCGAGACATGACTGCATATTTAATGGTTAATTCCCTATCTGCTGGGCAGCTTATTGCGAAATCGCTCGCGTTCATTTTTCATTGTCAATTTACACAAAACAAAAATAGTGGGGCATGTGGAGCTAACAGTAGAACTGTTGTCGATACATTTTACAAGCTATTTTGTAACTGAACGTTGGTATTATGTTCAACGATTGTTCCACTTTGCAATGTTTATTTGCCATTGACAAATGGCAGCTGCCAGGGACAGTGACGTGACCAAGTCACGTGACCAAGGAGGAAGAATGCCATTGGATTGCAGGAATAGATTTGCCCTATCTGTCATGGTTGGAACCGTTTTTTATGAGTACAGTTTCAACTTGTTGAAAATCACACTAGGAAGCTTGTGGTTTAGAGGGGTTCTTTTAAGACAATAATAACAAACATTTTTCTTGCTTTTTTCAGCTTTGTGTTGAAGTAACGTCAGAATACATTTTTAAATGGAAAACAGTTATTTCCAGGCATTCATTATATTATATGCAATCATTAAAACTGCAGGATTATTCTCTCTTTCAAACTACGGTTCAGCACCAACATTCTTGAAGGAATTTAATAATATATTACACGATACCAAGCGTTTTTGAAAACCAAAATTAAGACATTTCTGAGCTCTTATTTTGAGAAGGATGACAACTACAATACATTTAACTAGCTGGGGGCGTTGGGGAGTGAGGTTATTGTTATGAAGTTGAACCTTTCTTGGCCAATATGAAAATATCTCATTGAATATGTGGGTTTTGAGACACGCAATCAGCGTCGATTTTAAACCGAAACCGATTATCTTTGCTAATTGTCTTCTCTGTTCATCCCTATATGTCAATACGCCTTGAAAGACAAACAAAAATGAGATGAGAGTTCAACTTTCATGTACCATACATTTTATTTTATTTGCGTCGCAATATGCCTATAACAACACTAAAGCAATGTAGCCAAAACAAAGCCAAAGCAATCTAGGTGTCTTCTTCTTTTCTTTTCTGTGTACTTTTCCTGCAAATGTAAATTGGTCTCGTCAGGACAGATTAAGTGAAACTACATTGATTGGAGTACAATATCGATATTTTAAACCCATATTCAAGATACATTTCTGTTGAAATCTTGTTGTAAATCACTGAAGCTGTAGTTATACGTTACTTTTACAAAGCATATTTATCTAAACTTGCGCATATGTATCTAAAGTAAAAGCTGCATCTGTACTACAGAAGTTCCCATTACTGAAATCTTAAAACTTGCGTGTTCAAGCAATACACCAGAGGTGGCCAGTTTACAGGGATTTTTTTTTGACATTTAGATTGTGAAACTGGCGATTGTTGTGTAGCCTCGGTTCTAAAATACATGTACTTAAAGGTGCGTACCATTTGCAGCTATCCAAAAAGTATTATACAGACACAATTATTGTGAAAAAAACTTTTAGTTGGAGAGTAGTGATGACTCTAAACTCCCCGCGAAATTATTCCTTCTGGAAGCTGTCATTTTGAAGAAAGCAACAAAAGAAGGTCATTTCCAAAGATGTGTCAAGTGACACATTTTGATTTTGAAATTTTCGTGAATCAGCCCCCATGCTTTTCAATTTGTTGTTTGGTTTGTAATTGGGAGAATTCGTGAATGGGTGACCACCTGAATGAGAATCATGTCCCGAATGCTGATTTCGGGATTGTGTCGCAAGAGGGCGCGATTCAATATGGCTTGGCAGGAATTGAAATCGAGATCCAGAATAGTGAATATTTATGTTTGTACTGTTTCCTCAAAATGTACAGCATTCACAAGAGCTACAACTTCATAAGGTTAGTTATTGACCATCCGTCTTTGGATTTTAAGCGCTTTTGTTGGTTCAAACGTGGGGAAAGGCACAAATTAATTACCAACAAGGGCGGATCCGGGGGGGGCCAAAGGGGGCCATGCCCCCCCCCCAAAAAAAAAAACGAAACCAATTTTTTTTTTTTATGTGACATCGCAATAAAGGCAGGCAATGAGTACACCACCATCTCTTCCTCAAAAAATCATTGGTTAAAGTGGTCAGAAATTGCCTCAGATCGCACCACAGAGCATCTAGAATCCAAAAAAAATTGGGGGCCCCCCCCCAAAAAAATTGTGTTCTGGATCCGCCCTTGATTACCAAAGGCGTACTCTACCTTTAACAAGGTTGAGCTCACTGGAGCAATGTCGGCTGCATCCTTGTTCTGTAGTCCATTGCGGAGAGAAGTGAGCGGGCAACCACGTTCTCGGGGTGTAGAGCAGTACGCTCCCACCACTACCTGCTCTCTGTATTGGATCATTATTTTCTATCCAAAAATTTTGGACACGTTTGGAAATGGCGAATAGCCTGGTGCCTATCTGTGCCTGTCTGTCAGCATTCGTTTTTGTATGTGGTGTCGATGTCTGGAGTAAAAACACAAGCAATGCGTCGCGCCGTGAGTTCCGAAAACACGAATAGAAAATCAAAGTTAAAATGTTGCAATCTTATCCAGTCAATAAGCAGTATCACATTTCATATTAATATGTGCAAATTGGGGGATTATCTTTAGAAGGTGTGGACTTAAATAATTACAATGAACGATGCACGTTAAGCGTTGGAAATAAGAACATCAAGTACGCGATACAAATCTATACAAAACTAATTGCGCTATTGAATCAGGATACACGAAGCAAGTTCCCATCCCAAAGCTTACTATTGGAAACGAAGTTGGAAATAAAGTAAGCCCTGGAGACGAGGTTAGTGAGGGGGAGCCTGTGTATGGTGCGTGTTTCAATTCTTCATTGTCTTCTTTGCATACCAGGAGGGCGTCCTACTAACATTAATCAACACTTAATTTGTGGTTTAACTTCTTAGAACACTAGTGCTAGTGCTCGTGTAGTAAAGTTTTCAATTTGGAAAGTGAAGTTTCAAAATGCTCTTTTTTTTACCAGAATTAATTTCCTTGGCTAAAATTCGGATATCCCTTTTCTAAAACTCTTCCATTTACGACGGATCAACCCACCTTGGGAATTCCTAGTTTTTGAGTAAAATCCATATATCTATTTCGTGAAAAACTTGTGGAGATCTATTCATCTATAGAAATTGCCCTGTGGAGACCTTTACAATGTTTTGTTACCTATTGTGTGCGTGTCTCCATAAGGATACAAATTTGAGTACATGAGAACAAAGAAATGTCTCCACAAGGATACAAATTTGAGAGTGTGTGGCCAAACTGGTGTACATTTGAAAGGGTAGCTTGATTGATTTCTTACGGGAAGGCTGCGTTACATCCATCGGTATCGCAGAAGCAAACGGTTCCCTTGAACTCGACGTTGAGTGAGAGTGACTCAGCATAGGATCGGGATGCGGGGTCCAAGGTCTCGTAAAACCAAGGAATGGCCTCGTTGTCCACGTAGCACTTGTTCTCGGGGACATGGCTGGACTTGACGTTTGAACACTCCAGTTCAAAGTCTTTCATGTTGATAAGTCCTGGTGGGAAAGTAATATTTCCAAAGAAGATTTTGGTAATTACCTATCGACTCAGTTAAAGCTCTGTCCTAGGGCATACTTTGATCCCGGTCGCAACTGCACAAAGAGAATCTTCTGTGGTTGGAGTTGGAGTTGAAGTTGCCTTTTTCTGTGTTGGTACTTTTTGTTTGTTGATGGTTTGGGGTTGTAGGCTACTTTTATCTTTGAAATGTGGAATTAGGTGGTTGAAAAAAGTTTCAAAACCTTATAATCTTATCGTAGGATAAAGAATTTGAAAGGAGAGTCTAAGGCTTTTTGGTTCAGGCTTATGTCTGACCTATATTAATGCTCAAGTTACTGACATAAAAACTATTTGACAGTATTTGTATTCGCTTTTTTTTTAAATATTTTAATATTATTTGTGTGTTTCTCATCTGATTGATTCCAACTTATCTTCGTTTAAAACAAAAACTTGCATTTGATTTTCGACGCGACAGTTAAATATTGCCGAGACAATAATGTTTACATTTCCAAAACTGCCGTTGTAAAACAACCCTTCCTGTTATTTTAGACCATTGATACAGTAAAGATGTCACACAATGGATTGTTTTGTTTTCGCACTGTAGGGGTTAAGGATGCACGTATGTAAACCTACCTCGGCCGGTTTTGGTACTCAAAATACCGTCAGCTTTTCCGCAGCGTGTGACGTAGCCTTCCGGCTGGGCTGGGCATTCCACAAGAAATTTGGACTCGGTCCCAGCTTTCTTGCATTCGGGATTCGGGACAAAAATGCTGTGGCAGAAATTACACTTCAGGGCGGACCCTAAACAGATACGGAAAAGAAAATACGGATTCGAACAAAATTTTAAGTTTTTGTGCTTGTTCTATTTACAGATTTCAAATGCGAGGTCGAGAAATAAAATTACATGTCCATTAAGGGCCCCCGTCCCACCAGTATGATGACTACTTCATTTGACGCGACCTATGACAGTAAAGGTATACATAAACACCACAACCCTGCATATTAAATGGATAAAGATTGCAACATTCTAACTTTGGGGGAGGGAGGGTTCGGAGTCAAGTCGCGAAAAAAATCATCCGATCACCATAATCTGTTTTATAATTTTATTAAAATTATACCCAATGGGTTTGGTATTTTAATGAGAATCCTTCGAAGGAGGGGTGGGGTAGACAAACGTACAGTGATCTGGCAAAAGATACCCCACTCATATAATGGATGCTTCCTCAGTGATACAGGTGATACAGGTGCGCTACCATTGGCTATCTCTATGGAAACGAAATGCTCATGCATTTCGCTAGGGGCATAAACCACTGATCTCTATTATACTGACAGTCAGTATAATAGTGGCATAAACCCGTCCGATATCGTGTTTGTCATGTCCCTAGACATGTCCAAGCCTGCAAATCATAAAAAAAAAAAACATGATACACAACAGCTGCACCGTGTGAGTGGATGCCAACAGACAAAAACACGACTGTCTGGGGACTTGTCATCAAGTCTAACATTGCGTGTGACGTATACAAGCGTGACTCATGTCGACTGCGTATTGTTCTCTCCTGATTTCGCAATAGGGGATATACCCTTACTTGACACGACGAGAAATCTTCGTACCGTGCAGAGTGTGGTTAAGGCCGGAAATGCGCCTAATTGGGCTACAAAACGCGTTGTAAACCGAAAGATATTACAGTGAAATTGGAAAGAGCATTTTAAAATAGGATATACAGGGTGAGTTAAAAAAGGAAACCCAAATGTCAGGACCATTTGTAATAGAAGTTCTGCATGTAGCACTTTCAAAATCTAGGATATGAAAGCCCAATTCATAAGCTTTCTTTTCTGTTTTAGCCTCTGCTGAAGAAGAACTTGCTAAGTTCGCAACGTCAGGCCACCGTAATTTTAAGATTTATATATTTCAGGTCCATCCAGTCAGTAAGCAGTTTGCAGCAGTTTTACTTTTTCTCAAGCTTTCTTTTAGTACAAGAATCAGTCGATCACTCATGTAAAAGTTTCAAGTTACGGAAATGAAAACAACAACGTTTTAAAGTTATGCCCACGGATCACAAAAATGTAGGTGTTCTTTCAGCAGAACGAAAACAATTAACATACATCCCTATGTGAATTGGGAAAAGCGGAAACTATTTGGGGAGAATTTGAAGATAATCAGTTCAAGTCCCACTGTATTTAGCTACGTCATTCATTTAACAGAATACAGGTTATTTTACATGACATTGACTTTATGTGATTGAAATGTTAATTTTCGTTTATATTCTTGTCATCTTACACATACAAATGGTTCTACAGTGAGTAAAAAAAATTAAAAACCTGCTTAAAATTCCATTCAAAATGTTGCGTAGGAAACAAATTTCGTTTGAAATTGTATGATGAGAGCCATTTTGTGCTCTCAAAATGACTTTAATAACTTACCAGCGATTGCCATAGCAAGAAGGAGCATCAGAATCTGGGCCCAAAGTTTCCCTTAAAATAAAAAAAAATCACATCTTAAGGATTTAATATTATTTGTTGCACGCAGTCAAGCAATGAGGTCTTTAATTATTATCCCCCCCCCCCTTAAGTGTTTGAAACAAAAGAATATCTAAGTAAATGCGTAATATATCGTCATTGTCAGGAGTTGTCTCGAGAGTATAGGACTTTGCACCCGATTATATAACAACAAAGACAAGAGAGAAGCTGTAGCTTCCAATTTGATAAACTGTTTGCCCAAAATATTTAAAAGACAACATACCTCACAGATTAATTTAAGATGTTTTGGTATGATAACCTGGGTTTTCTCCATGAATTATGCAGCTAGGCTAGGTTTTTAGGTAATTGCAAGTAAATAAGCCTGTAAACTTAAAATCAGGGGATTTAAAAAATGCAACCAATATTGACACACACTTACCCATGGCGCAGTTGCAATCTAGAGGTCCGTTCAAGCAACTTGTGATGAAAAGGCTCTGACAGGCAGAACATGAATGCATCCAGATCAACAGTGCTTTTATAGCGTTTATATTTAGAGCCGGCGTAGGCCTGACTGCGTAATGGGTGAACTCCCTTCATGAGAAACATTTGCGAGGCAGCCTATTGCGAAATCGCTCGTGTTCAGTGTTCATTGTCAATAAAAACAATTATGAAAGTGGGGAGTATGCAGCTAAAGACGGTGACATTTTTGTCGTTGCCTTTCAAAAGCTATTGTGTCACTGTACAAGGCAAACTTGTAGAACCGGTCCCATACCAATATGGGTCTAGGTAGTCATCTGAGTCCATTTGGTTTTAGTCAAGGTGAAACTGCATTAAGTCTAACTCAACTTGCATACATGGTATTTTTATGGTGTAGAAACAAAAAAGAACAATACCCCCCCCCCATTCTTTTCACCAACGGTTACCCCCAATACTTTGTAGAGAGTGCCTTTGTGTTAACACAAGTGCCTTTTTTTTTACCGACGGCCTTTTACGACTGCCCTTTTAATTTTGCTCGAAAGTCAGCAATTGCGCCGCTTTGAAAGCGCCATCTATTGTCCGATGGTGCCAGTGATTGTGTGGTTTGAACAGCGCCTTATATGAAAATGGTACCACGCCCCCCCCCCCCTCCTCTCTCCCCTCCAAGCATTCAGGAACATTTGGGGACAGAGCAATCGCGCCGAATCACTCTGTGGATTTGACTCGGTGTTCGAAGTCCAACTCGTACTGCGGCACAAGATCGTCAATGGACGTACATCCCATTTTCATCACGTTTATTTGAATGTCCCATGCATGAAGTTATGAAATGTATGGTTGTGTTCGAAATGTCTTACACCAAGCTGTCTCAATTGGAAGGTTTCACATATCATTTTCAGGACAAGAAACCGAGTGATGCATGACATGGATGTCAATGGCCATTAATTTCACTGTAAAGTCTGTCACGAGCAATTGTGGCCCGTCAGGCCAGCGTTTATCTCCACTTTCCGGTAGTATGACTGAGAATGTTTTCATCTCCCCTCCCCCGCATGAAATGCTTGTCCATGGTAGGTTACTCCCCAGCTAATGTCGGTACCCTTTCATACTCCTGGGTGGAGAGAGGTAAGTTGTGCGTGAAGTGGCTTGCCCAAGGACACAACATATGACCAGCAGCTGGATTCAAACCCCTGACCCTCTGGTTATGAGTCACGAACCCTAACCACTGTAGGCCACACTGCCTTAAGTTCATAGCTTATTCACATGTGCGTCGGCAGCATGGGGCAAGACTGGGGGCGTTTGCGCCCCCCCCCCCCGTCCCCGCCCGGAAAAGAAAAATGGAGAGAAAAAAAGGAAAGAAAAAGAAAAAAAGGCGTGAAGTCATATTTGCTATTAATTAAATACACATTTGACAAAATGGGTGTCAATGGGGTGTCAATGGGGTAGGGTGGGTAAATGTCCGCCCACCCTCCCTCGAACAAAATGATAAATTGAGAACATGCTAGAGGAAGTACAATGTATTTGGGGGAGATGTGCTTTGCCCCCCCCCCCCCCAATGGAAACAATCCTGGCGACGCCCATGCTTATTCATGATCAATTTGTTGGTGGTTTACCTTGGGGGGGGGACACTCTGTACGTACAAGCAGTGAGTCTGTATTTCGCAGTGTCCTAATTTCATACTTCACTACCGGATTGCAGTTGTGATGACAAAGGCTGCACGTAACATCACTTCACAACTGCAGAGTGACAGGGGACGGTATATTTGCCGATCGTGGCACAAACACTGATAACATTATCCCCTGCTCTTAACCCTCACAGACATCGTAAATAATCTTTCTTTGATTGCGTGACTACTATGCAATCAGATTTTGAAGAGGTTTAGGTGGCATCCCGGATTCCGGATTTCCCCTGGTTAAATACGGTTAAAAGATGGGAATTTGTTGTCAAGAGTCAATACGTTTCGGCTTTATCTATCGTTTACAGTTTGTTCATTGGCTGTTGCGTGTGGATGAATCGATTTTCTTCTAAGGGGGTTATCGACAGCTACTGGATGATGAGGGGGTAAAGATGCTTCCGCCCCGTACTATTTTGGAATTTCACCCCCCCCCCCCTAATTTTTGTCTACATTGCCATTTGTTCTAGCAATGCAAAAGTTATTCACTTTTGAATGAAACAGCGACCGAAAATAATTGCATCATGTTATGTTAAGTTACTGAATTGTTACTTTACAATTTCGAATTGTTGGCTGTCGGCCAATAATTCCGTTACCGCGGAATGGGTTGGTTCCCGCCCCACAATCAGTATCGATAACGTACGGAACGGGACAGTCTGCTCGCAAAGCGAACTTTTGCAGCGGTTTGCAGACGTCACAAAAATAAGGGGCGGAGTTGGGAAGTGGATTTTTTGGATGGAAACAAATACAAGTTGAAAAAATCTTCAACAGAACGCAAACAGAATTTCTTGAAGAGCATCTGAACGCGTAAAAAAAATGCTTGTGTTCTTTTTATTAACAGTTGTTGGGCCTTCACACATTATGAATGACATGACCCTCAATCGCAAGCCACACACCCCTTTTTTGTTTAATGGAAGCCTCTGATAATTTTTTTTATCGAAAAGTTTCTACTTCAGTGGGAACCGGATCTTGCTCCGCTCGAAAAGTCCCTAGATTTCCAGATCCGGATTTGGCCTTAAAAGGGCAACCCACCGAATTCTGTGAGCAGTTTGTGAAGGTTTGTCAAGTCGGAGCATTTCATTTTAAGACATGGAGCGCGGGTTTAAGTTTGCTTTGCTGTTCTTGGGGCTGCATGCGTTTCTTACAGGAACCGTGGAGTCTTCCCACTTCAGGGGCGTGTCCATTTCATGGAGGGCGACTGATGATCCCAATCAGGTAGGGGTATCCACCAGTCATTGCGATCCGTGTGTTGCTGGGATAAAATCACAAACAACGTTATTATTGTGAATGGTAGAATTATTTTAACATGGGCACTAAATATTGGAATGAGCCTGGGTAAACATACTCTGAATTCAAATTAAAATTCATCTTTGGCTTTAATATCGTTGGCGATTAGTTTATGTTTCGGTGAAAACTCATTTTTACATGTACTGAGCCAAATTGCTTTAAATAAATATTTATAAATACCGAAGACCCTCTGGTTGAGAGCCCGTCACTTGGCCGGTTTAAACGGTTGACAAAGACCGACTGGCTGGTCTTAAGTACTTTTCCAGTGTCACATGAAATTTGGACTCTGTAAAATCAGGTTGCTTGTCAATTTTTATTGGTTGAACGTTCACAAACCTCAGTAAGCATGCGCAATACCACCAGTGAGTCAGTATTTCATAGTCCTTAATTCACAACATGAACAGCTGCGTTCTGCGCCACATCGCGCAGTACGCGCGCGACGCACGCGCCAATATCCTTATACGGAGTTTTTACGTCTACTTTGCGAAAGAGACAATCCATTATGTAGCTAGAGGAGTGTCCCGAAAAACATGAAGTAAAATTGTTAAACAAAATCGTTGAAATTGATAATTTTGACTTGTTTAGACTTTTGGACAGAAAAGGTATTTATGAATGGGTTCGGCTCGAATAATCATTAACATCCAGACTCAAACCGGTCTTAAAACAGAATTTTTAAAACCGGTTTAGTACACATTTATTCCCTAGTTTGAAACTTTTGGGCGCATTTACTCAATTACCGGCTGTCATAAAAAAAAATGGGCTGACACAAGAAAACAACCCCACCCTCCCACTCAAAAAGTATTAGCTTGGAATTTAAAGACAGCTCTGAACATCCTTAAAATGTTTAAAGGTGGAATGGGACACGAAGGTGCTTTTAAAGATTCCATGAAAAATGTACGACACGTTGCCCTTTAATAAGCTTTGTGTTGAACACACACACAATAATGATAACAGCATTGAATCCACTTGTAAGGCCCAGGCAGTTCTAGGCAACTCTTAATTACTCCACTGCCAAGGAAGCGGGCACTTGATCGCGATACATTTTCCATTGTGATACACACTCAAAGGGTTGAAAAGTTTTCTCTACAGGTCGAGAAAAGTTTATCGTCGTCGAATTGAAATTCATGTCACAGACAGTCACGCGATTATGAAGTTGATTTAAGAAGAATTCAGACAGGTGTGTGCAACATAACGAAAATGGGTCTTTGGTGCCACAAATGTAGGTCAATATATTCAAGAGCAAGTATTTGGCGATCCGGCGGGAAGAAATCGGGTTATTTGGGACCGGCTGTGAAGCAATTCAAGCAAATAATCTTTCAGAACACAAAAAAAATCGAACTTGTTGAAGAGCATCTGAACGCAACTATAAAAAAAAAAAATGCTTCGACTGAATGGTTCGGCTCGAGTAATCATCAACATCCAGACTCAAACCGGTCTTAAACAGAATTTTCAAAACCGGCCAAGTACACATTTATTCCCTAGTTTGAAAACTCCTAGGAGCGCAACTTCCAAAGAGCATGGATGTGAGAACTTTAACTAGCATTATTTGTGTTTACGGTACGTTGTCGAAACATTGGGGAGATAACAGTGTTGCTTTGCACACCCTCCTAAGACATCTCCTTTATGGATGTTACATTGTTGCATCGTCGGGGGAAAAATCATATAACCCGTAGCTTGCCATTTCTGAAGCGCAGAACTGTGTGCAAATTATGGTGCTTGTGTCGGCATGTATGGACTAACAATGTTTAAAAGCTATCATGTATACGCATTCTCTCAGTTCGTTGTGTACCCGTTGGGTAGTTTAGCCTAAAGTGTGGAATAAACCAAAAGACGCAGCGAAATGAAAACCTACGTTTGGCAAGATGGCGTATTTCTGCCGATGACGTCACGGACTGAAAATTGTATTATTATGGGCTGTCCAGGGCACTGCGCTCAGTCTCGATAAATAACTGACACACAAAACGCTATGACTTTTGGTATCTCACCAGTTCATATGTATTTCGCAACCAATTTGTAGCATTGTTATTGTTACCAATTTCATTCCATTATGAAAGTGACAGTTTTTTTGATAAATCATTAAATCATTTTGTACCGTCCAATAGACAATCAAAAGTATTTTGGGAATAGCGCTGTGGTTGTTCAGTTACAACCGCAATCTCCAGTTGTTGTCTTTTCTACAATTTGTTTTTTCTTCTTCCTTGTTTTTCAATCCCAAATACCATCAACTTTGTTCAGTTTCGAAATCACTTTTGACAATATACAGACTTTAATCTTGATAAATCTCGGCATACAGTAAGCCCCGTAGTAAAGTAAGTGACGTTATGAATGCATAGCTAATTGAAGACTTTTGGGCGCATTTACTCAATTACAGGCTGTCATGAAAAGAAAATGGGCTGACACAAGAAAACAATTCCACCCTTCCACTCAAAAAGTATTAGCTTGGAATTTATTCGCAAAACTCGGTGTTTTATGGTGCAGCAACTAAAACACCAATGCATCAACTGTTTTGCTTATAAAACATAAAACAATTCACATTTGCACAAAAAAGATCTGAACATCCTTAAAATTTAAAAAGGTGGGATGGGACACAAAGGTGCTTTTAAAGGTTCCATGAAAAATGTACGATACGTTGCCCTTTAATAAGCTTTGTGTTTAACACACTCACAATAATGATAACAGCATTGAATCCACTTGTAAGGCCCAGGCAGTTCTAGGCAACTCTTAATTATTCCACTGCCAAGGGAGCGGGCACTTGATTGCGATACATTTCCCATTGTGATACACACTCAAAGGGTTGAAAAGTTTTCTCTACAGGTCGAGAAAAGTTTATCGTCGTCGATTTGAAATTCATGTCACAGACAGTCACGCGATTATGAAGTTGATTTAAGAAGAATTCAGACAGGTGTGTGCAACATAACGAAAATGGGTCTTTGGTGCCACAAATGTAGGTCAATGTATTCCAAAGCAAATATTTGGCAATCCGACGGCAAGAAGTCAGGTGATTTGGGAACGGCTGTGAGGCCATTCAAGCAAGACAGACAAAAATGGATCTTGCATTAAATGATTGACAGAAAGAAGTATGTTGCATGTAGCAAAACTGCTTTAACTACGTTTGTTGTACTGGTTTGATTTAAGAAATTTGGCATGGGTGGCCTAGCATTTTCTTTGAACCTTCTGGGGAGCGTGCTCTAACCTTGCATATACATGTATATGACCTGTGAACAAAAGAGGTCCACGGAGAGCTGGAAGTGTGAACCTTCTGTGGACTTGCCCATGTCTACACACATACGTAGTGTGGACAAATTTGTTTTCGTGTACCTGTGAAAAAAAAACTCATTCTACTCACACTGTAAAAACTCTTTTAACACAATTGTTGTTCTATGATTCCCTTTGAATAGTGTTTCTCTTTTATTTTACCACGGATAAACCTAACCCCAAAATGCCTCTAAACCTGTTTTCCAGAGAAGGGAAACACTGTGTGGACGTGGGCAAGTCCACACAACGTCGCTGCTACCTGGTTTATGTGGACCTCTTTTGTTCGGAAGTCCACACAGTGATTGTAATGCTTGTACAAGGTTTCCCCTTCTCTGGAAATCAGGTTTAGAGGCATTTTTGGATTAGTCGCAAAACAAAGAGAAAATCAAGAAACTCAAAAAAATCATGAAAAGAAATGAGTTCAAAGAGTGTACACAGTGCAAGTAAAATTAGTTTTACCTTCCAGTTTTTCTTAACTACACGAAGACAAACGAATGTCCAGATTTTATTTTATTTCATTTCTTATTGCATGCTTGTGTAAATGTCGTATTAATTGATTTTTTTTTAATGATTCAACATTGTATTGTTATCTTAATTCGGCATTTGCCGCCACGATGATTTTTAATAAAATTTCTTATTGCATGCTTGTGTAAATTTCGTATTAATTTTGTTTTTTCGTTTTTAATGATTCAACATTGTATTGTCATCTTAATTTAGCATGTGCCGCCACGATGATTTTTAATAAACCAGTCTATCAATCGATTTCGTAAGCCTCACTGTAAAACTTTTCTGTAATTTGGACAGTATCTTACTGTAATTTCCCACAGTAGTGTGCTGTATATTTGTTTTACAGTACCTTACTGTGAAGTACAGTACATTGATAGGAGCCGTTGTATTAGTTGTAAAATACTGTAAAAAATTAAATTATACAGTAATGTCTACAGTAATTTACAGTAATTTACAGTAATTTCTTTTTACAGTATCGTACTGTAGACAAGCTTAAACAAGCTTAAGCCAGCAAAATGAAGCGAATATAGTATCGCCCCGTATCGCGTAAAGTGCTAGGAGTGAAAAGGCTAATTACCAGCCGATATCTTGTCTTCACGGATTTGATGTGTACTGTTATATCTTTTTCCTGAATTATTACATGTCCGTAGGAAATCAGTGCAAAATTGATGCTTGCTGCAATCATGATAACAGTAACACACTGATACAGTGATTATACGTCCGTGAAGGGCAATTTAAACTATATATCCCCCGACTGTTGTACTGGGTTTACAAAGTGTACTTTACTCCAAGACCTACTCGGTCAGGTTTTTATCGGATCACTTTGTATTTTCACACTTAGATTAATTTCATTTTAAGTTCCATGTTTTGTCATTTTTATTTTCATGATATAGGCCTATAAAGGTTTTTTTTTTTTTAACTGCCATTCGCTTCTGAACTGTGGGGTGATTTGCTGCCTCAGTAGAGGTTTCTCCTTGAAACCATTTATAACCTTGCTGTACGATCTGACCGCACGGTCTTCCCTTGAGAGTGCCACGTTGGACCGTTACATTTTTGGCGGGCTGGCTGGTCATGAGGTTGGCAAATAGTATATTGGTCAGTTGTCCACCTTGCCACATCATCATTCCTAAGCTGGAATCGGCACAAACCAGGAAAGATCAGCTTGCTCTTTCGCATTACAGGATTGTTGGATGTGCTTTCTTAGGTGAGTCTCATTTTTGTGTGTTTAGACTTCTTTTTATGGATTTTCGTAGATTTGTAGGTTTTCCCGGCTAGCCAAATTCTAAAACATAATCCTACATCTATATGGAAACTAAGCGAATTATTAAGCTATTTATTTCCATTCCCATGGTTTGTATTCGATGTCAGACTTGGTTGGAGTGTTATTTCAATTTTATTTTCCGTTTGATCAATGGTTATTGCATGAGACTTTAATTTCCGCTCATTCTATTAAGTAGTACCTACCAGAATGCATTCAAAATAAAATGTGATTTTTCCAAATACACATGTACTGCAAAAGATTGAATACAGAATATTGTCTAAAATCTTGTGTTTGTAAAGATCATTAGATGTCACAAAATCCAAGAAGTATAATGTAGCTTGATTCCCTGTTCCCTCTCAAATTGAAATTGGAGCAATAACAGTCGGAATTGGTTGGGGAACTGGCTCGTACACTTTTTATGATTTTGTGTTATCGATAGCAAACAACATTCAAAGCTTACTAAGTAAACATGGTAAGTCGGAGTCTTTTTTTTAAAAGCCTTTTTTTCCAACACTGCCGACCAAAGTTGAAACTTGATACAGACATTCCACTTTTCTTGAAATTGTCAGCACACAAGATGCCACGATTTTACACGAGGCTTTAGACTGTAATTTACTTAGGGTCAAAGAAAGTTCAGAGAGGTATTTCAGAATAATTTTGTAGTTTGTCTTATGATGTTTGCAAATGTTGCGGATTTGATTGACCATTATGACCAAACTTTCAGCTCAAACACATGTGGAACAATCTGAAAGTACATTAAAACTTGGGAGGAGCATTGGCGATTTTGTCACAAATTGGTTGCCTGACCTATTTTTATTTGCCGGGAAAACCTGCACTTAAAGTTCGCTTAATTTTGACTGAACTTTAGCAGTAGTACCATTAAATCCAAGCCACTGGATTGAAATTCACTGACTTTCGTTTTGATTTTTTTGAGACACTACAATGAGAAGAAACAAGCAATCATCACCTACTGTGTATTCTTGTAATTGGAAGTTATGTTATTAAGATAAGTGTCAAAACAGTGCATATTCGCAGTATGACCGTGTATCTTCAGCAGTCAGTCTTTTTCTCTGTAAGGGGCTTTGTCACAAAAAAGGTCAAATTATTCTTTATTTCTTAAAATGTCCGAAAAATCTGAACTCAAAGAATTTAGAAAGGATTGTGAATTAGTGTGCAGTGGTACCTATACTGGGACTTAACGTTCATTACTCCTTGGTGAATTTCAAGGGCAGATTGCTTTTTTCCAATCACTGCTGCTGTATCTGGGAGGAAAGCAGTTCCCTGAATTAAATGTCATAATTCATAGGTCCACTGCATTTCGGTATCGATTTTGAGTATTGCGTGGTTCCTTTTTCTTTTCTTTTTTCGTAGACAAACCACCGGATTACTACCGTCCTTCAACAGTGCGGCTATAGATCGGCCATCCAGTGAGTGTTGGTCTGCTACTTTAATACATCACATTCCAGTCTAGCCACACGAAACTGTGTGGCCTGATATTTTTGGAGTTATTAGCCTTGTCAAATCATGGAGCTATAAAAAAGGACTCCATGGTCAAACTAAAGTGTACATCCGGAACCCCTTTTCTCGGTCACCAAGGTTCACTCTGAGCTCAGTGATAAACAAAGATAATTTTTGTCTTTTCTTACTCCTGATCTCAACTGTTATTTGTCATCTGAGAGTCAAAGCTTTGCCTGCATAACATATGTAAGCGATTCTTATTAATTTGTAAACGTCTTTCTTCAGAAGTCATGGGTTTCTGTTAACTGAAACTAAACAGCAGGTTACACTTGGAATCTTGATTTATGCATGTACTGGTTGTCATTTCTCAGTAGCAGGGACTACAACTGTGGATTGACATTGTAACTGTGAATGTGTTTATCTTGGGAGATGGTAAAGTGTTTGGCGAGTCAGCGGTTTCGTATATAAAGTATAGTGGCAATAGAGCCAAAAAACCTCACTGAACAGTGGTACGCGAAACAAAATAGGACATATACATTAGGCCTACAGCATAATTATGATTTACATTGTAGACACTATCAGTATAGCACTGTGTTGACCATTACAATGACATGTTCAAGTGTCAATTGTGTGATTACTCTAGTGAGTCTTTAAGGGCGTTTACAACACACTTTGAATTTCACAGAAACGTTGCTAATTTTGATTTTCCGTGTTGTGTGTCTTCATGCACTCGCAAATTTAGAAATTTTGCAACTTTTAAGTCGCATATCTATAGGGACCACTCAAATAATACAACACGTGTTGTATACCGGGACAATCACATTGCTCTAATTTGTTCGGTTTGTACTTGTAAGTGTAATTGCTTAGAAACTTATTGCGCTCATTTAAAAGAACACATTCAGAGCGGGGTCGAAATTGTATGTCCTTTCAAAAATTGTTCAAAGAAGTTCAGGATCAAGTCATCATTTTCTTCTCATCTTTCTCGAAAGCACAAAAAAAAGACATTCAATCTTCTTTCTGATTCTGTGCGTGAAATCCAAGATACAGACTCTTCTGAACCTGCAGACAGTGCAGAAGAGTTTACAGAAAGCGACATTTCTATTGATGAGGATGCCGAAGAACTAGATCTCAATTCCACTGTTGATCCAGACGTGTATTTGAACAGTTTGGCCCAGTTTTATCTGAAGTTACAAGCAAAGAATTTACTGCCCGCCTCGATAATTCAGAATATAATTGAAGAATTTCAAAACATTCATGACATTGGTCAGTCACATTTGTTTTCAAAATTAAAAGAGAAACTGCTTACATTGAATTTAGGTGAAATTGAAATATCAGACTTAACAAATGATCTTGCTAAGGGAGATCTTTTAAGAACTTGTAATAATGGCATTTTGAGATCGGATAAAACCCGTAAAAGATTCTTCAAAACCCAATTCAATTTCGTAGAGCCCATCGATATTTATTTGGGTCAAGACAGTGAATCTGGAAAACGAAGGTTTTACCAGTACGTTCCCATTCAGGACACATTAGTGGCATTATTTAAACAGAAATCTGTAAATGATCAGTACAGGGAAACCCACGCACGCATTTCTAACAATGACACTTTTGAGGATGTGTTTGATGGCAGGTCATTTTTAAGCAATCGTCTGCTTAGGGAACATCCGTCTTCGCTTTCGCTGATTCTTTATCAGGATTCATTTGAAGTCGTGAATCCATTGGGATCTGGCAAGAAGAAGCACAAGATACTTGCAGTTTATGTAACTCTTGCGGATCTCTTGCCACATAATAGATCTAATGTTGATCATATGCAGTTGGTACTTTTGTGCAGAGAACAAGATTACAAAACATTCGGAGATGAGGCTGTTTTCTCTCGCTTAGTCAAAGATCTACAAGAGATAGAGACTGAAGGCATCATCACAGAGAAAGAGACAGGCACATGCAGATTTCTAAGAGGGACACTATGTGCAATAGCTGGTGATAACCTAGGTTCCCATGGTATAGGCGGATTTTCAGAGAATTTCAGTAGAACAACGTACTTTTGTCGATATTGCACACAAGACAGAGAAACGTTCTATGAAAAACCAGAATCACTAGGTCCTGTGAGGACTATTCAAAACTATGAAGCTGCAGTTCAGTACTTGAATGACAATCCAACAGAAAACATTTATTTTGGCATCAAATCCGACTCCATTTTCAATAAATTGAATTATTTTCATGTTTGCCAGCCAGGCTTACCGCCATGCCTCGGTCATGATTTGTTTGAAGGGGTTGTCTCATATGATCTCGCTTTGTACATCAAACATTTCGTGCATGTCCAGAACTATTTTACCTATGAACAGTTAAACAGAATAATAGTGCAGTTCAAATATCTGGGAAGTGATTCTCACAACAAACCTTGCACAGTGAATATCAACGGCGAAAAAATAGGTGGGCATGCCTGTCAAAACTGGTGTCTGTTAAGATTGCTTCCTCTCCTGATAGGGAATAGAATCAAGGACCCTCTGGATGACGAAGTGTGGCAATTGTGTATACAACTTCGGAAAATCGTGGAGATAGTTTGTGCACCAAGAGTTACTTCTGATCAAATAGCTTATCTCAAAGTTCTCATTGAAGAATACCTTTGTTGTAGGAGTGCAACTTTTCCTGATAAGTCATTGAAGCCCAAACACCACTTCCTCGCTCACTATCCTCAACTCATCCATCAGTTTGGACCACTAATTCGCCTATGGACCCTACGGTTCGAGAGTAAACACTCATACTTTAAGGAGTGTGCAAGAAAGTTACATAACTTCAAAAACCTCTGTAGTACTCTTGCTAATAGGCACCAACTTCTCCAAGCGTATTTGGGTGCGGGTTCTCTGTTTCCTCCTTCAGTTATTTATGAGAAAGGATTAGAACTCCATGAAGATTCATACGGTGATCACATTAAGAACTGTGTTCAGAACTTCAATTTTCAACAAGGAAACACGGTAGCTACTCACAGCGTAACGTTCAAAGGAACAACATACAAACAAGGAATGTATGTGCCTCTTGATCACAATGATGATGGTATTGTGTTCGGTAGAATTGAATTGGTACTTGTTCATCGTAGCTCCACAGTCTACTTTGTTACGCGGAAATGCCAGTCAGTACATTTAATAGATTTAGGCGTTCATTGCTTATTTGGCAATTACCACGTAGGGTACTTATGCATCAATGCTGATAAATTAGTAGATTACTATGCTCTACCTCTGTACAAAAGTCATGGTTTGTCTCTCATTCCACTACATCATGCCATATATTGATGGTTGCAGGTTTCAGAACATGGATTTCATAAAACTTGAAATTCAGTCAGTGTTGCCAACACTGCCAGAACCCTTGCTATTGGCTGTCGTGGACAAGGTGACCGAGTCGGGTGTTGAAGGAGTACAAGACTTACAATTCATTGAAGAATCTGACTTGGCAGAGCTCCTTAAGCCCGTCCAGAGCCGTAAACTGATGCGTGCATGGAAAGCAAAAGGTGAGCATTTTTAAAATACTGTCTGACATTTAAAATAATGATTTTTGCACTTCATGCAACTGGCCTCTGATGTCAGCGTTTGGTTTTAAAAATGAAGTAAGCTGACTCTTTAGTGTCTCAGTTTGTCACCAGTGACCAGGAATGAATTGAAGACGATGCAATGGCTGGCTTCTTCCAATATTGGATTACAAAACTGCTGGATGTTGAGATGGTGAACTCAAAGAAAAAAGTATTTGGTTTGATGTATATTCTTTTTCTATAATAGGTAATGATCAGTCCAGTGGTGTAAGCGTTGTTCAGAATGATGTGCCTGTCACGCCTCCTGCAGGTGCAGAGCTGCCACAGCATGATTATCATCAAGCTAGTACGAGTACAGCAGGTGCTTCAACTTCATGGTCAATTACGCCACCAGTGCAGATGTGTGTCCCCCCAAACTGGTCAGAGACAATGGACATACCTTGGAGCAAAATGCCAGTTGGCATAACTCAAGCAGTTAAAAATGCCAAACGACCTTCACCCGCTGATCGACGGAAAATGGTTAGAAAAACCGTTGAGTGTATGCAAAACTTCCAGCTGAACCCGACAAAGTCACAGTGTTCAACAGTAGCAAGACGAATTGTTTCAAAGCACCCAAACAGTTTTGCAGATGTGACGGACAAAGGTGAAAAATTAGGTTCCGGATACTATTCTTTGCTGATGCAGCTCAAGACACGAGTAGAACACGTCAACAGGGATAATACAATGGCACGTATCAGAAAACGACGCAAAAGTGTCCAACAAGCTGGAGAGGGTGCACCTGCCCGCAATGTGCCAGTAGACACATATGGATGTGTCAACTGGCAACCCGAAGAAATGCCGGACGATGAAAATGAAGAAAGTTTAGAGGCAAAACGCAGTGCACTGGAAGAGCTGTTCAATCAGCATGGCCCAGCCCCAAGTGGAACTTCAGAAAAGAAGATAGATGACACCATGTCCCTAACGTACTTTCTTCTACGGCAGCACATCAACAACAAAGATCCAGTTCCATCCATCAGTGAACTGAAGCAAAAGTGGCCATTCCTCTTTGTGCCAAGATGCTTTTTCGCTCATTTTAAATGTCTTACTGGCATTGAAATAGTGACGCGCTTGTACGAGGCCTTCCAGAGCAAAGGGAAAAGGATCCAGGGCTACATGGAACACCAAAACGAGCAAGTTCGAAAGCAGGTCAAGAACGTCTTGGCCGATATACAGTCAGCGCTTCCTGAGGTGGATGATGAACACCAGGTACTCTATCCTGGAGTCATTCTGTTGATGATGGCCTACTTCGAAGAGCCCGAAGATTCCCTGTTCATGTTAGCTGACGTAAGTTACGATTTTGTTTTCAATTCAAACGTAATTGAATGGTAGCCTATTTTTAAATCATTGTTATAGACCCTGCCTCGGAAATGATACACGCAGGGCCGCAGGGGCAGGAAAGTGCGTGTGTGACTTATAAATAACAAAATTTATGTTACCCAATTCCAAACTTTATACAAAGGTATTGCTTATGATTTTTTGTTTCAAAAAAGGGTCCCTGACAACAGACTTAAACAGTATAAGATTGCATTTTGCCATTTAAAAACTGTGGTTCAGTATTGCACCAAGTGAGATGTTGATCCTTCTAAACAAGGTTTATATCAAGGACACATTTAGCCTAACACAACATGATCAGTACAATGCATAACGTGATAAATCTTTTCTTTTTCATTTTATATTGCAGGTGACAGCCACAGCTGCGGAAATCGAAGCTCTGCCAGACCTGCCTAACACACCAAGGTTGATAATGAAAGGTAATTTATTCATTTAAAGATTTGCCAAGTTTTACCCGAGTTAAGGAAACCATGAGTGACCATGTGGTTTCAAGAGATGATGGAGAGAACTCATGCAAAAGAAGTCCGTTTTTGCATTGTGAATAAGGCGTTATCAAGGCCTATACTAAACCAGCTGAAACTAGCTGAAATGTGCATTCTTGTGCACATGACTGACAGAGACATTTGCAGTTGATATTTTTTTTTTACTTTCTGTCCTCTTCCAAGGCTTATCATGTAATGTTAAAAGACACACTATTTCAACTCCATAGTTCAACACAAGTGTATGTGACATGAGGACATTCTATAACAAAAGCTACATGTAATCCATTATTGAGTGGTCAAACTCTTGTCCAAAGGCTGGATATTTATTTCCATATTTTGCAGTCAATTTCCCTTAACAAGTGCAGTTTAGTTTAATACGCCAGTAGTGAAGATCAATCTCCACCAACAAGAAATTCATACTGGGCAATATTGACAGCGCTACCCAAGAAATTCAAGCATCTCACTTGCGCACATTGGCTTATACATGTGTTATATATCTCTATTCCTTTAATTTTTTTCATCTTATCCTTTCTAGGGAATTCCATTTTGACAGCCCTCAAATGGATGCTATGCATTGAGGGAAAAGTTGTGTGCGCTTCGAGTTCAACGGACTTTATGACGGGCCTGGCCTTCTTGTTTGGTTCATACTACATACTAAACTTGGAGTACCAGGCGGAAGCTGCCACGACACTGGAGTTCATACAGAGGTAATGTGCTAAGCTTATATCGAATGCTTTTCTTGGCGGCTCTAATACTCAATCAGAGTGTTTTATCTGTCAATTATACAGAGTAAAATGGAGCACATTCCTCTCACGTCAACCGTTGAGTTATCCGTGAAAAAAATATAAGGGTGTGTCAGCAATAACGTTTGCAGTCATTCCTTCTAAATGCATGCCTTCCCAAATTGAAGAGCCTCTGTTTTGAGTACTATGGAAAGGTTTTCCATCCTCTGGGTTTCAGGGGTTCAGGCAAATCATTGCGTCAAACTGGAAGGGGGTGTCAAATGATTGATTTATTGTAGAGAAGTGAAGTCAAATCAAAGAGATAACATAAACAGTGCAGCTTGTTTTCAATTTTTGGTGTTTGACAAATTTTAGAAATATTTACCAAGATACTATGCAACAAGTAATTCACCAAACTAATTTAATTGCATTTTTGATATTTTAACCTTATAGCAATATTATGTATTTACTTACAGATGCTTCATGCGAATCAACCCGGAGTCTGGCTCAAAATGTACAGCAAAGGGTAAAAGCAAACGCACAGGCCAAGAAGTCCAACGAAAGCGTGAACTTATAAATTGTCGTGTGGCAACCTTTGTGCGGAAACTGGCCGACCATGAGTGGACATGTTGAAAATCCAATACCGGTAGCTCTAATAGTAATAGCGTGTAAAGGGAACATACTCACAAGGTCAAATCCGGACTTTTCCATTTCATCAGGCAAAGCTGCGTGAAATGGAAAAGTCCTTTGTTGTATATAACTAATCAAAAATTATAGTGACCTTAAAAATATTTCGTCTTGGAGCCAAGACGAAATATATCAGGTCACTACAATTTTTTGACTGGTATATTTCAGGTCAATTTTCAGTCAGTGAGCAGTTTGCAGAACTTTTATTATTCTTATACGCCGTTGTCTTGTCATTTGATTTATTTTTCCAATGCCAAAATGGTGAAAAATAGTTTTCTTCCTAAAAAAAAAACAAGGTTCAAACATACATGTCGAAGGTCAGTTTGCACAAACGATATCTCATGTTGAAATACAATTGATTTGGAAGTTCCAAAAATGCAAGGTTTGAAAAAGGATATAATTAGAAAATTGCAAGTGATAAAATTATTGTTGGCGGCAACCTTAGATATTTGCGCTGTTGTCCACTGTTCTTGAAATACAACATGATTTTAAAAAGTTCATTAAATTAAAAAAGTCTCATGGTATTTCATCATTTCTGATTTATTTTTCAACTGTACAGCTGTAAGTACTAAAGTTTTTTTTAAAACATTTTTAATAACTATACCTCAAACAATAATGTGTTTTTCTAATTCAAAACGGGTTTGGTGACTGCGCTGTTTAATTTTGTTTCGGACTATATTATAAAACCCACAAAAATATATTTAAAGTTCTGCCACGGATCACAAAAAAGGTGTGCGTTCTTTCAGCAAAACTAAAACAATTCACACATTACTATGTGATTTGTTTTCGTTTTGCTGAAAGAACACTGAACTTTTTTGTGATCCGTGGACAGAACTTTAAAACGGCGGTTGTGTTTAAATTCTGTAACTTGAAAAGTACATGAGTGATTTCAATGATTCTTGTACTAAAAGAAAGCATATGAATTGGGCTTTCATATCCTAGATTTTGAAAGTGCTACACTGTACATGCAGAACTTCACTAAAACACTGGTCCCAACATTTGGGTTTCGGGGTTTTGTTTACTCACCCTAGCTGTACATTTAAATTGATGGCATTAATAGAATGAAGAGTCAAATTTTAACTGTGAAATGTAATTGGAAATATGTATTTTTTTAATGGTCTGCGTATCTGAAGGGCTGTCAGGTTTTTAAGTCTGAAAATTGAGCATTTGGCTTAGTAGGTGTGTAGGGTTTGTTTGTGGAGTTAATTAAGGACACGAACATGTAGCATCATATATAGGTCAGGGGTCAAATTGAGGATGACCTCGGTTAGAAACATGCCCAAAATTTGTTGTCAAAAAATTAAGAGTATAAAAAATGATGCTGAGTAACAAAGAATATCCTCGATTTACACCGTGCCCATGAACATGCGTGTATGTTGGGGGAGAGTTTATGTGCCAACATTAAAGTTACGTCAAATTTAAATTGCTGTACAGTGTAAATTGGTTATTTGTAATATTAAATCATTTTCATATTACTACATAATACAAGAAAGGCATTGCTTTTCCCTCTCATTTTCATAATGTTAACATGCACAATATAAGTTGTATATAGTGCACACTGATTAGAAGACGGCATCATGAGTGCTTAACGATCATGAAATTAATTACGAAGTAAATGGTGCCATGATGAAAGACGTTTCCCTGATTTGAAGTGGGATATTTGAAGATACATGTACATATTGCAATGAAACTTCTTTGTATTTGTATTAGTTATCATTGTTACAATTGACGCAATAAAAGAACAAAAGTTCAACGTGGAAAGGCAGCTTTGTATCTTGGAACATTAATATTGGATTACTGTAAACTTGAAGGTCACTGAGAATCCAGCTGTAAATTACTGTTAATTACTTTACAATAAGATCACCACTACTGTATATTATACGGTACTGCACTGTAAGTTTTTGCTGTACAGTACCGTAATGTAAACAGTAGTACTGTTCTTACTGTAAAAAAAACAGCAATTTACTATTGTATGCAAATACAGTATGATGTTATTTACTGTAAAGATTACTGTACATTTAGCTGTACGTTACTGTAAAAAGCTTTACAGTAAGATCAACTTTACTGTATAAATTATACAGTACTTTACGGTGAGCATTTCACAGCAGTACCACTCTTACTGTAAAAAATACAGTAATTTACCTTTTCTCTTAAATACAGTATGACATTTGTTACTGTAAAATTTACAGTAAACGGCTGGCAACTGAGCTGCCAGTAAATTACTGTAATTTTTACAATAAAAGTTTTACAGTGCTATTATGTTTACAGTAAAATGTAGTTACACGTTGTTAAGGCCAAAAAAAAAAGTCTCCGGTTTCTGGTATGGAGCTTGCCCAAAAAGTGGTGCGGCGACGCGGCTTTTTTTTTTTTTTTTCCTGATTTGTTTTGCTTTAAATCATTGAAATGTCGGCTGATGACTGCAAATGGTGCCCGACTAAACTTTGTGCAAGTAGATGGGAGTCCAGAGAGGCCACATAAAGCTTATTCTCGACCATAATCCAATCTAACAACACGTTAAAATTGTGCAGCAGCAGGATTCCAGTCAAACCAGTCAGACATCATCTTTCATTGAAAAAAAAAAGTTTTCATTTTGCCGACGCGCATGGCTACGGCAACGCGCGCGCATACCAGAAACCGGAGACATTTTTTTTTGGCCTAAGGCACACCTTAAACTCAAGCACAAGTTTGGGAATTTAAGATGATTTTTTTTTAATCAGATTGATATCAACTGGTGGATCGCGTGGCGTCGTTCGATCTATTCAAACGAATGCGACGAGACGCACATCGGTAATGACACCCTGGTCGACAGCCGTGGCGAGGTGCTAAAATGTGATCAGTGCAGCAGCCGAAATATAGCGAACTTGGATTACCAATGTACGGACTACAGTGTGGCTGAAGATTGGCAGTCTGGTGTTGGGCACACCAATTTTACCATCGATCCAGGATTGACTTCATTCGACATAAGGTGGGTGCGAATAGGGTCGTATGAATAAAAATTAGCATCTGCTATTATACAACCAGTTTTTAAGCGTTTCGCATCTGTATGACTATAAATGAGGCAAACGCCATTACTTGAACGCATTTGCTACAACCTGAAAGTATTGACGTTTTACTTTCCTTTTTAGCTTTTGCTAGACTAACTTCACTCGAAGGCAACCTCGTTCCCCATGGGTACGATTTTGCTGCGCCATCTTTATGTGCGTTTCTGCGATCATTTTGTGGCACACCCTTACGAATTTCAAGTCGTCTCTATTCAATAAAGCGTAGACGGGGTGTGGTACATAAAAAAAAATACACACATTACCAATGCACAATGTTTAGTCTTACACGTCCGCAGAATTCAAAACACTTTGAGGCTGGATTCACAATTATAGCCCTTACAACTCGATTTTCTGGGGACAAAATTGTGACGTCCGAAATTCGTTCTCGCTTGGTTATCGCAAGAATAACACCAACAAAACGCCCAGTTTTTAAAGGATGGTTGTGTGGACGTTGATGTTCTACTTGTATGGTCTTTCCATTTAATGTCATGTTATTTAAACAAAAAACAAAAAACAAAAAAATCAAATAGCCCAATTAGGCCCATTATATAGCCCAATTGGGCCCATTTCCAAATAGTTCTCGAATAGTTTTATTGGACGTCCTCTCTACAGCTTATCGTAACATAGGTTCTTGCTAATATTCTTGAAAAATTGGTTTCCTGAAGTTTAAACTTTGGAATGTAATCTGGTGAAAACCAAACAGTCTGAATGCAGCAAATCTCCAATCCCTCCCTTTTCTTATTTGGAACAATTTTCAACTTGGCCAATCTGCCCCTGCAAATGTGTGACCATTTTGTTTGAATCCACCCTGGCTACCGCTACCCCCTTCCCGGGCAAGGCCCCCCTCCCTCCCCACTGAAAAAAAATGTGACTGCTGAGGCTGACAGAACTTTTCAACTGTGGTTTTTCATGCAGTTTTGATAATTGTTGTTGGATTTCAATTGGCAATGGAGGTCAACCATCATACGGTGCACAAGCTCACGTTGATTTGTCACCTCGCGCTAATGGCGTCATCAACTCATCCCCGGTCACGTCATGGGTGCCGATATACCGCATACAGCGAGGATGCAATGCAACTCTGAACATTCCAGGTAAATTTGGATTACATTTTATTCCACAGGGTTGGGCGTTCACGTTGCATTCACAAGACCACTTCCATTCCAGAAATGGAAGGAATTATGTAGGTATAATATACAAATTTTGCAAACAGCTAGAAGGAAACTTCCAAATTATTATAAAATATCATACTTGACTGTAAGTGAATAATAGTCTCAAGCATCCCGTGAAATCATGGCACCTGGTGTGCTGTCATTTTCAAGAAAAGCGGAATTTCGTGTCACTTTCCAACGATGGTATACTGCTCCCACTTTGCCCAAGTTACCATAGTCCACATTTTGTTTGCAATCGATTACCCATCCTTCAACGAGTGCAAGCCAGCTACATCTGTACTGAGCTAACCTGGTTCCCTAACCTGACAATTACCCAACGTTATAAAAGGTCCATTTCGTCTGAATAGGGTCTGAAGTACGGTCAGGGAACCAGATTATAAAAATAGCATTTATGTCTCTTGAGAATTTGTGTTTGCATCTGCGAACGAAAAGTGTGAACAGGTCGGTGTAACAATATTTGCTATACCCAGTTAAAAGCCCCAAGTCTATCTAGTTCTGAAAATTACAGCAAAAGCAAATGTTGGTATACTACAGTGTCTTTAACCGACCTACAAACTTGGGCTTTTGCATATGTATAAAATTAATGACGTTATCATAAGACGATCAGATTCAAAACTATGACCCTTCAAATGAAAGTGTACATGTACGTTATAATAAAGATCTTCATTATTCCGATGTCCCCTCTGGTTCTTTGTAGTAAGCGATCCAGATGGAGACGAGATTAAATGTCGTTGGCCATCGAGCAGCGCTGAAAGAGGAGGCACGACTCAAATCCAAAATGCTGTACTTAATCCAGTGAGTATGGACTCAAGGCACAACTATAATGATATGACCTCAGTGATTAAACGAAACCATTTCTTTGAAGGATCAAGATTGAATGCTACACAAAGACCGTACCAGTCCATGACATATGCACCCTTTACGTCCTGCCGCGAGGCATATCATATTTTTACCAGTAAAAAAAAGTCAATGTGCGCTGTGTTGCTGCTATTTTTCAAAATAGCCATCAATTGAAAATGCTTTTGCCCATACCTCTGTTTCTGAGACTCATTTGACGAGATATCCAGTTGTACTTTGTACACACTGTCAGTTATCCACGTCAGAGTACAAGGGGAAACTTTAAAGAGGTTGTGGAATGCCCCAAGACATTTCCGTCATTTTTCGGGTATATGTAGCCTAAGGTGTGATGAAATAAAAACGACTATTGTGTCTGTCATGAAATGAGTACAAAAGGTACTTTTGAGAGCTGGCGAAACAGGACCTGAAAAACAGCTCTCAAAAGTACCTTTTGTACTCATTTCATGATAGACACAATAGTCGATTTTATTTCATCACACCTTAGGCTACATAATACCCGAAAATGACGGAAATGTCTTCGAGCATTCCACAACCTCTTTAATTGATTCTCCCGTATATAGCCATGTATATATAAAAAAAAACCAATTCATTTATTATTGTTTGCAAAAATGGCCGGGATAGCCCAGGCATATTTCAAGTAGGGCTGCCGCCTGGTAGCAAGCAGATGTGGAAGGAAATTACTGTCAAGTGGTGGGAGGAAAACCAAAGAATGATAATTTAGAGGAAAACCCATGGAATCAATTAGTGACTGAAAACCCAATCCACATATTTGCACAGGCAGGATTTGAACCCAGGTCACAGCGGTAGAAGGCGGGGAAAGTCGCTATGCCTATGAGAGAATTCCAAATAACATTGGTTCATTTGGTAAAGGCAACTTCCCATCTTGAATCAGCAAATAACCCCCCCCCCCAAAAAAAAAAATTAAATAAATAAATAAGCTTTTGCTCATGAATACATTTGTGTCTTGGGATGAGAGAATTGGCCACCATTGCCTCTTTCCACTCAGTGTATAATTATGAAAATTAAAAACAGTTGTTAAATGGAAACTGTTGAAACTTTAGATAGAGGTCATTTGTTCGCGCGAAGATGTTCACTTGACGTGCTTGAAACAAGAAGTATTGTTTTGTTTGGTAGAGGGCAGGGATAGATATAATGTAAAGCCCTTTTATATGGGTCTATTCCTTGTCTCATTCCAAAGAATACGTTTGTCATTCTTTCTAATATAGAGCACGTGTGTTGTGACCATTGACGCAGCGTCACTATCATCAGGATGGTACGCGATTGCCTTGATGGTCGAAGACTTCGCGACGCCATCCTCCGTCACCGCAATGAGCAAGGTCCCGCTGCAGTTTCTGGTCAACGTGTACATGAGCAATATCAACAGTGCTTGCGATGACAGGCCGGTGCTGATAGCTCCTTCGCCGGCTCAGGGGAGCTGTTACGGGCTTGCGCCGGGGGAGACGTTCAGCGCACAGATCCGCGCAAGGGCTTCTCATGCACAGTGAGTACACAATCAAAAGTCAATCACAAGAGCAAAGTACAACTTAAGAATGAAAATTCAGACTTGCTTCGTGGAATTTGGTCACATTTTCAGGATAATCGAGATGGAAACAACCTCACCCGTCGGCATGACAACAACAGCTGTTTCACTGGTGCCCGGTAAGACCGACGAGTACTACATCATGGCCACGTGGACACCAACCGACAGCCAAATGGGAACTCACATCTTTTGTTTCAATGCGTTGGACTCGGATGGGTAAGATCAGAATTTATGGTCATTCCTCCAAAATTCTCCACTCTTAGAAATACCATTTTTTGAGGGATTCAATTTTCAAGTGCCGCAATAGTGTCCAGGTGCTACCTTTCTCAATCCTTCAAAGTCCTACAAAAACTTTGTGGATTTTATTAGATTTGATGAAAAAAATTCAAATCGTGTGTCAGAATCTCGTATTGGCTTGTCGCATGGAGGGCCAGACTGTACACTGTAGTTCGTTCTCTTTTTACCTGCCTTGGCATGATCAACCAAAAGTTTCGTGATACATGAATGCGTCCTTATGGAACTTTGGCTATTCATACCAATAAAACCTGCTGAATCCGAATATGATTGTTCGCAGTTGCAAAAGTGCGCACACAGAGGTGAACTTAGACCGGTTCCCGTATCATTCCAAGTTTTAAATACTTCTGGGCGGGAACCAGTGTAGAGTGTTGGCGAAGGACGCCCTCTGTTTTTTAATTCGCGCATGTATTTCACGTACATTTCAGCACGCAATACGGCAATTTCAATTCAAAGTTTCAGCCTTTTGTGTGAGCTTTTAAACATGGGAACAAAGATGTTTGAACGTTTTATCATATAATCTCAGGAAAGAGGCCAACACCATGTGATACGCACCGATGTGTTACGAACCTGAACAAAAGTCTGGACTGATAATCATGGCCTATAGAATACTGACTGACTCACTGCCTGACTTCATTATTGTGACTTACCGTGTTTGGCTGGTGGAGATAACCGGGCAGTGCTGTCATATAGGATCACCCATAACGCGGCCAAATTCGGCTCATTGTATACACCAGATGCATGGAAAGACACCCAAGTGAATAACCATTTAAATCGATTATAAAATAGACCTTTGTGTGCCCTACGACCAACTTTATATCACAGTGTTACTCAACTATTTATGCTTGACTTAAATATACTTTATGTTAAGTACACAGTTTACAAAGCCTAATGATGGATTTTTGAAAGCATTCTTGTACTTTTTGCTCTTTGTTGTCAGGTTTACAAGTGAAGTACGTTGTGTGTATCTTACAGTCAAAGGTAATTTTGTCATGGTTTTATTTCATATTGGAAACAGTTCTGCCATTTCTAATTTTATACTCAAACTGAAAGACACACGTTATATTAGAGGATCATGTGATTTTCGTTATTTGTTTCCATTTCCAATAGCATGAATAATAACACAACTCAGAATCCAAAGAGTTATCAAAACCTAACCTGTTGAAGTTTCAGCTCAGGAAATTAAACTTCTCGAGAAAACAATGACAAACCACGCACGACCTATATTGATCACGAAACACGATTTCGTCAATAGCACTCTCTTTCCAAAAAAAAGGAAATTGATTGACTGTTGGGAATCACCTACTGTTCTTGATTTCTTCTTAATGACAGCACGCCAGACGGATTAATTTTCATGGGGTGTTTAGTACCGGTACAATCTGTAATTCATAAGCTTTTTTTGATAATACTTCGGGATAAATGCAAAGGATCCTGTGAGCCTTTAGATATGTATTATCTTTAAAATAGCATTTTAGCTCTGAGCATGTGTGTAGCTATCAAGCCCTATATTTGTAGATGTGCTTTAGCCATATCATTGACAAAACGGAATACGGTCCAGTACCAAGGGCGGATCCAGGGGGGGGGGCCAAAGGGGGCCATGCCCCCCCCCCCCCAAAACGAAACCAATTTTTTTTTTTTTATGTGACATCGCAATAAAGGCAGGCAATGAGTACACCACCATCTTTTCCTCAAAAAAACATTGGTTAAAGTGGTCAGAAATTGCCTCAGATCTCACCACAGAGCATCTAGAATCCAAAAAATTTTCGGGGCCCTTAAGCGGGCCCCGAACCCCACGCCGTAATTTTTTGGACCCAATTTTTTGGGGCACCAAATTTTTTTTTTGGCCCCCCAACAAATTGTGTTCTGGATCCGCCCTTGTCCAGTACAGTTCTACAGTTTCAAATAAGTAGAACATTGGTGCTGTGTTTTGAAGGCCTGTCTGTGTTTGGTTCACATTTAGCTGCAGTCAATTTAGTCTCCTATCACAGTATACTATTTGTGTTTGTTTCCGTGCAGCCCCTCTCTCTGTGATCCAGAGTTGGCCATCTGAGGGTTCTCTAGCTCCTACAAATTTGGGAGTGTGGACGTTTAAGTTTAACCAGAGCGTGAGTAAAACCCTAAATTTAAATTGAGTATTTATACTTTTCATGACACCTAATAGACCGAAACGTAATGACGTAATGGCTTTGTTTACATATGCGCTTTCCTATGGGAGCGAAGTCGGGACGCCAGATAAAGTGGGGACCGTCTACCACATAGGAAAGCGCACATGTAAACAAAGCGTGACGTCATTACGTCTCAGGCCTATTGTACTTGTGTGGTGTATGCAAGTGCATGATGGGAACGCGTGTGGGGCCATAGTGCTACGGTTCTTGCTTTACAAGTTACGTACCTTTGCCTTTCCCGCTTCTTTGGCAGAGACAGCTTTGCTGCCTCTTCTACGTTGTGGACAATCACATACACATGTTTATGCTTTCATTGTAATTATGCTTTCATTGTAAGGTATTGCAATGTACATGTATTGTATTTATACATGTACATGTGTGTGGTCATTTTTGCAGGGGCCCAATGGAAACCAGTTTTAGACTGTTTGGGCATACCCTGAGTAAAGAAATTAAAAATAATAATAATAATACTAATTACCCTGGATTGGGCATATGGGCGACATCCCTATAGACTTATGCACAAATTTTTCAAACTTAAATGTGCCCTAACCCAATATTCCCTTGTCCTTTTTCCACGAATTTCGGTAAGTTTACTAATCAGACCACGAGCAACAAATATAATCTAATTGCGCCTGTAAACCTTTGCCTCTAAAGGGGGTCTGTGACATTAGGGAGACATGAACATGTCTCCCTAATGACCGATGTCTCCCATTGTGCGAAGAAATTACGATAACGTGTCACCTTAATGGTACCATTACAAGTATAAGTCATACAATTAATAAAAATATAAGTCATACTCTACCGTTACGTCTGTACAAGCACAATTGTTTGTGTTCCATGAGTACAAGTGCAAGGATCGAAGAGGAGGATCTAAGATGGATGTTCTAATGTTGTCACTATTACATTTGCAGCAAAACGGAAGTGGTGTTTGCTCTACTAGATACACTTCATCAAGAGGTCTACTGGTATCTAATTGTTTTGATGTTTTGTGGCATACAGGTTACCATAGAGACGGCTTCCACAAGCATGATCTTTAGAAATCAGTACAATAATATGTGGATGTTCAGCGGCAGAGTCACACAAGTTTCGCCTGACACTATACAAGTTCGTCCTCAAGGAACGCTTAGTACCAACAGTGGGTATTCCGTATCACTGAGTGAAGGCGTCGTTAAGTCTACCGATTCGTGCCCTGTGTTATCTGAGGGATATGATGTGAACGTGTACACAACATGGTGGACCGGATGTAAGTGAATGTGCCTATCAACAATTGGTCTTATTCTTGAACATTGAGGGGGTTGAAACGGTGCCATTTACGGCAGGCAAATTCATTGATCACATGCCAAGGTCAAAGGTCATAAGGCATTGCATCCAAGAGCATTTTCGGGCAAGGACCATTAGTCGACTATAGTGGTTGAATCGTGACGTAACTTTCGCCTGCGCACTTAGGTACAGTGGTCAAAACGTCAACACAAAACGCCTTGGTCCTGGTGCCCCTTGTTCTTTATTGGTAACAAGCCATGCAACCACACTGAAAAACTGCCTGAGTTAATTTTACCCAAGCAAGGGTGAAAACTGCAACTACCCGAAATAGGTTGTGCTTTAACCAATTCTTTGGGTTAGACTTCCTGTTAAATTCAACCAACATTCGTGGTCATACCAGACCAAGTTAAATTTAGTCTGGTATGACCAAAAGTTTTGGTTAAATTGAACAGAATTCTAACCGAAACAATTGGGTAAAGGACAACCCAATTTTGGGTAAAGTTTTCACCCTTGCTTGGGTAAAATTAACCCAGGCATTTTTTTAGTGTGTGCCCCTATCTAGCTCTGGTTCCAAAAAGCCGACTGAAGTAGTTCAACCATCCTTCGCTCGAACAAGTTATTGAACCATACTTTATAATCATAGCCCTTGCTCGAACTTGCTCAAAAGACAGATTAACATTTGCTACAACTACATTGTTTGTAAATTGCTTTAATGCTTTAGGTTGAAATAGGTGTAACGGAAGCATTTGTTCATTTCCTTCTCTGTAGCGACTACACCTGGACCGATTTGGACCGATGCCTCAACTGCCAACTACCCACATTCATCCGCACCTAAAGGTAAGTGTTAAAAGTGTTTCTGATAGCAAAAATGAACTTCGTGTTCTGTTAAAGCATTCCGGCCCACACTACACTGATTGCAAAGGGTTCTCTTAGAGCAACCGGGAGATCTCTGAGACCATCCCAGTCAGTGCACTGGTTCTCTTACATCCTAGAAGGGTTCTTTTCAAGTTACAACATCCCAGCCCACACTGCACTAATTGCATAGGGGTTCTCTTACAGCATTCCAAGGGTTCAATTCAGTTACATCACCCCAGCCCACACTCCACTGATTGCATAGGGGTTCTTTTACAACATCCCAAAAAGGTTCTCTTCAAGTTACAACATCATCCAGCCCACACTGCACTGATTGCATAGGGGTTCTTTTGCAACATCCCAAAAAGGTTCTCTTCAAGTTCCAACATCCCAGCCCACACAGCACTGATTGCATAGGGGTTCTCTTACAGCATCCCAGGAGGGTTCTCTTCAAGTTACAACATCCCAGTCCAAACTGCATTTATTGCATAGGGGTTTTCTTACAGCACCCCAGCAACATTGCACTGATTGCATATGGGGCTCTTTTAGCGCATCCCAGGGTCCCCATGCAGCATCCCAGCACACACTGCACCTGGTATTCTCTTGGAGCATCCCTGGGGTTCTCTTAGAACATCCTGGGGTTCTCTTAGAGCGTGCCTGGGGATCCCTTAGAGTGCCCCAGTGATTCTGTTAGAGCATTCTGTTGGAACTCTACTAAGCCACAAAATTGAAGAACGAAATAAAAAAAAGTGTATTAATTACTCAAAGCACTGTTTTCATATAGATTTTGTATTTGTTTGGAATTGTAATTGTTTTCTAGGAACAAAATAAAAACATTCACTTGATAATGAGATACATTGACTGAGAAAAAAACATGTGTGGAATAATTACTTCACGACTTCCCAAATTTTAAGATATATTTTATAAGACTTACTCTGTGTTGAATTTGCATTTTCTAGATTGGACCACACCAGCGGTCTTTTGGGAAACTACCACGTCAAAGGTGCATAAAGTGACCACTAACCAACTGACCCCACCCCATCATGGGAACACCCAACCACCCCCCTCGCCCACAATGGACTGCTCCGACTCTGGAATGACGGTCTTCATTCCGCGCTCTGTTATTGGTGACGCCTTGGCATCTCATTTGCATTTCTTGGACCCAGCGTGCGTCGGAAGTCACCACAACGCCAGCCATGTCAAAATCGCGACGACCTACAACCGATGTGGCACTTTCATGGAGGTAAAGTCTACGATATCGTATCTACCAAATTCACTCAGCTGGGCCCAATCTTCTAAGAAGAATAAGCAGGGAACCACTTAAAAGTCGTAAACATTGCATGACTTTTTAGCTGGTAACTGCAGACATGGATGCTGTTATTATTGCAAACAGTGCGTTTATCTAGTAATATAATAAAGCTGTATGAGGCTTGTACAACGATTCTACAGTAAAACCTGTTCCACGATTTACCCAACAACATAAGCACATGTCTTCAAAACAAATCCCATTATTAGTTTCTTATGATCTGGGTTTTTTTCCATGTTAGGTTCGTGGAGAGAATGTGATCTTCTTCAACGTTATCCATGACGAGGCTGTTCCAGTTACCCCAGGCGGTGTTATAACCCGAGACCGAGATATTGAGATTCCCGTCCAGTGCATCATGGACTTGGAAGGGGTCGCCGAAATAAAGTGAGTTTGGGAGAACTAGATCAGCAGGGTTGTAACCCACAACCGATATATTGAGAATCAAGTGCTTTATGGACTTGGAAGGGATTTGCTGAGCTAGGGTGGGCTTGAGAAAAACTCAGCAGGGTTATGACCTGAAACCAGGATGTTGAAATTCAAGTGCTTCATTGACTAGGAAGGGATTGCTGAGGTAGGGTGGGTTTGAGGGAACTCAGCAGGGTTATGACCTGAAACCAGGATGTTGAAATTCAAGTGCTTCATTGATTCGGAAGGGATAGCTGAGGTACGGTAGGTTTGAGGTAACTCAGTAGGGTTATGACCTGAAACCGGGATGTTGAAATTCAAGTGCACCGTGGACTTGGAAGGGATCGCTGAACTAGGTTGTTGGAAAAAACAGGCTGAGTTATAACCCGATGTATATGTTTGAGTTAATTTATTGAAGGCTCTGCTTGTTGGAAATGCTTTTTAGTATCTCAAGATTTGGTAAGCCTAGCACAATAAATTTCTTTCTTTGTACACGAGCAACCAACACGACGTTTGAGACAATTAAGATCTGTATGGTAGTTCTGCGACTTTTGGTTTGTTGCCAGCCGGCAGTGTGCACAGCATGTGTCCTTGGGCAAGACACTTTGTCACAATAATTGTTTCTCCCCACCCAGGATTTAAATACATTGTATGTGAGAGCAGGGAAGGTTACAGTGTTTGAATTGGCCAATTGTGTCTGAAATAAAAATGCCAGCATCGATGGAGCTGTATACTCCCCAGAGTGCTGAGATTGTATTAGGAATGCTTTATGGACCATTGAGCAGAGGTAATAGTGAAATAAAGCACATTAACATTTTTTAACTACGCACGCCGGATGACTTGTATACATGCAAAGGTAGTCGGAACGGATTACGGATAAACACGCAGGGAGCGAGATTTGAAACACCTGTCCTCAACCCGCTCGCAGCGAGCGAGGCCAGAAATATTATTGTTTTGCCCGAGGGTGATGGTTTCAACCCGCCTGGCATGAGGTCGAGTGAAAAGTAATCCCGGGCCTCGTTCTGTTCTTGTCAAAATAATCCCAATGGAACTGGTTAAAAGTATTACATGTTTCGTTCTTGTGGTCTTTCTAAATGTCTTTTCTTTTCTGTGACACACTAATTTCTTTGACATTTTTTCTGCTTTAGTTTCCGTCCTGACACCTCTAAGATCACGTTCCGCGAGGACGGTTTTGGCTCCTTCAACTTCTCTCTGCGCATGTACCGCGGCAACGATTACGCCACACCCTACCAGCCGGCCGACTATCCCGTTGACGTCACAATGGGTGACAAGATGTACTTCGAGGCTCGTACGTGGAGCGAGCCTGGTCTGGAGTTGTTTGTGCAGACGTGTCGCGCCACGCCAACCTCCAACCCAGACGACTTCCACCGTTACACTTTCATCCAAGATGGGTAATTATGCCTACACTTGTTAAAAACTCTCATTCCGGAATTCAACTAGTAAAAATGGAAAATTGGCTTAGAAGGATTTATGTTGTTTTAATCAGCAGACTACGAAAAATCGCATCCAGATGCCCAAGATATACGTGCATACAAGACTAGGATTCACTTTTAAAGCCAAGTTTTATCTTAATTTGTTTCATTTGTTTATTCCTAGTTGTGTCTTTTTGTTTTTGGCCTTCTCTGCAACTTTTTTTGCAGAAAAAAAACCTTTATTTTTTCCTCCGATTTGTTTCGTCTTCTTTTTCTATCCCGCAGACTTTGTACATGAATTTTCTGGATGGCACTTTGGACATTTTACATGTTAAGATTTTACATGTTAAGATTTTGTTCAAACTTAACACAACCGAAGACCATTAGTTAAGATGTTCTACGAATATATGACGTCGTGTGACGTCTTCTTAATGGTGCCATTTTTAAGGTATATATATCTTCAGAATTACAAGTCCCATCAGATTAAAACTTTGTACGTGTATAGTCAGGGACGTGTTATAGATGAAATTGATGTGACATCAGTGAATTTACAATACCCTGACGCATATTCTATCTTAATAATTCTGATTTTGGTCTTTCTTACCTTCTCCAGTTGCATTGAAGATAACACAATGGTGTTCCGTCCTTCCTACGACCCAGATGTGGAGCGTTTTGAGATCGAAGTCTTCTCATTCGTAGATACCCTGCCCCAGCCACTGGTAAGTGAGAAAGTTTCTTGAGTTATTTGAGTGTTTTCAATTGATCTCCATGTTCTACCGGAAAATCAATCTATAATATCAGCCCAAAGTTGTGAGTATTTCCATTGGTTTGGATGTTAAAGGATTTTTAATGATTCTCAATCAAAGAATGCAGCATGTTCTTGAGTTGCTTAATAGATTATACAACATTTGCTTTCGCTGTAATTCCCAGAAATAGATGGATTGGGGATTAGTATTTTACAGCAGATGTTGATAAAGTTCTGTGTTTAAATGCTGGGGAAACCAAGAAAAAAAATGCTGTTTTTGAAGTCTGTTTCCCTGACCCTACTACAGACGAAACGAAGCAGTCTGTAGATTGTCAGGTCAGGGAATCAGGCTTGCACCAGTTCATGCATGTGTAACCGCTTGCAAACAAAATGTGGACTAACTAAATTTGGTAAATTGGTGGCAGTATTAACAAACGATTGGTCAGCCGACCATCGTTGGAAATTGATACAAACATTTCAATTTTCTTAAAATGGCAGCCACACCAGGTGCTATCATTTCATAGGATGCAATATTATAACAGTCCAGTAAGGAATTGCATAATAAGTTGGTACTTTTTTCTGATGTTGTATATTGCCTTTAAAGGCAAGGTTCACTTGCATTTATCACAAATATAACCTACTTAAAAGCTTGCTTGGATTAAATATCGTTCTGGTACTAAACACCCTATAAAATTATTCCGTCTGGCCGGCTGTGATTTAGGAGAAATCAATAAATGTAGGGGATTTCCAACAATCACTCGGTTGACTAATTTCTGGAAATACATGTACATAGTGATGTGGATGACGTGCTTTGGAATCAATGGGGTGTGCATGGTTTTTAGTGTTTTCTCAAAAAAGTGTAATATCCACTGAGCTGAAACTTCAACAGGCTACACGTTTTGAACATTGTTTGGATTTTGAGAGGTGTTATTATTAGAAATGAACAAAATTCATGAAAAGCAAGTACATTGTAATCCTATACACTGTATGTCTTTAAAAAGTTGAATTCTTAAAAATAAAACGTTGTATGGTTCAGATCTGATATTTGCAGGGAATCTTGAGAAAGCCGCATGTTTTTCATCTCCGTTTTCAATTTTGAACGTCAAAGCGTATCCAGAGTTTATAATCTGTCTTCTTTTAAAGGTGTATGTTCATTGCGACATGATACTGTGCAACTCCAGTGATGCGTCTTCGCGGTGCGCCCTCGGCTGTCCGACCGGTAACATCAACTCGCTGCTTAGCATGCGCAGACGCCATGCCAGATCCGCGTCTGGTTCCCGCGCTTATGCCATCACCCAAGGACCGATATCAGTGTTGAAGCAGGAAGAAGAGAAAGGTAGGGACAGGATGGAGGTACAAGGAACCTGACTATATTAATTTTCCTTCAAATATCCCTGTCGTTCTCCCCGCTAGGGTTGTTTGGTTTAAATCATTTGAATTAAATCACTGATTTTTTTTCCTTTTACTTTTGCTTTTTCTAGAAGCCAAATCGAAGATGTCATCTGTTCAGCTGCCAGTGCTTCTGACTACTGTCTGCCTATTGGTTGGCTGTGTGCTGGTACTCGGCGCACTCGTTGCTGCAATGCGTAAACGCAATCCACGCCCTTACGCGTACCAACCACTGTTAGTGAACGAAGAGGACTAGCTTGAAAACAGGACTTTCAAAGGTTGCCTTAAAAGCGAGATAACTTGACCAACTTGAGACAAGACAAAGTTTATTTGGTTTGAACACGATTTCGAAATATTAAATGATTAGACTATATAATTTTTATCAGCCAGGTTTCGAAAATCATATACAAGGAGCTATAGCCACAATTAGGATTGTGTTTATTAATAAAAAAAAATCACGCTTTGCTGCACACTATGAATTTAAAACGTAATTTATAATATCAGAAGAAAACGTCGTAATTGAATAATGTCAGTGATAGGCCTACAATTAGAATATATTTAAACTAGAGAACAAGTGAATGTTATGCAACGTCACGGGGCTGTTTCGCGAACGTTATTATGCAACGTATTTTTAGCATTTAGAATTGGGTATTTTGTCATGTGTGAAATTCGACCAAATCGGCCCTGTAGTTAAATAGATAATAGTTCTTCATACAATGCACTGTTAATGTGGTGTAACGTGAAACCCAAATGACGTCATCATATCGACGTCATGTCAGTTGTCATCATCTATATTCATCCCTGTCTATGTTCACAGAAAGTTAAATAACTATATGGATTAACATAATGCACCTTTTATGTGACTTGGCATAACACCTGATGACTCAATGATGACGTCATGTAAATTTCTATCTATAACACGTCGCTATCTTTAACAATTTTCAACCCAGTGGTATTGTAATGGAAGACTTTTGAGACGTTTATAGCAGCAAACATACCAGTCTTTTTTCAATTGTTTTCGTCATGATTGAGCCGAAGCGCGCATGCTCATAATGGAAAAATGACCGGTATGTATGCTGCCACCAACGTCTCAAGGTCTCCCATTAGATAAATATAGGGTTTCATATTGTGCACATTTAATGCAATGTAATTTCACACCCCATGACGTCACTATCGTCATTTTAGTGCTCATTTTAGTGATTCAGAAAACATCATTAATGTTCTATATCGGAACCGATGTCTCTACCTATGCACATACACATTTTCAATCCAATCGGCCTTGTTGTTGAATAGATATAGGCTTAATTTTATGCACCGTTAGGCCTAATATGATGAAATGTGATTTCCGTTTATGTAATCATGCCAATGACGTCATTTCAGTTTTCATCTGTGACACATCCCTATCTACATCCCTATGTACATGCCATATATCAGCCCAATCGCACCTGTAGTTCTGTAGATAGGGTTTCAAAACTGCACATTTAATGTACTGTAATTTTGCACCAGATTACGTCATGATGACGTCAATGTTCTGCACATATCTGCGGGTGATGGTCTATCTGCGTGCCAAGGATGAAGAATTAATCGAATTCAAAAAAATGCCACAGTGCCATTGTAGAAGAAAAATGTTTACAAAACATACGGGGATGAGTCTGAATATGAAAAGGCAACTCACGTGCAAAACAGCTGTTTCTGCTGGGTGAAAATGCTTCTTGTCTCGTTTGTCTTTGTGTTAAGTTTCAGGTTGATCTGAAAAGAGCAAATGTATATTTTTTTCAATAAAAGAAAATGTGGCATCTTTCAAAGTTCCAGGAAAAAGTTGTTGACGCCATCGTGACGTAATACTGTATAGGCTATTGATTTAACTTCCCAAAATTTCAATTTTTATGCGTATGTCTATTTCCTATCCAGCTTAACAATTATGGATTTGATGTGGTCTATTTTGGTTTGCAAGATATCAAGTTAATTGGTCAAAGTTTTAAAATGTCATAAAATATGCTCAAACATTTTGTAGTTTACATGTATATGCCTGTGTTGGTCTACCTTTCCATTCCCACTGTATAAAATGGTCTAGTCCATTGACCTATGTGGTTATATTAGGTGGGTGGTAAGGCATACAGGGCACACGAAGCTGGTTACACAGGGTGAAAGTTTTCCATACGATGCGTGAAAAATCCTGGAAAAAAACATTCCTGCATTCGGACGCAAATCACTTCCAAAATCTAACTTGATTTGTAAAAGTTTCAAGAAAATCCGTCCATAACTTCTGGAGTTATCTTGTTAACAGACAAACCAACCAATGCCGTTGAAAACATAATCTCCTTGGCGGAGCTAATTAATAGAATAAGGCAATTTAAACCGTTACAAAGCAAGAATCGATTATAAAAAATGCGCCAAAGCTTTCACTAGTTTTCCTTAAACAGCTCGTTAGAATATGAGGCTGACACAACGTCATTATTAGTGCAAGCACAGGGTTCAGAAAAGTGTTAACAATTATGAATAAAATGTAATTTCTATGGGCTAGTTTTCAGCTGCCAAATGTGCGAAACTCTAGAACAGCAAAATTGCTGCCAAAAAATTGTGCAAGACTTGCAGTTTTACACTCATATTATTATGTGATTGTCTAGGTACAGGGGCGTAGCACGGTCATTTTTATTGGGGGGGGATTTCACTTGTACATTCGTTGTGAAATGTAGACAGGTTTTTTTCTCCGGACACTTGGCCTCCGTAAAATCAAAAAGCGGGAGGGGGACTGGTACCATTTGTCGATGGGGGCACTGTTCAAAACCGACAATTATGTACACAAAGGGCCAATATATGGTGCTTTTCAGGGCGATACATGTGCGAAATTCTGAAAAAGACACCCAAAACAGCAGAAGCCACAAAAAAGAGCACCACTTCTTTTTTGAAAAGGGCACTTGTTCAGAAAAAAAGGGCACTTTGTACAAAAAAGGGCACTCTTTACAAATTATTGGGGGAGTAAGCCCGTTGAAAAAAAGGGCATTTGAATGGAAAAAGGCAGTCTTTACAAAATATTGGGGGGGGGGGGGTAAATACCCCCTTACCCCCCCCCCCCCCCCCTCGCTGGCTACGCCTATGCGGTACAAGACTATGACTAGCGTAGCCACGGACCCTATCATATTTACTGTAGCAGCATGAATGATTGTTTAAAACTTACATTAATTTTGTTGTCAATTATTTAGTCATTAAACATTATACTCTGCTTGCATTCAGAAGTCGTGCGTCCGTGTCACAACTCATGTTATAGACCCAGCATATTATTTTTTTTCATGAACTTGGTATGGGTGCGTTCGATTAAATCACACAGCATGTAAGTAAAAACTTACACGAGAGCGTTCGATTAGCCTGAATAGCCCCATGTATACACGGGGAAGTTACTCGAGCTCAGCCATATACCTTATTTACGGGAAGCTTATTCCCTGAATCAGTTTTATAAAATTGTAAACTGTTGAATGTAATGGTGCCAGACTATGTTATGATTGGATGCGTTCATAGCCTCGCTTTCATTTTATTTTTAATGTGGCTTACAACATTAGGTTTGTTTAATCACAAATTGTATTTTACTCAGAGCAGACTGGTATAAATTTGTAATAAATTTTTATTTTATTATTTTCATTTACTCGCAAGTTTCAAAAATAATGAGTTTACCTCGCTTTCAATTCAATATGGCCGACTTATGAATACAGTCTTTACAGTCCAAACTTCACAGATAGGCGCGGTTCTACGGGGGGCCTAGGGGGGCGGTAGCCCCCCCCCCCCCCAATTTTGTTTAGCCCCCCCAAAATATATTCCGTTAAAAAAAAAATGCATTAGCAAAATGAAGGATTGTGATGTACTAGCGAACGGTCTCCCCCTAAAGAAATAGTCGTGACAAGGGTGCATTAGTTAATATAGTGTAAATGATTTTAGGATTTTATTGGCGCTCCCCATTGAAAATATGGCATGAGCCCCCCCCCCCCCCCCCCCCCCCCCCCCCCCCCCCCCCCCCCCCCCCCCCCATCCCCCCGCCACCTATTGATTTTCGGAGGCCTAAGTGTCTGGAAAAAATAACCGGTCAACATTTCAGCACGCCTTCCTGAAAAAATTCTGGATCCACCGTGCTAGCCCCCCAATAATATTGGTTCTAGAACCGCGCCTGTTCACAGAACGCCTGAATAACCAACCTCGTCCCCAGGGTGTCAAGCAGTACGCGCCCACCACTACCTGCTCTCTCACCCTGGTATTGGATCATTTGCATGTGCAAGATTTTTGAACACGTATGCAAATGAGGAACAGTCTGGTGCCTGGATATGCGTTACACATTAGCGTTTGTTTTTGTATGCGGTGTCTGGGGTAAATACAGAGTCAATTCGTAGCAGCGCGAGCACGGCGTGAGTTACGAAAACACGATTTTTGAAATCAAACTGTTACGATCTTATCGAGACAACATGCAGTATCATATTTCATATTAATATGAGCAAATTGGAAAGGAAATAAGTATTTTCGAGAAGGCGTGGACAAATGATCGCGAAAACACGTACTGCACGTTGTGAATAATAGCACCAAGTACACGATACAAATCCATTACTAGCCAATTGCGGTATCCAATCAGGATACAGGAAGAAAGTTTCCTATCCAGGGTTTACTATTGGAAACGCGGTTGGAAATAAAGTAAGCACTGGGGACGGGGTTGCTGAATAACCCTCTACCAAATTGTCCGATGGTGGTCCGGATGACAACGCCATGCACGTACACTTACGTCACTGGACTGCAGACAGTGACAGACGACTATTTACTGATCGTGTTTACTGACAAATATTGATAACATTATCCTTTGTTATAAATAGCCTCACATATGACACTTCAGTAATCTGTGTTTGTCTGCGTGACTATAGGATAGCTTTGAAGAGTTTCAAGTGCCATCCCGGATGTTAGATTGTACTGAATTAAGGACAATCGAAGGACGGGATTTATCATTGTCAACGGTCAAGAAGTTCAATCCTAATCTATTACAAATGCTTCTGACAGTTTAGACAGGTTTTTTTTTTTTAAGTCGTGTAAGGATTTTCTATTGGCTATTATAAATGGACGAATCGATTTTGGCTGAGGGTGCCTAGAATTCTTACGCTCCGTGTATGGAAAGTTTAATGTGTAGGCTGTATCACGTTATGTGTTAGTTTTACACACATGAAAAAAAATGAGAGAAGTTTGGCATTTATTAATGAAATGAACATTGCTTGCCATACGCCCCTTTTTGTATAATGGTAGCGTCTGAAGTTTTTTTGAGTTTTTTTATGGATTTTTTTTAACAGTGTCTTCTTTCGTAGAAACCGGATTTCATCGCAATCCAAAAGTCCCTAGATTTTACCGATTCTAATTAAAGGCCAGGGTTTGGACTTAAAAAGGCACCCCACTGAACTGCGGGAACATTTGGCGTGGGCTTGCTGTTAGCGTTGCACATTGCGATGGAGAGCAAATTCAAGTTAGCTTTTCTGTTCTTGGGGCTGCAAGCGTTTCTTGCAGGAACGGTGGAGTCTTCCCACTTCAGGGGCGTGTCTCTCTCCTGGAGGGCGACTGATGATCCCAATGAGGTAGGGGCATCAATCAGTTAATTCGTTCCTTGATAAATTAATCGTGTTATGTATGTGCTCTTAAAAACCGTTTTGCAAATGAGTTAGTATAACTTTGCCCAATGTTGCATTCTCACGTCCGCACTCTTGGGCAAAATTGTTCCTACTATATAGTTGGTCAATGTTACCCAATGTTACCAAAAATATAATACAAAGGTCGTGCAAATAACATTGCTCGAAAGACCTTTATCCAAAACTCATTACATTGTGCTCGGCGAATATAGGGTTTGGTTTGTGACCCTGGTAACGAATCACGGCGTAGCCTATAATAAACTGTAATACAGGGTGAGTACAAAAAAAACGAAACCCAAATCTTGGGACCATTGTTTTAAAGTAATCACATAGGAATGTGTGTGAATTGTTTTTGTTTTGCTGAAAGAACGCTCACCTTTTGTGTGATCCGTGGACAGAACCTTAAAACGGTTGTTGTGTTTAAAATTCCGCAACTTGAAAAGTGCATGAGTGATTTGAATTATTCTTGTACTAAAATAGAGCTTATGAATTGGGCTTTCATATCCTAGATTTTGAAAGTGCTACATGCAGAACTTTAATAAAAAATTAGTCCCGACATTTGGGTTTGGATTTTTTTTTACTCGCCTGTATTGAACATGGTGTATGTACTTATCAGGTCAGTCAGTCAGCCAGGCAGACACTCAGTCGGTCAATTAGCTACGCGCCGGCCCCCTGAGATTAGCAAACAACTTTTATTTTAACGGTTTTACTGCTTCTTTATTCACCGTTTTGCTCTATAGGTGCTCGGTACTCTGTTTAGGCATGTTGTAATCAGCCTAGGAATTTGTGAACCTATGAATATACAATGTGGCTCATTAAAAAAATTATGATTAAATTTGCTCATTGAGAAAGTTGATGTCATTTTACTTCGTCATCAAAAACACAAAGGACACCAAAAAAAACCTCGAATAAATCGTTTAACTCCATGCGGAAAACACAGCATGCGATGACATCACTACTTTGTTCATGAATATGGACATTTGCATTAGCATGAAAATAAAAAGCACTGGAACACATTTGCATTACAATATGGAATTCAACGTTGTTCAGAAACCCTCAATGCGCCCGTTTTTTTCACAGCTTTATAAATTGTCAAATTTATTTTGATTCTTCCATGGGCCTAAACATTTTAATATAAAACATGATTTCAATCGGTTTAAGACTTGTTACAATTAAATTTAAGACTGCTGCAATGAGAACAAGGGCCGAAATCTGCATTCGCGAAAGAGTCAACCAAGTAGAGGGAAGAGCGGCACAGTAAACATCTAGGAAGTTTAACACAAAAGTCCTTTTCGAATTCGGGAACACCACTAATTTTTCTTCCAAAAACAAAATGACCATTGTTGCAAAATTAAAAATAACAAAATAAAAAAGAAACAAATAAAAATAACTTAAAAAGTCAAGAAAGCGATAGTTCCCTCAACCAAATACACAACATAAAAATGACAATTAAGACCATGGACAAGGTAAAAAAAAGCAGCAACACTTTGTTGAATTGGCCATAACTCAATAACTATTTTTCCGATAGGAAAGATTTTTTTTGTTAAAAACCTACTGAAATAAACATGTCCAATATGTATCAATATTTGCGATTTATTTTTTTCAAAGAAGTGAAAAAGAGGGTGCTTTAAGGGTTTATTTTAGGGTTCACCCTGTATTTTGAAGATTCTCTTAAAGAAACATAATCGTGACATATCGTCTATGGTAAGCAGCAGGGGTTAGTTTCCTTGTCGACAAAAGTCGTCCTTAGTAAGGCAAGGGTTACGTACGTGAGCCCTTTAAGTGCAAAAAAAAAACGGTTTGCACTGATTTTTGCTGAACACAGTTCACACTGATAACGCAAATTTGTCTTCTCGAGTCGACGACTGTTTCTATGCAACTCTGAATTGCTCAGAATGCTGAGTGTAAGGGCCCATTGTGTGTTAGAATTTGTTCCCTTTAAGTGCAAAAAAAACGGTTTCCACTGATTTTTGCTGAACATAGTTCACACTGATAACGCAAATTTGTCTTCTCGAGTCGAGGACTGTTTCTATGCAACTCTGAATTGCTCAGAATGCTGAGTGTAAGGCCACATTGTGTGTTAGAATTTGATTGAGACACGCACTCTTAGGGTTTAGGTTTTCCATTGTCTACATATCTGGTTTGGAGGTTTTCCGTTGTCTACAGATCTGGTTTGGAGGTTTTCCGTTGTATGCAGATCTGGTTTGGAAGTTTTCTGTTGTCTACAGATCTTCGTCACAGACAACTTTGCTGATAGTGTCCCACTAACCCGGATACGTCACGCAATTTTGATCTAATTAAACAGGCGTACGTGCAGATATCACGAGGAAATATATACTGTCCAAATGTTGGTATTTAAGAGTAGGTCGATCGGGTATTTTAATAATTGGGCTAAAATCAAATCACGAACATGAGATTTTATCTATAGAACAGACACACTGAAATTTATTTCCTTGTGAAGATATTTCTTTGTTCTCGTGTTGTAAAGTTTTCGAGTTTGAAAGTGTAGTTTTCAAAATGATCTTAGTTTAACCAGAATTAATATCCTTGGCTGAAATTCGGACTGAATATCCCTTTTCTAAAACTCTTCCATTTGCGACAGTTCAACTGACCTTGAACATTCCTATAGTTTTTTGAATGAAATCCATATATCTAATTTGTGAAAACCTTGTGGAGACGTAGAAATTGTCCTGTGGAGACGTATACAATCTTTTGTTCCCTATTGTGTGCATGTCTCCAGAGGGCACGGTGTATCAGATCTCAGTGATTCACAGCGAACATTATATTGACTAATCAATTCAAATCGAGCAGTTTGAGAGTTTGTATATTTTGATTTGTTGCCTGTGGTAAATAAGCTACCAGTTTTTCTTACGTCACAAATTATTTAAGTAGGTCACGTCGATTAGTTTGCACACATTTTGGCACCCTTGTGAGATTTGTAGAGGATGGATTTTGCTAATCTCAGAGGCCAGCCTACGGTCGTTTACCTATCTCACTGACTCACTGACTCAGTCACTCACTAACTGCCACTTGAGAACCGCGCGGTGCTATTGTATAGGAATACTACCAACCGACAATGAATGTGCTACATCTGGCCCACGTGTTTAGAGCATATGCAGGAAAAGATTTTCTTGCAAGTGAGTTGAACTGCTGCAAACCGCTCACTGGCACTATGACGGCATGGATTGACCTGAGATATTCCAAACAAATTAGAGTGGCCCGATATTTCATCCGTAGCGAGAACTTCTTCAGGCACAAATGACAAAGGAGCAAAAAAAAACATGTAGGGGACACAAACAGTGTTATTCATATCTGTAGAAAGGGAGAAAATGGTTATTAAACACTGAAACACAAGAATAAAACAACACACTTACAAATCAGGAAGGAGGATCACCACGAAGGCATTCTCCCACCGCAAACTGCTCACTTTTGTACTGGTATGAATAACACCGTTTGTGTCCCCTGCATGCTTGTTTCTGGTTCTGTCATTTGCCTCTGATGAAGTCCTTGCTAGGGATGAAATATCAGGCCATTCTAGTTTTTTGGAAGACTTTCAGTGAACATGCAGTTGAATCAACTGAACAGAATTGTGTGCATTCTGTGATCAGTTTCACACGGCTTGCTTCGTTAACTTTAACTCAGGTTGATATCGACTGGAGGTTTTGGTTCCGTCGATCGGGTTCCTATCGATACTGCGACCAGACGCACATCGCCAACGCTACTCAGATAGACACGGGGGAGTACCTCAAGTGCGACCAGTGCAGCTATCCACAGATAACGCGCATCACGTACGAATGTACGGACTACAGTCTGGCCGAAGATTGGCAAACGGGCGTGGGAAACACCAGGTTTACCATCGACCCGGGGTTAACAACATTCGACATAAGGTGGGTTTTATGAAAAGGGGCGTGGTCAGTGGATCATGATTATTCAGGTTAGATCGATGGTTATTCATTAGAAAATAACAATGACGTCACACCATTGCTATAACTCAGTCATACATGTTGGCCTACATTAAACCATTTCAAAGAACGGCGTTTGTCGAGCTGCCACAGTGGCCTATTGGAAAGTTGAATGAACTACAGGTCGCAAGATCTGTGGTTCGAACCCATGTCCATTCTAATTTCATCTAATACCTTTTTTGGTTGGAAAACACTACAGGAACCTAAGTGGCTTCTATCCACACAGCGTGATAAATATTCATGTTAGGGTGTGTGATATGATTGGTTGAAATACGATGTACGCTACAAAAAAAATAATACGCGCACGGGTTCCTGCAACTGAAAGATCAATGGATTGGCAGACGATACAGAATAAGCTGTGTTGCTCAAGTGATTACTAGGCGCGCCGCTTCCGAATACTTTGCTACAGCTGAAAAAACCACAAGGGTCTATGTAGCCTGTCGCCAAGGCAATTGTGGCTTAACTTGCCGGCAGTAGACAAAGCGGCGAAAAAGCGAGGCGACTGGAGCGGGAGACCACACTTACGAGTGGCGAGGCCACGAGGGCCTTTTCCAACTTGTCAAGAATGTGTTATGTTTTTCTTTATAATCTCAATTTTTGCTACCCCAACATGATGGGGAGTAATAAGTAACAGTCTGATATTTTCTACACAAGGGGTTTTGCATAAACATTTTCCGAGATACCAACTTTTACGACAATGTGTTAGTAATCGCGTTTAAAACAATCTATTATTACGGTCAATATTGCTCCATTGTTTGACCGGTTTCTAATGAAATTATATCGTGTAATTTTTAAACATGATGACAAATCACTAGACCAAAATTATATTTAAAATTTAAAACATCTTGTATTTCTGGATTTGTTGCCCGAAAACGAGTTTGGTAGTGGGTAATTATCGACAGACCACTATTTATGTGGCGCGCCCTCTATTAAATAAAAGAATATTGGTACAGATGCTGCTCTATTGAACAAAAATAACAACTCAGTTTCCGATCAATAACTCAAGAAATGCAAGACGTATTAAACTGAAATTTTGTGCAAGTATTTCCACGGAGGAGTATTGAATATCATTAGAAACAGTCTGATAATAAAAATAATATGATCGTAACAATGTAGTGTTTTACATGCGAAAAATACACATTGATTTTCATTCGAATTGCAGTTGTCGCGCTTAAAACGCTGTATTGTTACAGTCAAAATTGCTTCATTGTTTGACGGTTTCTTATGAAATTAAATCTTGTAATGTTAAACATAATGACCAATCACTAGACGAAAATTCAATCTAAAACACCTTGTGTTTCTGGAGTTGTTGCCCCCCAAACGAGTTTGGTGGTGGATAATTATCGAGACCACTATTTATGTGGCGCGCCCTCTATTAAATAAAGAAATGTTGGTGCGGATGCTGCACTATCGAACAAAAATAACAACTCAGTTTCCGATCAATAACTCAAGAAATACAAAATGTATTCAACTGAAAATTCTTGCAATTAATTTCTACGATGTGTACCAGAGGGGTATTGAATATCATGAGAAACAGTCCAACGATAAAAATAGTATGATCGTAACAATGTAGTGTTTTACACGCGAAAAATACACATTGATTTTCATTCGAATCGCATTTGTTGCGCTTCAAACACTGCGTCGTTACGGTCAATATTGCTTCATTATTTAACGGTTTCTTGTGAAATTAAATCTCGTAATGTTAAAAATAATGACAAATCATTAGTCGAAAATTCAATTTAAAACATCTTGCATTTCAGGAGTTATTGCCCCCCCCCCCAAAAAAAAAAAAAAAAACGAGTTTAGAGGTGGATAATTATCGAGACGTTAAAAATCTTGTATTTAAAAAAAAAAACGATTTCATTCCGCGGCGCCATAAAATTTGGGCACGAAATAATTTGAAACAAAAATGGGGACCCACCCCTCTCCCCCAAAAAAACCCTCCACATATCGCGAAAAATTCAATCCAAACTTAAACTGAACAAAAAATAAAGCACTCTTTGTGGGGACGATAACTCAAGAAAAACGCATTGCATTGAATTGAAATTGCGTCCAATATTTGGTCGTGATATACGACACGATAAATTTGAAATAATATTTCAAATTTATTGTGTCGTATATCACGACCGAATATTGGACGCAATTTCAATTCAATGCAATGCGTTTTTCTTGAGTTATCGTCCCCACAAAGAGTGCTTTATTTTTTCACTGAATTAAAATTTCGACCAAAAATTGTACTCCCGGACGCAAACCATTCGAAAATCAACGAGAACCCTTGAAGAATAAATTTAATATGATTTAAAGAAAAACAGTTTACAAATCTGGAAAAAAAAATTCAATCCAAATTCAAGTCACTTTTAATTGAACAAAATAAAGCACTCTTTGTGGAGACGATAACTCAAAAAAAAAACACATTGCATTGAATTGAAATTTCGTCTAAATAATTGTTCGGGATATAGGACACAAACCGTTTGAAAATCAACGAGAACCCTTGAAGAATACATTTAATATGATGTAAAGGAAATCAGTGCTTAGAATTACGAAAAATTCATTTCGAATCTGAATCTACGTCTATTCTAATTTTTAAAAAAAAAATGAAGCACTCTTTTGGAGACAGTAACTCCAGAAAATCAATTTGATCCGGAACGAAACTTCGTTGACTTCGATAATTCGATATTAACTATAAAATGTGAAACAACCCGTTTGAAAATTGACGTGAACCAAGAAAGAATACATTTAATATGATTTAAACAAAATATAGGTCTAAGCGTTTAATTAATCACAAAAACCGAATTTGAGTCTCTTTTGACATATGACACACTTTGTTGAGAGATAACTCAAGAACAACATATTGGATCGGTTTAGAATTTTGAACAGTTATTATTAACATTTGACATAACCCGTTTAAAAATTGGCGTAAACCGTGCAAGAATACATTTTATATGATTAAAGGAATGAAGTGCTTAGAATTACGAAAACTTCATTTCGAGTCTATTTTAATTGAAAAAAAATGAAGCACTCTTTTGGAGACAGTAACTCCAGAAAACAAATTGTACTGAAATGAAACTTTGTTTGATAATATACGTCGCGATGTAATGACAAAAAAAGTGGAAATCGACTGGAACCGTGGAAGAAAAAACACACACAACGGCAATAACCAACTGCCAACAGTGCATGTGCCATATTTATGGACGCTGCGTACATTTTGCTACCCTCTATGGGTTTTTCTAAAGAGGGCGCCCTAGACAACCACTGCTCAGCACTGTATGTAAAGACTTCTGTCAATGCGGATATCACAATCTGCCCATAAAAGTGCCCTGTCTGGCAACTGCCTGCAGAGGGTCTGGCACATGTTTTTGTGTTGTTTGGACATGGATAGGGTCTCGCGTAGTGGGGGAAGTACCTGCGTCCAAAGTGTACGCAGGTGGCTCCTTCGAATACACATTTCTTGTAAACGCTGCGCAGGGTTTAAGAAATACAGTTTACAAATCTGGAGAAAAAAAATCAATCCAAATTCAAGTCACTTTTAATTGAAAAAATAAAGCACTCTTTGTGGAGACGATAACTCAAGAAAAACACATTGCATTGAATTGAAACTTCGTCCAATAATTGTTCGGGATATAGGACACAAACTGATTGAAAATCAATGAGAACCCTTGAAGAATAAATTTAATACGATTTGAAGAAATACAGTGTACAAATCTGGAAAAAAAATCAATCCAAATTCAAGTCACTTTTAATTGAACAAAAATAAGGCACTCTTTGTGGAGATGATAACTCAAGAAAAACACATTGCATGGAATTGAAATTTCGTCCAATAATTGTTCGGGATATAGGACACAAACCGTTTAAAAATCAATGAGAACCCTTGAAGAATAAATTTAATATGATTTAAAGAAATACAGTGTAAAAATCTGGGAAAAAAATCAATCCAAATTCAAGTCACTTTTAATTGAACAAAAATAAAGCACTCTTTGTGGAGACGATAACTCAAGAAAAACACATTGCATTGAATTGAAACTTCGTCCAATAATTGTTCGGGATGTAGGACACAAACCGTTTGAAAATCGACAGAGACCGTTGAATAAAAAAAATAATACAACAACAACAAAAGTGTTGACAGAAGTCTTTACAGTGGTGACTAGAGATCGATCGATCAGTACATGGTGACCAGTATTTGTGTAGCGCGCCCTCTTTTGGAAGAGCCGTAGTTTCTGGGGGGGAAAGGGTTTGTTCTAAGAGTAAGAAGAGTAAGAAGATAAGAGGTTGAGTGTGCTTCTAAAGCGTAAATGAACCACAAATAAAGTCTAAATGTGAAAATGAGAACTTGAAAAAGTCCTACACATGTTCGGGTACATGGTAAGTGTGGGCTTTATTCACGGACGTAGTCATGGACATGCCTAGCCCCATATATAGTCGTGTTCCCTAACGTGGCGCACTTCGAAGCTTACCCAGCTTTCCTCGTGTAGTGTTGCCAAACCTCTTTGTTGATAAACTTCAAATTCATGCAGTGAAATACTGGTACTTTTACCTTATTAACGCTTGTTATTTAACCTCTGTGAACAATTTCGGTTTCATAAAATTTAATCCGAAATGCAAAAACGGTCGCGTCCGGAAATTGGGCACAAATTGGCGGAGTGTTCCCTAACGTGGCGCACTTGAATAAATCTCAGAAAATTCCAAATTAACATTTAAGAATTTCTGTAAACTTGATAAATTCTGATAAATCATTATTATCTTTACTTACAAACCCAGCCAGATGTTTGTCAGAAAATTATTTTCTTATTTTTCGGGGCATTTTCAAAGGGTTCACTTTGCACTTGAAAATAAAATCGGAAAATCACGCCAAAATATGTTTTTCTTTTAACTTTGTAGCAGGTAAATAAACTCGCGATTTATGAACGGGAGTGTTTAGAACTTGATGAAATTTCACTTTCTGTGAAATTTCAGTTAAAACTTTTGCTCTAGCTAGGCGCTACAGGCGAAAAATAAAAGTGCGCCACGTTAGGGGCCGCGCCACGTTAGGGTACATCAACAATATGTGGCCTATTTACTGGACTGCCTCCGTAAACATAGGCCACACATCCACATGTACAAAAAACGTGTCGACTTTGCCAAATTTTGATTTTCACATTTAGGCTTACTTTGTAGATTTTTTTTGCTTTAGAAGCATTCTCACCCTCTATATAGGCTAATCAGAAAGTGCTGCCTTTTTCAGATGTTTAATTTTTGTGAAATTTCATGTTGAAATTTTGATACGCAAACGTGTGCAAATGTATCTGGAAATTTCACAAAAAATGGACATCTGAAAAAGGCAGCACTTTCTGATTAGCCTATATAGAGGGTGAGTATGCTTTTAAAGCAAAAAAAACGTAAAAAGTAAGCCTAAATGTGAAAATCAAAATTTGGCAAAGTCGACACGTTTTTTGTACATGTGGATGTGTGGCCTATGTTTACGGAGGCAGTCCAGTAAATAGGCCACATTTATGGGGCTAGGACATGCCAGTCACAGTAAATTGGCCACATTATGGGAATATATACCATGTATGTAGGCCTATCAATTTTCATCAGTGATCATGCCTATGGCTACGCATGATGCTGTTGGGGGGGGGGGGGAAGGCGTTGCTGGTGTATACAGAATACTAGCATTGCCATTGGCACTGGTAAAATATTATTATTACATGCTTCCTTGGTTAGTGGTCCTCCAAAATATTTAAACTGGAGATGTGTTGTTTGAGATTCCTTCCTCCATGGAATAAAGGGGCACTAGGTCCTGAAATCCCCGAAAATGTTATGTTTTGGATTGTTTACTTAGCCTATTTCAAACATCTGGTTGAAAGGAAACCAACCTAATGTCTTACCGTTCCCGAGGAAAGATGAAAAAAAAAACGCTTGTTTACATTGGACATGCATGCCATGACGGAGTACGAATACGTTTTTCGTGTCGTTCTCATCAGTGTATGCTATGCACGTTGAGCTTGGGAAGCGCGCATTGACAATCACCAATGCAAAAAAATATGGTTCCTTCAACGTCCGCAAAAGGCGAGCACTTTACGCGTACGAATGAAATCACAACTAGCATCCAAACAGCTCGAATTTATGGGGTCGCAAAAGTGGACCCCGAAATTCGTTTCTCGCATGTTTTTAGGGGATAGTTGTGTGGATGTTTATATCCTACTTTTAAATGTTCTTTCCGATTATCATCATCTCATTCAAAGCACGTTTTGTAGCCCAATTGGGCTGTTCCAGGACCTAGTGTCCCTTTAACTAATTCACATTGCCACAAAGAGCATTCTGAGTCCGGGTTTTTATTATTAATATTATAAGTGGTAGTTCTGAATCATGTAACATTAGTTACTTTGCCAGTTGGCATTTGTACGACCCCATTTCTTTGTTATTACAAAACTAGCCAAAACAGCTGATCAACTGACCGACCAACAGACCAACCATAATATGTACAACCATGGTACAACTACAACTACTACTACTACAACTACAACTACAACTACTACAACTACAACTACAAGCTCCTGTCAAAGCTTAAAATTGTATTCTCTTTATTATTGTTTTGTTCAGATATACTGAATGCTGTTGGATTCCTCTCGGCAATTCCCCATCGTCCTACAGCGCTCAGGCACACGTTGATTTGAATCCACGTAACGGCGTTATCAACTCGTCCCCTATCACGTCATGGATGCCTGTCACCCGCATACAACGAGGATGCCAGGCGACACTCAACATACCAAGTAAATATACATGCTAACTGTTACGAAGGGCAGTACATTTCAATTTGGGGTTTTTCCTACACTGTCCTAGTCCGAGTAACTGGGACCCAACTTATCGCCTTTTTAACATTTGGACATGGTCTGGCAATAGTAGGGTCCAAGCTAATGGTTATATGCCAAGCAACACAATTCTGTCACTGGCCCAAAAACCAACACTTTCCAACCAAAACATCAGATTTCACCATCAAAACGGCCTCCAAATTACTAGATGCGCCACCTGAGGTACAAGTAGACATCGATGATTAAGATGGTTGTACTGAAGTTTACTTAAGATCCGGAAGAAAAGTGAAATTTTCCGTTCAATTTCGAGAGCTCCCCTCGCGATTGTGAACACGTTAAATTTCCGACTCGTGTTAATGTTTGTATGATGCGATGTGGTCCTCATGCCAAAGTGTTCTTTTGATGGTCCCTGTATCCTGAATGTGATTCCGTTACCGAGTGCGCACGATGCATTGATTATGATAATGAGTAGACTGGATCATGTTTGTAAACACAAGTGCATTTTGAACGATGATAGGAAGTCGGGAACTACGGCAGCTTTTATGGACGGAAACCCGTTCAAGCTAGTTCCCAACAGTGAGCACGCAAGAGGCGCTGCATGGCACCAACCGCCCGTAAACTGCGTAGGAAAATCGTGATTTCTACCCCAAGAAACTTCAAAAATTTCCAAAAAGGTGTCATTGCATTAAGAGAAGTCTGCTCTAGGTTGACAATGTCATTTTTTTAGAAGTAACAAAAATTCTTGATCCTAATTTGATCGAAACAATACAGGGGCCCTACACTACATGATCGCCAAGTCCATCTTTACAAGTCCATCACAAGTCATCAAATGTCCTTCACAACTTCTTCACAATTCTTGATATTATGTCATCCTAAGACCATCACAAGTCATCACATGTCATCACAAGTCACAACTCATGCAGTCAAAAACCAAGTCAAAAAGCCATTTGCGAGTTAAATTTGAATACAATCTGGAACGCTGACTTAATTCAATGCTTTGCACATTTTAACTTTGCATTCTCCCGACCAAAGAGACTGTTAGTGTTACTACATCACGTGATTCGGGGCAAGCCTTATGCTCCGGCATGGTCTGGTGTCTTTGTGCCATTCTCATGCACCCATTGTGAGCGATGTATAGACCGCTTGCAGACACGATCGATAATTGACGCGCGAAGGTGCACGACGCCATGTTATGGGACAAAATGTGCATGGATAGATATACGCCTGTCCCACAACATGGCGTCGCGCGCCTTCGCGCGTCGATTATCGAATGCATCTGCAAGCGGTCTATTGATGCTGAGCGTCTCTTACGTAACTATGCAAGAGCTTGCCCCGAATCATGTGATTAGCAACAGTGTCTTTGGTCTGGAGTATTCAAGGTTAAAATGTGCCAAGCGTTCTGAGCAAGTCAGTGTACCAGATGTTATTGAAATGTAAATCCCAAAGGGTATAGGTTACTCGCAAATGGCTTATTACTGCAGTTCATGCGAATTGGGAAAAGGCATCTCTTTGTTATTGTTCATCCCTGGTTGTGATTGGACTTGTGATTGAAATTTACTCGAGATCAATTTGAAAACAGCTCTGACTTATTAGGCACTTAATGATTTGCATTTCTTCAGAAACCGATCCAGACGGAGATGAAGTCAAATGTCGTTGGGCATCGAGCAGCGCTGAAGGAGGAAATGTGACGCCAGTTCAGAATGCTACCCTGGATCAAGTGAGTACAGACTCTAGGCATAACTACATGTACGCCCTCGGTGATAAAAATGAAACATGCATGGGATTTTTTAAGGACGCATGAGTGCCACAGAAAGACTGTACAAATTTGTGTGCATTAAAATCCTCCAAAATCCTCATGGCAGTTTTGGAGGATTTTAGAGGATTGCGGATGAATGGTGTTTGAGAAACATGAGGATTTTGGAGGATTAATGATGTTTGAGAAACATGAGGATTTTGGAGGATTGAGAATGAATGGTGTTTTAGCTCATGAGGATTTTGGAGGATGGAGGATTAGTGGTGTTTTAGCACATGAGGAAATTGGGGGATTGAGGATTAATGGTGTCTGAAGAAGAGGAGGATTTTGGAAGATTAAAGATGAATGCATTTCTGAGGCAAGACTGTCTGACGAGTTTGAAGGATTAATTGAGGCGCTTGGTATCCTTCATTTGAACATAAGTGCGACATTTTGGAGGATTTTGGAGGATTGAGGATGGTTATAGCAAAAAGGCCCCAGAGGTGGGGGGCAGGGGAGTAGAACAGGTTAAGTGTAATATGGAGCACCATGGTCCAATGGTTACTGTGTCCAACACATGGACGATGTTAAGTGGTTTCAAACACTGACTTTGTTTGTGTCCTTGGGCAAGACACTATACTACAATTGCTTTTCTCCAAAGACTTTTTGGGAACTTTTAAAACTGTGGCAAAACATGCTGGCTTTTACAAAATCGGAGAAAGATATTCACTTGAAATCTACAATTGTAGGATGTTACTGTTAGTGCTGAACCCATTGTTCGCAAGTATTTCAATACTCGATTTTGAAGCTGGGTGCAGTGGTCCAGTGGTTACGGTGTTAGACTCATGTTGGAACATGGTCCTTTTGCTCTTCAGCAAGGCACTTTACCATTATGGTTTCGTCCTTCGGATGGGACGTAAAGCCTAAGTCCTGTGTGTTTTGTAATGCACGTTAAATTTTAAGGAATCTAGTAACACTTATTGGCAAGAGAAGGGGTTTGCCCTGGTGTTTCTGGCAGTGGCTGCAATATGCGCCGCAGCACCTCGTAAACCCTTATAAGGTGCTACATAATGGGTCTCACATATCTCATAAACTTCATTTACCTGTCTTTAAAAATAGACATAATTACTAGTGCCGTGAGTACCTAATTGCTGGTATAGATATATGTGCTATAATAAATTCCGGTATTGTTATTTTGTTATTCTAATTCAGAACACATGTGTTGTGACCATCGACGCAGCATCACTATCAGGATGGTATGCAGTTGCTCTCATTGTTGAAGATTTTGCGACGCCAAGCTCTGTCACAGCGATGAGCAAGGTCCCGCTGCAGTTTCTGGTCAACGTGTACCTAAGCTACGACCCTTGCGATGACAAACCGGTGCTGATAGATCCTTCGCCGGCTCAGGGGAACTGTTACGGACTTGCACCGGGGAAGACGTTCAGTGCACAGATCCGCGCAAGGGCTGCCTATTCGCAGTGAGTACACAATCACATGTCAAAGACAACATTATCACATGTCAATCACATGTCAATCACATGTCAATCATTTATCAATCACATGTCAATCAATTATCAATCACATGTCAATCACATGTCAAATCCAGTGTTGTGGAGTCCACCATGAGTCCATCACAAGTCCTGTCATTAGTAAATGGATTGAAAGTCCTTACAACAAGAAACGGGGAGTGAATCATGAAAATAACTAAACTGCAAAACACTGGTCAAAACATGCATGCAAATAAGCCAATCACAAGTCAATCACATGTTAATCACATGTCTAGTCACATGCAAACCAGATCTCAAACACATGTCAATCACAAGTCCAATCGGGCATTGTTGTCAAGTCTATCACAAGTCCATCACAAGAAACAGGGAGTGAATATATAACTCAGCAACGCCTTTGTAATTACAAGTCGCGTTAATAGCTTGTGAGTTGAATTGAGAGTAGAGGACTTTTAATGGAATTGTGATGGACCCGACTATAAAACATGCAAGTTAATAACACCCACATGGGAAATTGTACACACACACTGTTGGACTTAGTTTCCGGAGGTATGCCAAACCCAATGTAAAAGACCATCAGTTTAGGGGTGCTGTACCTATCCCAACAGATTTAAACAAAACCTGCTGTTGAACTTTGATGGGTTGAGTTCAGTTAGGGTTAATAGTCGCATTTATGCACAGCGTATGATCTGTCTGTTTCATTTTGAAAAGTATAGCCAAAAATGTCATTTTAAAGACTGATTTTGCTGGATCTGATCACATTCGCAGAATAACGGAAATGGAAACAACCTCCCCCGTCGGCATGACAACAACAGCCGTTTCACTGGTGCCCGGTAAGATGGATGAGTACTACATCGTGGCCACGTGGACACCAACTGACAACCAAATGGAAACTCACATCTTTTGTTTCAACGCGTTGGACTCAGATGGGTAAGATCAGAATTTATTGACCTTTTTTGCAAGAATTCCTCCAAAAGACTACTGTTTGAATAGCTGCAAGTGATCTACTATATACTTTTAAACTCACAATCTACAAAGCCACATAGTTTTGTAAAAAAAAATATGTAATTTTTTTTGGCAGGTATACAAGTGAAGTGCGGTGTGTGTATCTGACTGTTAAAGGTATGTCAGATTTGTTTTGTTAGAATAACGATAATATTCAGGGGTGTGAAATCTCAGCTTGAAAAGCCGATTTCAGCTTTTTTTGTGTTGGATTTCAGCTTTTTCCCACACTTGCTGTGTACAAATGTATAGGAGATTTCAAAAATTCAGCTTTTTTTTACACCTTTTTCAGCTGTTTTTAGCTACCTGGTTTTTTTATCAGTGGTCGTCACACCCCTGATTATTTTATGATTTGCACATATCTGGCCACATCATAGGCCATCAGCCTGGGGGTTTGGTCAGTATCAAATCAGGGCATGAATGATTATAGTGCGCATGCGCAAGGTATGTTTTCTACAACTGTACAACTGATACACTGTGCCCTCTGGAGACGTGCACACGATAGGGAACAAAAGATTGTATACGTCTCCACAGGGCAATTGCTATAGATGAATCTTCACAAGATTTTAACGAAATAGATATATGGATTTGACTCAAAAACTAGGAATTTCCAAGTTGGGTTGATCCGTCCCAAATGGAAGAGTTTTAGAAAAGGGATAAAGTCTGAATTTCAGCCAAGGAAATTCATTCTGGTTAAAATAAGAGCATTTTGAAACTTCACTTTCAAACTCGAAAACATTACTACACGAGAACAAAAAAATGTCTCCACAAGAATACAAATTTCAGTATGTGTGTGCATGCATGTGTGGCCTACTCAATATGAGTCAGTGAAGGATGCATTGGATTTGAACCTTAGCCCAATGATTGCTGCACCAGTGTTCAACCAACTGAGCCATTGAACCGATTTTTGAGAGACGTGCATCTTTTCATGTAGAGTTCTGGAATTACAAGTCAGTAGAACTCTGGTAGTAAGTAGTAGTAAAGTCTGTCGCGAGCCAATGTGGCTCATCGGGCCGGTGTTTACCTCCGATTTCCTTGGCATGAAACGACTGAGAATATTTCTACTCCCCCTGAATGGGATGCCAGTCCATCGCAGGTTACTCCCCAGCTAATGCCGGTACCCATTTATACTCCTGGGTGGAGAGGGGCAAGTGGGGGTGAAGTGCCTTGCCCAAGGACAAAATATATGGCCAGCGGCTGGATTCGAACCCCGGACCCTCTGATCATGAGTCACGAACCCTAACCACTAGGCCACACACTCCCCACTTAGACTTCTGGTACTGTGTTTTAAAGGTATGGTTCACAGCCAGCCATGTTCAATTTTGTCTCGCCCCATGATATCTTTGTGTTTGTTTCCGTGCAGCCCCTCTCTCTGTGATCCAGAGTTGGCCAGCTGATGGCTCAGTAGTTCCTTCGAATTTGGGAGTGTGGACCTTCAAGTTTAACCAGAGTGTGAGTAAAACCGCAAATTTGAATTGAACTAATTTCCGGTATTTTGAAATTTATATATACATTTTTCATTACACTTGCACTTCCAAAGTATAAGATATACAACGACCAAGCATATGTTAATACCAAAATGTATGACGCATTCATTTCACAAAACGCGTCGTAAGTGTGACGCGCCGTACATATAGGTGTATATATATAGCACATCATATAACTGACATACAGATCCTAGTCATTTGATAGGTGGAACTCACATCACGTGACATTCGTTATTGCTCCCATTTACGCCACGGCTCAAAAAGTACTATCTGCCCATGGGGAATGGGAAATACTATTCAACAGTTAAGATCATGACGCGGTATTTGTGTGCAAATGCATGCTGGTGTGCGCGTTCAGCATTGCGCGTAGCGCGTATTGTTCCAAAGAGCCAGCGCTACAGCATTGGGTTCAAACATTTAAGTGAAGGGGTGGTTTGGAAGAGAGAAATACATTTTCCGCCAGTTTTTTATTTGCAAAAAAGTTTAAATATATCAAATGACAAGGATCTGTCAGTTATATAAATAAATATTGAGTGGCTTCAAATTGTGAAATGGGAGGAATATTATCGCTTGGTAAAATCTGGACTTTTCCAGTTCACTCGGTTTCGCCTCGTGAAATGGAAAAGTCCAGATTTTACCTTGCGATAATATTCCTCCCATTCCACGCTGAGCCACTCAATATTTGTATAACATGCTGACTGTTCAATGTGTTTATTCAGCGTACAGTAAAAAGTTGTCTATTATTTCCTAAAGAAAATGTGACTTGCATTTTACTACTGTTGCCGTGGATTAATTGATCAATCACGATTGCAGATTATCAAGATGAATGTTAATGTTGTGCGTGGTGCTGTGTGAGCAGATTCCAACTACACCTGTTATGGTATTTCGTTTACTGTTTTGTGACATACAGGTTACCATAGAGACGGCAACCACAAACATGCTGTTTAGGAATCAGTACAATAATATGTATATGTTCAGCGGCAGTGTCACGCAAGGCGCGCCAGACACCATTCAAGTCAGTCTTCAAGGATGGCTTAGTGCCAACTATTGGTATTCTGTATCACTGAGCGAGGGTGTCGTCAAGAGTGGCGATTCGTGCCCCGTGTCGTCGGAGGGATATGACATGAGGGTATACACAACATATGCATGGTGGACCACCAGTGGTAAGTGAATATGCCAGTCTTAAAGCCTGAGTCCATCATTTGCAGCTTTCAAAAAAAGTAACCGGCGTAATATTGTTGAAAAACATACTGGTTGAAAGATAGTAAGGGGACTAAACTCCCTGTGAAATTATCCTTTCTGGCAAGCTCTCATTTTGATGAAATCAACGAAAGACGGCATTTCCAACGGTGCTTCTTAAGAAGCACCGTAGGAAAATTTAAATTAGTTGTTCGTTTTGTTTTCCGGCGCAGCGCTCACAAGCATTGGAACGACGCACAGGCGCGCGCGGTTGCTATAATTCGTTGGATCAGTGCGCAACATCGCGTAAAGCTGCAATTCAAAACAATTCGAAACATGATTTAGCAACTTTTGATTTGAAATTGAGATCCTAGAATGCTGTTTTTCTCTGAATATGAAGCTGAAGCTGAGCTGAAACTTTATCAAGTAAGTTGTTCAGTATCCTTCATTAGATTTTGAACACTTTTGTTGCTTCAAACGAACAAAATGCACTAATTAAAAATGATGGACTATAGCTTTAAAAGCCCGGCGCACACTTTTCCGATTTTACTCGTTCACCGGATTAACTGATCACCGGATCAACTGATCACCGGTACAGGTGTATTCACCGCAATGTTAACCAACACAGTACACATGCCAAATTCCGTTCTGTAGTCGGTCACATGGTGATCAGTCACATGATGCTCAGTCACATGACAAAATGAGTGCCGTCGGTTTTGAATCATGTGACTTCCTTCTTAAGTCTGATTGGTTGACATAAATATTGCGTCCTGTGAAATCGGAGTGCTCCCCGCACACCTTTCCAATGACATCACATTTTTGATGAATTCGGTTGCGAAGAAAAATCAAACATGTTTGATTTCATTCGGTCACCAGTTGTACGGTCAGATTGCTCTGATTTTTCAGGGCCCATCTCCGTCCGAGATGATCCAGTGAATCGGTAAAATCGGTGTACAGTGTGCTTTATGTGGTTGGGTCTTTAATTTATGAAACGGGTGAGGGCAAAATGATTCCACTTTGGGAGTTTTGTTAGTTCGCCGAACACGGAATTATGTTCTCCATATTTGTCCCACGTGCCACGAGGCCAAAAGCTGACCTGTGGGAGGCAGACGCACCACGGTACAGTATTCTTAGTTCACCAGTCAAAGCATAGCTGTAAGTTACTTAGCAGTCCCAGCTAGTCAATCCTGCTTTATGTAGGCTGGAAATTCTGAACTATTGAGAACAGTCACTTGTTTGATGAAAGGACTACTTGGCACAGAATGTTTGTTTGCATAGGAGATTTTCAAGCTGGTGTGCAGACGCTCAGGTGTCAGTCTGCAATTGACCCTGGGGTGCCATACATCTACTGACTTTGTCAGTAGTTTTTCAAATAGTTTTTCCATCTGTTTAGACAATTTGAGAAGGCACTGTGTTCACCAAAACACCTACTGAAAAATTGTGAATAACATTTCAACTTACACCCTTAGTAAACAAAAGTAACATTGCGTCCATGAATTACACTTTAACCCTTACTCTCTGAGGGTAGTTTACTGCATGTCAGTTGGTTATGCCAATGCCCTCCAGCTGCAGTTTATTGGCAGATAGTTTTATTTAACAGTGAAGGCTCCAATTGGCAGGAGTTGGAGGCCCTGGAGGGTGCCTGATACTGACCAGCTGGGGGCACTCACTTTGTTATCAGAGGACTCTCATTGTTCTCTGTGGCATGTATTGGAGTGCCTGTCCAGTTACCCTTGAAATGACATGGCAGATATTGGAGGGCCATGCAAAAAACATAGGAGATTTTCTTGAGGCACATATTGGCATGCGTTGGAGGGTCTAGTAGGGTAAGGGTTAAATGAACTAATAACCGGATTTTTTTCCAACTCTTTCACTATAGCCACAGAGGGATTCGGCACAGAGGTAGCCACAACACCAATGGAGGGCATGATCATGACCACAGAGGTCAGAGAAGAAATGGTTCCAAGATTTCCAACAACACCTGGAGGTATAATTAAGTGTTACAAGATTCTGTAAAATAAGTATGTGAGCTTGTGTATCACTTCTCTTCAGGACTGTTAACCAGTTTACGTTTACGGAGGACATGATAACACACACTGGCTGTTTTTATACACAGGCACGGCTGACGGGTTTAAACATCCAGATTGCATCATTGAGTTTTTCACAAGTTGTTAACAAGTTGCTCCACCGTGCAGCGGGCACTCGTCTGTGAAGCAGTCGCTTGACCGATTGTTCCTCGTTTTCTCTCACAAAATCCATAAACTTTGGCATTCAGCTTTTGCAATAATCATTCAAAGAAAGCAAAGGTATAGTCCTTGTAGCAAAGTTGTATGCCAAAGAGTGACATCATGATGTCATCATGGGTCGTGTGACAACATTTTTAAGCTACATATTTTAAAGTCCTATATCTGGAGAACTTGGTCTTGAAACTATGTTCTTGCATTTAGTTTACCTAACTGCATATGGACAAAAAACGTAAACTCATAATGTAGAAAAGCCCGATGTTCTGTTCATCGGACTAGACGTATAGTTCTATAATTGCTACTTTTGTGGTAATACAAAAGTATTCATTTTTGGAATGAGACACTGAGAAATAGTTGTGCAATAATTACTTTAAAAACTGTTCAAAACTTGTGATTTATTGTATGAAACTGAGTCTGATTAGCATTTTGTATTTAGAATGCTGTGGTTATGGTGTTTGACTCATGTAAGATGGTGTGTGGGTTCAAACCCTGCTAGGAACATGGTGTTTGTGCCCTTGGGCAAGACACTTTACTACCATTGCCTCTCTCCACCCAGGAGTATGAATGGATAGAGGACCGAATGTGCGCTGATATCGGCTGCCGCGTGGTCTTGTGGCCGGATGAATGGGGGAATAATTTTTTTGTTTTGTAAAGTGCTTTGAGATTGTTGATACGATGGACAATAAGAATACACACATTTTTTTTACAATTTATTTTCCAGATTGGATTACAATGCCAGCAGAAAATGAGGAAACTACAGCGGTGATTGAAGCGGCCACTATCCAACTGACCCCACCCCATCATGGGAACACCCAACCACCCCCCTCGCCCACAATGGACTGCTCCGACTCTGGCATGACGGTCTTCATTCCGCGCTCTGTGATTGGTGACGCCTTGGCATCTCATTTGCATTTCCTGGACCCGGCGTGCGTGGGAAGTCACCACAACGCCTCCCATGTCAAAATCGCGACGACCTACAACCGATGCGGTACCTTTATGGAGGTAAAAGTTGCGATATCTTTCTCTAGAAGAGTCAATCAGGGTCCAATCTGCAAAGGGCCCATCTCAATTCATATCCGGGTTGAGTTCCAGACAAGCTGCGGGTAGAATCATTCACTTTGTCCAGACAAAGCTCTGCATTTATCCCGGACATGTTCCGGGGAAATTTTCAACAGCCACTGCTTGACTCACCAATACTGATACTTCAGTGCGGGCAGATTGCAGAGTTGTTCAGAATCCTACAGCTCATATAGTATAGCTGTACAGTACTTGTACAAATATTCTGCAGCAAAAGCCGTGGCACACATTACCCAAATCCTCTGGAAAATTTCAAAGAAACTATTCAAGTGTTTGCTTATGCCTTGTGCCATGATCAGTTTGGGTTTTTGTTTCCTGATAGGTTCGTGGAGAGAACGTGATCTTCTTCAACGTTGTCCAAGACGAGGCTGTTCCAATTACACCAGGCGAAGTTATAACCCGAGACCTAGACATTGAGATTCCCGTCCAGTGCATCATGGACTTGGAAGGGATCGGTGAAATCAGGTGGGTCTGGGAGGCTGAGCAGGGTTATAACCTGAAACCAGGTTATCGAGATTCCAGTGATTCATGGACTTAGAAATGATCGCTGAACTTCGGTGGGTTACTTTGTTAACAGCAACCTTGGTTGCTTACTTGCTTATGGCGACTCTGAAGGTCGGACTCCAGTGATAGTTCTCCAAACCACACTATCCATCATACAGGTCTTGACGTCTTGCCCACTTAAGCCGGTATCCTGTGCTAGGAGTTTGATGTAGTCCTTAGGTGGCTGTCCTCTTGATCTCTTTCCATTTATGGGTTGCCATAGTAGAACCTTGGGGCAGCTTCATCCTTTCTCCTTGCACAGCGTCCTGCAAATCTCATTCTCTTGTTCTCAGTCTCTCAGAAATTTGCCCTAAATTCCCATACAAGTCCTTATTGGTGGTATGTGCTTGCCATGGAACATTGAGTGCTTTCCGTAGTAGGCTGGTATAGCAACCATCTAGGGCCTTTTTCAGCTTTGATGTTAGTGTCCAAGTTACTGCACCATATGTTAGAACCTTGGTTACTGAAGAAATTTCCCGATAACATTGATTTCGTCACTGTCTTTACTTTTTCAGTTTCCGTCCTGACACCTCTAAGATCACGTTCGGCGAAGACGGATTTGGCTCCTTCAACTTCTCTCTCCGCCTTTACCCCACCAACGATTACGCCACGCCCTACCAGCCGGCCGACTATCCCATTGACGTCACCATGGGTGAGAAGTTGTACTTCGAGGCTCGTACGTGGAGTGAGCCTAATCTGGAGCTGTTTGTGCAGACGTGTCGCGCCACGCCAACCTCCAACCCAGACGACTTCCACCGTTACACTTTCATCCAAGATGGGTAAGCCTAAAATTGTTGGAAAATTGCATTCCCAAATTCGGCAAGGGTCAACCCAAATAGTTTTTGAAGTCAGATTAGCACACTGTTAAGTTCAGGGAGTAACAGGCAGGTCGGTTTGGGGTGACGATGCGAGGGCGTGTTGGCCTCAGCCAACGCCAATTGGGCTCCTCGAAAATGACGCCGCTACTCCTTGTAAATAGCGTAACCGTCCTAAGATATCCACGCATTTGAGTCCTCTTTTTTGCCGGAACACATCGATGTAGGTGTGACGTCCTCTTCCTATTCTAGTGGTGCCTTGGTTTGGCTCCCACAGGATCATTGGCTTGAGGTGAGCTTTGGGAGCAGACGCATTGACCTGCCAGCCCTCTTCTCCTCTCCCTGATTTTGGCAGACACTCTCGGCTGGCCGGCATACAGGACGACGTGGCCGACTGCACCCTGTTCAGCACCTTCTCTTGCTGCACCGTGAACATCCACGTCTCTGCTCCATACAGCAACACAGGCCAAGTTCGCGCAAGGACTATAGTTGACCAATGGTTAACTAACGTTTGCCCGAACTCTGTCTAGTCGACGATGGTTGACTACACTAGTCGACTATTTGGAACCAGCCTACTGGGGTTGGTTGCTTCGCTGGTAACCAATAGCCGCGCGCATTCATAACGCTAGCAGAGAGCCAGGATCCAGAAGTTTTGCGATGACATTTTGACCAGCGTTTGATTAGAGACGTTCACACGTTGCTACCAGTGCGCAGGCTTAATGTACGTCACAAATCAACCACTAGTCGACTAATGGTCCTTGCCCGAACTTGGCCATTGACTCATCCGTCGCAACAAAGAGGGTTGCTTGAGGTCATCACTCATCTTGGACTTCCACACCTTCATTCCCTGCAGCGCTCTCCATGCGAGGGTGCTTCAGATCTTGAGGTCCTGTTCAATCGAGACGATGTTAATTTTCTTTTTTTCTTTCCTTCTCAGTTGCATTGAAGATAACACAGTGGTGTTCCGTCCTTCTTACGACCCAGATGTGGAGCGCTTTGAGATCGACGTCTTCGCATTCATAGATACCCTGCCCCAGCCGCTGGTAATGTGAAAGTTTCTTGAGTTATTTGAGTGTTTTCGAAATGTAGAAGTCGTCGCCGGCTTCGGCTTAGGGACATTCTTAATCCCCTTATTTAACTCTTGCTAAACACACAGTATAGGTCCATGTGTTCTACAAACAACTGTAGCCAAAGCTGGCCATAAATCGGGGGTTTCAAAACTACTCTATGCAAGGACTTTAGAGGGCCCTGTTACATAGCAACATAGGTGAATGATGGAGGACACATAATGCTGATGGACATACACCTTTACTATTTTTTTTCTGTCTCTTTTTAGCTGTTTCAGTGTACACACCAAAACAGCTATTGTTTTTGTTTCTTATTTTCTGTGTTTGTTTTTGTTTTTTTTTCCTTCTTTTTTTCATTACGTTTCCGTAGGATAACACATGTTTTCGTTCTGAGCACCACTTCAGGACTTTTTTTAAATTCAATCAACTTCAAACCTGACACATACTTAGACCACCATCTGAAGATTCAGGCGGAATCATGACGCCATGATGACGAAATGTTATCTTATTATTAGTCACGTTACAAATGTTGTTAATTTAAAACACCAAATTCATTCGCCCAATGTTGTTTTAGAACAACACACTTGTACATGTACATCCAACTTTGGCAAAACTCCTACATGGCAGTTGTTATTAAAACAGAAATGACCTTCTTTCATTGTTTTCTTCAAAAATGACAGTGTGTGAGAGAGAATAATATCACAGGGAGTTTGGTGCCATTACTATCTTCAACCCAAGGAAGCTTTTCATCAATAATTTCGCCAGTAACTTTTTGGATAGCTGCAAATGATATACTCTACCTTTTAAAAAATGAAATTCTTTGAAAATACAACCTTTTCAAGCATGTTTCCTTCTGAAAATAGATTGTTTGGTTTAGACCTGATACTTGGAGTCATGAGAATTATTGAATTTTGAATTTGAATATCAAAACAAATACAATGTTAATCCATTATTGGTGATTATACATCTGTCCTTTTATGTATAGGTTTATGTTCATTGCGACATGATACTGTGCAACTCCAGTGATGCGTCTTCCCGGTGCGCCCTCGGCTGTCCGACCGGTAACATCAATTCTCTGCTCAGTATGCGCAGACGCCACGCCAGATCCGCGTCTGGTTCCCGTGCTTATGCCATTACCCAGGGACCCATATCAGTGGTGAAGCAGGAAGGAGGGAAAGGTAAGGAAAGGATGGATGTACAAGGAACCTGACTATTTTTAATTTGGTTCCAATTTTTAAAAAAAAAAGTGACGATGCCTGACGCCTACACGATGACTCCGTGTCTAATAACCTTGGCATATTCAGGAAATCGCACGTACTTCGCATGTAAACCAGTACAGAACATTATGCACACGTCTGCTGTGTGTCCTGTTCAATCAGGGGCTCTCAAAAGTGGTAAAAAAACACTCTCTTTTGGTGGTGCATGGAGCTCATAGTCAGTGGCGTAAATCTGTGCTGGCGAATGGGAGAAGACGGGGGAGGACCAAAATCCCCAAAATTGCCCGGCCGTGGAAATTCGAAAAGTGGGGGGGGGGGGGGGGGGGGGGAGAGACACCTCAACTCTAGGGGGGGGGGGCTCTTCAGGATAAAGATCTATAACAATATGTATACTCGTGCTTACATCATAATGGCTCATTCTTTAAGCTTTTGTACTTTGTTTCTCCACTTTTCAGTGCTATTGAATACATTTTAGTGGTTGATCGAGATGTTTGAAAAATACCTCAAATCCGCATTTTTTATCTCATCACATAAAGTGGGTGGGGGATGATTCAATAGCCCATCCCCCTGGTCAAAAAGTTGAATGGTGATATCCCCCCCGGGATTTACACCCCTGCCCATTGTGTCCCTTTTAGTTTTTGGTAATTTATGGAATTTTAACATGCTTTTCCTTTTTTTCCTTCAGAAACCAAGTCAGAGATGTCGTCTGTTCAGCTGCCAGTGCTTCTGACTACTGTCTGCCTATTGGTTGGCTGTGTGCTGGTACTCGGCACACTGGTTGTCGTCATGCGTAGACGCAAGCAACGCGTTTACGCCTATCAACCACTGATGGTTAACGAAGAGGATTAACTTGTGAAACAAAACGGCTTTCAAAAGGTTACCTTAAAATCAAGGTAATTTGACCAACTTACGACCACAAAAAACTTACTCAGAATTTGACCACGATTTTGAAATGTTAATAGATTAGACAATATTATACAAATAACGAATGTTTATGAGTGTAATGGTGAGAATCATTTCGTGAGGTGTCGGACGGAATGTTCATCGAATATTCCATTTTTCATTGAACTAGATTATTCTTTCCATTGCACGAATGTGAAACATTCATTAATTGTTTTAAACAACACCTGATTAAATCTTTGTCATCCGATTAGTCAGAGCCACCAATAGTGTGACAGAGCCACCAATAGGACGAATAAGTCAATGTCATGTGATTGATTTCCATCCAAATCAGATGACAGGATTTATTCAAGCGTTGCATAAAAATGCATGCAAGCTTCCAAAGTAAAAGTAGCAAGGACGTTTAGCAAAAATTTAGGATCATATTGGTTAATGCAGAAATCACTTTTCACTTTCCTGAGCATTATCAAATCAAAAAACGTGATTTAAAATTTAATTTTATAAAAAAAACTCCTTATTCAATTGTGTCATGGATAAAGTGAGAATACATGTATGGAAATAAATTAAAATAGAATGAAATATTACCAAACCATAACAAAACAAGACAACATGAAAAGCGCCAAATATTGCACAGTTTTCCGAGTGCCTATTCTCATAAGGTCAAGTAAAAAAAAAAGTTTCTCGCCCCCAGCGCTTCCATTTTTAGCGCCTGCCTCCATTTTTTTTTTAGTCTTTTTCTTTTTATCAAACATTTGCAATCTCCAATTTGAAATTTTGCATGGCATTACTGGGTTTTTAAAATATTGTTTCCAGCAAAATTGTAGCTTTGTACGCAAGTTCAAAAGGGCGACAGGCTCCTTTTGATAAAAAAGTATGGGAAGATTTCCAAATACGAAGTTCACTCAACACCCTGTGTACAAACCCTATGAGATTGGACTGAAAAATTCTAAGTGTTTTCTAAGAAAATGCTTGTATTTCTTCACTGCTCAAATTGACTTTGATGACATGAAATTGCTATCTGGAGCCTCGAAAATCTGTGGCCAATGTGAAAAAAAAAACTCGTACAAGAAACTTATTTTTTACTTGGCCCAATAAGCACAAACTGTTCATTAGAGTACAAGGCTACGCGGCTTCGTTTTTAGAGAAAAGCACAGGAATCATAAAAATATGTACTTGAAATATTATTACCCACTGCAAGTTTCAGCTGCAATAGTGTATGTGCAGAATGTGTGCAATTCTAGACCAGCAAAATTGCTACCGAAAATTTGGTCAAATCTCACTATTTTACACTCATTATTGTTTTAGGTACTGCGGACTCTGACTAGTCTAGCCACAGACCCTGTCATAATTATCAGAAGAGCGTGCATGATTGTTTATAAATTAAGGTCATTTTTTGTAATGAAATTTTGTAGTACATCATACTGTAGGCAGTGGTGTGTGAACTCAATTAAGGTAGAATGGGAGTATGAACTTCAAACTTGGTATGTGGGTTGATCATTTTATGGACACCTCTACTAGGATTCCTTGGGTCAAAGATGACGGGTTGGTTTTTTTACGGTAAAAAAGGTAAAAAAGGTAGAAATGACTTTGTGAGGATCTCTCTAGCTTGAGTAATCCTGCTGACAAATGCTTATCAAGAATTTGACATTAAATGTCGAATTCTTGATGAGCATTGCAGCTGGGGTATATGCTCCCAACAAATGGAGTTTGCATTAAGTAATTCATTATCAGTTTTATAAGCTGTTGTACACTTTCACTTTCCGAATTGTGACCAATTTCCAACTTGTATCATGGTTTACTTAGCTTTGCATAGATTAATAAAAATGCATTGAAAACTTGTTGATTTTGTAAGTGCAATCAAGTTTTGCGGGTGTGTCTCAAATAAATGCTAGCAGCATATATCCTGAAAAAAATTAAAGTTGGTCCATTTCTGTTGTTATCGAACTTGCAAATTAATTAATCATGTACGGTTTTGCCCATCACAGACGCATAAACACTGTATACTCAGTGTGTAACCTCTCGAGTGAAACTTGGGAAAAAAATCATTCGGGTGGAACTTAAACCTACGATGTCCTGCTTCCTAGTGCAGACGCGTCCTACCGCTCGACCACCGAGCTTGCTAGATCGGTTGGCTATTCGAACCAGCAGGGGGTACCACAATTAAACTGTTCATAAGATGGAATTTGCATTGGGATGATGTAAATCAATATTAGTTTTTGCCCTTCACTTACACGCACAAAAAAAACGAAACCAATTGGTTTTTTTTTTATGTGACGCGTCGTAATAAAAGGCATGCAATGAGTACACCACCATCTTTTCCTCAAAAAACATTGGCTAAAGTGGTCAGAAATTGCCTCAGATCACACCATGCACAGAGCATCGAGAATCCAAACAATTTCGGGGCCCTTAAGCGGGCCCCAAACCCCACGCCGTAATTTTTTGACCCACTTTTTGGGAGACACAAATTTTTTTTTGGCCCCCCCCCCAAAAAAATTGTGTTCTGAATCCGCCCTTGCACTTACATAAACACTTGCTCACGGAGTAACCTCCCCAGTGAAAGTTGAAAAAAGTTCTTGACCACTTGAGTAATTCATGTTTTAAAAGTGTGTTCTAATTTTCTAATTTCTGATTGTGTCAGTCTTAAGTGCCCAAGGTGAAGTAAGTATAATTATGTACCCAAGCTTTATAAATTAGAAAACAAAACTTTTTCCTTTTTTGCTTGTTTCTATTTTGCTTTTGCGAGAGGCCAGGGGAGCGCGCGCTCGAGCATTCGAGCTCGCCTGCTGGCTGTCGCCGCCCGGCGCAATTTCACGAATTTCAATAGAGGGCGCTGTTTATTGCGTCCGGCAACTTTATTGGTGTTCTGCAAAACTCGGTTTCGTTTTTGAGTTTGGCTTCAAGCAATTTGGGGGGGGGGTATAACCATAGCTCCATGGTATAACTAATTTGTGGAAATAATTGCCATTTTAGGATGCAGAAGTGTAGGCTATTTTCATTTAATTTGTATTCCAAATGCTTTTAGATGATCTAGCCACGAAAATAATTCATCAGCTCAAGAAATCTTTCACCGAAGAGGCAAGCAAGAAACTAAGTCGAATTTTCCAAAATGTACTTACACAATCGCACGTACCTGTGTTCTTATTCCTCCATGCACGTACCAAGATAGCATGGGACGAATAAAAACACTCCATTGTTTCAGTATTCGTTATAAAAGGAAAGGACTTTTTGTTCTCGAAAGTGTCTCTCTAGCTGGGTTTTTTCTTTGGGGTGTATTTTGCGCCTTTTTTAGTTATTTTGTTCGCACGTTGATAACCAATCAGTCTGAACAGCGCCCTCTCTTGGTCGAAACTGTGTCTGGCAATTTTCGAAGCGAGGCTGCTCATTTTAAGACTGGTTCCGCAATTGAATTTTATGCACAAACGTAAATGTGTGACGCGACGAGGCGGGTTATAGACACGAGTCAGTCAAAATGGCGACAAGTCTGTCGCGAAATATTTTCTTTGACATAAACAATTAAAAAATCGCCCAAAATATCACTTATGGATTCTTAGATGTGGTCATAAATTATCAACATGGATGCAGACGATATTCAAGGTCACCATATCGACGAAAATGAAGTCAATCGACGGACAGAATTGATAACGAACGCGGCTGAAAAGTATTTGAATGGCGAAGTTACTGAATCGGACAACGCTACAACAGTCGACACGGGTAAGTAACGCGTGATTTTTGTGTACAATTGAATGTGCAAATTCTGATCTGTCATGTCAGTCGCTTAGGTTAACCATTTTCGGCTAAAAGTAGGGTTTTCGGAAGGAATTTTGCATCCTGACGCCACTTTTTCATCATATATTATCTCAATAAAGTTCAGTCGTTGCAAAATGTTGAAAAAAAAACATGAATCTGGGACTGTCTCTCATTCTCTGAGAAAAACTTCAAAATTTTTACTTATTTTAATTTTTAGTGAATGGTAAATACTCACTCAATTTGAAAATGCATTTGACTTTCCATACGTTTATTATAGGCCTAGGCCTAATAAAAAAAGTAATATGTTGGGCGCAATCGGTCGATGTGTCGATCGTGCTGCAATGTACTGGACTGGTTCACGCGCGAAGTACGCACGACTTCCTAAATGTGCCATAGCTATTAACCACAGCATCTTCCATTAGCGTTATGCGTCGTCGGCACGCGAATACATTCAAATTTAACTTGTGATGGCCTCCCAGACTAATTCCTGCCCCTAATAACTTTGGATCATTCAAAATACGCAGTGGATGTAACCAGTCTTGGTCTCCCGCAACTCTCCTTTTCTAGCCGTTGAAAGGGTTCTTGTGCACAGAGCCTATAGCCTAAATACCGGGAACCGGTCCTGCATTTTTCACTATACGTTTTCACCATCACAGTACACACTGCTTGAAATGAAATGAATCCGCTACACGTACATGTACGCAAAACACCTATGCATGTTTGCTTCCTTATTTGTTTTAAATTGAATTGAATCCTACATTTAAATGCAGAGTAGTTCATCTTTTCTTTCTGATTTAGGCCTATGGCTCTCTAGGACTTTTATAAAATTACTGTAGGTCTGATTCCTGTCTCCAGAATGCAAAATCACAATGGCTACATGTATGTTCATGTAAGCATGGAACTAACCCGACTGCCTCTCGCGTTTAAATTAGTCTCCTCATGAACGACTCAACATGTCTTGTACCGTTGCTACAATGTATTTAACACCATTACAGTATAAATGTACACAGACATGCCGGTGTATACATAGTATGTACTTCTAGAACTAGAAGGCACAAGTATCATTACTTGGGTCTTCATAAATTTGGTTGAGCCCCGTGATAGGTGAATTACTTACACCTAGAATTTCACTTTCTCAACAAATATTTGTCCAAAAAGCTTCCCTGATTGATCAATAACTCTTAAAAATTTGTTAACTATGGTTTTTAGGACCTCAGACCAACGATATGTTAGAGACATCAGAGTTTTGCACACGACCATCTGTTTTTCAACTTGCATGCACGCTTGATGCGACGATTGCAGCTGCTACTGCTACAAAACTGGTAACCCACCTTTGTGCATGTAAACAAAGCCATTTTCGTTTACCAGTTTACCCAGGTAGACAAAGGGGCTTTGTTTGCACGCACAATAGTGGGTTACCAGTTTTAAGGATTGAGGCAGTGGTCACCCTTCCAATTTTGGATGATTGAGGCTCAATCCAATTTTTACATGATGGCGTTTGGAGGATCTTGCAGGATTGAGGATGGTTCCTAGCCAAAAGGTACTCCCTAGGCCCTTTTGCTAGGATGAACTGTAACTTCAGTCCTGCAAAATCCTCCAATTGGCCTCATGGAAAAAAAACATACAGCCTGAATCGTGCAAATTCCTCCATTATTTCTTGAATATGGTCCATGGAGGGTGACCACTGCCTTGATCCTGCAAAATCCAGCAGCAGTGACTGTCAACATGTTGAGGCTTGGCCAGTGACATCCTGGAGCAGTACGTAGGATTTCAAGCATAATCCAGGCCTATATTTATGCATTGCTGAGCCAAAACAACACAAGGTCCAGCCCAAGACCTTGACAAAGTGCATCCTAAGAAATCATTACCGCACTTTTGCCATGTAACCTCAATCCTTCAAATTCCTCCATGCACTTTAGCAAAGAGGATTTTGAAGGATTCAGGGCAGTCAGGGTTCAATTATGGCACAATGTATACATGTATCAGTTTCCTGCACATTCATGACATTAGTGGAATTTGGAGGATTCAGGAAGAATGCCAACGAAAAATCATATGTACATGTAAAGAGTTACGATTGACAGATGATGGAGGTCTATCAGACTTGCATTACAACAGTTACTGTGTTAACCCTTTAGTCACCGTAGAGCCCGAAACCGCCTGCCTATTACCCACTGTAGCACCAAAAACAGCCCAAGCACTCAATGGTTTGATTGATTCTTCAGTGAATAAATACAATGTAATACACTTGCTAATGGTTATTGACAGACGCACATTGTCTACTTTCTTTTGTTTTGTTTTTGTGTGCAGTTATGACGCAGCAACTGCTTACCACCACTCCACTTGAGATGGGTCTTCAGATGCACAACATTAACCCAGGCGTCGCGTAAGTACACGGAAATTTGGGAAGCAAAGACGTTATTTGCTCAGCAAAATCAGGTTACCAGCCAAACTGTCATCTAGTGCCTGTTGGTTCTGACTGATTCCCGGCCAATTGCACACAAATCTGCTAAGCAAGATTTTCTACTTGAAACTGGGCCCTGTACTAAACACAGACAGAATTGATGAGTTGTAGTCAGGGTACCGTACTTGTAAAGATCACATGTCCATCACAAGTCCATCAAAGGTTCATCACAAGTTCATCACAAGTCATCACAAGTCACCACAAGTCTCTCTCAAGTCAATCACAAGTGATCACTAGTCCATCGCAAGTTATCACTAGTCTCTCTCAAGTCATCACAGTCAATCACAAGTGATTACTAGTCCATCACAAGTTATCACTAGTCCATCACATGTTATCACTAGTCCATCACAAGTTATCACTAGTCCATCACAAGTTATCACTAGTCCATCACAAGTTATCACAAGTCATCACAAGTCCATCACAAGTTATCACTAGTCCATCACAAGACTATCACAAGTCCATCACAAGTCTATCACAAATCCATCACAAGTCAACACTAGTCCATCACAAGTCCACAACAAGTCCATCACAAGTCCATCACAAGTCCATCACAAGTCCATCACAAGTCCATCACAAGTCCATCAGTATCCATCGCAAGTCTTCAAGTCCCAAGTCAACTCGCAAGCTGTCAAAATGAATTGAGACAAAGGCATCCATGTTTGATTGTTTACATGCTGTTATTTGTGACTGAACTAGTGTATTGACTTGCAGGGATGAAGTTCAGTCCATCATAAATCCATCGCAAGTCTTGTAAGAAGTAAATCACAAGTCCAGTCACAAGTAACAGTGGATGAACAATGACAAGGGAATGCCTTTGTCAAAGCTCATTTGAATAGCTTGTGATTGGAAGTGGGACTGGAGGACTTGTGATGGACTTGTGATGGACTTGTGATGGACTCGATTACATCCCAGCTGACTTGTGATTTACTTGTGACTGGACTTTTGATGTACATGTACTTGTGGTCAACACACGTATCTTAACTACAACACTGGTCAAATGCTACATCAGTCACAAGTCAGTAATAGGGGATGAACAAGACGGATGCTTTTGTCATAAATAGCTCGCAGATTCACATGTAGTCATGGGTCGAGAAGTTGTGTGTTGGGTACTCGGTCACCTGCTGCAAGAGAGCGTTATCACGATGAATCGCTATCACTCAATAGCTATCACAACAACATCTCGTGAATCTTGTAAAAAATTTCCCCCTAAAAAAATGGGGTAACTAGTGCACATGTATGCGCTACTTTTGTTGGCAAACACGGTCCATTTTGGTCGCATGTGTACTGCATGTACGTACGACAAAAGAGTTACCGTGAAGATTCACAGCAGTCCCGCATGTCTAATAGCATCTCTTGCATGTTACTGGCTGAAAATTTGGAGCTTTCATGCAAGGTTTTGAAAGTGCACTGCATACAAATTGGTGAAACAGGTGCAAGCACATGACAAGACCACTACAACGTACAAGATTCCCCAGTCGTCATTGTGATAGCTGTTCGTGGGTGATAGTGAATCCTTGTGATAGCGCCCTCTTGTGGTAGGTGATCGTGTATCCATGTACAACAATGTTTTGACCCAAGACTACTTCACATGGGACTGGTGATCATGGTGATGGAATTGTCTACAGTTTTGTAGTTTTAAATGTAGTAAATAAAAGTTTCATATTACTACACGCTTCACCACTTTCCTCTCCATTATTTGCATAACTGTAATCATGTCCTGTCCCTGCTACCTTGCTACATTCAAGTATCAATAATCTGCTTCAAATTATTTTGTATTTGTTGGGTAGGTAGTTTGCTATTCATAATTACTCTTGGAGGATGATTGCGCTTTTAACCCTGGCCCCTTGGGTGTATTTAGTAGAAAGGATCCTGAATCTGCCAAAAGCCATCAATTTTGCCAAGCACACAAATTTTGGTGGCCAGTGAGTCCATTAGAATCTACATGTACCAGTTAGCCGGGAGATTTAATCTGTTGAGATCCTAAATCCATCAAAGTCGCCCAACTGCTCAAGATGGAGTTATCCTGAATCCATCAAAATCCTGCAGTACCGCTTGGTTTCATGTCTTGAATCCATCAAAATCCCCCTACTTTTTCAAGATGGAGGTATCCTGAATCCGCCAAAATCCCCCAAAACAGGGGTGTGGATTTTGATGGATTCAGGTACGATAGGGATAATAAAGGAGTGCTTCAGTATAATAAAACCACAGAGGTTAGATGTAATAGGGACAGGGAAAAATAAGTGGACTCCATATTTATAGAATGACCCGTGTGCATGGGTTTGTGTGTTTACAGGCAAGACAGGAAGAAGCGAGATTCTCACAACGAGATTGAACGCCGACGGAAGTGTAAAATCAACATCGGCATCATCAAACTAGGGGACATCATCCCGATATGCCAGACCACCAAAATGGTAAGTGGTGCATGTTATCTATTGTAACTTGTGTTCGGAAAATCGCAGTTCATTACTGGGTTTTGCCATTCACCGACGTATTTTTTATAACACTGTACATGTATACTCAGTGTTGTACTGGTTGATTGTGAGAAAATAATCACTCGGGTTAGACTCAAACCCACGACCTTTTGCTTACTAGTGCAGATGTCTTACCATTTAAAGAGGTTGTGGAATGCTCGAAGACATTTCCGTCATTTTTGGGGTTTATGTAGCCTAATGTGTGATGAAATAAAAACGACTATTGTTTCTGTCATGAAATGAGTACTAAGGTTACTTTTGAGAGCTATTTTTCAGGTCCTGTTTCGACCCGAACATGCAATTTGTGTAAAAGTCGTCGTTGCGGGCAGCAAACAAAACACAGTAAATCGTGACGTAATAAACAGGACTCGTTTATGCTACTCTGCATCGGGAGTCCTGTTTATTACGTCACGATTTACTGTGTTTTGTTTGCTGCCCGCAACGACGACTTTTACACAAATTGCACGTTCGGGTCGAAACAGGCATGACAGGACTTGAAAAACTCATTTCATGACAGACACAATAGTCGTTTTTATTTCATCACACCTTAGGTAGTAGCATATACCCGAAAAATGACGGAAATGTCTTCAAGCATTCCACAACCTCTTTAACCACCGAGCCTGGCGGGGTTGGCTGGCTGGTTCGAATCTGATATAGCAGAAGGTGTCGCAACCAAAGTATTCATAAAATGTAATTTCAATACTGGGTTTGCCCTTCAAAGACGTTTTTTATTATTTTTTTTAATTAGTTTGCGCTAGTAAGCAGGAAGTTGTGGGTTTGAGTCCCAACCGAGTGATTATTTCTCACCAACACTCCCGTCAACACTGAGTTAACAGTGTAAATAAAAATACTTGTAGGGTGCGGTGGTCCAATGGTTATGGTGTTCGACCCGTGTGCCATGGTACATGGGTTCGAATCCTAATCGTGGGAACATGGTGCTTGTGCTCTTGAGCAAGGCACTTTACCATTAGTATCAATAATGTAAAGTTAAGAAGAGGTGTTATCCCTCTACAACATGAATGTGTATCATTTAATTTTTTTTTTTTTTTATTAAGTGTCGGGAAAGGGATCTTGACGGAACTGGAATCAGCAGCTACAGAGAGTCAATTCTGTTTAAAGAAAATTGGAGTCATGATTTCAATTAAGAGTTCTGAAACAATGGACTGATCCTTTAAACCCTAGGCACGTGGTTAACATCACGTGCGCAGCCCCAATGCGACACTGCACATTCCACACATTTGACCTATTGCCGTTTACAAGTTAGCCACGCCCCTTTAATGGACAACCCTGTGGAATGTTGTACATTACGTTTTGTTTGTCTCAGATTTTGCGCGTTCTGCCTCCACAGATAATTGGACAATATTTCACAAGCTGCGTTGAGGGGATTCTACCACGATAGGCTAATTGACCAAAACACCATGAAGCCGGGCTCAGTAGACAGTCTTTTCAATTCAATTTTTTTGAGTTGCCAGTATGATTGAACAGAGCATACATGTACATGTACATGTACTTGTAGATTTTAAAACACTCACCGTCCCATAGCCTTCCAAATCCACCAGGAGGTTTTGAAGGATTTTGTAGGATTGAGGAAGGTAGAGGTCAGAAACTATTACTTAATAAGGGAGCCTTTATGCCTCTTGAAACTTGGTACCTGTACAAAGAGCGTGCCATTTCGTTCCTGCACAGTTTTAAAGATTTTTGAGGATTAAGGAAGGTAGAGCCCAAAATAATATTACTTTACATGGGGCTGGATGGCCCTTAGAAGTAAAAGGCACGTAGCAACATTTTAAATTACCCAAAAATGTACAAATGTACCTACCGATTTAACAAGAAAATCCTTGCTCAGAGGGAAGATAGAACTGACATGTATCAAATACCCTGGAAAATTGTTCCCTCTTAAATGGTATCAATCAGAAGAAAACTAACATGAAGGTGGTTTAAGACAATGTGCCCGCGGGCACTTGTAGAGTTTTATGTGCGTTATCAATGGAATTTTAGTTACGGGACCCCAAATATTGTGCCTACATTTTCTCTGGTTTCTCAAAATGTTTAGTATCCACTGAGCTGAAACTTCAACAAGTTAGTTGTTGTGCACCCTTCTTAAAATTTTGTGCAATTTTGTTGCTTCAAATGAAGAAAAAAAACCCAGAGTGATTGATTTGGGTGGACTTAGGACAGTTCCTAGCGACACTGCCAAGGTGTTAAAATTAGCGCCGATGATCCTTTCTCGCGATGCACACTTTGTAACTTTACGTCTCTCTTTTCTTTTTTCTTTCGCAGAGCAAGAATCAAATCCTGGAGCAGGCGTGCCTGTACATCGACGAACTCCGGGAAAAGAGCGAGAAACTCCTGTTGGCGAACACTTCAGACCCTGAAGGTCAGCCCAGGGATCAGTCTCAATTCATTTATAATTATTATATTTCTCTACCTAGGATAAGGGAATGTCTCAAAAAGTCGAACGTTCCATCAGGGAACATCGCCTGTTCCAATTAGGAACATACATTGTTATTTAAAATAATGGCGTCTTGTACAGCGCTCATGTCTGTCACGCTCCTGGCGCTCTATTATTACCCTGGCTTTGGCACGGCTGCCATTACAGCGCTCAAGCATTGAAGGAATTTCCTCCTTCCAGGTACCCGTTAACTACACCTTGGTAGAGAGAGGCAATCGTAGTAAAGTGCCTTGCCCAAGTGCACAAACACGATGTTCCCTGTCAGGATTCGAACCCATGTACCACTGCACACGAGTCGATCACCGTAACCACTGGACCACAGCACCCCACTGATCCAGCTTGGGAACATCGGTCTATGCGCGTGCACGCTTAACCAGGAAAGGTCTGTTCCAGTTGCGAACATAACGTGTTCCTGATGGCAACACCTTATGTTCCTAAAAGGAATGTTCCATACAGAACGGGAGCGTTCCGATTTTTGAGACGCTCAAAAAGTTAAAACTAGTTTCTATTAGGGTCCTTCAAACATTTAAACTATACTTTGTTTACAAAAATGAAAAAAAAAGACCACATGTATATTGGACGATGTACGATGTTGGAGGCTCAAAGTACCCAACTATGCAAAGGGCTCAATGTGAGTTGTGTACTGGTGCTGATGATATCCTGCAGTCCCTACCCACATTTTTCTCAAAGAACAATCGAGTGTACCAAACATTACTCAAAGGTGACTCAAAAAGGGGGCATGTGGGCAAGTACATGTACGGGGTAGTTTGTTATCGTAAAACTCAACAAATTAGTTTACATGTAACATAAGTGTTTGGATGTGTGATGCACATTTCATTTCGTGTACAAAAATATTTCCTAACACAGCATTATATTTGCCAGGTGTAATAAAGAAACTTAGTGGAAAATATTCCAGAAATTGATTGAAAATATTGATGGATAATGGACAATTTTGGGATTCGGACTTCAAAGTTTTATCACTAAAAGGGAAATTTTCAACTTCATTGTCAACTTCCCAAAGAATTTAGCCTGTACATGTATTTTGTCTCATTGAATTTTTTGTGTGTGCAGCACAACATTTAATAAATACATTGAGAATGCTTGCAAAGAATATTAATTTTATTCAAAACAAAAGATCAAAGTTAAAACATACAGTCAACATTTTCAAAAATGATAAAAGCCGGCTAGTGTCTATAAGCAGGATTGCGTTTTTCGTGAAATATCCAAAGCTTAGTCTTTAAGGTTAAATTGATGCTGATATTGCTAATGATGATAATAACAATATTGACATTGACGGTTTAAAAGATCAGACTGAATTGAAGTGGACAATGATGATAAAGTGATGTGATGATGAGAAGATAAGAAGTTATTAACATAGTGAATTTTTTATTTTGTTTTTATTTATATTAGCTGCTGAGGAGATCAAGAAACTTCGGAAGGAGAATGAGAAACTGCGCTCAGAGAACAAGCGCTACCAAGAGATCATCCAAGACATGGAAACCCATCCTAATGGGGCAGTAGAGCAGCCAAAGTCCCGCTCCAGATCCCGTAAATCTGACAGCAGCTCATCGTCAGCCAGCAGCAAGATGGCCGCCATGCAGAGCAAACCTCACCTCACTTACCTACCAGGAGGTCCTAACCAGGTTACGGTAGCCGTGCAGGGAGGCAACCAGATGCAGAGTCATGTGGTAGGAGGTGGACCCACGACACTAGTCGGCAACGTCCAAGGAACACAAGGAGGCATGGCTATACTTCAACCTAACCCCAACGGGGCTGGTTACATCTTGGTTCCTGCCGTCAGCAAATATCAAAGCACCACAGTCACCAATCAGTCGTCAGTTGTGGTGACCATGTCTGGGAACCAGCAAGCCACTCCATCCGGGATGGTACTTGCAAACCAACCTCCACAGTCAATGGCAGGCAGTCAAATTGCTGTTGATGCAAGTGCCACAGTATCTCAGGCGCAGACTACTACAGGGCAGCAGCAGCAAGCAAACATATCCAGTACCCAACTCAGCACAAGCATTTCGGATACCCCTACAGCTCAGTCCACAGTAGTCACTCAAGCAGTCAATACTCCCATCACCACACCAGGAAACCAGAGCACAGTCGTACTACAGGGAGGTAACGTTCAAGCCCCTGGTCAAGTTCAGACTGTCAGGTACATTGTACCTCTTGTCCCGGGTGCTGGTCAGGCCAGCACCTCCCAAACAGCCAACCAGGCAATCATGCTAACCCTTCCTGTGCGACAAGGCCAGAATCTACCTGTTCGCATAGCCCCGTCATCAGCTGCACCTGCCACTCGCTCCTCCCAACCGATGATCTTGCCCCAGCCAGCCTCAGGCGGCAGCAGCGTCAATGCCCAGATCATGCAGGGAGTTGATAGCACCCCAAAATCCAAGAAGAAATCCTCATCAAAGGTGAAGAATATTTCTGAGACAGAAACGGAGTCATCCAGGACTGGCTCGCCATCTGTTAGCCAAACAGGTGGCCAGCAGGTTAACATAGCCACTCCACCCCCAGGTGGGGTTACTGTTCGGCTGCCAGTGGCTGGAGGAGGCGCTGACCCAGGGAATGTTATTGTAAACCAACAGGGCCAGCATATTATGGTACAGAAGCCAGGCCAAGGGTCTGCTCAGAATGTCATCATGCCCATGCAGATCAGCAGACCAGTGATGACGCAAAACTTGGTCTACATCCAACAGAACGGCCAACTGATTCCGGTCATTCTCCAGCAGCAGAGCAATCCGGCAGCAGTGCCTTCTGGTGCCCAGACCATGATGCAGCCACTGCAGCCACAACAGCAACCTCAAGGAGTCAATCAGAACTTTGTGACCATGCCTCTGAGTCAAGGCAACAGAGTATTGCAGACCAACGCCGGAGGGCAGATAATCATGTCTGGGCCTGGCTTCCAGAACGCCTTGCCAATCAACGCACAACAGGGAACAGCCAGTAATCAGTCTGGAGTCAGTTTGACCCAGCATCAGGCAACTCCAAGCAACCTCCAAGCAGGCCAGGGGGAAGACACATCTCAACAGGGTGCTGTTCTTGCCAGTCAGGGTCTTCTTGTCCCAAAACAAGAGCCGATGCCTATCCAAGAAGGGAATGGATTAGGTGAAGATTCCAGCATGCTTGCACCTCTCAATATCCTCACCTCAGGCCAGGAGTCTTCAGACCGCGGCCAAGAGGACATGGGAGACTACAGCAATGACCGAGACAACGACATCCTGGCCAAAGCTGCTGAGTCCATCTTCTCTCCAAATTCCTTGAGCGAGAACTCACCTATGATGAATTTTGGCGACATGCCCGGACAGGGGCCTGACATCAAACCAAACATTGCTCCCCAACAAACCATCAGTGCTGGGGGCATTGTGACCCTGCAGTCCGGCATTCAGCTGGGTCGAGATTTACCTAACACCTTTGCTACACCACTTCAAGAGGTAGCCCCTCCAACCGAAGAAGCCATGGAGACATCCCATCGACATGAGAAACACAAATCCAAGAAGAAAAAGAAAAAGAAAAACAAGGAGAAGGACAAAGATAAAGACAAAGAGAAGAAGAAACACCACCATCATCATCACAGCCACTCCAAAACTACCATCTCTACAGATGATGCCACACCAGCCAAATCAGATGTCTCCATGGAAGGGTCTCCTATCGAAAGAGCTAATATGATTGCAGAGTCATTGCTGCAGAGTTGGATGGAGAAAACAGATGGCACTGATGAAAAGGAAACTGAAGCCCAAGCCTCAGCAGCTCTCTCCTCGAACTTCTCAACCGAGGCTCTCATTGCTGGTAGCACAAGCAACCTCCCGACTGTGTCGAATGCCAGCAGCGTCGCTGTCTGCGGCTCCTCAGAATCCACCCCAACAAATTCGAACAATGCCTTCACATCCTTTCCATCCTTTAGTTTTGGCAGCGACATATTGAGCAGCTCAATGAGCGTGAGTGGGCTCCCAACCTACATTGAGGAGGAGGAGGCTGACTACTCAAAGAATGACAATGAGGTGAACTCTCTTAAGGCGCTGACTAGTCTCCGGGATTCCCTCAGCACAGGACAACCAGTTGCAACTTCTCAGGAAGGGGTAGACTCTGTCTCAAGTCTAGTTCCTGAGCAGACAATGGCAACCTCTACCAGCAACCAGCCAGGTATTGTCAGCGATGTCCCTGTTGCATCATCAGCGTCAGGTTTCATGCTAGATTCACCAACAGTCAGCCAGGCATCTGTCACAACATCAGATGGCAGCGGTCCAGGTTTCATATCTCCTATCCCAAGTATATTCTCCCTCAACTCGTCCATCCCAGAGAGTGGCATCCAAAAGCCAGAATCGGGCACATCAACTCCCGTCATTAACGAGAATGAACAGGATCCCATATCAACTCAGGTAGCACACCAATCAGGATGGATATCCCATCATTCAAAGGCTTCAGAGCTTGCCAGAGGTTTGCAGCCAGCCAGGTCTCAGAATCAACCTCCCTCCACCTCTGGCACTGGGGCAATTCAACTACCTGTCACATCCCAGACTTCAGATACTTCAATCAACCAACCCGGAAGTTCGGGATTATTTTCACCAATGTGGCTGAGCCCCTCATCTAATATGGGCAGCAAAACTACCTCCACACCTCAAACACCAAGCCAGGAATCCCCACCTCTTCACTTCGGTCGAGATATGTCGGACGTTGCTTCTTTTCCAACCAATGAAGCAATGCAGAATATCACAGAAGCCACCTCCAACTTGCCACACGATCAACCTCCGCTAATGGATTTGAACAAAACCGTTTTGCCAAGACATGATGGCCTGCGTGGCCTGCAAGCTTCATCCACCAGCGAGAGCCAGAGTCCTCAGCGTCCATCCATATTGGATGTAACACCTGCAACAAGTGGATTAGGTAATTTGGAGTCGCCACATTCTTCTGGAACTATAGCCTGGCATCATACAAGCATTGACAGGCGACACAAGGTAGATAGTCCAGTAGGAATCTGTACCAGGACTCCTGAGTTCCAAAACCCCTTGCAGATTGAGAGCCGAATGACGCCTGAGCAGAATCTTCTCCAAGACACTCTAGACCAGGGCAATATTAGGCATGGGTCTAACATGAGATCTGAAATAAGCAGCAGTCAGAGCAGAGAAGGCTCTATAGAGAATATTGGACTCCAAAATCTCATGTCACTGGCGGAAAGCACCGCCAGAACCTCTGTTGAGTCCTCAAATCTAATGTCAACACCTGTAACCTCATCTTCTGGAAGACCTATTGATAACTCAGCGGGGAAAAAGAACCAAACTGGAAAGACTTTTTCCATTAAGACTTTGCATCGCACACTTACCTCTGAGATCACTGAGTCGCCCAAGAAACCTTCAAGTCCCACTCCTGCTGTTGAACCACCATCAAAAGTCAAGACAGCAGAGAAAACGATCCCACCTCTGAAGATAAAAATCCCCAAGGGCAAGCGACGGTCCAGTTGCCAGAAGGAGCAGTCTGAACAACAGCCAGACAAAAGTGAAACTGGCAAAGTGGCTAAAGTGCCAAGCACCTCAGACATGGATCAAATAGGCAAAAGGGAACTAAACCCCAATTTGATTGATAAGTATCCCTGGTTAGCAGAGGGGGAGGAAGATGACAGCAACCAAGCCTCAGCAGGGGACTTCAATCAGTCAAGGGAGAAGCATTCCTTTAGCGTCCAGAACATCTCTCAGAGCTCCCAGCGCAGTGGTCGTAAGGACTCTGGTCTTGTGATGACATTCCAACGGAAAGACAACAAGCAAAGTGCAAAAGAAAAGCCAAAGACGAATGTTGACAGTGCGCCTTCTACCACTGTCGCGTCTTCACCATCTATTGCACAGGTACACTCCTTATGGAATCCCTCAAACAATGATGGTTACAATCGCCCAAGTATCTCGAAGCCTGAGAGCTGTAACATGCCCTCTGTGTATTCTTCACGCCACAGTGACACCATAGCTTCAAACCGGTCAACAGCTAACTTGAGTTCCTCGCTGCCGGTCCAGCACAGCCCCCAGGTGGACAGTCAGTCCACAGACATGTCTCCCTTCTCTGTGCCTATCAACAGGGATCCCAACCCAGCTGTTGTTGAAAAATCCAAGGCTAAGAAGCCCAGTCGTCGGGGGTCCAACAGCTCCAGCCACTCAATACGCAGTAGTTCAGAGCCTGACTGCTCACCAATGCAATCTTGTATCAGTGAACACTCGTCACCCTCTGGATTTCATGACCTTCAAAGTCACAATATGCCATCAGATCCGCAACAGACACAGACATTACAGACCAGCAACCTGAGAAACCCTTCACAGTCACCTGTCATGAACCTTGCCCATCAGCAGCAGCAACAGCAGCAGCAGGGCAGCAACATGCATGATGCTAAGCGCTATGCCTTCCAGCAAAATCAAGGCCAGATGTTCCTCCACAATGAGGAGTCTCGCTCGACATCCGGCCAGCCATCTAACTCCTTCCAGAATTTCCTACAACCTGCCCGAGGGTCAGACTTTCTGGGCCAGGCCACGGATCCGCCCGACCCCATGGACTTCAACTTGAACATGTTTGACAATCAGAAGTCAGGGTCATCGGATCCCACTGTGATGAACAGCTCCAGTGAATCCCGGCCAGACAGCAGAATTTTACCTGGTAGACAGGTGCATTCACAACCTGTCTATATCAGTCAGAGTGAAATGGCTCAGGTGTCTGATCCGTCCCATGATATACACAACAAAAGTGCAGTCTACACCCAATCAAATATGGACCATTCCGCACGTTTTGGTGTATCTCAATCCCAGACCATGCATGTCCAACAGCATGGACAGGCATTGAAGAGAATGTCCAATACACCAACTCAGCCAAGCAATCCAGCCAAGCGTGCCAACATTCATCACAATCACCACGGACTATCGCACATGCAGGGCCAAGACCAACGCCAACCTAACGTGTCGTTGGATCCACATCATGTGGTCAGTGCCGCAGACACCCGAACCTCGGCCCATCAGATGCATCAACCAATGGTTTCCTCGCATGCCAACACAATGCGGAGGACTTCGCAGAATGAAAGAACGTTAACCAGTGCTGTCCAGTCACAGCGCCAAACGTACGAGACCTCACAAAGCACCTCCCGGTTCCCTGAAGTGTCTAAGGGAAGGAAACGTGCTCAAAACTCAGAACAGTTCTTCCACGGGCTAGGCCAGGGGCAGGGTATAGACAATTCGTTAAGACATAGAGACAGCAGTAGTCAGGATCAGAACTGGCCTGGGTTTTCCACGCAGCGCTCCAGTGATTCCTCTGAACCATTCCTGCCATTATTCTCCTCGAGCAGCATGACGCAGAGCCAGAACACCCCTGCATCGACCACCACCAGCTCCTCCATCGTGGCCAGTTTATCGCCCTCACGTCGGTTACGCGGGAATGAGCTACCAACCTACCTTCCTCACTTACCAGGGCCAATCCTGCCCAGCCCGTCCCAGTCCAACAAACCACATCAAAACCGCAATGACTCTGATATCAGTGCTCCATATAATGCAATGTTTGGGCCTGGTAGGCCGGGAAGCATACCCATGAACGTTGGACCGAATTTTCCAGTTTTCACAGAGCACCAGGCTCCCCACAGCTTCAATGTCAGCAAGACAGCTCAAATCAGCGGGGGAGTAAGTGTCCCTCCTCCACCCTTCAACTTCAATCTCTTCAATGACCAGCACTCGCAGCCGAGCCACGTAAACGATCCACCTCTTGGCCTTCCCACGATGCATCTCCACAGCAACCCGGCCCTCCCGATGGATGATGGGATGGCATCGTTACGAGGTAATGTGGGATCCAGGCATCCACAATCATTTGGTAATAACATGGGTCTGTTGTCACAGGGTGCTACTCCTGACGGTCGGCCGTTTAAGGTTGGTATGCCCATGGGTCCCCACTTTCACTCAACGTTTGGCCCCTTTTAGTAAACACCCTGAACGGCAAAAGAACAACCTCTAATCCCATCTTGCTCCTCTCAAAAGCTTCCAACAATTTTTTGTACAGCTAACAATAAGGGATATTGCTTTTCCATCCATTAAAGCATTTTTCAAGTTCCAAGACCTTAGTAAGAATGAATGTCATATGAAACACTTGCTCAAGAAAAACAAAAATGTGAATTGAAGTAACAGTGAAGACTGACTGAAACAGACAATCGGTGCCTCCTCCAAAAAGTTAGTCACAACTGTCCAACAAAATCATGTGCTCCGAGTAACAACATCTATCTGTTGTTGTTAATACTCTTGGTATTTTACTTTCAGATATTTTTTTGAAACCAATATTCGAAATTTTATCATCTGTCAATTTTCAGCCCCTTCTTTTCATACTTTCCTTGCGTTTGATTACTTCCCTGTGTGCTTACTCATGCGAGACATCTCACAATTACTGGAGCCTGGCCCAAGTAACTGACCCACTGAGCCGGTTACTAATGTAAGTATCCCACAATACAGTGCAAAAACATGGCGGCTAAAGTCCCATGCTGCGGCAGCAGGGGACTCAAAAGTGTTTCAGCTTCACTTCACTAGACGACTGGAGGAAAGTTAATTTAACTTTAAACATATCAAGGATTTCTGGTTCGCGTTGGAAGAGCTCATAGAGTAGCCAACATAGCTAGCTTTTGACAGCTCAAATCCATTTGCAATGGGAATTTAATCACCACATGACCTCTTGACCTGGTCCAGTTGCTATGGCTTGGCCTCTAGTATCCCAAGATGGTTTGTTTATTGCCACAGATTGCACATATGCATCTATGCCCAAGACGAAAGTACGGGTAAGCACGAGGGAAGTAATCGAACACGCTCAATGTTTCTCACTAATGAGTTTTGCTTCTTTTGCCGTTCAGTTCAATCGGAGTTGTAATCAAGTCAATCGCGAGTCAATCGCAACTCGGATTAGAAGTGACAATATATGAACAATGACAGAGGAATGCCTTTGTTGCAATTCAGTCAAACAGCTTGTGCATTGACTAGGGAATGGATGACTTGTAATTAACGTTTGATGACTTTTGGTGACTTGTGACTGACTTATTACAACTCTGGTTCAAATTCATTGTACTTTGTAAAAGAACCTGTAGGTGTAGCATCTAGTTTGTAAACTTCAGCCTTGAGAACACCGCCCAAATTATAACTACTGAAATTGTGCTTTGGCCAAAATATCATTTTAGAAACGAGCCCAAAGTTTTAATTAAAATCCGATCAATCAAGAATATCAAAGCCGTTAAATTTTTTATCGGACGAATCAAAAACGATTTTTGTAAATCATATTTTGTGAATCGTGTAATTAATGATAATTGCGAATTGAAAGAAAATTAATGTGAATTTTATTTTTTAAACAACGTGTGCTTTTCTGTAATCTCATATCATTGTATTTTGAACGTCTTCTTAAAGTTGAATTTTTGTTTTTTAATAATGTGATTATCAGTATACTTTGTCACCAAAAACTGCCCTGCTTTTTAAATTATTTTTAAAACTATCTGTTAGTAGGCTAGTAAGCTGCCTAACAGAGGTTACAGTAAGTTGAAGGACTTATTTTCAGTATTTTCACTTTTCAAGTGTACAGCGAGCTAACCATATTCTAAGACAATCGTTTGTCTCTCGTGTTTTTGTTCTACGTTGATTCTTTAGGGGTTTTTTTATGAAGCAGTATTGTTAAATATTGAATATGCGACAAAGGGAATGTCTTAAATTTATCCGCAAGAAAATTGTAAATATTTGGACATAATTTATACATGTAGGAATTGAATGAATGAACGAATGAATGAACGAAAGAATGCGGAGTTTGTAGGTTAGTTTCTGTCCATGATGCCGTTTTGAGCCAAAGTTTCTTTAGTTTGGATTTATACTCAACGAAAGATTTTGCATTGTCTTTTAGCTGAGCTTGCCACAGTAAAACCAAACTTGAGCCTGTTTGCAGAATACGGTCACAAAAGATAGAACAATTGGAACATTGAATAGGAAATCTAACCTGTTCTTAATTGGGAGCCGGTATGCTTCTGCATTTGCCAATAAGGACAAATGTACATGTAGTTTAAAGCCCCTTTAGTTGTAAAATTCTTACTGCATAACACTCCATCACCCCACATCGATAGCCAAATTTTACCCTGCACGCTCTTTGTGCAACTGTTTACCGGTGCAGCATGCAAATGGAGCTGGCAGTTTTGAATATCCGGTCCAATGCAGTTGCGAGTAATAAAACATTTAATTATTCGAAAATGGACAGCCCTATTAGCCAACCTAAAATGTGTACATGTATACTTATAACAAGACCAGCCCATTCCAGTTAAGAATGCACTGGTACACAAACTACATTCAAATAATTTTATCTTCAAGCAGACTTATCCACGGTCCATATCACACTACGCGGAATTGCGCTTTTCTAAGATGCGTGTGCTGTTTGTGCTGCACGCATAACTGCTGAAAAGTTTGTGTACATGTTCGTGATCTGTCTTTACTGTGTTTCAGGTTTCCTTGAAGATAAAGTTGTTATCCCACTCTCACTCATGGAACACGGAAAATGTACTCTAACTGTGTTTAATATTAGATGCTGATGCACTACATTATTCTGTGTTCCACTTGCCCTCCTAGAATAGCAAATATGATCTGCGGGTAAAGCTGCAGGTTGTGGGTTGGAGTCCAGCCTGGGGTCATGGTGCATGTGCCCTTGGGCAAGGCACTTTGTCACTCATTGCTTCTCTCCACCCAGGAGTAAATGGGTACCTGTGAGGGCAGAGATGGTTATTGCGATTGAATTAGCTTCCTTGCGCCTAACAGGCTGCATCGAGCTGCATACTCCCCAGGGAGCTGAGGTGGTATTTAGAATGTTTCATGAGCCCAATTACCAGGGGTAATAATATTTGTTAGTACCCACTATCTGGGTACCAACCATTTAAGAATCCTGAATATTGAAGCATTCAGTGATTCTACAAAAGTACATGCAGTCAACTCTCGTTCATGCACATTCTGTTAATTCAAATTCTGGATAAATTAAACAAGGAATTGAACTCATGTGCACAGTGAATGGGACTGGTGCTCCGCTTAATGTTAATGTCTACTAGATTTCTTCGGGTGCCCGGCAGAAGGGCATACGAGCATTCTGACATAGAAATCATTTTCAAGAAAATTGCATTGAAAGGTTCCATTTTTCCCCTGCGCGCATTTCGAATCAAATGTTTAAATTTCATTTAATGGATGCATATTGCATATGCCCTTTTGCTGGGAACATTTTGGTCATTACGTGCTATTTCATAAGGGCATGTGCACATATTCCCTTCTGCCGGGCACACAATGATTTATAGAACAAACTTTTTAGCCAAGTCCAACTGAGTTCGCATTAACAGGATTCGACTCTAAATCTTACAATGAAAGAGGTGACTAAGGTATAACTATTAACATCAACCTTCATTTCATATCTGCGTGTTCATATCTCATCAATGGGGTTGTAACAGTGCCCTCGTTTGCTCAGGGATAAGGTCTGTTGGCTTCCACATGTACCATAAATTGGTCCCTACCCTAGAGCTATATTAAATTACTAGAGCGCTAACTCATCATTCTGCGCGCGGAGACGCTTTGAAGCCGTCCTGGTTGCAGACATTTTGAATTCATGTGCCTGTTTGTAGAACATAAAGAAATTAGATGGATGGAATTTTGAAAGTGTACTCTACAACATGCAACGCGTAAGTAGAACACGCAAATAACTTAAGCGCGTCATTGACGGTTAAAAAAAAATGTGATGGCAAGAAGCATCTGCAGCGAATAAGCACACGCGTTGCACTATTTGCGTGGAGCAAAATGACACGCTCATTTGCTGATCGTGCGTTTCGGTTTTGGGCGTATCGACTTCGATGACGCACTGGTATGGAATACAAACGCAGATATGCAAATAGCCGTACAAAAGCCGTACAAAGGTCTCCATAGGTTTGTGCACAAACATGGATGCGCCCAGCAGGCATCTCTTTGTACACGGAGTTAGCGCTCTAGTAATTTAATATAGCTCTGTGGTCCCTACCCTGCATGTACATGTATGTGCACATAGCTCTCTGTTGATGACACTTGCAAAATTCTCAGTAAGTGAATAATGGAACAGTATTAGTGATGTCTTGCGAGAATGCAACCATGTCCGTTGCTAGCCCTGAGCATCAGGGGAGGCCATGGTTTACCAACTATAAATGGGGCCCACTACCCTAAAACGAAAATTGCTTTGTGGGGGGGGGGGGTGGCAGGCAATTGCTTGCCTAGGGGGGCCGTTTCCACCAAAGATGCATTATCCAATTAGAATTGACATTAATGTATTTGAAATGTACGTCAAAAGGTTTTGAGGAGACTGAAGTATTGACAGAAATTCAAAAATTCAATTTGTTCTGATCAGTCGGGAAGAAAAATCACTTTTCAAATCTCATTTTGTCACTATGAAGAGCTGTTAATTGCCCTACAAAATCCGTATTCATTTTACACACAAAGAATGTGTGTGTGTCTGGTCATGCATACATCATACATACATGTGTACATGTATGCATGACCTTAACATTCAAAACTCATTTCATATTCAAATGTATCATGCGTTATGCATGTTGTGTATTAAAATCTTGTAATTACTTTATGTGCATTATGGATAGTACATGTATGTATGTATGTATGTAGACTTAGAACGATGCCTGTTTTTAACTGTTCGATAGCCTGTAAAAGTGAATTTTAATATCCAATTGTTATTCTACATTGTATATTTTGTACAGAAGCCCTCTGGACGTCCAGGCTATGTAATATTTTGTATTGATATAAAAAAAGTGTACAGTGTATGTGCACAGGAATGATGACGAATTCTACATGTAGATTGTGTATTCTTTTCTGCACGTAGATGATGTTTATCCTTTGAAAAAAAGACAACTAAATGTTTTTTCTGTGTTATCAGGTGCGGATGCAGAGGGGAGGGGGGTTTGGGGGTCAACCCCCCCCCCCCCCAGCTCTGTCAAAAAAAAAAAAAAATCATACAAATTCCTAAAAAATAAGTCAACCCCCCCCCCCCCCTTTCCCTGCTGTGACACCCCCAAAAAATAAACTGTTATGTCTGCCTGGTCAAAATACGGTACACCATTCTGTAATCTAGTGTTAATAATCTTTGAATTTTCGAAAACAGCGCCCCTATTGAAATATGGTACCAGTGCCCCCCCCCCCCCCCCCCCTCCAAGTTTTTGATTTAACGGAGGGCAAGTGTCCGGAGAAAAATACCTGTGTACATTTTCAGATTTTTTTGCTGATGTAACCCCCCCCCCCCCCCCCCCTGCAAAAAATTCAGGATCCGCCCCTGGTTATATTGGGACATGCTGTCGTTCTGGTGTGGCAGGAGATTCTGTACCCCAGGATATTCCGACCCCTGGGTGGATTTTATGGGTTTGTCAGGATATCGTGTTCCCCCAACAGTTCTCACAGGAAATTTGTGCCCCCATTGTATGTTGATTGGATGTAACATAAACACAAAGGCTTTGAATGTCGAGAAAATCCGTCATAAATTACAACATATATATACACTACATCAATATGGTGTAAAAGAAAGCAACTATATGTACATCTATGTCTGTTCCCGGAACAGAACATGGGGCTTTTCACATCACATTTTTTTTAAAACATGGTGTCATGATTTATTTAGCTGTTCTACTTCTCCAGAGAACTGCAAGCTCTTAACAGATGACATCAGGACCCATGATGACGTCATCGTGACTTCACCCAATGTCTGTAACACCTCCCTGTTTTAAGATTCAACCCAATCTGACTGGAACTTTCAACGCAGTGGGAGTTTAATTTCTAAACATATCGGGATTCTCAAAATACATTAAAGGTATGAGTAATATACGTGTATTAATAATATGTATGAATAATTAATTGAATTTTACTGTGGTGTAAATTGCAAATTATCTGCAACTGTCATCAGTATTACCAGCCATGCAAAGATCAACAGCGAATTTCACAAAATCCGTAATTGAATTTTTGTTGTTATATTTGCCGTACGTGAGTCTATAATGAATTCGGTTGGGATAAAACGCTTAGTAATTTTTTTTGCTTAGAAATGAGAAAAGTCATGTTTACAGGTACTATACTATAAAATATGAATGTGTGGCATTTTTGAGTATGAGTTCTAAAAATGTCATGTGACATTGTCTCGACAATGCCAATTTTAGGCTTTGAAATAAGACTAAAGGCCTACATTTTAAATGTTAAAGACATTGACAGCCATGAAAGTCAAAGTTTTCCCACCGATACAAATATTTTTCTGCACCCATAAATTTAGGGCAAAAATGTGTAAAATATCCAAACTTCTATAACATAAATGCAAAAACAAGTGTGAACTCCCCCCCCCCCCTCCCCCAAGCCAAATCCTGAGTGCCCCAGTGACTTAAACTTAAAGCAATAGAGTGGGCAGGGAAAATATTATTCAGTTTAATTGGTAATTTTTGGCAACAACAATTGTTTGTCTTACTTCGTAGGCTTGTTTTACTAGTAATGACTAAATAGGCGAAATTTCACGATTAATTCCTTAATCTTTCCATTTCTTGAATATTCAACTGAAACAAACTTATCTCCCTGTATTAGAGCGACAACAAAAGCCATTACAAAAAAGTCCATATTCCATCCCGGTTATGGACACCATAAACCAAAAATCTTATCCCAACAGCAACGCGACCATTTATTTCCAAACCGTCAGTGTCAAACTCTCATTTTTTCCCATTTCTTAAATTCTAAGCGACTGCATCTTCGGCAATGTTTCACTGCAAGATGGCACTCTTCAAATGTATCATCTGAAGTCATCACTAGCACCATGGAGCTGGCACTGCCTGTATCAACACTGCAACAAAAAGAAAAGAAAACATTGATTCTGTGGCATACAATTCTGAAAACAGGTCATACAATTTGATAACTCAGTTGCAAAGTAAATGTGGAATAATGAGGCAGTAATAATTATTGATATTACTATTAGGCCTACATGATGACACAATTCTTCCAGGTAGTTGGCCTATAAGTTGTTTTGTTTTCGTTAATTGGTGTCATAATTTCATCAATTTCACCCTAAGTCTGTCATGATGTTGACCTCAGTCGCGAAATACATCAGTGTGCAGCATGTAACGGTCTTGTTGTGTGCGCTGATCAGAGGATCGTGATCTTGACCTTGATCTTCATCATGACATCAGTCGACGTCACTGCTACGTCATGTACGTCATTCAATAAGAAATGGCTACTTAATTTACATGCCTACATTAACGAGCAATAAACACATGCATACCTGATGTAGTTACATTGTGATTGTGTTCTCTAACGTCATGATTACATACGTCACATTTTTCTTTTTCTTTTTTGTTTGCTTGTAGGCTTGTAGTCTACAAGTTCATGATCATTGATCTTGTGGGATTCTTATCTTAGATCGCATTCAGGATACTCAGATCTCTGACCCTTGACCTTAGATTTTAGATATCCCTGATCTAATCATGGCTCCTCATATACCTATTTCAGTCGTCGTCACAGTTTTAGGGAATAATTTATTATATTTCTCTTCCAAGATATAATTGCCCTAATTGGCAAGGGTATTGTATCACATCTGTCTCCATGCAGTCCATCATCCCCTGACTCTAATTTCCATAATTTCTTGGGAAATATCCTTATTATTTTTTTGATTTTTTGAAGTGCCTAATTATATACGTCTTAATCAATTACTCTTTGGATATTCTTTGACGTATGGTATTGTTTCAATCTCACTTTGCAACCTCCCCCTTTTCAACTTCCCATGGCTGGTCAAATGTTAGGTTCTCTTGTCCTGTAGGCCTACATGTAAAATCCCCTTTCCGTTACTGATGAAGTATAAATAGTGAGTTTAAGAATTAGGATTAGCCTACCTTTTCCCTCATAATGTCCACGTCTTTATGGTTGTTTACGAATACAGGCCTAGCGCTCCTCGCGATAAACTTATGAAATTCTGTCTCCTGTAATTGTAAGGTTTGCCTAGTGCACGGAAATTATAGTGGAGGTTGAATTCTTTACATTAGAACACGGTAGGCCAAGCGACAGTCCGGTAAGGAAATTACCGACTGTTTCATTTCGTATAATCGTTTGCGCTTCAGTTCATTTCACCTCGAATGTTGCCGTGAATTACGGAGCAAAACGAACACGGCGACAGCTTAAAAGTCTTCTGGGTTACCTAGAATTAGTTTACATCATCACTGTTCTCGATTAGCATCAATTTTGGAAATATTTTATCGCAGAAAAAAAGAAAGGAAGTTTAAAACAAAAATACTCACAAGGTGTAAATGTCCGGCATCCATCTTGAAATGCAAGCAGCAGATGAGCGGGCGAAAGTCAGACGGTTGGGCTCAAGGCGTAATGCGGTTCAAAAACCCTATCACTTGTTTATCTCTCCGCACATCACAAAATGAATTTGTTTTACTATTTATGTTTTACTTGTGTCTCGGGTTATGACTTGTTTTTATTAATCACAACGATATAATGGATCATGCTGCTGAATAGGAAACTATCAAACCATATCAAACCATTTTATCAGAAAATGGGGCTCTATTTTTCTTTATCCGCGGACTAACACGCGCTAGTCTCAATGTTTGCTGAAAAAAGTGTAAGAGCGGTTCTGATTGGTCGAAAGTCAACAGGCTATTGGGTTGGCTGGGATTGGCCAAGACACACAATTTGCATACGGCATGTCGCGTGCCAGGTGTGGAATTTGGATGACAATAGCTATTTGCATAATTCTTCGGGAAAAGCCCGAGTCAGAGGTCAATGCTTTGTATTGTGGCGTCATACCGGTCACTCGACGACAGTTGCATGACTGCAGTGCTGTGATTGCATGCAATCGATCGTGCTGGTATATTGTAATTAGGAAAGAGGCGGACATCTCAACAGCCAACAGTAGATTAACTGGGGTCCCATGAGGCCGGAGAGGGGAGGGTCTATGTGTCTCATTGGAGGCACACAAAAGGTTTGGTCATTGTTCTTTTACAGATATTTGCTGATGTTTTTTGACCGTCCATATCAGAATATCATTGCCAAACATTTTGTGAAATTTATGCTTTCGTCAAGACCGTGAATTTATTATCAGAGCTCTTTGTAGAGATGCTTGCCACGGATTTGACTTGCTTGGAAAAATTCGGTTTAATAATTATTTCATTATAAATTCGATGATTTTTTTACAGTATCTTTTGTAGAAAAAAAGGCACGGAAAACGAAAATGGGAAAATCAGATTTATCTTCACAACCCCCCCCCCCCCCCCCCCCCCCCACCCCCCGGCGAACGTATTTTCCGATTTGGTTGCCCAAAGTATGTAGCTTGCGCCACCTGTTGTTCAGTATTTGATACATCCCTCGATGCACCATCGGTCGCGGATGCGGCACGTCGATCGTCGTGGTGTCAGACTAAAATTGTTTTGCCCGTGGAGCTATTGTTTGGCCGTGGTTTTCCTCTATGGTTTTACATACAGACTCATTAAGTTTTGATTAGCATTTACAGGATAACTAGTTTAGCACTAAAAACCTTCGAAAGAATGTCAATTGCATCCTGAATTCATGACGTGTATCCTCGAGCTCGACCCACCATAATCGACGCAGCTAATAACGCCGCCACATGGCATGGTGAACCCAAATCAAATGCGGGTGCATAGAAATATGATTGCGTCGTCTAAGGGGGTCTGACGATGTCATCAGATAAGGTCAGTTAAAGGTTGAAAAACATGAATCTGGATGAGAAACTGAACTCTCCATAGACTGACTGTGTGTAGTTAATTGCGCAAATAAATTGTAATTTATCTCGTGATGACAATTGAAAAATCTGGAAAAAATGTTGCAACCTGAGGCTGAAGCCACTTCCAATTCCACGCTTGTGTACAATGTCTATGGAGACTAAGGACATTTTCCAAGTATTTCCTAACAAAATTGGAAATATTTCTCAGTCCCAGATTCATGTCTTTAACACTTATCATCATTTTTGCAACAAATGACCTTCATTGAGATGATATATATAGAGAGAAAAAAGTAGCATCAGGTTGCAACATTCTTTTCAAAAATCTGTGTGCATGCACCATGTATGTGGGTACCATACCGCTTCCAGGTAAAACCAGTTAAATTTTCATCTGGTGCATTGTCGTGGAAAGCAAGACGACTGTTTCATGCGTTACGCGTTCACGCAGAAGGCACTCACAGTCTAACAAATGAAACAGTCAGTTAGAACTCGTGTCGCATAACATAATAGGGGCCTGTGACCAAGGCTTTTGTTGCTGTGTCTATAGCTGAGTTTATTTCATCAATGTCTAGATGCGACAATGGATGAATGACCGAAGACCCGATATATAGAAAGCACCCACTGACTGGTAAAAATCTAGAGGTCAAGATGTGGTTGTCTTGCATAACTAATCAGCGAATCTGTTCAAAAATTATAGAGCATGGCTTAGATTGCCATGGTCTATTATATAGACTAGCACGTATATTGTGTATTTGGCGCAGTAGAAACACCCCTATATCTGAGTGGAACAACCCGCTATATCGCAGCGGCGCACACACATGCTTTGGCCTCTCTTTTTTAACTTTGTGTGCGGACGTCCTTTCTAGCCTTGTTTTCATTTGTGTTTTTTATTTCATGGGTAATCCAAATCATTTATTTCATTGAAAAATACTCAAACCACTTCATGCTGTGTTGGAACACTCAAAGAAATATTCAGACTCTGATTTTTTTTAACCAACAGACTTGAATGATATTATTTGACCCCTGTAAATTGGGAATCAGCCAAAGCAGTCCTGTATATGGCGGTCGTGTGGAAAGGATGCAACCGTGTGGGATGGCCGTCACTACAAGCAGTCACTTCTTGGTAAGCCCAACGTGATCTTTTATTAAGTTGCCCCATTCATGGGGAGGGGAGGGGAGCTAGGGTAGACTTTTTTTGGAGGGAGGGGAGATAGGGCAACTAGAACCAAATCTTAAGCCCTTTTCACACTAGAGCCTCTCAACCTGGGTTGAAATCAACCCTGGGCGAACCCAGTGCCGCCCTAGGTTGAGTTTTTTTTAATTTCAACCCCACGTTCATCCCCGCATCGTTTTACACTTGTTTCAGGCAAATCAAGCTTATCATTCTCAGTTACTACTATTTGAACCCGGCCTGGCCAGAATTTCAACCCGGGTTGAAAATCTCAACCCTGGTCAGGAGTATGGTTGAGTTCAAACTGGGGCGAAATCAATCTCGGGGTTGACGCATGGTTGAAATTCTTTAAGTTTGAAATGATGTATGTTTTCAACCCTGGTTCAACCCCGAGATTTGTCTGGTGTGAAAAGGGCTTCACTTTAATAGAGAGAAACCATAGTTGCAAGCCTACTTCTGGACCCCTTTCCTACAAGACTGATGAAAATCCACTTTGTTCACCAAGCTAGCTGGCATGTTTAGAATAAAGAATAACTACATGTGTTTTGAACTCATTACAAGTGTCCCCAAATAGGGTAAAGCCACAGAGTTTTGTGGGTGTCCTTAAACTATGCCTTCAGAAACCATGAATGCGGATACAATTTGTTTGTCCTTGTTTATCCATCCTATCAAGATGGTAAAAAGAGAAAACAGGTCACGATGCAGCCATTTTTGGTGAGAGCAGTGGCCCAAAACATTGTTTTATCTGTTTTCCACAAATTTAGCATTGAGAATTACAGTTGTTTGAGCTGGAAGGCACAAATACCAGCTGTGCAAGTCAGAGTTTCAGATGTCCTAAGGTTTAGTTCAACGAAGTAAAATTTAAAAGATAAGTCATAACATTTTGCTAATAAATGGCCTTTATCCCAGGGACCAAAAAGGATGAATGCATATATTTCTACTCATTTTAAAACCTCAGATTTTACGAGTAAATTTGAATAGAATTAATAACAGTAGACTCTGAAAAGTTTCATGAAAATTAATAATTCTTTGTTAAAACTAAAAGTGCAGTGACAGGAATAATTGTTTTTATTAATTTCAAGTTGAAATGGCAACCAAATAGGTAAAACAATGAAAACAGAGGTCTGGAATGTCCTAAGGTTTAGTTCAACAAAATAATATTTAAAAGATAAATCATACAATTGTGCTAATAAATGGCCTTATCCCAGGGACTAAAATGAATGAATGCATTTATTTCTGCTCATTTCAAAACTTCAGATTTTACAAGTAAATTTGAATAGAATTTATTACAGTAGAGTTTGAAAAGTCTCATGAAAATTAATTATTCTTTGTTGAAACTCAAAACTGCAGTGACGAGGATAATTGTTTTCATTAATTTCAAGTTGAAATTGCAACCAAATAGGTACAACAATGAAAACAGATGTCTGGAATTTAATTCTTGAAAAGGCAAGGACATTTCAAGGAGGCAGTCAGGCCAAAATCAAGGCAACGGAGGCCATGGCTTCCTGAAATTCAATACGGACTATTGATGTGAACTTTTGTTAAAATAGTTAGCAACCTCTCATAGAATTTTTAACCTTCAAAGAAAATCATTTTAAAATTCCATCAAAATAATCCCTAGGGAGTAAAATATACTTTTAAAAGTCTTTATTCTGTGAATTCAGACAGGAAACCAAATTAATTAGGATTTATAAGTATTTTTGCTCATCTTTAGCAGACATTTTGATCATTTTATGATCATCCACATTAGTGTTTCATTGATATAAATGCAAATGTACAAAGCTCTTAAACAATAACAATAAACATGATTTCTATGAAAAACTACACAAATAAAGGAAAAAACCAAAAAACCTTCTTTTTTTTTAAAGAAACTGAGTGAATATTAAAAGACTAATTTTTAAAGTAATCTTGATTAACTTTCATAGTGATGTGTATTTTATCATTAAATTTTTTGCAGGGTTTTTTTTCCGAAGCAACAAAAGTGCTCAATATTTCAAGTAGGGTGCATAACAAGCATTGTGTTCAAGTCTTAGCTGAGTGGCTACTATACATTTTGGAGAAAACAGAGAAAACATAATGCACAAGTCTTTGGATCTCGTAACTGGATTCTGTAGGCACCCCATTTTGAAACCACATTCAATATTTGTTTTCTGACAATACCATTTCAGGTGGAATTATTTCACAGGGTATTTGTTACCAGTCCTATCTTCACTTTGAGGTTTCTGTCATTAAATCAGTAGGTACTTATCTGGGTGATTGCAAATGATCTTACATGGCTTTAGAAAGTAAAGTTAACAGAAATACAGAATAATTAAAATTGTACAGGCTGTAATTTCTATTATCAGAAAATGTAATGTAGAGGTAGCACAGTATACAATGAGTAGATGTATGTTCTACTAGGAAGGAACACTTTGAAGAATATACATAAACGGAGTTTACAAAGTCTTGTTGTGACTACTAAAGATCTATACCGTGGTGAATTGTTAAATGCTTAAAAGTCTACTGGAACATTTAATATTTACATTGAAATTGATACATTGCAGACAAATGCATATTTTTTTGCTGAAACCCAAACTAAAAACCAGTGATGATTTTTTTTTTTCATTTTCAAGTTTTCTGAAATGGCAACCAAAATGCAAAACGATGAAACAGAAGTTCTTGAACAAACGAGGAAATCTATTTAGTTTGTAAGGAAAAAAACCTTGGATTAGAAATTTGCTACACTGTATTTGTGTCGGGCCTTTTCAAGGTGGCAGTCAGGCCAAAATCAAGGCAACTGAGGCCATATATAGTTTTCTGAAATTCAGCTGTAATTCAGTCGAATTGATTCCTCATTGATTTCAAATCAAGAAAAAAACATTCTTATAAACATCAGTCTTCATTCTGCAAAAAGTAATATACAAACTGAGTAAATAAAGGCTTATTGAACAGTAATATGAAAACTAACTATCGTGGTGAGCGTACATGCTTAAAATGAATTTAAACAACATGTATTTAGGCAACTCAATTTACTTGGAAGAGTAGTTTTTTTTAATTAAATAGGCAGATGCCAACAGCAGAAACAAGTAACAAAAATTAACTGAGTGAATAAAGTCTTATTTTTTACACTAATCCTCACTAAATTGAACTGAGTAATGCATTTGTAATGTTGTAACTACCGGTACTCAAAATGAAACGAAATGATCCTCAACATTTCTCAAATCTTTGTTATAAAAGATAGCAGAATATATACAGCAACTTCCACCTGGAACACTTTAACAGTCTTAATTGTGTTTATGAAATCTTGGCTTTGTCCCTAGTTTTGGCTTCATGCTTCATGATTTTTGTCCCCTGATGTAACTCCAGTACAATATTGGTCGATTTGCTTCTTTAGAGACACCAAATCCTGTCACACAAGGCCAATGGATGGTTGGTGTATTTTCACTGAGTTTGAAAGTGGTAGGATTCTTAGGAATCTTGTGCCAGATATGAAGCGGAAGCCACAATGAAGCCGGGGTTTCATAAACACCACATAAAGTTGGTAAGTGTTGGATAGATTTATGGCAATCCATGTACTGGGTGAGGGAGGGGTGTTGGGTTGAGGAGGCGGGGGTCATTACATTCAAACACCTCAACACCCACTAAACTCCCCTCTCCTTTCAAATTTACCATTTAATTCAGGTTCGAGCCATTGTACATGTACGATTAAAACAAATTATCCCAATCAAGTCAAGTGTAACTGTAGTCAATACACTGTTTATTGAGACTTTGTATAGTAACAAAATGTAATTGATGCACAGTTTATTTAAGAATTTGTATGGTAAAATGGTTCACATCAGAGGGATCTGGCAGTTTGGATTTTTGAGGAGAGATGTGATATGAGTGGGACATGAATGTTGATTGGTGCTGTAATGACTGGACAATTTCATCCTCAACATTTGCTATTGGGATGATGATGATTGCTAGTCAATGTCATGTTGGATGACATCACACCTTGTGATACATCTTGATTGAATTCCAGTCAGTCACTGCCAGCTGCCCATTTGATGTGAATGTGATTCCACGTGGGGCATACAGACCCTGAGCCAGGCAATCAAGAAACCTGCCATCTAGGTCATAGTGGTGAATATGACCAGTGCCAGGCACAACTTGGCGCACTGCAAGGTAGATGCCTGAGCTGTCACAGCATACACCAAGGCAGTACTCCACTGGCTTACCATTAATGGTTGGCTGGATGGTGGCATTTGTTCTACCTTTGCTATCTGCTATGTCCACTTTCTTTGTGTCCCATCCACTTACCACAACTCTATCGGTGTCGTCATCAACAGCCAGGTAGTAAGGTGGAGTCTGCACTGGTATTGTGTGTAGGATCTCACCATCAGTGGGTTTGTGTTCAGTCCACACCATTCTCTTGATATCACCCACTACGATTGTACATGTACTATTTTTTACGGCTAGACTCTGTAGGTCCATTTCTGTCTTGTTTACCTGATGCTTGGGTACTGTTGGGAACTGCTTTACAAGAGTGTTGTCCTTCATGTTGAACACCTTGACATACTTGCTTCCAGCTTCCAACACATGTAAGCGTTGCTCAGGATTGTGGATGGCTGCAACTGCCAGTGGATCTGTGGGTAAAGAAGAAATCAAATGTAACATATGCACAGTATATAAATGCACTGTCACTATTCTGAGTCCCCATGAAATATAAATACGTATGATAACCGATCTATAATAATGAATACATGGTGTGCCTTAAAGCCTGTTCATGTAGAATTAATAGGCCTACATGAAAATTGTGCAGTCTTCAACCACCATAAATGTATAATTGTGAATAACTGCAACGTCTTAGAGATACAGTTTTGCAAAGTCTTTTATAAAGTTGATGCACTCTCTGTGCTATTGTCATTGTTCAAACATCAAAATAGATTAGTCTTATATTTACCCGTATTGCTAATTTTTTTTTAGCAATCATAAGGTTGTTCAATTTTCAAATGAAGCCTTAATTGATCAACATAAACCCCATTTTTAGTCATCAAATAATTGTATAATAACAAACTGTATAATGACAATTTAGTTCTTGCAAACTTTCAGACACCTTTCACAAAATGTTCCAAGATTGGTGCTTACATTATAAACTAACAAAAAAAAAAAAAGAAACTTGAAGCATATTGGGTTTTGTTGTAATTTAAGGTCAAAGGTCATTTCGTAGCGCATTTTCTCTGTGCTTCATGGTATGATTTTGGTTTTAATTTATGAAATGGAGGCCATTCAAAGAGCTTTAATATGATGTACAATTTGGCTTTGTATTTGCTATAGTTTTGGAGATAAAAGTATTGAAAGTTCGGAGGTCATGCTAATTAGTCAAAAGTTTGTTGACCCGTATCTCAGAATCTAACAAACTACAAAAAAATTCAGTTCTGGGGGTTTCTCATACAGGCCAATCATCACACCAATTCGTTTCAATCTGTAAGGGTCGGGTCCAAAATCGTGTTGAATTGACACGGAATGACACATTTGTGAGAGTCAAAATTTTGACCCCAAAAATTTGTTCTTGCAAGAATAACACAGAAACGGCCAATTTGTAATAAAGGATGATTGTGTAGACGTTTTTATATTGACATACAGATCCTTGTCATTTGATTGGTGGAAGTCACATCACATGACATGCGTTATTGCTCCCATTCACGCCGGGGCTCAAAAAGTCCCATTCGCCCATGGGGAATGTGAAATACATTGTACTATTAAACAGTTAGGATCATTCTTGTTCCATGACGCGGTATTTGTTTGCAAATGCATGCTGGTGTGCGCGTTCAGCGTAGCGTATCGTGTATTGTTCCAAAGAGCCAGCGCTGCAGAGTTAGGTTCAAACATTTTCGTGAAGGGGTGGTTTGGAAGAGAGAAATACATTTTCCACCAATTTCATGTTGAAATAAAGGTTCAAATGTATCAAATATGTCAGGATCTACATGTCAGGTATATAAAACAAATATTGAGTGGCTTAAAATTGTGAAATCGGAGGAATATTATCGCTTGGTAAAATCTGGAATTTTCCATTTCACGAGGCGAAGAAAAGTCCAGATTTTATCTTGCGATAATATTCCTCCTATTTCACTCTGAGCCACTCATCAATATATTTGTATAATATCCTACTTTTAAATGCTCTTTGTAGCCCTATTGGGTGCTTTCCAGGATTTAGTGTCCCTTTAAATCACTTTTTATTTGATATGGTGGTGTCATTGTATGATGTCATGTCTTTGTAAAACAGTGCATATTTGTACACAGTTTTTCTTCATATGACCCGTAAGGCCAAAAAAAAAAAGTCTTCGGTTTCTGGTATGCACGCGCGTCGCCGTTGCCATGCGCGTCGAAAAAAAGTTTTTTTTTCAATACAAGATGATGTTTCAAAACCGCCAAACTCACTGGTTTGACTGGAATTCTGCTGCTGCACAATTTTAACGTGTTTTTAGATGGGGTTATGATCGAGAAAAAGATTTATGTGGCCTCTCTGGACTCCCATATATTTGCACTAAGTTTAGTCGGGCACCATTTGCAGTCATCAGCCGACATTTGATGCCAAAAAAAAAAAAAAAACAGGTAAAAAAAAAAAAAGCTGCGTCGCTGCACCACTTTTGGGGCAAGCTCCATACCAGAAACCGGAGCCTTTTTTTGTGGCCTAAGGGAGTAATTCCATTTTTTTTGTTCATGCTGCTTTTAGTATAACTTTGACTGTTAACCCCAGAAGGTCAAGCAACTTCACGTGTATACACCAAAAAAACGGTTCATCAATGTATGATTCATCATCACAAAATGTGAACAACATTTTTTGCTTTGTTCAGGAGTTATAAACGAGACAAAACGGTCACTTTTTGAACTAAAATTTCTTGTAATTTGATGCCTGCTGATGTCATGTTGACTTCAGATTTGAATGCACATATCTCAGTGTCAGGATGGATATGTTGAATACCAATTTTGAAATTCACACGTTGTTGTGTTTGAAATAAAAGCCATGCAGCATTATTGTCAGAAGAACAAAGACCAAACCAAAGGATGATCTGGATGGGGGCTCATCAGCCCCATTACCCATGGCCTAGAACATTCTACTCACAGGGCAGATATGTTTGCAAAACAACCTTTAAATAAACATTTCTTTCTAAAGGTTACAGACCCCCCCCCCCCCCCTCCAAAAAAGAGTTTTTCTTCCATACAAACACAAATCATTAATAAAATTAATAGAAGTTTTGCTGTAGTTTTGTTTATTTTGTGTGTGTGTGTCTGTGTGTGTGTTTTTTTGTGCCATATTTTTTTACATAGGCCTTCATGTAAAAAAACTGACTATTTGTTGGGAGAACAAAATCAAATATGTTGGGAAGCACAGCCAGCACATCAATTCCTTGCCAGTATTTTATTGGTTTTCATTCTCAGTTGTCAGATCTGCATGTGCACATGGAAGACTGACTTATAATTTCCACACGATTATGAAAGTTTGTGTTGATGAACATGTGCATGAAAGAAACTTACTTGATTTTAGGGGAATGGTTCCCTTGCGTTGTCCCTCATTGCTGCAGATGACCACTCGGTCGTTCCAAGAATCTGCCACAGCAATCTCACCAGGTTGAGTAGCAGTAATATCTAGAGTCCCATGGAACTCTTTTACTGAACGAGGTCCCTTTTTAGCTTTACAAAACGTACGACACATCTTCCACTTGACTGCTTCCACCTCAAGCTTGCCCAGATTGATGTCACCAATCCTCTGACCTGGGGTGAAGCTCAGATATGAAAGCTTGGGATCAATCTGGGGAGGATTTTGACCCTTGAGTGATTTCAAGTCTTTGCTGATGATAGGATAGAGGGAAAGCAAATCAGTGTCTGATGCAGTGTTTATGACATCCTGAGCTGTACTGAAGGAATGTTGTTTACTTTCAAGCATCATTGTCAGTGTTGACTGATGCTCATCATATGTTCTGTTGCGATCCTGCTGGAGTTGTTTGATTTCTTCAATCATCTTTGTTTCTTGAGTTGTTATCTCAGCTCTCATTTGATCCGCTTTATCTTGCACAGTTTTCACAGTCTTTGTGACGTTCTGTGTAAACTTCTGCTTAGCTTGTGATAAATTGGCCAAACATTGTTCAAGTCTTTTGATGTCTGTGGTGATATCCGGTAACTTATCTTTTAGTGACTGTTTGTATTTGAGAGAAGCCTCTCCGGACTCAATGTAGTGATGTTTTGGTCTACAGTGGTCTACTACAGTACAAGCTCGGCAGATTAACTCTTCACATGTCTCACAGTATAACCATTTCACTTTGTCCTTGTGTTTCTGGCAATTAGACTGATCTGATGATATTTGTTCCACTGAACGAGCCACCTTTTCTTGGAGTGAGACCTCCTCAACTATTCCCATCAAATGGAAATTTGTTTTCAGGCCTTGGATGCGTGTCTCTGAAAGTTCTGTCTCCCGCCGACATACAGGGCAAGGAATTTTAGGCTGACCTGCATGCCTGCTAGTGTAGTATTTCTCCAGACATGTCTCGCAAAAACTGTGTTGGCAGTCCAGCACCTTGGGCCGCTTGTATTTCTCCTGACATATGCCACACACAAGATGGTTACTTATCTTCTCAAGAGCTGTAGCCATTTTTATCTGTATTCAAATAGTAATTAAAAAGAAAATGGGTGGGTTACTATAAAAGCAATGAAAAAAACTTGAGCAAAACAAGTGCCCTCTATGTACATTAAAGATGTACATGTACGAGTTTCATCTGGATAAAAAGTACATGTACATGTATGTACCAGTACATGTATAACGTTTCTTGTGAATTTTGTAGCCAGACAAAAGATACCCACTTTTGAACGAGACATCAAATAAAAAATCTCTCTTTTATTTCCTTTTGAGGAGCACTGAGAGTACATCTTTCATTCATAGTTTTTTCCACTAATAGGTTTTTTGGAACATTTACGATATCCACTTTTGAACGAAACATCAAATAGAAAATGGCCCTTTTGTGTTCTTTTGGAATTCCTGTTCAAGTTTTGAGGAGCACTGAGAGTACATCTTTAATTCTCTTCTATAACGATTTCAGATATTGAAATGGACAAAACTGTACATGTATGCAAGTCATGATCACCATAGTATTTTTCCATTTTTATTTCTGAATAGGTTTTGTTGAAACATGACTTGTCCGTATACTTCATATTTTGAAGTCTAATGCAAACTGCGATTCCTACGCTTGTAAGCTAGCCTTTAACCTCATTCAAAGTAACTGACAATATTTTCTTACCTCTTATGAATTTCCAGTCAAATCACTTGAACACAAAGGTTTTTACTGACCTAAAGAGCACAAGCAGTTGAGACTTTTGATGGGGCGGATCTGGTAAAGATGGCGCTGGGCAAACACAGCATCGTCATCAAGTCGCGTGACATGGTTTATATATAGAGCTTGGGATTTTTGTTTTGCTGCATATATACATGTGCGTCACACATGTACAATCTGTATATCTGCTTATCTGTGTACATATTTACTTGACACTTGAGTTTTGGATCTTAGATAGGTTCATGCATTCTATCTACATGTACATGCTGCACTTTGTGAAATTACAATCGCATGCACCTCACCATACATTTAATCCCACCAGGTTTTTTTTAACCATCAAAAAAAAAATATATAAAAATATTTCTTCCTCAAATCTTTCATATTTCACATACATGTACTAAAATTTCTTTTATCTTGTGCTATAAATACTGATAAAGAATTTTCAGTCTATTTAAAGTTATCATTTTGACCAACCAAAAAATGTCAACTTTGATGTAAAATTGATCTTGAGAGAATGTTGGCTGAGAGACGATGAGGAGTCAGAAGATGGCGGCCGGTAAACGTCTCAAGTCAAGTAAGAATGAAAGTTGTCTGGCAATAATCACTGCATCAGCTAGATTTGATGACTAGTGATCTTACATGTACTTAATGTCTTGGAAGCTTCATGTTAGGGCTGTCTGGTTTGAATCTGGTGAATCTTTGCTTCAGATCCTCCTGCTTGTTTTCTTTTCTATTGACCCCTGGTTCGATTCCTGTTTATTCCCAGGTGTGACCTCATGCAGTTATCCTTGAAGGAATTGAGGAGTCTTTGGTTCAGATCCCACTGCTTGTTTTCTTTTCTAGTGACCCCTGGTTCGATTCCTGTTTATTCCCAGGTGTGACCTCAGTTTTCCTTGAAGGAATTGAGGAGTCAAGTCACTGAAAGACATTTTTTTGGGGGGGGGGGAATTTTCCACTTTGATGCAACGAGTGTGAATAGTCGCAACCTTTAGAGTGGGCGGATCCCAGATCTGAGTCGTGTACAGTTCATTATCTTGTTTGTTTGCTGACATGTTTACTCTACACTTGAGTTTGTATCTTGGACCTGAGTTAGGTTAATTTTGACTTGCATACGTGTACATGTACACGTACACCATCAGGTTGCAGACTACTTAAATAAACTGCCACAGACCCCAGTGATAGATACACCCACTTCCAAAATTCAGGGGAAAATACTCACAACTCTCCAAGGTGTTTGAGACACATCAAATTAAAACTGATTTCATCATCTTTCATTTTGTGTTCAATGTTGTTGTGGTAAATCAGCATGAGTTCAGGACTTGAAAACAGTTCACAACAACACAAGGCAATTCAAGTTGGTTCCAGAGTACACACAGTCCTATTCAATTGATTGAGCCCATTCATTGGTGTTACAGGGTAATCCTATACAACAGCACTGCCCAGCTCACAAGTGACAGTGAGTCGATCCGTGAGGTACAAAGAGGACTGTAGGCTGGCCCTCTGGGACCAGCACAAACTGAACAGCGATCATTTAGAAAATCAAATAGAGAAATCAAAACCTCATCAAGATGTACCTTGTGTATCTCAAGACATTACTGAAATGTCATCATGCTTGCGAGCTCTAACCTTATTCCCCTGGTTATTTCCTACAGACACCTGTCAGTCGGTTTGGTGAGCAACATGAGCCAATGTCTGGCATGCATCATAACATGGCCATGGGAGATGGGGGAGGGATGACAGCTCATGGAATGGCAGGAACGGTCTGGAACCCTGTAGCCACCATGCAACTTCATAGCACCAATCCAAAGGTGGGTCCTGTCTCAAAGCTTAAGTCCGTGTCAATATTATCAGGCTATATATGTGAGGCATTCTGGCAAAATGAGACGGAACTGGGCACAGGCCGTAGTGGAGGGAAAATGCAACAAAATGATAGGGGGTGATTTTTGTTTTTCGACTGTCAGATTAATTGATATTCTTATAAGTAAGTAAAACATTTAGTCTAAAAATCATGGAATACAAGAGTTTTTAAGGAAAGATAATTGGCATCTTTCATTTTCAAGAATACAAAAATCAAAACTTTACAGGCCTTTTCTTAGTATTTTGCTTTTTTGTCTATAAATGCGAATTTTAAAGTGAACCATAACTTGTCAACGGAATATCCGATTGAAGTGCAACAAACAGTATTGTAAGGAGAAGTTTATTCTCTTTCCTAATACCTGCAAACCCTCATTTCAACCTCTGCCCAGTTCTGTCTCATTTTGCCAGAACGCCTCACATATATGGTCGTCAGTAACACGTGTCTATCAGCCGCTTTCATATCGGCGCATTATTGCTAGCTGCAGCAATTGGGAGACAGTCTTAAAACCTGTCATTATTTATGAACATAATTCTTGAGTATTTACTGCACAATCCTTCTTCAGGCCAAGTTCAATGTATTCCTGATGTAATGAATGCCCAATCTTTGAAGTTGTTAAACGTTAAAGGTCTAAAGTGGCTGCTCAGAAAACTCAAATATTCCCAGAGAAACAAAAGTGTTAAGGCGTGTTGATTCAGAAACAAAAGAATTCAGTATTCCCATAAATACCCCTTTTTTTTAATTTTGCCGGGAGGGGCCCTAAAAAAGTTTGTTGACATGAACTACACGTTCTAAAATAAAATTTGCACAACAGCATTACATGTAGTTGGGATCAACTACCCTCAGTCACCCAACAAAACAATCCTCATTTTTTTACTTTTAATTTTTTTTTAATATAAATTTGATAAATCATTAAATTTGCAATTTTGTCTTCCATTTTCCCAGGTGTGGGGAGCACGGAGCCAGTCAGTCATGTGACACGAGGACACTTCTCCATCCTTTCCTATAGAGGGCGCTGTTCGTCACAGCCGCAGCATCCACAAGAGATAGTTAAGTTAATTAATTTTTCTTAGATGTCCAGTAGCCATAGAGGGCGACATCATGCTATCTGGTTTGTTCACAGACATATAAATGGATGGACCGCCAGTCGTGCGCTTGAAACTGTGTTTGTCGACACTGCGCATAACTGCACGATGCGCGTTCATTACGTCAACATGCTTAATACGAAACATACATTTAAAGTATTTTGGTAAAGGCTGTATTACTCAAAAGTTGCTTGAAAATGTTGGGTACCGTATTGTTTTTATAATCTATAGAAATCGTGATTAGTTTACAAGGGATTTGTTTACATCAAAGAACTAACTTCATCATTTTTTGTTTTCATGTTTGACTGGAATTCGTCAACTGTGTGTAAAAACCCTATATACCGAAAAGTGAATTTGCCCACAGTTTTGATTTTAGTCGGGCGCTAGGCAAATCACGAAATGCTCATGTAGTTTTGAATGGGACCTAGCGGTCTATGCATTTATATGTCTGTGGGTTTGTTGCCTTACCTGCAGCTGATGACGTAATTACGAGAAAAGAATGAAAAGGAAATAATTACGCCTTGGAATACAAAAAATTGTATCAATTCTGTGAAATTGAAGATGATTGTAAACTGTGAGTAGTTTGTATTTAACTTTATTTACATGTATGTTAGGCCAAAAAAAAAATAGTCGGACTCTGTTCAGTGCGCGTGTCGATTTTAATCATGCGCGTCAATCTTTTTTTTTCCAAAATGTTCCGCGGTAGCTCCAACAGCGCCCTCTATTGCCACACCAAGGCAAATGCTCGAGGGCACCAAAGCAAATTATGGAGGACACCAATGTACATGAGGACACCAAAAAAAAGGAAAAATAGTACCCCACCTTGTCTGTACAATCAAAGCTTGAAAAAAAAAAGCCGCGTCGCCGCATCAATTCGGGAACTTTGGTCTGACCAGAGACTGAGTATTTATTTTTTGGCCTTACTGTAAAACAATTGAAAAATCCTTTGCCTTTTTGTTGGCTTAATTTTGTTTGTAAAAAGATGATAGGCTATTAATGTTAAAAATTTGAAGTTAATTGAAACCAATCTTGGAAACTGTCAGTTGAAAATATGTTTTGTTGACATGTACATTACAACATTAAAGGTCAGTGAACCTGGGTGACCTTTGACCTCTGTCGCCTCAATAGTAGTTTATCAGTTAAAATGTCCATTCCATAGAGCTGTAGTAAATTATGAGAGCGTTTACTCCTCATTCCCTTGCACACTTCAAAGTTGTCTGAGCTCAACACAGTGCTTGAAGAATGTACATGTAGCGAGATCAATGTGCAAGTCACGTCGCCAATATGACATCAATTCTTTTGAATTTTTGTGCGCTTAATGTGTTGCCAAAATATAACAGATATACGGCTGAGCAGGCACGTGATCTACAGTGAAAAAATGCAAAAATCTATGCAGCGCATTAGTGTGAAAGCACAGAATGAAATGAAAGTTGTAATAACAGCTTTGAAATGTATAAACATACAACATTTAAGCTAATTTCTGATGACTTAAGCACAAACATGGATGCATGCGCCCAGCAAGCTTCATCCTATTCATATATGAATAAGCTCTCTAATAATTTACTATAGCTCTATGGCCTGATTAAGTGCACATGTGCAGATACAAATCTAGAATAACAGGGAGTGCGTAACAATTTATTGCAATAGTTTTTCTTGCAACAATAAAACAAACACAATGGAGTGTGTTCAGTGGAAAAAGTACAATCAGAATGCAAGTCAATTGAAATTTTGTTTGTTGGTTGGTTGTGATGATGAGGCCCGGATTCTCCAATAGATCTCTCTCATAGGACGCCATCTTTGTAGGAAAATTACAACTGCGTGTTTAACGCCATGTGCGCGTAGTGTGCAAAATGTTCTAAACATGCGCTCCTGTTGCTTGGAATGTCTCCAAAATACAGCGCAGCCGATGCCCGTCACGAAAATTTGAAAATTTGACGTCTTAAAAAGCCCAAATTTGGAGAGGAATTGTCAAATTTTATATTGTAGAGTGTGTTAATTCAGCAGGAAAACAAGTAAAATGCGAATTAAATCAACCATTAAGGCAAAGTAAAAAAAAAAAAGTTTCTCGTCCCCGCCTGCTTTCTTTTTGGAGGTCGCCTGAATTTTTTTATTATTTTTTATTTTTGAAAAATGCATATAAAAAAACACCAAAAAAGTCCACAAATTCATCGGAAAATAAATTGTAGACCAATACAAGTCTAAATGACACTGTTAATATGTTCATTTCACTTGTCTAACTTATCTTTCATTTTAAAAGTGTCTTTCAACAGTGGAAACACCAACGGTTGCAGGAAATTTTTAAATGGCAGCCATCTTGAAACAAATAAAAAAGTCCCGCTTCCTCCTTTTTTTCAAAAACCCGGAAGAGAAACCTTTTTTTTTTACTCGACCTAATGAAACAGAACATTCTCGTTGACTGGAGAATATCATGAGAAATACCCATTGTATTAAAGTGAAATTTCCTCCGTTATAAACTCATCATGACATTTTTGTGAAGCCTGACAAATTTTAACAGGAATATCAAACAATACAGTTAATGTAACTAAAACAAACTGTTTCTAGCGAGAAAATGGCAATGCAAAATAATGCAAAAAAAAGTCCCAAAAAAACCCAAACACTGGTTTTTGAGACGATGTCTGTTTAATTTCAAGAGCAAATTAATTCAATTAATATAACAAAAATAACGAAGTGTGTTCTGCGTGAAAGTTTAAATCGGAATGAAAAATATTCGTAATACGCAACAAGAACAACAAATTTGTCTGGACAACAATTCTGGAAATATATGCTGAGCTTAATTAAAAATGTGTCCATCGATCGTTCATAAAGTAAAGTCTTCAATTAAGAACTCCATAAAATTTCAAGAGGAATCGTGTAACAATTAAAAAATGATTAAACATTTAGAAAAGTACTAATGTAAAATATAATCAAAGCCGTAGAAACTTTGCATTATACTGTTGCACTGAGAAACAAATCTAAGATTTGCAAACATTTAGGCATACCTCTAAAAATTAAGTGTAAAAATTACTCCTGTTTAAAAATCCTGAAATTTTCACCGGCACCAGACTATCATGTGACCTCTAAACATCTTGACAAGAGAGTAAGATAAGCCATACAAAATCATTGAAGCATGAAAACCCATTTTGACGGCACACTACACGGTCAAGTGAGGAAGGCCCTTCAACCAGGTTGCATTGAGACCCTCAGGCTAAGAAGTCTACCTCCACCTCACACACCACTGGTAACCAGCATTCCAGCAGTCTTATGTGGTCTCTAGCAGGCTTCAACAAGTTCAGCAATCTCAAAAAAAGGAAAAGGCTAACTACCAGTCTGACTGATGTTTGGCTGCGAAGACAGATCTTAACTTACAAGACAGGGTAGGGCTTCAAAAAAGAAGTCTGAAAATTCAGTCAAAAATTTAGTCCAACTAATATGAGGAAATTATGTTCCCAAATCTAAGTCCAGCCAAATAAACTCTAAGTCCAAAAATCCCCAAGACTCTCCCTAGTCCCATCAACTTGCAGACCTATCAGTCAGGAAGCCCTTCAACTAATAGTCCAGTTCCCTCTCAACCATCAACCAGTCAGCCCAAAGTCCCAAAGCCTACCCTCCAGCTCCAAACCCCTTCAGCTCCCAACTTTTCAACCTCCCAGCCTCAGACCCTCAGATCTGAAAAAATTTCAAGGGGTACCCCTTGATTTCTGAAATTCTGGCCAAAGCTGAAAAATTGTCTAAGTCCAACAACCTAAGGGTTTTAATTACGATAACCGGAGATTTTTTCAAGAAAGTGCCATGGCAGAGCGGGAAAAAAGAGAGCTGGCATGCAGAAGGTACGCGGTTCAACCCTGCTCCATGCTACTATTTTATTTATTTTTTAAATTTTATCACTGCTGTGAGGAAAAATTCTCCTCCCGGGTCCCCGGCTGGGTTTTGAACCGGGGACCCGGCGCCTGGCGGTCAGCGAGCTAGACCACCAGGCCACTGGCCTCTTCGAAAATTTGTTCTCGGAACTTATATTTAAAGGTTAGATTGCGCAATATTAAAAAAAAGAAAAAAAATGGCCGCCTGGGCTCATTTGAATAATTGAATAATAAAAAGCAGAAAACTGAATATTCAGAAGGAAACAACAGATCCAAAATTCTGATTCTCAAATTTAGCCATTTATTCCATATACTTTCTATTGTTGGCCATTATGTACACTTTTTACAAACCTATTTCACACTTTTTTTTAAAAGTTAATATTACAGTTTGTAAACTATGCGTACATGTATTTAACAAGAAACAAAATTGTGTTTAATAAATGTCCATTAATTTACCTAATTTGTTAATGCTCAATATTTAAATAGCAAGTCCTACGTTAAATTTGTTCAAATTTTATTCTTGGGGGGGGGGGCGCACAAAGTTGTTTTTAACTATAAAAGGCCAAACTTTTGTTTGAATGTGGAAATGGAGTTTTTAAATTTGGTAATCTCGATTTGTCAGTGATTTTTGCCTCAAATCTTATACTATATTTTTCAAAATCTGAAATGTTTTAACCACTTCAAAAAAAAAACAATACCAGTTCCAATACAGTAACGCCTTATTTCAGGAAAAATTGCTTTTACAACTAAATTTAAATAAGTTAAACATTGATTTACAAACATGTTACAGATAATATATGCATACTGCCCTCTATAGACCAAATATTTTAACTGTGTCTATCTGGCTAGATTTTTATGCCAATTCAATAGAATGCTCAAATTATTCAAAAACACTTTCCATTTCCCTTTTCTTTCCATAAATTTCAAAAAGCAAATATTTATGGATTTTGTTTCCTTAAAACATGGATTTTTCCTCCCAGAACTTTTTTCTATTAGGAATGTAGTTTCAAAATGTCACTTTACTAAAAAGACAGTTTCAATTGTATATTGCAAAGAAGTAACTAATGTTTAACTTTGTTTGATAATTAATATTACAGTTTGTAAACTATGCGTACATGTATTTAACAAGAAACAAAATTGTGTTTAATAAATGTCCATTAATTTACCTAATTTGTTAATGCTCAATATTTAAATAGCAAGTCCTACGTTAAATTTGTTCAAATTTTATTCTTGGGGGGGGGGCGCACAAAGTTGTTTTTAACTATAAAAGGCCAAACTTTTGTTTGAATGTGGAAATGGAGTTTTTAAATTTGGTAATCTCGATTTGTCAGTGATTTTTGCCTCAAATCTTATACTATATTTTTCAAAATCTGAAATGTTTTAACCACTTCAAAAAAAAAACAATACCAGTTCCAATACAGTAACGCCTTATTTCAGGAAAAATTGCTTTTACAACTAAATTTAAATAAGTTAAACATTGATTTACAAACATGTTACAGATAATATATGCATACTGCCCTCTATAGACCAAATATTTTAACTGTGTCTATCTGGCTAGATTTTTATGCCAATTCAATAGAATGCTCAAATTATTCAAAAACACTTTCCATTTCCCTTTTCTTTCCATAAATTTCAAAAAGCAAATATTTATGGATTTTGTTTCCTTAAAACATGGATTTTTCCTCCCAGAACTTTTTTCTATTAGGAATGTAGTTTCAAAATGTCACTTTACTAAAAAGACAGTTTCAATTGTATATTGCAAAGAAGTAACTAATGTTTAACTTTGTTTGATAACATCTTTTACACAGATCTGGCTTGATTTCATTCATGTCAACCATATCTTACACCTTGTAACAAAGCACTCCTATTCATCATGTTTAAACCAATTGTTGGTGTGGATCATACACTTTGAGTATTAAATAATCACATTAGTAAAATTGTATTTATATTTCTTTTATTCATATAAATAGTTTGATTGTAAAGCGCCAGGGAGCACTTTTCAAATGGATTTGGCGCTACGAAATTCCATTATTATTTCATTATTATTATACATTAATTCATTCATTAAACAGTCATTAGCAATTCATGGGCAATAGAGGGCGCTCCTCATTGAGACTAATTTTTATTTACCACAACTAGGGTGCACAACTATGTACAACATTTTTTAACTTTCTCTCATTGATATACAAACAAAAATCTCAATTTTAAATTTAAACAAATGATAACTACACAAATGAACAAAAATACAATAATGCCAAGTAACTAATTGGGCAAAACCAGAAAATCTACAGCTTTAGCAAGTATACGGGCAATTCCATGGTGACAGACATTAGAGAGTTTCGGCAGGTTTCAAATTCACATCAGTATCACGATTCAGAACAATTTTATGCGTGACGCCATCACTTCAATTCTTCTCGTACGCTAATCGATTAAGTGGCATACGGTTTTATTCAAATTTTTCTCTTAAAGAAAAATGATAACCACCTCTCATTCTTAATTTTATGTACGAGACATAACGTCTGATTGCAATTAGAAGTAAAAGAGTGAATTTTTCAAGGTTTAAGGTGAACTTTGAGCATTTTTGTGACAAGAAATTATAACACGATTTTCTCAATAGGTTTACGCAGGGACGCCATGCCGAAAACGGAAATTTGAACACGTCATTATGTTTGCGTTCACTAATCAGCCGCATCATATAATTCCAATACGCATCATTTTTGGGGGGATGAAGTGTCTTTACATTTTCCAACCTGTAGACGCATTGATCTTTTCTGTCCTTCGCTTACAGAACTCTTTCTTTATTGTGACCGACATTACATAAAAAACAACACAGGAAACAAATGATAGATCAAATTTGAAATTTCTCTTATGTTAAAGGCCAATGGATGTCATATTTTATCTTTCATATAATTTATAGCCAGTATAACACTTTACACATGTACAAAGATGTAAAATGAAAGTTTTTATAATCATAATAATTGAGAAATGAGACACTGTGTATTGAATAGTTTCTGTTCAGGTCAAGTTTTATTTTCTTTATAATTTCCAACAGTGACTGTATGAAAGAACAAAATAATTTTTCAATATCCAAACTCGGAGAGTTTTAGAATTTATGAAAAACAAAAATGTAATAAAAAACATGTATATACAATCAACACCAAAAAGTAACTGATCATAAAGCTAATTAAGTAAGAAATTTTGCAAAGCGACCGTAATAATATTAAAGTTGTCTCCAATAAAAACTGTGTAAATAGACTTGCATCATATTTTCTGTGTTACTAAAAATTTTGAGGTCTCAACATGTTTAACAAATTCCATGCTCAATTCTAACTACTTTTCTCATAGTTTTATTCCTGCTCACTTTATGAAACTCCTCATGTTCTGTTCTTTTCTGTCTATTCCTCTTTCATTTGTTCCTCTTGTGGTCTTCATACAATCCTTTTCTTCCAAGTTTTGTTTCTGCTGTGTCTTTCTCTCTGCTGCTGTAAGTTGCAACTTGGGTGTTTATCTTTCCTGAAAAAAATGAAATACTAAACAGAATTATTCATGTTGTATGAAGTTTACATTGATACAATTTTATTTGCTGTTTTTCTAGCAATACCAAAGTTATCCAATGAACCAACAACAAAACAAATGAAATAAGTTAGCCAATGTTAAGTAATAAATAGGGTATTATGAAAATCAAACTATTTGGTGTCAAACAATAATTCAGTTCTCACAGGGAAGACTTGCCCCACCCCACCCCATCAGAATGGACAATGATAGACTACTTGTGCCCAAAAGCAAAACAAATATATTTTTCATTTTATCAAAGGGTTACAGATGTCCAAAATAAATTTTAAAAAAGACTTGTTTTGTGGAAAATATATATGTTGCTCAGAAAGTGGCTTGGCACTCAGTTGCATTTTGGTTCAAAGAGTTGACTACTTGTATGTGTATGGACTTCAATAACATGTGTACTTGCATTTTCCTCAACTACGGACTGTGCAAAAATGTGACTGACACTACGTTACGCTAAGAGATTGTGACTGCATGGCATTACATGTGGCCGACATTACACTATTTCACGGCTGGTCTAAGCATAAAACAAAAATGTAACAAAATTCTATTTTTTAAATATACATGTACTTCTCAGAACTCAAGCTTAAAAACTTTTAACGGAATAATTCATTGGTCAGAAAATGTAGGTATTTACAAATAAGACAAATATGTTTTAGTGACTTATAAATTATTAAATATGTATCGCATTTTACAAGCAAAATCTGACTAAAATCAACAACTAATAGAAATAATATCCATTTTCACAAAGACACCCTAAAAAATGGTTAACATAAAAAATTGAGAGAAAATATTACTCAATAGATAGCAAAAGACTAATTCAAAATTCCTTACCAGTGCATCCATAAGTTATCATGACGTCATTGCAGACTTTGATGTGATGGTGTACCGTAACTCACAAAATAGTGCGCGCATGGGACGAAACTATTTCAGTTTTAAAAACGCCAAGATATATTGTGTCACTTCAGCAAATCAAACTTGAGCAAACCATAAAATAATTGTTTGGTCTTGTGTCTCCACCAGCATGGAATTGCCCATATAACCTTTTTTTCTCATTTAACAGCCTAGTACGTTCTAAATAGGCCCAAGGCACCTTGGATGTAGTTTCTCTGATGTTTGATGTCATCACAAAGTGGTGCAGTTTCAGGGCATTCCAGCATCAAGAGCAACATCTTCTTGGTAAGAGCAGGAAAACCTGAAATTCAAGTTGAAAAAAAAATTTAAAAAGGAAAATTGAATATAAATAGCATACTTGTATACATGCAGTTTATGATTACTTTTTTGCAGGCTTTTGTAGCTTTTGAGGCTCCACTAATTTGGGAGATCGACTATAGGTAGGGAGGAGTTTTGAAGATAAAATTTAGAATTTTAGCTTCCTTTGTGTTCACATCTACAGCAAAATTTTAGTATGAATTTATCATCAACCCATAATTCACATAAACATTGTTGCAAAAGCAAGTACTCAAGTATATTGAACAAGTTCTTAGCTCACCTGAAACACATGCGTTCCTCTTCTTGTGGTTCTGATAACAGGCGTCTGATGTCTTACTCAGGTTACTCAGGTCCTGTCTTATCAAAGACTGTGCACAAAAATGAAACATAGATTAGTTATTATAGATTAAATTACTTGTGAGGCTGTAGACATTGGTTATTATTATCCGAAACAAATAACTGACTTTTAGAGGCAAGAAAAACGATACACATTTCATACACATGAGCACACAGAATGGAAAGTTACAGAGCAATTTGAGTGTTCATCACAGAGCTTGAGTTGGCATTGTAATCGTTGGACCATGCTCTGAATGACAGGTAGTGGTGTGTACGTGTTTGCAGCCAAGTAAGTGAGGGTGCCAAAGAGGGCTGATTCAAATTACCAGCTGCGATCGGTTGTCAACAAGAGAAATTTACCAGAGTAAAACTCTCGGGCGGCGGCCCGCAGAACCGTGGTAATGCTCTTGGAGAGTATCTCCTTCCCCTTGTCCGTACGTGTGACTACTGAGCCATAACAGCAGCCACTGAAAGAGATACGCAACAGGCCAACCACCATAATAGCCTGGGACCAGAGGGTACAGATCTGCCCGCTCAAGCTGAAGTTGGCCAGGTCCCCCTCCGTAGACCCACTCATGAACTGAATGGTGCGGCAGACGACAGAAGTCAGCTGCATGGTGGAGACACTACAACCGGTATTGCCAGGTAAAGAGGAAATTCAAACAGCTTGCGTGACTGTTTGACTGCAGCATCCTTGATGGGATCCGTCAGACCCAGACCGCCCACCATTCTGTCTGCAAAGATGTCATTGGTGGCGGTCCTCGTCGGAAGGATGCAAACTTTCCGCACCAACCTCACCACCTCATCCCTTAGCCACTTTAGACTTTTCTTCTGGCAATTGCTGTCAAGCAACACATACAAGGTGCACTATTCAATGGCAGTTTGTAGTGCGTCCAGCGTTTGCCAGAAAGCCAGGAGAGAGGACTCCACCTTGCCCAGATCTTCTGTCATCTTGGCCACCACTGCCTCAAGGTTCTTGTTACTTCTGCTACCCGATACGGACGTGACAGTAACGATGTAATTCCTCAGTCAGTGCTGGAATATCGCTACCTTGCACTTTGTAGACTGAGGGAAGCACTCACCGACCTCTGCGACACTCCAGGGACAGAGTGACACACTTCATTGGTCTGAAGGTAAGCCGCAGCTTGCAGGCCATGTCCAAAAGCAACCCGGCCTGCTCCCTCACCTAGCTGTGATGGAATTCCAGCGCCGCACATCAGTCACATGGATTCGGTTGCTCCCCCAGCACATACATGTACATACCCTCATCTGTGTTATGAAAAACAGAAGGGCCCCAAACAGAGTGTTGGAGCACCAGAGCAACTCTCTCATCCACGCTAGAAGAACCCCGCAGGGAACTCCAGCATTCATCCGTGGAGTGTTGGGAAATGGCCAGATCTCACTTGATCCCAGTCCCGGCTGGGAAGTCCCTGATTCGTGCTCCTGGCAGACAAAGTGTTAGGCTGATGTCAGTACAGTCGTAATTAATTGACCAACCAAGCCATGGGTGGGAGCGTTGTATCCACAGGCTTGGAAGGTGTGTCATGAGGCCGCAGAGCCCGGACAATCGGTGAAACAGACCCACTGGACTTGTGAGTTTGGTAGTGGTTGGAAACAGCTAGCCTGTCTGAGTCAAACTCCCACTGATAAACATACAAGGTGAAAGGAAACTAGAGAATGTACTGCTGGTGATGTGTCAGCGTCTGCTGCAAGTGGTAGCTCTCCCAACACATGACACAATTCCAGTGACAAGATAGGAAAAGATTGGTCTCATTGTCTGAAGATCTTGGAGGCTGTGGATTTGAAATGGAGCCGTGTCTGTAACGATGGAGTCCAAAAGCCGTAGGAATGATCTTGAGTACCACGTACAGGCGTTGGCCTGGCCCTTGTCCATGTTATGGTCGCCCTAAGGTTCCTGAGCATTCCTCCACGGAGTGTTGGGTACTTTCCCGGTCACTTCCCCAAACCCTCATCTGTGATACGGTTACCCTGAGGGGTTCTCAAGCATGCATCCACAGAGTGTTGGGCCAGAGCCAGAATCCTCCCTTATCCACCTTACTGCTGCCCCAAGGGGCGTCTGATGAGTGTTCCTTCGCGGAGTGTTGGAGATTGGCCGTGTAGTGATTCTTCTCCAGCAGCTTGTCTCCAGAGTTGTTCTCCGTCATCCAGGTCCAAGACCCTCAGATGTTTTACCATCACAGGGAGCGTGGTTGATTGCTTGAATGACTGCAAGAACGATGACGTCCTGCGGACAATATTTGTATTTGCAATGACAGCTGGCTTTTCTGTGTGAAGAAGTTGCACTTCTGTCAGTGATGCAGAGGTGCATGTAGATGCGACTGAGTTGACCCTGACTGACTGCTGTGGAGCAGCAACATCCATTATTCTGTCTGCAAGTTCAGCCCACTGTTAGATTTTGACGCTATCACAAGTAGGACATTTTGACTGAAGAAACAACTTGCATGCAATCTACTTCAAGCGATCTCCAGTGACTCGGTTGGTTGCATGTCACTGAGTATACACTTGCTGAAACCGTTTTCAGTTTTATTATCCGGAACAAATACCTGACTTTATGAAGCAAGTGAAATGGTAAACAAACAAGATAATTACACACATACACAGAATGGAAAGTTACATAATGAGTGGACTTGTTCACAGAGATGTCTGAAGAAGGTGCACTAACAACAACTTGGTTACTACAATGTTCAAGAAGGGATCTGATCCATTAATGGTGCCTAAAACCTCTACTGATATTTCAAGTAAATAGTTGATGTAACAACCACTTTGAATAAAGTTTATGCAATTGATCACTGATGCAGGCAGGGATGTGAAGTCAACCATTGATTTTATTCTGTAAATTTACTAGTAATTAAGTTCTGAAAAAAACATTGAACCTCCATATCTTACAAAAATGTCACAGACACCATGAATCGACATTCAGTTGTGCGTGAGTGCCCAGCACGCGAGTGTATTTTAATTTCACAAGTAAAATGGTTTTTAAATAAATTTTTGTTTAAGCCCAAAAGTATACGGATGGAGTAAATTCATGTCAAACCTTTCAAAGCATTTTTCTCCTAATTGTTTTTCTGCTACATGTACATGGTTGCACTTCAGTTAGTGAAAACCGAAATTATTGTATTACGCGTCAGTGTACGAAGTGCGCTCGTGAAACCGAAATTATTGACTATGTAGTTTTTCAGGAATTGACACTACACAGCGCGTGCCTGTGAGTTTGTGACAATGGTGTTGACCTACCTGATGTTTGATGGGCAGTTTCAGGGCATTTCAGCACTTTTAGGTCCAGGCATTGTGGAAACCTTGAATTGAAAATAAAAAGCAAAATTGAAATTAAATATCAATGTATGTAGGGACCGTACAAAAACCGGCACGCATCGATTTTTTTCCAAGTTGCTGCGTGATCGCTCTTCTGGTTTATGCTGATCAGAAGGTATTACAGGGTAATTTCCACATGTTATTGATTATCAATAGTTCCAAGACTTGTGGGTCATTTATTCCTAATATAATGCAACCCTAAGCTGGCTGTATTATCACATCATGTTTTATTGATCCACACTGGATCTGCCCCACACCTGTTAAATGATCACCTGTCTTTAGGTTGAGGCATTCTCCTGATGACAGTCACAGATCACCGACTAAATCTTCAAATCTTCAGAACCACTTCCCTGTTTAGAGACTGTCACTTCACATGCTGTTCATATAGAACTTTTCCCTAGTGATTTCTATCGTATTCAACATCACCTACCTAGGCAGAGTCAGCATCCAGGATCTCTAGTAGCTACCATTAAACATCAGCGTTGTTAACTTGAACTTTGCTCCTCCACCCCTAGCTACCGACTTCCTCAACGGGATGTGCTCTAGCGCCCATCACATGGCAGATGGCAGAGAGGTTGGAGCAAAACTACTTCACTGAAACATCCGTCTGTGGTGGCAAGAAATTGGAGATGCAGTGGAAGACCAAGAGACTACTGGTGAAAGATGCTGGTCATCACCTGGCTGTCAGCAACCTCCCTATGGATGCCACAGACAAAGAAAAGGAGACAATACCATCAACGCATGTCATTTGTAACCAGCATGCTTTATATGCAATTGTTGACCAGCTAGGAAGGCAGCTGCAGCTTGCGTGTGTCACACTTGATCGGCAAGTTTCTAATATTCAAACATTCAGTTAAGTGCAGTTTTGAAATAATCAAATACTAAATTATTTGAAAATAGAAAAATTTATAGTTCACAGTATTTCATTCCAAGTTCCTCCTAACTGGAGTTGTTTCCTGCTTGGGTTTGTCTGCTAGTGGAGTCATTGGTTTGTAGATCATTGCTGTGCTTTTACAGTCATTTTCCAATAATGCTTCGTGGCTTTTTACTTTTTTACTGCTGTCCATTTCTTCATACCCTAGTTTTTCTCTTATTTTCCTAAAATTGTATCCAACTGTTTATTATTTTTATCCTTGGCAAAGTTTGATTTTTCCTTAGCAAATTTCTTTTGAGTTTTTTATTCATTGTTTGATCAAGATTGAGATTTCTTTCAAGCATTTTAAGAAGACTATTGTTTATTTAAGGATACAAGTTGTTTTGTGTGTGTGTGTGTGTAAGATGTCCTTTTTTATCAGACTAAATCAAAATTTTGAGAAGTCTATTTGGTTTCCTTGATTCCTTTTCTTCTTTGTCCCAGTTTCTAAAACTATATCGTGACAATCACTTCAACCAGGATTTTTTCTTAATGAGCCATTTTTTTTGCCATTACACAAGTATCAAACATCTTGGAGAAAATATCACAATTTTATGTGTTTGCATAGTTAAAAAAAATTACAATATTTACAAAATACCAAATATTTAATCAGTCATAACCTAGAACAACATATCATTTCAAACCTGAAAACCTAGCTTTCCCACCACCGCTTTCCCACCACCACTACTTCAAAAAGTTCCGATGAAGGTTGATTGGTCAGTCAGTTGTAAATCCACTCGTGAGAAACGCTCTCCTCTGCAAGGCTATCGGGCTGTCTGTGTGGTCCACCTGCAGAGGAAGATGTGAGATAGAAACAAAAAGGCATATCAGAGTCAAGTCAACTTGAATTGGATTGAGAACAGTGGGGTCTTAGAATAGTGTTTATCAGACAGGGCTCATAGTGGATCATCAGATAATTTCAGAATTTCAGGACATCTCAACTACAAAGAAGATTTTGAATTCATCACAAATAAGACATCAATGTTGTAGTTACTATCAAGAGGACATGCAGACTTGAATTGATCTCAAGAGATTATGGAGACTATAATTGGATGACCACATTTGAAAGCAATTTCTGAGGTGGAACCAGTGGACACTTTCGGGGCATATGCACAATCAGTGAATCATTCGTAGTTTGAAAAATATGTTTACAACTTGCAAAACTGTCCTTCAAATACACATGTGTAAATCTTTGTGACAACAGCAGAGAGTCTACTCTCTACCTTGGAAGTCAACTACAATTGCTACTTGATTTCAAAGCACAAGTGCAAAATCAGAGACCTTATTAAACTGGTAGTTCTTGCTAACAATGACTGCGGCAGATCTTGTCTCCTGCGTGTTTCTCAGAGCCCATACTGACTATCAGGAAAGGAGGAAAGAAAAACAAGAAATTCATGTTTTAAATCCTAAGAAAAAAATGATCAGGGCTGAGAATGACCAGAAAACGTAATTCATGACAAATGAGGTAATTTAAATAAATTTGCCAAAATGCACTGCAAAAACCAATTTTGAGCCATCGATTACGTCGAAAATAAATTCCTTCCCGAATTGACAAGCATATCAAAAATACAAAATCTGACTTGAGCATGTATTTTTGCTCTGACAAGGACCTCTGAATTGGCAAATGTGCAATCATAATTTGAACCTTTTCTTAGGTTTATCCGTTCCCTTTGCTGTCTTGAATTGATCATCTTCAGTCAGATGTTTTGCTCACCTTTGATTAGAATGATCCATTGTCACCACAACAAATTCCTCTACAGCCTCTCATCTCCAGTGGGGGGGGGGGGGGGGGGGTAAACTGCAATAACAAAATAACTTGCAAAACAACATTATCCAGTGGCAAATTGGTGAATTTCCTTTTCAAATTAATCAATTAAACTGGAAACTGTTCAGTTTAGAAAAAGTTTAATTTGCTGATGCATTTTTAAACAGACTGACCCGACAAAATATATTGTAAACCGTCTCATGCAGAGCATCAAAAGCCATTATTTTAGAATGCACTTCAAAGTACAGAATTTGATTTGTTCACGGACAAATGTCCAATCGTAATTTCAGCCCGTTTGAAGATGTTTCTCCATTCCTTTTGCTGTCTATAATGGATCAGTTGCAATCAGATGCTCACCTTGGATTGGACGATCGGGTTTCCCTGAAGTCGTTGGTTCATCGCTACTTTCCCACTTCTCTCCAGTAAGCTTCTCATCTATACCTTGTACCTTGCAGTGTTATCAAAAACAAAACAATCATTCAAGTGGTCAAGTTTTCAAAGTACATTTTGCACACAAATCTTGTCCACAAATTTTGTATTTCCAATTATAAACACAAAAGCAATTTTATTTGTGTTGTTTTACTTATTTGTTCTCTTTATTCAGCGTGCCCAGAATTTTTAAGCTATAGATTCAGAATGCCGAGTTAAAACTGGAGTGAAATTTTGAGAGGTGGAATCAATTTCAATTTCAAAAAAAGGCCTTTGTTGACCCACTCTGAAGATTGTTTTCCATTGTAAGAAAAGGTTTTAAAATCTTTCTCCAACAGAATGCTTTGGTTTACTTGATGGAAAACATAATAATCCCAGAAACAAATGGAATGTTTTTTGGGGGTCTAAAATTGAAGTCCATTTTGACTGATCGGCAATAATTATGATGTTTGTTGAGAATTCATTTTTCAAAAGTTGCTAATTGAATTTCACATTTCTTCAAAAAGTCATTCCTTCTTAAAATCTTACCTTGTTTGTAGATGTAACCCTTCTGGAAGCACATCCTGGTAAGATTGGTTTAAACAGGGCCACCACGTGAAGGTTCCAGGATACCAGCCCCAAACACGCTTTCAGTATCGTCAGGTCCATTGCTGGGCAAAAGGCCGGCCCCGGAGGGCCATGCACAGTTGCCGACTGTCCGGTACGCCCCCCAACCCCGAAGGATCAGGAGAGTACCCTAACCTATATGCGTGCCCCCCTAAGTCCATCCCCCATTACGGGTTCATGCGGTCTGATAGGAAGTAGCAGCGTTTGCCGGCTGTGAATACAGGGCCACGCCCCTATAAAGAGGGACGCACTACCTGCTCCTTTATGGCACGGCATCCTAGGGTTTCCAGGCCGCTGCGTAGGACCCACGCCCCACGTGGATGCCGGAGCATTCACGCGGACGCAACCCGTCCCTTGAAACTGGGTTTGCCTCGCACCAACCGGAGAACCAGTCCATCCCCGATTAACTGGGTTTACCCCGCACCTCAATCGAAGAACCAGTCCAACCCCGATTAACTGGGTTTACCCCGCACCTCAATCGAAGAACCAGTCCAACTCCGATTAACTGGGTTTACCCCGCACCTCAATCGGAAACCAGTCCAACTCCGATTAACTGGGTTTACCCCGCACCTCAACCGAAGCACCTGTGGAGAAACCACCACCTACACCCCACACAAACCACCACCTACACCCCACACAATAACAAGCACACACCCACCACCAACCAGTACATCACAAACACATATTTCAACCACCCTGGACATTCTTATTGTTTAAGTAAAACATTAACTAAAATGTTGTCTGTTTAAAAAAAAAAAGTAATTGTTAAAAATTTAGGCTGATAAATGCATTGCAGAATGTTTTCTCCCAATTTTCCTTTATTTCAACAAAATCTTAACAAACAAATTGACTTTTGTGCTTATTACCAAAACATCGTTTAAACTGAAATTATTCCAGGATGGTTCAAGTAACATATACATGTACAAGCAAATTTGAGGGTTTTTATTGAGAAATTTGATTACAAAATTGCTAAAAACTGCCGCGCTAATTGGTTCACATATTAAAAACATAATAATGTACTGCAGTTGCTTCAACTTTATAGAATCAGGATAGATTCAAATTTGCTTGCACATGAAAAAGTACAAGAATTGTGGTTTGACTTACTCTGAACAAAACGAACGACTCCACTTGCAAACTGTCACAATCCGGGGGGGAACAAGTGCATGTGGCCTTGAGCTGCAAAGGAAAGGGTTACCTCACCTCAGTTAACATGCAACCTTGTCCCCCGTGTGCCAATGATTCCGAACAATCCAACGAATGACTCCACTTGCAAACGGTCACAATCCAAGTGGGAGGGGGGGACAAGTGCATGTGGCCCTGCAAAGAAAATGGTTACCTCACCTCAGTTTACATGCAACCTTGTCCCCCTGTGCCGATGATTCCGAACAATCTATCGAATGACTCCACTTGCAAACTGTACACTTTCACAATCCGGGGGTCTCTTGTGCATGTTCACGTCTGCAGAAAATCAATGCATATAAATTAATGTTCATTTAATTTGAAGTATTTTCCTTGTATTGCCTTTGGTCAAATAATAAAAAGCTGAAATTTATAAAATACCAGATTCATTATATCTGCCATTGTTACACTCTAAAAACAGATTGGTTATCATAACCAAACATTGGTTGAATTAACCAACAATTGTTAACTATGTGTTGAACTAATCGGGTTGGTTGGATACATTTTAACCAACATTGGTTATTTAACCAATCTGTTTTTAGAATGACCTATAGTGTCATGCCCCATAACATGTGTTAATTTGTGAAACAAACCCAAAGCTAGTTAAATGATGCATTGCTATAGCATCAGCAAAATCCTTTTTAAGTATCTGATGATTAACAATGATTTTTTTTAGGGGGGGGTTACCTCCGAGGTTTCCGAGTGATACAGGCATCCACAGGTAGCGAGGATGGCGAATTCCACTTCTCCCAACATCAGAAAGTCACCAGAAAGTCACCAGAATCATTCCACTTGTCCCAACATCAGAAAGTCACCAGAATTCTACGTCTCCCACATCAGAATAGGCAGTGATCCTCAAAGTTCCAGTTGGTCCTTCCAAACAAGCATCGTCCTTCCAAACAAGCATCGTCCTTCCAAACAAGCATCGTCCTTCCAAACAAGCATCGTCCTTCCAAACAAGCATCGTCCTTCCAAACACACATCGTCCTTCCAAACAAGCATCGTCCTTCCAAACACGCATCGTCCTTCCAAACACGCATCGTCCTTCCAAACAAGCATCGTCCTTCCAAACACGCATCGTACTTCCAAACACGCATCGTCCTTCCAAACACGCATCGTCCTTCCAAACACGCATCGTCCTTCCAAACACGCATCGTCCTTCCAAACAAGCATCGTCCTTCCAAACATGCATCGTCCTTCCAAACAAGCATCGTCCTTCCAAACAAGCATCGTCCTTCCAAACACGCATCGTCCTTCCAAACAAGTATCGTCCTTCCAAACACGCATCGTCCTTCCAAACAAGCATCGTCCTTCCAAACACGCATCGTCCTTCCAAACAAGCATCGTCCTTCCAAAACACGCATCGTCCTTCCAAACACGCATCGTCCTTCTAAACAAGCATCGTCCTTCTAAACAAGCATCGTCCTTCTAAACAAGCATCGTCCTTCAAAACAAGTATCCAAACAAACTTCCAATTCAGTTTTGCTTCCAAGACGATTGTATCCAGTTATGTTGCAGTTTGCAACGAGTCCGCACTGGAGAAAGGCAATACTCAACAAAACAGTCATGTCCATCCTTTGTTCCAAACTGGTCAGATGTGCAGCAGTATTGCCTGTACTGTTAATGTCCAAAGTTCATCCAGGGGCAACTTATAATTGGAGGCGATTTTCAGAGTTTCTCCAGAATGACTCTCACATGTTACTGCTCCGTACTGAACATTGTCCCAAGTATGTCAAGGGCCAACTTGAGTAAATGTCATATACCTCAATGTTTAAATCATGTGGTTATGGCAAAAAAGAAAGGAGTTCAATGTTTGTAATTATAGTTTTAAAATAAACGTCTTTCAGGTTTATGCCTTATACTAACTAATCCTTTTAAACATTTCTTTTTATGAATGTAGTTTTTAAATTGCATTTTTAGATGAACACCTCCTTTATTGTTTGGCTATTAATCATTTATACCATTTTCATAGAGAATACAATTTAATTTCACTATAAAAATGTGTCCATTTTTAATATTAAGATTGTTTTTAAATGTCCTTTTTTTAGATTATGCTCTGAAAGAATTTGTTTAAAGCTTTTTCATTTCCTTTCTTGTTTGTGCTCATTATTTCAGCCAAATGTAAAAGTTAACTCGAATTGTTTGCTTTTCAATAAATTGTGTAAATGCTAAGAACTGTTTTTACTGGCAATCCAGCTTTGAAAAACTAAGAAGAAAATGCGCAAGTGAACTCAAGTTCCCAAGAAGCGTGGAATATTTGCCCAGTCCTTGCAACATTTGGACAGGTCTGGTTAGTGGTTAATTAGGTGGTTTATGTCGTCAGTGTCAGTGCCAGTGGTTAATATGACTGTCTGTCAATGGATGCATGCAGATGATTGAATGACCTAACAAATGCTGCAAGGGTCCACAGTTTTACACAGAATAGTGGAAACAAAAATGACTTTGGCATACTTGAATGCTACCACATTGTAGTCAAAACTGGATTGCCACCCAAGTGAGCTGCCTCACATCTAAAGCTAAATTTGACTTTTATGAGTTTTGTCCTTAGGTTTTGTTACATCTATGGTTCTGCTGATGCTTTCTAACTTAACTTAAAATCAAGTGGAAGACTTAGTTATAGGCACAGAACATTCTTAAATCTAAACAAATATTGATTTCATTTATCAAAGTGAATTGTTAAATGTAGTTGAAGTTTAAATTTACTTTTATGAGCACTAACCTAATGTTTAGGTTAGGTTCACTGTGCAACTTATTTTCAAATTATTTGAAAATTGGACTTAATTAGTTCCAAGCATCTACGTGCTCGAGGTCTAAACATCATGAAGATTGAGTCCATTTGTTAATGTATTTGGAATCATATCACTCATTTCAGATTTCAGTTTAACTACATAACTCATAAGATTATTTCCATGCCCTAAGAAGTTGGCCCGAAAGACTTTACTGGAGCTTTGTTCTAGAGCATATTAGTTCAATGAACAGAGTTTAACCATGACAAACCGAATGGCAAGGACTTTGAAAGTTGGGCATTCCTTTAGTTGAAGATCAGCTTTGTGTGGTTCACATAAGCATTCTTGACAGCATCCACTTCATTGGCTCTGAGTCTGACTGTCATGATAACCACCTGTAAATAACAAGAGTGCAACTGATCAGTTTTCAATGGCAGACTTGTGAGAGCTACCATTCAGTACTGAACATTCAAGAGACATGCAGACAAATAAAATAGACATTTGAAGGAAGTGTATAATTAATTTGCTGACTAGATTGAGCTGGCTTTCTTTCAGTGAACGATATTTAGCCAGATAGATTATACAGCGCCCCCTTTGGACACGTATAAGAGTAGGCCTACTTTATAAAATGTATTGAATTACCAACATTGTTTGTGCATGTGCAAGACCTGTGGCCTAGTGGATAGCATGTGAATCTTATGAGTGACAGATCCCCAGCACAGCAGGGTTCGATTCCCAGCTCTCGACATTTTCATTTTTTTTTCATCCCAAACAATTAAAAATATCCTTTTATTTATTTTAAATTGACTTGAATTCCAACATTTAATTACCGAGTATCGCATTTTCTTTTGCTGATTCTTGGCTCTGGAGGATTTTTTTTAATTAAAGGGAAATAAAGTCCGAAATTGTAAAATGGTCAGAGTCCGTCTCGTGAATACGAAGTCACAATGACAATGTTGGCGTGGAACCAGACTAACATTTATCACGGTAAAAATGTCTAAGTCACTGTGCATGTTCATAGCCCCATAAATGTGGCCTATTTACTGGACTGCCTCCGTAAACATAGGCCACACGTCCACATGTACAAAAATCGTGTCGACTTTGCCAAATTTTGATTTTCACATTTAGGCTTAGTTTGTAGGATTTTTTGCTTTAGAAGCATACTCACCCACTTTATAGGCTAGTCAGAAAGTGCTGCCTTTTTCAGATGTCTAATTTTTGTGAAATTTCATGTTGCAATTTTGATACACAAACATGTAAAAATGAATCTGGAAATTTCACGAAAAATATACATCTGAAAAAGGCAGCACTTTCTGATTAGCCTATAAAGAGGGTGAGTATGCTTCAAAAGCAAAAAAACCCTACAAACTAAGCCTAAATGTGGAAATCGAAATTTGGCAAAGTCGACATGATTTTTGTACATGTGGATGTGTGGCCTATGTTTACGGAGGCAGTCCAGTAAATAGGCCACATTTATGGGGCTACGGCTAAATATACTCCCACTGCCAAATTTGAACTTCAATAAATAAGACAAGTTTTTGCATCAAAATTCCTGTTTTTATCCACGCCCAGCATGCATTGGAAATGTCACAAATGTTTATTTTATCCTTTTGCCCCTCCTGCCCCCTCCATATAAACCGTTCGGTTGGTCCCCCCCCCCCCCCCCTCCGCAGTCAAATTTCTGAAACCACGCCCATTTCCAGATTCTCAGAAAATGGAGAAAATAACTGACGGAATTCCTTCTTTAAAAACTTAGGATTTCGAACCGTGTTTTCCACTGCATCAACTTCAGAAGAATCTACAGTAGTTCAGTCACTTCTACCTAGCTTTCCAAGGCCAAATGGTTAACTTTTCAGGCCAAAATTGGCAAACTTACTTTGACTGTTGTGACGTTTTTTCGAAGTCCTCCACCATACGTGCCCCGCCAATTTCCGAACGCGCAACGAACCACGTGAGATTGGTTTGTGAACAAATCCCTGGTCCCTGTACTATTGCAATGATTTCGAAGGTATTGGGGAACGCGAACCAGTTATTTGTGCGGCGCCTTCCTTATCACTGAAAACTATCAGGCAATTTTTTGTGGGGAAGTTTTCAGTTTCTTTTAGTTTGGGGTAAAAGATGGGTTTTTTTTGTAATTCACAATTTTTGCATACCCATCTTTTTAAATTCTCACAATTTCTATAAAACAATATTGGAGACGTGCATCTAAGAAAAGATTGTTTGCTTTGTTTTATTTTGAACTGAGTTCCCTTATTTTTGTATTGATGGATGGCTCACCCCTACCATTAATTTGGTATAGCCGGGACAGTGCGGAATGTATATGCAAATTGTACATGTGCAATTGGTCTTTTCTTTCATCACGTGATAACTACGCATATTTCCAGAGTGCCGCGATTTTCTAATTATTCCTCTATTTTAATAATATTCCTCTATTTTAATAATGTTCCTCTATTCGATATGTATTTAATATCTAATATTCCTCTATTTAATAAATTTAGCCGTAGAGGGCGGGCTTTCGATTAGTGCGGCCAAATTAACTTGTCCTCTGATAACCCCCCATAAATAATGTAGACAGCTGAATTAAATTGTACAAAAACATCTTTTTACGGGAATATGGAAGGGGGTCAAACAAAATGCGCATTTTGTTCTTTTAAAGTGGAGTTGATTATTAGTGGGGCCCAGACAACAAAATTATCGTTCATTCACGAAAGGGGAAGAATGGGGGGGGGGGGGGGGGGGGGGGACAGTAATTTGTACAAGTTCCAATTTTTGGTGTTCATTGGGTGCTAGATAAATATTTTAAAATGCTGTTTGTTTTCAAATGTAAGAGTCACTATGGTGTCGCAAAGCTGACACAATGATTCATTCAAGACAACTTCAATTTATATCAAGTTGTCTTGAAGTCATAAAAGAAGCTTTTGTCTTGCAGACCGAAGTGGCCCTTACAGAAATGTCCCATGTAATTCCCATGGGAAATTTTCCCATGGGACCCCATGGGAATTGCATGGTGAATTGGACACATGTAGCATGGGATTTTTCCCATGGGAGTTTTCCCATTGGCTTTTTCCCATGGGAAATTTTGTCTGGGCTTTTTCCCATGGGAAATTTTGTATGGGCTTTTTCCCATGTATGGTTTCCTTTCATTTTTAAAAAAAAAAATTATTGCTCCATGGTATTTTTCAATAAAAACTTCCTATACATTTTAACCCTGTGTGTTAAGTGCTATTCACCAAATAGGTAAAGCACTTCACAGAATTCCGATTGGGGTTGTTCCAGTGGCTTGTGCACTCTATGACTGAAGTCCACATTATTGCTCCCATACCACTTTTCAAGTTGTACCATATTATCACAGTGTTCCCAATTTATTTTCTCATAAATGTTTCCAACCATAAAAATAAATGAATTAATATTATCCAAAGTTTGAATGACACATTGTCCACATAAAAAAATACTGTATGCATCATTTAACTTCACTTATCAACAGAAAAATTCAAAAATGTGCAATTACAACACTCGTTATTGTAAGAGATTCTCACAAAAATGTCCCATGGTGGTCCCATGGTGTCCCATGGTGTTTATCCCATTGTGTTCAATTGGTGAACATCCACAGGAATTTCCCATGGTCAGCTTAACAAATAGTATTCTTGATAACCTCTATGGCCACAAGGGAAATATTTTTAATTGAATTCAAATTTACAGCTAGGCGAATAAGTAATTAAATCAAAGAAAGGTTTGCCTATAACTTGGAAGTGCAATTGGGTCTATGATGGTTTTTCATGGCACATGCATGTTCTCCAGTATAACCCGGCAGTGTCCCCGTGCTGCCTTTTAAATCTCCATGGTGTTCCCATTGTATCCATAATTTATATCACCCACATTATGGTGTTCCCATGGCGTCCGAATCCTCATGGTGTACCCATGTGTCTAAAATCCCCATATCCTCATGGTGTACCCATGTGTCTAAAATCCCCATGATGTTCCCATGGTGTCCAGTAAATCCCCATGGTGTTCCCATGGTGACATACAATCCCAATGGTGTTCCCATGGTGTTCATAAAATCCCCATGGTGTTCCCATGGTGTCCATAAAATCGCCATGGGGTTCCCATGGTGTTCCCATGGTGTCCATAAATTCCCATGATGTTCCCATGGTGTTCATTAATTCCACATGGTGTTCCCATGATGTCCATAAAATCCCCGTGGTGTTCCCATGGTGTCCGTAATATCCCCATGGTGTTCCCATGGAGCTCATAAAATCCCCATGGTATTCCCATGGAGCTCGTAAAATCCCCATGGTGTTCCCATGTTGTCCATGCAATCTCCATGGTGTTCCCATGGGTTTCCCATGATGATCATTTTAACTTACATGGTGTTCTTGATGACCCCATGGGTTTCCCATGGGGTCCCATGGGAATCCCATGGGACCCCATGGGAATCCCATGGGATGCTCATGGGACATTTCTGTAAGGGGGGGGCCACCAGAAATGCCTTTTGAGATAAATCCACCAGGGAACAAGTGAAGACGACTGTTTTTAATACGAAATTGTAGTCTATTAATCCCCGTTGCCACTTTATAATACAAAGAAAGAAAAGAAAGGAAACACTGCACCCCTCTTATAAAATGCAATCTAGCTCCGCCCCTCCACATAAGGAATTGGCAACAACTGGCCTGTCGGTGACCCCTTTCTTGATCCCCCAACAATAAATGCTTCTGGATCCATCAGTGATTTAGCTGTCTAATCATTTTTTTTAATTGCATGAAGTAAATTTGTGTTGATATATTTTCCAAGGAATTTCTTTTGATATCCTCATTATGAAGCCTGCATGCCTGATTACAAAACCCAAGTGGTGACCCAGCTGTAGAATTCAGAGGCGGGAGATAGGTCCATCACTGAGGGAGGAACGGAGGCATAACACAACAATCATCTAACCTCAAAGATTTCTCCTTGATTGACTCTATTCATTGCATGCAATGATTTATTACACAATAATTATCATACAAAGTACACAATGTCAAATAACAATCCCGGACGTCTTAAACTTTGCCCAAAATATCTGGAAAAACAAAAGAAGAGATCAGAAATGTTTCTGCACCAATAACAAATAATACAAATGACTTACAAATTCCAACATATCTCTACTCACAGTTAACCAATAAACTTACTTCCGCCAAGCGGTGCAAATATCAGATATTAAATTTTTATTTTCAAGTTAAGACAAGATAAGTTTACGGTAGCACCATGTGAATAAATCTCTTTTGTGAGTATGTGTGGTTCTGAAAAGAACCGGAGGGACTTAATGTTTCGAACAGTATTCTCTGCCCGTCGTCAGGAGAATGAGGATTCCAACGACGATGCGATGTTATAAGGATGGGTAGGGTGAGGCGTGAGAAGGATGCAAACTGGTGAAGCTCCAAACCGGTGAAGCTGAGAAGGATGCAAGTTGACTGATTTATTCACATGGTGCTACCGCGAACTTATCTTGTCTTAGTATCTTTCCACCGTGCAAACCTTCAAATCTTATTTTCAAGTTAAATAAACAAATTGACTGTAGCAGGATTACCGTTCCGGATTACCGTACCGGAACAGGAATCCGGAGGTCACATGGTCAAACCAGCTCCAGTCAATTTCTTTGTTCAACTTTCAAGTTATTATAATGCACCAAGTCAGTTCTCCTTTGTGGTTTATTTTTATGACTGAAACCAAACTATCCAGAAGTCAGCAGATTATCCTGACTTGGAGTCCGTGCCCGAGTGATGACCTTAACTTACAGAGTTGCACATTAATGATCACAAGATGAAAATCACAATGATGTAGTTTGTAAACCATGGCTTAAAGGCACATAGGAACATTTGTAGTTCATGCAATTTGTTCGTTTCCAATACATGTAATATCATCACTGTTCCACAGAAGAATACTCTAAACCTAACATGTTGAAGCTTTGGATATTACACTTTTTAAGAAAAGAGTGAAATATCCATGCACAAACTTTTGATCGATGAACGGGATTTTGTCCATAGAACTTTTATTTCCAAAAATCAGTCTATTGACTTATCATTGGAAATCACCTACATTTCTTGATTTCTTCTTAATGACAGCAAGCCAGATGGAATAATTTCACAGGGTGTTTAGTACCAGTACGATCTTTAATCCAAGAGAGCTTTTTGATTACAATTCGGTAGGTTACTTTTGGGATAAATGCAAATGATCCCATCCCATATCCCTGTAAATGTGTAAATTAATGAGTACAAAAATCCCCATCATTTAAAATTGCAATCAGTTCGGCTTTGCAGTTACAGTGTGTAAATTTCATTTTAATTGAAATCTTCTTTCATGTGACATGCCAGCAACAACAGTTAAACATTATTTACATTCAGTTTACATTTCCAATGTGAATAAATCAAAATGTTGATTCAAAGTATACTTTTTCTCTCCTGCAGAACTGCTTTTACCAAATTGAATGGTTGCATTTGGGCATGTTATAAACGACTATTATCACCTGGGCAACTGCAAAATATCAAAACTGTTAGAAACAAAAATGTCAGTTTTTGTACAGAATATTGATCATACTTGGAACAAACAAATCTAGTGTCAATCAATACTTTGAAGAGGCTTGCAATGATAAAAACAAGCAAATTGTCCACTTGTACCTATTTCAACATAATCAGAAACACAGAAACATTTTTTCTGGTGTACAACAAAATGCAACGATTGGTCCTGAATGAGCAAACATGACAGTCCACTGACAAAAATGCGTCATTTGGCAATGCAACATTCTACATGTATATATTATACATGAATTGTTTGACAGTATGAACACTGGTTTAGTAACTCTCAATATGCACATAGGCCTATAGTTGAATAGTAAACAAAATCCACGTTATACTGTCCTTACACAACTGCACCACTTTAAAGGTATATTACTTAAACAGTCAAGGTTAAAGATCTTACAAAAGTTAGCAAACTGGAATCATAATTTTTGCCATTTTATCCGTAATTTACATTAATTTACACAAACCACTTGATAAAGAATGAAGCACAAACACTCAAAATAAACGTCTGTTTGAAAGGCATGAAGTTGCAATCCGAATTTGTACATAAGGCAAACGCAAAACAATTCAAAAGTACCCGAGGTTTGGGGTATTATTCTGTATACTAAGTTTTGCACAGCACTGGTCTATGGAAGGGTGTCGTGCAGCTATTTGCGTGTGGTCACATTAGTTTGTTTGAATGTCATATTACTACATTGATCGGATAACAGGGTAGGAGGAGGCCTTTGTCACAAAAGTTGAAGACATCTCACACAACTTTTACCTAAGATGATGCGATACAAGATATTTTCTCACAAGAAATGGAAAGGAGAGGTGGATTCTCCTGTTTAATTGACGATTACATTGTAGATTTATAATAGTACTCAGAGGTCACCCAAGATACAAGGTCAATTTAATATTACTTTCAAGTGACACCCAGAATGCTTAGTACAGTGCTATTATGTTTGAAGATTTCAATGAATCATTTTGTACAGGAATTGTTGATTGACTTTTCACATTGATTGATTTGATCAATTGAATTTTTGGGGGATGGAGGTTCAGTAGAATGAAGAACTATGCTTGGTATATTTGTATTCATAATGTAAGAGGATTCCGAATACTCTATTTGTATTGAAACTGTTTTGTTGACATTTTCATTATTATCGAGCCCCTTATTGTCCTCTGAAAATAAAGTTGTTGTTATTGATTGTTGTTGTTGTTGTTTTTTTTAACTGATTCTTTTTTTTAGGGGGGGGAGGGGGTTGCAGAGCATTGACTTCACATAAAATGACCCATCATACATGCTACTTGCTCGTGAGCGTGGTGCATTCATAGGGAACAGGGTGAGAGTTATGACTTGGTGGGAGATTATTTAGGCTCGGAATTTTCCCTCTTATGTTTCCGTCAGGTGAGGGAGGTCTTGACTGACAACTTGTCTGACGAGCTCAGGATCGAGGCCGATGTTAAGAAGTGACAAGTAATATAACTTAGGGAGACCTTGGAGATGATCGGTGAGAGCCCTCACTGCATCCAAACTGAATGCATTGTCATTAAGGTAAAGCGATTCTAAGCCATGTCCAGCAGGAAAGATGCTGATCAGGTCCTTCACATCATCATCTACCAACCGGCATGCACTGAGGTGCAAGAATGCAAGGGATGACAGTATGTGGCTGACATGTCGCACCCGTGCATGCAGGTTGGTGCCATACAGTGCGAACATATTCAACCTGCATCCTTCCAGTGCCTTCAATAGATCAACAACTTCATCCGGGGATCGTTGGTGCATAACCAAACCAAGCCCGTCAATTTGTTCATGCATGCAGAAAAAGCTGTGTGATACACACCCCACATCAAACCATGACTTTGCCTCAATGAAAACCACAAGGTGTAATTGATCAGGGTGCTTCACATCCACCACACCAAGTGTTTCCTCAAGGAGGCTTAGCTCCTCCTCCTCCTGCTGCTCAGACAAGTAGAAGTTAACATTTATCGCCCCAGCTGACTTCATGCTGTCACTCAGAAGAATTCGATTGAGAAGGGTAAGCTCCTGCTTTCTTACATGCATGTAAAAAACTGTACCTTCAAGTGGTGGAGTGACATGCAGTATGTAGTACCTCAGTGATTTCAGGTCTTCGTTACTCTTGCAGTCTACCCAAGTTGGTCTGGCTAGTTTGGTTGCCAACTCTTCTGAACCAGACTCGAATAACAACGACCGAGCCAATCTCTGAAGTTTCTCCTCATCACCTTGCATCTCTTGTATGTGATCCAGAATGAGACCAGCAGCCTGTCCTGATCTACCGCAACAAAATCTCAGCAGGTATTCCATCACAAGAATATTGCGTTCTCCAATCTGCTTCAACTGATGATGGAAATTGTTTTCATCATCTTCAAGCAATTTCACCAGGTGACAGGCTGCAAAGTATTCTTGGATGGACTTGTGGGGGAAAGTGACCAACACTTTTACATCCAGACCAATTGTGAATGTTTCATGTTGAACGAAACCCACATGACAACCCTCAGCTAAGGAAGACTGACAATTCTGAAATTCAGATTTATCGAACATGAGTCTTCCCCTCTTGAGTCTAGTAACCCTTGCAATGCAACACGCCCCAAGTCATCAATGATGGACATCATGATGGACATCATGTGCTGATCACCCATTTCTTCATTGCGGCGAATGAAAAGAACCTCTGCAAACTTTGTAAAAAGTTTGGTAATTCTCTCAGGCAATGACTTTTGATTCTTCCAAACAAGGCACATCATCTGGGAAATGATTGGAACTTTCGACATTTCCCAGAGATGTTGATTGGTTTTCAGATGTGAAACCAATGCCTCTCCCATGTCAACATCATCAGGAAGGTTTAATCTGATGTACTGATCTCTGTCTTGTGGATTGAAGCCAGTTGTCTCCACCAGGGCAAATTTTGGGTGACACCTGAGTACTGATTCGACCATGTGTGGTCGGGTGGTGATCAGCACAAAACTTTTAGTAAGGACTCTGTTGTGTAAGATATCCTGAACCCTGTACACGCCCTCCTTAGATTGCAACACATGAGACGGAATTTCATCTAATCCATCCAACAGCATAGCAATGTGTGATTCATGATCAGCAATAAACCCTTTCACTATGGATTTCGTCAATTTGGTGTCTTGAGCTAGAATTTGGTCAAATATGGCATCCAAGACACAACTAGATTGCTGCATTTGCCTCAGCTTTATCCAAAGCACAAGATCGAATCTACCAAGAAGGGGTTTTGATCTAAGTGTGATGGAGGAGTTTGCAACCTTCACTAACAGAGTTGATTTACCCGTCCCGGCCCCACCAATAAGAAGAATCTTGATTTCCTTAACTTTTTCCTGATTGAACAAATCATCCAAGGAATTGAGAATGTCATAGAGTGCTTCATCCAAGAATAATTTTCCTTCTGGTAATCTCACTGACCTCACTGATTTTGTTTTGCCTGGAATGTTCTTTTGCAAATGTAGAGGAATAAAGAATTCCTCAATACCCACTTGACGTGACTGCAGTGTAGGGTGTGCAGGAATAGTCGTTGCAGTTTGCTTGTAGTTGTCGATAATTTCCTGCTGCAAATCCTCGAAGGTACCCCGCCCCTGGAGTCCAGTGAGTACTAAAAGAAATCATAAAATTAGTATGAATAAACTACTTATTAGGCATACATGAACATGATTCATAACAATTCTTTCAAGCTGCAATTCATCCAAACCGAACAATCTGCATGCCCAGTTTTCAACCTATCACTTTTCTTCTGTAAACAGGTTTATTTTTTACCTATATGCCGTAACATATCCATTGGTTGACTTTGACGTTTCCAATTACATGCAGTAAAATGTACACTGAGAAATGTTGCCTGGGATTTACATTTACGTATCCAGATTTCGTTTTTAAAGGGTCTATGTGGTGATTTTTTCTTATTTCTTAGGCACACAATTTGTGCAACTTTCTACTCCCTTAAATGTATGAAAACTATTTGACATCCCTTTTGATTGAAAAGTGTACTTCTTTAAACACTTAAAATGTTCCATGCTTTTCCGGACAACTGAGGGTGCTGTTGCTGTGATGTCATTTTAGGAAGACACTGTTCACTTAAGGGGTTCTCTGTTCAATTAGGCACCCATTATTCAGTCATTGAAAACATTTTGAGAAGCTCATTGGCTTACTGGCATGTAATGACACAACAACGAATATCCAAAGAAAATTTACTTTGAAAAATGTTTTTGATCTCTTCCCCTATTAAGGTGCATATTTTCAAGTCCTACCTCTCGAGAACTACAAGTACAGCTTAGTAAGTCATGGAACTATGTTCAACATATAATATGCTAAAACAGTACACCATCCTTCCCATGCCCGCTCCCCCCCAATACATTAACACTTAATTTAGATACCAAAATACTTTATCGTATTGAACAAGATTATATTTACCTGGTCCTTTCAATGGCGAGTTGTAAGTGATATTAACTTGACTTGAACCAACAATGACAGGGTTCTGGCTACCGCTGATTGGGCCGGTGTTTACTATGCTGGCTCCACTTTGTTGTGGGTAATCTACAATCAAAAGCAAGAATTAAAATATCCTTCAATTTAATTCGATTCAATAATTAGGGAGTAACAGTCTGAGGACCCGGTCTTCACTGAGTGACAATGACCGTGTTGGGGGATGGCTGCTGTTAAGTCCATCATTTGTAATTTGTGCATTATGTTCGTTTGAACTTTGAAGCAACAAAAGTGCTCAAAATCTAAAGAAGGGTGCTGAACAACTAACCTGACAAGTGCTGAGCAACTAACCTGAAGAACAATACACATTTAGCATTTGGACATGATCTAGAATTAGTGTCCAAGCAAAATGGCAGCCACCGTGTGACACATATTAAACTAATGACTCAACAAAAACTTCATATTCACCCTCAAAACAGCCACAAAATGATCAGGTAACCCACCTCAGATACAAGTACTTAAAGTGGAGATTGAGGATTAAGATCGAAGTAAGGTTTACTAACGATCTTGATGAAAAGTGACATTTCCTCATCAATCCCAAGAGCTCCCCTCGTCTCTGCCTTGCCATGTGATGACAGGGGGCTGGTCGGCAGTGCGGTCCCCTTTGTTTCAGGGACTCTGCTACCCTATATATTGTGCGTAAAAGCGTCAATGCAAAGGATGGGAGGGAAGGATGATGTCAGGGAACCGATATCAGGGCCAGGGGAGTCATAAAATGCAGGGTTTACAGACAAATGTTTGTGTCTCACCCGGTCTTGGCTGTAGTTGCGGTGGTGGTTGTGGCGTTGGTTCCTGCTGGGAAGGCTGTCCGCTGCCAGACTGAGTTGTTTGTTGATCATCCCTCGCTCCATCAGTCGGTAGTTGTTGGGTCGGAGCGGTGCTTGGACCAGGGTTAGTTTGTGTCTCACCCGGTCTTGGCTGTAGTTGTGGCAGTGGTTGTTGCGTTGGTTCCTGCTGGGAAGGCTGTCCACTGCCAGACTGAGTCGTTTGTTGATCATCTGGTAGTTGTTGGGTCAGAGCTGCTTGACTGTCTGCTACTGTGTTTACGGTAAGAGCAACCCACAAACCAAACATGAAGTTCCTAAGTATTTCTCAAGCATTCGTGCTGACAATACATGTATTTTTTAATTGTTTTAGCAATATTAGTGACCTTGACCTTTGACCTGTCGGCCCCAAAAGCAAAAGGCCTCTTAAGACTATCAAAAACAAAGGACAACCCACAAACCAAATTTCAAGCTCCTAAGTAATTATTCTCAAGTAATTGCGTTGACAAGATTTCTTTTGTTTTAGCAGTAGTGACCTTGACCTTTGACCTGTCAACCCTAAAATTAATAGGCTTGTTAAGACTATTCAGAACAACCCACAAACCATAATTCAAATTCAAGACTGTCATAGAGCTCATTGCACAACTTATCAAGGTTGATACAAGATGGACAAAATGATTTTCAAAATGGCTGGCTGAGGTGATCCAACGACTGTTTCGCGAACGAAAAAAATTCACACACAAACAGCCATCGTAAATGCCACTTTTATCCTCGTCCAATTATTCAAAGCGTTGTGCAGCTACGCCAAGTTTCGTAAGATTGATCGTAAGTTTATTGCGCAGCTGCGCAACAAATTTGTTGCGTAAGTCTTACACATGGCACAAGCTGCACCTTTTTTTTTATGAAATCAGCTCCTGCCCACTGTCATGGCACAACCAACAAAGGGTCTATATTAAACCAAAATTCAAGATTATTTGAAATGCTAACAAACGGACATTTTGGGGATAAGAAACATTCAATTTACATACCTACATTTGCATATTTCTTAAATTATGGCAGAGTTTTTGCTTACCCTCACTGAGTCCGATCTCCTGAACGCCTGTTGCCTTGACGTCGCCCTCACTGAACAGCCTCTCAGCCTCCATATCAGACTTGGCTGTGGACTTGGCTAGATTCACAGCTGCAATGTAGCCTAGTGCAGGGGTGAGATTGTTGGAAAATGAAAAAAATCCACAAAAATTATCAGCAAATAAATGCACTGTGGATCTGCAAACATTTCAACTCATTTAAATACGTGTCCTGAATGACTTCAAATTAACTTCAGATTCGCGTTCACATTCAATGTGTGATGCGATCAAACTAAATGAGTCGTTTGTCGGCAATTACGATTTTAAGATACAGCCCAAAATAGTTCAGTCAGGGTGAAAATTTCAAAATTGACTTTTTTGTAAAATCAGAAGGCTACATATGTCCTCTTTCATGTCAACATTTTTTCCCGAGAAAATATCACGATAAAGTATTCAAAACATGACATTTTTTGCTAAGGAGTAACAAGTTTATGTCAATAACCTAAAATAAAGCATGTTTATTGTTGTGTAATAAACACTTCAATTTGAATCGTTGATTTCTCTGTTTGAGTCTCTGTTTTCTTGTTTCAAATCTGCCTGTGTTCTGAGTCCCATAATTTCTGAACGGAAGGTCCTATTCACATGGGGTTTTCACCAAATATAAACTGAGATACAGCTCTATTCAAAAATGTAAAAAAAAAAAAACTACAAAATTCGATAAGGGCCGACAAATGACTCATTTAGAATGATCGTATCTCATGTTGTGCATTTGGCCTGAAGACTGCTGACCCACCTGCCACCATTTTCTCGTACTTCTCGTCAATCTTGAGGATTTCTTGGTAAGTCCTAACAGCCGCCTCATAATCCTTCAGTCCCTGCTGGGCCTTGCCAAGGTGCACCAATGCCTTGACGTTGTTGGGTTCCAACTGCAAGGCAGTCCGGCAGTCCTCCATTGCCTCTGAAAACTTTTCCAATTTGTTGTAAGCCTGGGGGGGGGGGGGAATAAGTGAAAAGAGGGGATTCAGATTTGCCACATAGTGAACAACGAAGCGTTGTGTGTCTCAAACAGGATAACAGGTGTGTTTGCCTCGGATTAATCGTCTGCCTTACGTGCAGTACTACAAAAACATACATGTACAGTAAGATGAGTTGGCCCCCCTCCCAAAATGATATGTTTTACTTTCTTTTTTCCCCTTCTTTTTAAGAAAACTTTTCAGGAAATAACTTAAAAACGTTGCATATCTCTCTCACAAGCCATCAGCAATGTGCAACTAGTGCACAGTACTATAAACTTAATCCCTTTCCCCTTTTCAGAAAATCAAGCCCTCTTGGCCCCCCCCCACCCCCCCCCCCCCCCCCCCCCCAAAAACAAATGGTTACGCCCCCCCCCCCCCCCCCCCTTGAGAATGGCAGCATGTGCAGTTCTACAATAATGGTTGTTTACTTCATGAACCCTGCATTGCATATAAATACAACGCGTTGCAAATTATCTCATATACACCACAATGTCTATATTACATTTGCGTGAAGGGTACATGTGACTCGCAACAGAATACTGCAGCTTTTCAATATCATGTCTGGCACGAGCGAGTTAAAAACCTTCAAAACAATTGTTGACTGCTGTGATGTGGGATATGTCATGTTTAGCACCCTCTGCTTTACCTGCAGGTGCTATGCCCCTCTCAGGTGTCATATCCCACATCACAGCAGTCAACAATTGTTCATTTGTCTACCTTTGGGGGAGTGTGGCGTAGTGGTTAGGGTTATAGTGACTCATGATCAGAGGGTAAGGGGTCCAATCCAGCTGCTGGTCATATGGTGTGTCCTTGGGCAAGCCACTTCACCTCCACTTGCCTCTCTCCACCAGGAGTACACATGTAAATGGGTAAGGGTATTACTTGGGGAGCAACCTACAATGGACTGATCCAGGGGGGAATAGAAATATTCTCAGTCATTTCATGAATACGGGAGATCTTGGCTCATATTAAAACTAGTCCGAGTAACTAGGACTCAACAGATCGCTTTCTTAACATTATTGCCCGACCATGTCCAAATGTTAAAAAAGCGATCCGTGGAGTCCTAGTTACTCGGACTAGCTCATAACAGACTTGACTTGACTTGCTTACCTGTGCCCTGTTGGTGTACAGCACCACAAAGTCTTTTAGACGTTCCAGGCCCTGCGTGTAGAGTTTAACGGCTCGTGTGTAATCGCTCTTCTTGAATGCTTGGTTCCCCTGATCTTTCAGAACCGTCGCCTCTGCTTTACGCTTCTCTGCGCGCTCGTTGGCGTCTGCTTCCTGGGCTCTCATGACATTATCTGAAAATAAAGTCGATCGCACGTAACACATAAAAGGACAGAGTTTTCTACAGTATAATCCCCCGTTAAACCTAAGACCAGCATTGGAACGACGCAAAGGCGTGCGCGGTTGCTATAATTCGTCGGATCAGTGCGCGACATCGCGTCAAGCTGCTATTCAAAACAATTTGAAACATGATTTAGCAACTTTTGATTTGAAATTGAAATCCTAGAATGCTGTTTTTTCTCAGAATATAAAGCTGAAGCTGAGCTGAAACTTCATCAAGTAAGTTGTTCAGTATCCTTCATTAGAATTTGAACACTTTTGTTGCTTCAAACGAACAAAATGCACAAATTACAAATGATGGACTATAGCTTTAATAGAGCACTGGAACGGTGATTCAGAGGTTCTCTGTTCAAATCTTATTTTAGTGAATTTCTTAACCAATCTGCTTAAAAAAAATTCAAATATAAAAAAAAGAGATACGACTTTTTCGTCAACGTTGCTGGGCAGAAAGCACCGAAAAAACTAATAAAATTAAAAACTCATTCTGATTGCGATTGATTGCTGTGTCTCAGATCAAAATTAGAAATATGCTGACCCATCAGAGGATGGAAGCAGGAATGTCTTCAACTGCTGGTGAAAATGTCCCTTCTAAAATGGAAAAAAAAAAATGAAAAACAGGTTGGTCTCCAACCCAACCACTGCCAGCTTTAAACACTTTTTATTACTGCAAGCTGGAATGAATGCCTCCAAGCGAGACACGACCATTAAATCTGGAAACTATGACAAATCCATTGTCTGAAAAAAGGCTGTGTCACTCACCAGAAGCGTGGGGAGGCTCAACATCCAATTTTCTTTCTGAAATAAAATAGTATGAAATGTTTTATGCATTTGCCTTTACAGTGTAAATACCACTGCATTGTGAAAAGAGGTACTGACAAATTGAAAAAGGACACAGGACATAATAATTCATTTACTTCAGTTTACATCTTTCTAGAGTGATTTTTTTTTATATATACCTGCTTTTACCAGCATAAAAAAAATGGTAATTTAACAAGGTCAGGAAATGTTTGATAGCTGCTGTCTATTAATAGTTTTGACCGTGTGTATGCCGCACACGTGGGTCGTATTTTACTGGACACCTCTCAGCGTAAGGTGCTGCCATTGTCCAGAATGGATAAATAAAATGTGTTTTCATTTTCGATTTAAGTGTTCCTTTTTGCCATTTATTTTTCTAAATAGAAATAATTGATACACAACACAGAGTTCAATGAAATATATAATCCGATTAAAATTTATCATAACTAAATGTTTTGAAAACACAAGTGCACGATTTTGGGGAAAAGAGATAAACCCAAAGTTAATAATAATAACCTGATTATAATGCACCTAGTCAGTTTCCCTTTGTGGTTCATTTGAATATTTGTAACAAAAAGCCGTATCCTCTCTGAGTGATCCTCGTTTGCATTTCCAGGTCGGAGGACCTTTTCTTTTTTATTTCTTTCAGTACTGAGGCCCTCGGTTTTGAACATCGGTCCAAACTTCAACGGGGTGGATCTTTATTTCTTTTAGGTGGCAAGGATTTAAGCGTTAACTGTTAGAAGAATTGTAATGAGTCACTATTGGTTGTGGTATTGTGTAGTACGGATGCTCGGAGTAATTCACCATGGGGTGAGGGGGGGGGGCAGGTCACCAGTGCCGTCCCCCTTGTTTCAGGGTCTCTGCTATGCTATATATTGTGCCTAATAGCGTCAATGCAAAGGATGGAGGGGAAGGATGCTGTCAGGGAACCGATATCAGGGCCAGGGGAGTCATAACATGCAGGGTTTACAGACAAATGTTTGTGTCTCACCCGGTCCTGGCTGTGGTTGTGGCGGTGATTGTTGTGTTGGTTCCTGCTGGGAAGGATGTCTGCTGCCAGACTGAGTCGTTGTTGATCACCCCTCACTCCATCAGTCGGTAGTTGTTGGGTCGCAGCTGTGCTTGGACCAGGGTTAGTTTGTGTCTCACCCGGTCTTGTCTGTAGTTGCGGTGGTGGTTGTGGCATTGGTTCCTGCTGGGAAGGCTGTCTGCTGCCAGACTGAGTCGTTTGTTGATCACCCCTCACTCCATCAGTTGGTAGTTGTTGGGTCGCAGCTGTGCTTGGACCAGGGTTAGTTTGTGTCTCACCCGGTCTTGTCTGTAGTTGCGGTGGTGGTTGTGGCATTGGTTCCTGCTGGGAAGGATGTCCGCTGCCAGACTGAGTCGTTTGTTGATCACCCCTCACTCCATCAGTCGGTAGTTGTTGGGTCGCAGCTGTGCTTGGACCAGGGTTAGTTTGTGTCTCACCCGGTCTTGGCTGTAGTTGTGGCGGTGGTTGTGGTGTTGGTTCCTGCTGGGAAGGTTGTTTGTTACCAGCCGGTAGTTGTTGGGTTGCAGCTGCTGACTGTCTGGTGCTGTGCTTGGACCAGGGTTAGTTTGTGTCTCATTTCGTCTTCGGGCTCTCTTAGCCGGTGGTTCTGCCATTTAGCGCTGGTGATGTACGTGGGCACAGTTTAATTCAGACAGCTTCGGTAGTTCAACCCGGCATAATCCTGTGAGTGCAAAGTACAATCAGGTAAAATCACATAAGGGATGCTGTTGGTCGGTCGGTCGGTCGGTCAATTGGTCAAACGGTTGGTCACTGTGTCAGTCGGTCGATCTGTCATTCAGTCGATTGGTTGGTCCGTGTTCTTATTGCAGTGCTCAGTTAAATATTACAAGCTACATGTATATAAGACAACAGGAAAAATCTGCACTTAAATGATTCAATTGGCCAATTGTTAATAAATATTGTTCCGATTCGAAAGACTTTACGCACTGGCAAGGGCATCAATCGCTTCTCAAAAGTGGGTGGGGGGGGGGGGAGGACAAACCGGAAAATCTGAGGCAATTACTTGATGTTAACAAATTCGTTTCAGCAAAAGATTTTCATTTTCGAGTTCGGAGTAATTAAATCAGCTATTCTGAGCTATAAAATCAAATGCAGGCCTACAAGTTTTATTCGGGGACGAGTGATGGGGTGGGGCAAATGATTTGATACCCCAACTTTAAAAAGTGGGGGGGGGGGGGGGGATGGGGGGGGGGGGACATACATGTAACCGTGACTGCGCATGACCGCGCAGTAAATGTTCAAACAAGTCAGAAGTTAAAAGTGTCCATGAACACAAGGGGAGCTCCTGGAATTGAACGGGAAATTTCACTTTTCATCCGCATCGCAAGTTAACCACGTACCTCGATCTTAACCATCGATCTGTACTTGTATCTCAGGTTGTGTAGGGCCTATCTACATGTAGTTATTTTGTGACCACCACTCATCTATCCAACCTTGTAGCCGGGTATGAGGATACAAAGTCACGCTTGACTGCTCATCCACAATACGCATGCACTTCCCACTCCGTATCCCTGTTTCCGCGTAGCCACTCCAGGTGACCTACTTTGGACTGTTTTTCATCTTTCCCATTCAATTGACGCAGTAAGTACTGGAGGAAAAATTTTTTTAAAGGGAGGATTTTTTTAAAGGGAAAATAGCGCCCTCTTGCGCCCCTCCCAACTCAATTCCACTCCATATCCGTGTAAAAAATATACTTAAAAAAAAACTTTAAAATAAACATATTCCAAAATTTGGGGAAAATATATGGCGGCTATTTACGATTTATGCAAATTATGCATCCTTCCCAAAAGAATTGTAGGTGTCACTTCTTCTAAGTATCTTCTCTAGGGCTATAAGAATCAATCTGCCAAGTTTGGTGCTTTGGACCAGTTGGTCAAGATTTTGTCAAAAATTTGAAAATCCATGCAGATTTGGGAGATTCTACTCACAAAATTGGACTCTGTCTTTGCTCAGATTGACTCCGAATCGACACAGAATAAGATCACTTTTGCATTGACAAGTACCGTTAGCATGACGTCATCATGGGCCATGTGACGTCATCGTCAATGTGCGTTTTTCATCATGAATGTAGCATTGAACTGTGTTTGTCAATAAGATAGGAATGTTTTATAGATGAAAAAAGATGACGTTATGGTGCCATCATCACATGATTTTATATATGATTTCTTCGAATTTTGAAGATTATCACCATATCTCCCCAACACAAAATGCTAATTTCAAAAATCTTTTGGTAATAGGTTTGTTCGGTCATAGATACATGTATGAACAGGTACCATCATGAAAAATGTGAAGTTCTAAAAGAAACAACAGTGTAGGTCCGATTGTCATGAACTTGGTGGAAGGTAGATAATGTTACTAGTATGCACAATTCGAAATGACGTGAAGATGACGTCATCAACTTATTCTTAATAAATGTTTTAACTGTTCTTTATGGCTACCAGCAAAACTTTAAAGTAAATGCATTTAATACAATGACATATCAATTACATGACTACGCATTGCCCCCCCCCCCCCCCCCCACCCACCCAAAAAAAACCTCATAAAAAAATTGTAATGCGGGGAGAAACCTACACTCCGTTTGTAAACAGACATAAAAAGACCTCTGGTTTCTTTTTGAAATTCTTGTTCAAATTTTGAAGAATTATTCAGTACATCTTTAATTATCTTCTGAAATATTGAAATGGACAAAATGTCTTATATAGATCACTGTAGTCTGCCCGATCTTATTACCGCATGTAGTTTTTGTTGGAACATTACTTAATGTATGTACACTTCACATTTTGCAGTCTAAAATAAACTGTGATTCCTACGTTTGTAAGCTAGCATTTAACCTCATTCAAAGTAACTGACCATATTTTCTTACCTCTTTTAAATTCCCAATCAAATCACCTGAAGACAAAGTTTTCTACTTTCATGTAAAGCGCACAAACAGTTGAGGCTTTTGATGGGGCGGATTTGGTAAAGATGGCGCTGGGCAAACACAGCATCGTCATCAAGTCGCGTGACATGGTTTATATTTAGAGCTTGGGATTTTTGTTTTGCTGCATACATGTACATGTACGTCACACATGGACAGTCTGTATATCGGTTTATCTGTGTACATATTTACTTGACACTTGAGTTTTAATTTGGACCTTAGAGACAGGTAGCTCCATGCACTGGTTCTATCTACAGGTGTACTTTGTTACATTTCAATCGCACACACCTCAGCAGTCAGCATCTGTGTACATATTTATTTCACACTTGAGTTTTGGACCTTAGGATACCGTAGGTTCATGCATTCTATCTACATACAAAATGCACTTTGTTGAATTTCAATGGCATACACCTCAGCATCCATTTAATTCCACTAATCCACTTTTGTTTTTTAACCCTCAAATAAATACCCTATAATATTGTAAAAATCTTGCTTGAACCCAACACATGAATTGCAGTTTCTAGGGTTCACCATCAATTCAAATGAAATGGAAGTCTGGCTTCCTATTGAACCAATTGTGAAGTTATGTCGTTCCTTAGTTACCCAAACATGGCCGACTGTGCAGTTTGTCGCTCAAGTAATTTGGAAACTGGTTTCTTGCTTTCCAGGAGTACAATTGGGTCCCTTGTCTTACAGGAACCTTAAAATCAGTATTAGATGCAGCACTTAACCCGTCGTCCGATTTTTATGTTTTTGGTATTAAAAGATGCTCAAGGCTCGAGGCTAAAAAGTCATAACAGCTCGGGTCATGGAAAACATTTTTTTTCAAGGCTATCGCGGAAAAAGTTAAAGGTAGAGTCCATCATTTGCAGCCATCCGAAAAGTAACTGGCGTAATTATTGTTGAAAAACTAACTTGGTTGAAAGATAGTAAGGAGACTAAACTCCCTGTGAAATTATTCTTTCTGGGAAGCTGTCATTTTGAAGTAATCAACGAAAGAAGGCATTTCCAACGGTGATTCTTAAGAAGCACCGTAGGAAAATTTAAATTAGTAGTTCGTTTTGTTATTCAGCGCAGCGCGCACAAGTATTCGAACGACGCACACGCGCACGCGGTTGTTATAATTCATCGGATCAGTGCGCGACGTCGCGTATAGTTGCAATTCAAAACAATTCAAAACATGATTCAGCAACTTTTGATTTGAAATTGAGATCTTAGAATGCTGTTTTTCTCGGAATGTACAGCTGAAGCTTAGCTGAAACTTCATCGGGTTAGTTGCTCAGTATCCTTCATTAGATTTTGAACTCTTTTGTTGCTTCAAACGAACAAAATGCACAAATTACAAATGATGGACTCTACCTTTAAAGGGGGCGGGGGGTGGATTCTGCCCCTCCCCTCCCTTTTAGGGTTAAGGAAAACGGAGGAATTTTCACACAAAAATGTCATTGATAAAGAAGCAAGAATTGAATTACAGTGGTGGGTTTCCAATTTTCCCGCTGCGTCTCGTTCTATTTTGCCTCAAGTGAGTAACTTGCAATAGAAACAGATGCATCCAATAGTGCATGGGGAGCCTAATGCCTCGCAATTAATCTTAAAACTAATGGAAGATGGACTGCAAATGAAACCAAATTTCATATCAATTACGGCACCTTGAGCTGTTGGCTGTTTTCTAGTGTGGCTATTTGTTCGTTTGTATCACACGTGGACGGTATAAAACCATATCCGTATATCACTGGATACCACTGCAGTAAAATCATATGGATGGATGCCATTCATTGAAACTAAATCAGTTGACTAAGAGAATATGGCTGTGGTGTGTAGAACATGACTATGGCTAATTTCACATCATATTCCAGGTGTCAATAACACCATGGCTGATTCCTTATCACAGTCATTTAATGACAATCTTGAGAGGCAACTCAACCTTCATGTGTTTTGCCACATTATGTCTTTTGGGATTTTAAACCGATCGTAGATCTGTTTGCTTCTAGAATAAACTGCCAAAACAAATCTTTCGTATCTTAGCTGCCAGATCCACAGGCAGGAACTTGTGATGCCTTTCAGTGCCATGGGGAAATGAACTAATTGATTGTTTTCCGCCATTTTCTCTGATCGACAGAATCTTACAGAAGATAGAAATGGCCAGGAGTGCTCATCCTCCCCTTCTGGAAAACACAGCATTGGTTTCCACGGCTACTACGTCTATTGACAACAGAGCCAGTTGGACTGACCAAGACCAAGACACTTCTGCGTCTACCTCACGACCCACAGTGTCAACATCCACTAGCAACCAGCCTAGTGCTGTGTGTGGCACACTTGTCAGGAATTCTCTCATTGAGAAAGGACTATCAGAGGAAACAATCGAGATTGTCATACAGTCCTGGAGAATCAGAACACGTAAACCGAACAGTTCAGCATTATGTAATAATTCCTGGATCCACCCCTGCTGCGTTACCAATAACAAGTGCAAGTGCAAACTCTGGCAACAAATGTGACCACACATTTGGTCAATTTTGACATTTCCTCCTTCTGGACACTGTCCAACCGCTACACAAAATACTACGTGACTATAACATTACTGCACATACTTTGCCTCCATTTACAAACTTTTTTTATAAACATCTTTCCAAATTGTTACAAACAGTTTTTGTTAAGTATTTTATTCGCCTTTTTTTAATTTCAATTTGGAAGTTATTTTTTTATGGGAAACTTAGGGGCTTATTTTGATCAATTTTCGGGGACAGACTTAATGCAAAATTAACATGCATGCGCATCGATTGAAACAAAACCGGTGTTCTGAAAACTTTTGGCAAGAGTGCATTTTATGACCACGGCATGGCATTTGGTCAATTAGTCAATTTTTTGGGTGAAATAATTTTGGTCAATTTTTGGGAACAGACCGACCAACCGACCGAAAGACAGACAGACCGACCGACTGAAAGACAGACAGACAGACAGACTGACCAACCACCAAGTGACATGTAGAAGCTCCTGCCAGAGCTTAAACAAACTTATTAGCAAACCAACAGAATGTTAATTTGTTGACCTCTTTTTGTAGTTTATAGTCATTTCATGGCAAGGGATCTTCTGTGAGAGAATCCACCCTACACAATGCAGGGTTTTCAAATTTGCCATGTTCTTTTCTTCACGTATGTTTCAGCCCCATAGACCGTGCGTGCATTTAGTTGTCTTCTCACGCATGCGCAATGGTTTCCTCCGCATCGTCAGCTTGCAAACAGCAGTAGCAGACGACACACTGAACGATTGTCTGGTTTTCATGTCTTTTTTTATCCTTCTCAAACGTACTTAAAAGATGATTCAAACCAAAAATTATCAGTAGACCAAGTGAACAAAGATATAAATTGTCTCCACAGTGTGGTATGGTACTAAAAACCTTTTCAAATATATAAAAAAAACCCAATAATTATGGAAAAAAACGTACAAAATGAAAAGGAAAAACATCGTTCGCTTTTGAGTTTGGTTTACACATTTGGAAAATTTGCCGGGTTTACCTTAGATCAGCCGTAGTACCATCGGAAAGGATGATAGATTATTATCATTTTACAGGTGATTTGATGTAAGAAGGAAACCTGTAGCTTATAAAAATCGTCATTTTTCGAGTAAACCCATTTTGAAAGCTTCGTGCACAAATAAACTGGTCCCATTTCAGGGCCGGGAACCAGTCAGTTGTAAATCGTTTCAGTTAAATGTATACATTTCCAACGCGTCGAAAGATTACAAACAGAGCGCCGCGGCACCTGGCTAGCCATGTTTACGGGCCAGATTCCAGGGTCTGTGTACAGTACAGGTACGTGCACAATAACGTTACATTCAACGAAAAAAAACGTATAACGTGAGACCTTACTTTTCTCATTGAAACGGTTTCCGACTTAAATGATATTTATACATCGCACTTTCCGTGGCATCCTTTACCATTTTTCAGTGAAGCCAAGTTTACAATTACTCGGCAAAACTGAAAAACTATCCCCTAAACTGTCGCCTGTTTTGACTTTGTGACCCAATACTTTCGTACTACACGACACTGAAAAACAAAAAAAATGCATCAAATACTCTCTGTTTTTTTGCGCTAAGGTTTGCAAAAGTGACTTTGATTGCCTTAGATTCCTGTCCACGTGGAAAGAAAAATTTATCAAAGTACTTTAATTCGAGCGTGATGTTGACCGATACTTCCACTGGGTCAAACTGCGACTGCAGATATCCATTTTTGCTGATTATCTGTATTTCATATTTTGAGTGCGCATGCGCGCAAACTAAATGAGCGGCTGAAACATACGTGTCTTGTATCATGGGTGACCGATAAAAAAGTTATTGGCAAGTAGAAGTATGACAGACTGACAAATAAACCTAGGGAAAGTTAAAAACACAGTAATTTTCCTACCTACATTGTACCAACCTGGATAATTGTTAGGATGTTAGAGTAAACGCACACATATTTGGGGATTAAGTGAACCTACCATGATACGGGTCTTGACACACATCCATGGCTTGGCCAGTGTCAATTCTTGCTGTCCTCTTTGGAGGTTTGTGGCCATGAACTTCCTGTATGCATCTTCATCGGTCTCTGCAAGCTCATCCAGCATTGACCAAAAGCACTGTGCCTGCTTCATCAGGTCATGTTGGACGCCTGTCGCCATACTTTACTGAAATTGGTGAAACAAGGCAAACAAAGAAATTGGTCATTCAGTAATGAGTGGTTGTACCCGGTCATGCTATTTAGTGTCAATTATATTCAATTGTATTTAAAAAGGCCGGTTCCTGCTCACACAATCATGTACAATGTTTTGCTTGATAACAAACGGAACGTCTTTCTGCGTACCGACCGTGTGTATTCATGAGGTCTATGGTGACTCATGTTTATTCATTGCATCATTGTTGAGATAACAAAAGCGCACGGCTGGTCTAGCTCATTAAAGTTGCCGTGCTTGAACGCACACACCCATCCAGTCTGCAGATTCCCGCCCTCCTTGACAACTGCAGACTGCGGGCATTCATTATCGAGATGCGGCCTAAACACAATCAGCATCAACAAAGCTTCAAGAAGTACATGTGCACTCTCAAGCTTCCAAACAGGATTCTGAAAGGGCTCTCTCATTGACACACGTGACTCAGCTGACATGTGTACATCCGGGTACCTGCATTTCAGCATCGCCTTTGTACATGTAGAAGGCAAAGTTAGGCAGTTGAGAATACAGTCAGTATGTCGAGTTCAACTTGGTGAATAGAAGTAAACAACCGGAACTTTACTTAGATCTGCCTGTCACAGCAAAATACCCGGCAGAAATGTCTAGGAACTTTGAAACTTCAAAGGCTGTAACTCGCTATAGAAACACTGTATCGCCATACAGTTTGCACTAGCCCTATTCTATGACCACGCACTGGAGTAAACTCTATAATAAGGGCAATACAATGTACATATGAACAAAATCATAACTTATTGGCAATGAGAGACTATACAAAGCAGATTCAAAAATCAAATTATTACTTATTTAATAAGGGAATAAATGTGTGCTCGAGAGGTTTTTATCACTCTGTTTAATACCGCTTAGAGTCTGGGTGCTGAAAATTACCCGAGCCAGAGGCGAGGGTAAATATCAGCACCCAGACTCTAAGCGGTATTAAACAGAGTGATAAATACCGACCGAGCACATATTTATTTGGAGTTGATATGGATTGCCGCCGGCAAACCTTTAGTAAACGTTAGTTTGCCGTCATTACCTCCGGCAAAATATCCACTATCTAAGATTTATAAGATGCTAAAACTAAAGTACATAATGTAAATCTTACTGAATTGAAAAACTCCAAATTCGGCCACTTAAATTGTTGTATCTCCAAAATGCAAACACCTATGAAGCTGATTCAAACGCCATTGATTTTGTTGTGTAAGTCTCTTCTCAGTGATACAAAATGAAATTCGCCGGACTCCTTAACTAACATGACTAAAGCAACAGACGCCAGCAGTCACACTGAGTGTGCATGTCACTTTTTGTCAGTCACTGCTAAAACTTTGTTATGTTCGTTTGTTCTTACTTTTGGCGTGAAATCGGTGACAACAACTCTTGTATGGCCTGTAGACAATCCGGCCTCTTTTTTGTCTCGAAAAGTTGCATTGGCGGGCGCCCTCTCTAGTTCACGTAGAAATCTAATATTCTGAGGGCGCCCTTGTTAATTAACGGTGGGCCGGGGGTGGGATTAATGTTTGTGCGGGAAGACTTTTAACAATGAATGTAATTACCAATAATTTAACACCCCCCCAATAAAAAAAAAAAAGTCTAGAATGTCAACTTTCATGGAAGAAATACTCAGGCTGACTCATTTGTTGGGACGCCAAAAGAATCGTTGAAATGACCAAAGCAACGTAGTGTGTCTATCGCGAAACATAAATTTGATTTCAGATTTAGTTCTTTGATGTTCTTGCACAGGTTCTGTTCATTCGCCTATCGTTGATTCATGAAAGGGGATGAATTGGGGGTGGGGGGGGGGAATTTTTATAGCCGATATAGTTTACAAGTTCCATTTTTTGTTATTAATTGGGTGCAAAAAAATATTTAAAAAGGCTTTTTGTTTTCAAATAAGAGTCGCTATATAAGCCCACAACAGCAAAACACTGCAGGTCCACAACAAAACAATGTATTGAAACAATGAATAATTCAAGACAACTTCAACTTATTTTAGTCAGGTGGCTTAGACCCAATATTTGACAAGATCGTGACCAACTGGTCCAAAGCAACAAACTTAGCAAATATGTTGTTATAGCCTTAGAGAAGATATTTTGAAGGGGTGACACCTGAAGTTCTTTGGGAAGGGTGCCTAATTTGCATAAATCGTTAATCCCTAATGTGTAATACATAATCAGTGGCGTAGCCAGGAATTTTTCATGAGGGGGGCGGGGAGGGCTGGAACATATCATGGGGGGGGGGGGGCGTCATGTAGATCAATGATATATTTTTTAGAAACTCAAAATCTCAGTGGGGGGGGGGGGGGGGCAACGCGACTGGGGGGCGACAAGATTTCATGGGGGGCTGTCCCCCCCCCCCCCCCCCCCCCCGGCTACGCCTCTGTACATAATGAAGTTGGTCCACCCTCATCTGTGCAAGTTGGCACATACGGTACAGATATTTGTTTTCATTTTGTTTCCTCGTATGTGTGGACATAATTCAATGATGATGATGCCACTTCAAGGCTGAGGGGAGGCATGTGACATGTATCGATAATACTTATTTAAAAAAAGCAGCAAAGATGGGAGTTACATGACATACGGAATTAGTTACATGACAGGAACGGAATTTAAGAGGAAACATCAAACACATCCAAATTTATTTCCATTTATTTTACCCATGCACTTGGTCCTTTCTACAGTTTTGTTTTCTCATACAAAGCCAGCCGCCAAGAGGTCAGTAATGATACAAACAGAATTTAAGGGGAAACATCAAACACATCAAAACTTATTTCCATTTATTTAACCCACCCTTGGTCTTTCTACAGTTTTGTTTTCTCATACAAAACCAGCCGTAAAGAGGTCAGTAATGATACAAACAGAATTTAAGGGGAAACATCAAACACATCAAAACTTATTTCCATTTATTTAACCCACCCTTGGTCTTTTCTACAGTTTTGTTTTCTCATACAAAACCAGCCGCAAAGAGGTCAGTAATGATACAAACAGAATTTAAGGGGAAACATCAAACACATCAAAACTTATTTCCGTTTATTTAACCCACACTTGGTCCTTTCTACAGTTTTGTTTTCTCATACAAAACCAGCCGAAAAGAGGTCAGTAATGACACAAACAGAATTTAAGGGGAAACATCGAACACATCAAAACTTTTTTCCGTTTATTTTACCCACACTTGGTCCTCTCCAAATGTCTTTTTTTCCCCCTCATAATTATCCGTGATGAAGTACCGTACATCGAAATGTCTCATATATTACCAATATCGTTTGTTAAAGGCATATATCATTGCATTTATCCGAAAAGTAAATACCGACTAATTATCGACAAGCTTACTAAGTCTTGGATTATAGACTAGTACCATACATCCCGTGAAGTTTATTGTAGGTGAATCCCAACGATCAGTGAATATTAATAGTCAGGTGGCTTAGATCGAATTTTTGACAAGATCGTGACTGACTGGTCCAAAACACCAAACTTGGCAGATAGATTCTTATAGCCCTAGAGAAGATATTTGGAAGCAACCTCGTCCCCAGTGCTTACTTTATTTCCAACGTTGTTTCCAATAGTAAACCCTGGATAGGAAACTTCATTCCTGCATCCTGATTCGATACCGCAATTGGCTAGAAATGGATTTATATCGTGTACTTTGTGTTGGTATTCACAACGTGCAGTACATGTTTTCACGATCATTCGTCCACGCCTTCTCGAAAATATTCATTTCCTTTCCAGTTTGTTAATATTAATATGAAATGTGATACTACATGTTGTCTCGTTAAGATCGTAACAGTTTAATTAAAATAAAATCATGTTTTTGTAACTCACACCATGCTCGCGCTGCGACGAATTGATTATGTTTTACCCCAGACACCGCATACAAAAACAAACACAAATGTAACGCACAGGCAGGCACCAGACTACTCCTAATTTGCATACGTTTTCAAAAATTTTGCACATGCAAATGATCCGATACCAGGGTGAGAGAGCAGGCAGTGGTGGGCGCGTACTGCTCGACACCCTGGGGACGAGGTTGATTTAGAAGAGGTAAAATCTGGACTTTTGCCGAGTGAAATGGAAAAGTCCAGATTTGACCGAGCGATAATATTCCTCCCATTTCTCAATTTAAAGCCACTCAATATTTGTTTTATATAACTGACATATAGATCCTTGTCATTTGATATTTGAACTTTTATTTCAATACAAAACTGGAGGAAAATGTATTTCTCTCTTTGAAACCACCCCTTCACGAAAATGTTTGAATCCAACGCTGTAGCGCTTGCTCTTTGGAACAATACGCGCTACGCGCAACGCTGAACGTGCATACAAGCATACACCGCGTCATGATCCTAACTGTTGAATAGTATTTCCCATTCCCCATGGGCGGATAGTACTTTTTGAGCGGCGGCGTGAATAGGAGCAATAACAAATGTCACGTGATGTGAGTTCCACCAGTCGAATGACTAGGATCTGTATGTCGGTTATATAAAAGAATTTATAACACCTCACCCACAGATTCTGTGTCTTGATTGGCCGAGAGCGAGTCACATGTTACTTTCTAATTTTGCTATCTTTGCCACATTTAGCTTAAACTCGACCATAACCCAATCTAAAAACACGTTAAAATTGTGCAGCAGCAGGATTCCAGTTAAACCAGTGAGTTTGGCGGTTTTGAGACATCATCTTTCATTGAAAAAAACACTTTTTCATTTTGCCGACGCGCATGGCTACGGCGACGCGCGCGCATACCAGAAACCGGAGCTTTTTTTTTTGGGTATTTGTGTGCAAATGGATGCTGGTGTGCGCGTTGCGTGTAGCTCGTATTGTTCCAAAGAGAGTGCGCCGTAGACTTGGGTTCAAACATTTCGTGAAGGGGTAGTTTGGAAGAGAGAAATACATTTTCCACCAATTTTGTATTGAAATTGAAGTTTATTTCAACTGTGTTCAGATTTAGATAATTTAAAATATTAAAATCAAGCAGAATCTGTGGGTGAAGTGGTTGACCTCTTTTTGTAGTTTATAGTCATTTCATGTCAAGGGATCTTCTGTGAGAGAATCCACCCTACACAATGCAGGGTTTCAAATTTGCCAGGTTCTTTTCTTGTAGGCCTAACGTGGGTTACCGATAAAAAGTAAAAAAGTAAAAGTATGACAGACTGACAAATAAACCCAAGGAAAGTTAAAAACAAAGTAATTTTCCTACCTATCAACCTGGATAATTGTTAGGATGTTACCGTAAACACACACATATTGTCAGCCTAAGTGAACCTACCATGATACGGGTCTTGACACACATCCATGGCTTGGCCGGTGTCAATTCTTGCTGTCCTCTTTGGAGGTTTGTGGCCATGAACTTCCTGTATGCATCTTCATCGGTCTCTGCAAGCTCATCCAGCATTGACCAAAAGCACTGTGCCTGCTTCATCGGGTCATGTTGGACGCCTGTCGCCATACTTTACTGAAATTGAAAAAGAAGGGAGCAAAATTTTGAAAATGGCGTCCACGCGATATTCGCAACGCAGCCCTCACCGATAAACGGTAAATTTCACTTTTCATCCAGATTGAAAGTAAAGCTTAGTATCTCGATCTTCAAATCATAGATCTGTAATTGTATCTTAGGTGGCATATGTAGTTATTCTGTGGCCGTTTTGAGGGTGAAATCTGATGTTTTATGTTGGCAAATGGTTGCAACCATTTGCCAACAAAAACATGTTCATTATTTGATACGCCATGTAAGTACTATCGCCAGATCATGTCCAAATGTTAAAAATAATGCAGGGGCTACTGTTGCGGCAATTGCTATCGTTACAGCATCGTCTGGCTCCCTGACCTAATAGTAAATGTCCTTCGCACAACTGCATGTGCGCACATCACATGACAAGGATTAGGGTCTGTGGATGGACAGTTCACCGTACGCATACAAAATCATAGCGGGTACCAACAAAATCAAAGAAAGTTCTTGTTTTGAAGTAGATACAAAATGTTGATTGTTTAACAGCACCATGGTTTAAGATGGTTTGTATTGATCATGTGTATGCTGCAACTTTTGTGCAAACAAAATTTTCCATCTTCTTTTTTACTACAAATACAATAGGAAAGAGTTCCATACATGGACATCACTAATATTTCCGATAAAATGCCCTAAAAAGTCCAATTTAGCAGGGAAATATTGAAGCATTTACTGAGAAACACTTGGAATTGTTCAGCCCAGTCTCATAGGGTTTGTGCACAGGGTGTCAAGTGATGTCCAGGTGGGGTATGGAAGTCTTTCTGCTTTGTTTATCCACAGACCATTGTTGTCATGTGATGTGCACACGCGCAGTTGTAACTCCGATGGGGCTTACATTGTGTACTGAGACTTGGGTAATCGTTATCTTCAGGACACCTCTATTTTTTACGAGTTCCGTTCAAAACTGACTTTTGCATGACTGTTCAGTACCGAAGTGACTTTTGAGGGCCAGTCTTTTGTCTTCAGATTATAAACTCATGTGACTTTCCTATCTTGTTTTTTGCAATCAGAGACGACATGCACGTTGCACTTCTCACAAGCGTGCAAGCCAGACAGAATGAAAGCCTGATGCTGATTGGCCGATATTAATAAATAACAAAATTTTAAAAAAATTATCAGCCAATCAGCATGATTAGCATTGAGCCTACATTATAGCTCCATGATTGCATCAAGCTTTCAAAGTTGCCATCTTGTTTTTGAACCTGTTTTCTGGTTATTGTCGTCCCCTTTCACCCCATAATTTCCTTCATAAATCAAAGACAGGCCCTCTTTCATGTCTTTCCACAAAATACTAAACAAAAAGGAAAGAATGCAGTGCCGCCAGTATTCAGCGTTTGTGCACAAAGTCTATGGAAATTCAAGAAGATTCTCAAAGTATTTTTTAACCAAATTGGAAATGATTTTCAGCCCTAGATTCATGTCTTTTTAATATTTTTACAATGACTGACCTTTATTGAGATGATGTATGAAGACAATGTGGCGTCAGGTTGTAACGTCTCTCTAAAAACGTTCCTTTCTTGCTGAACTTCAGGAGTTTCACCAACTTTCATGACTTTTGTTTACGATCGACCGGGGGACAGGCGCCCTCTCTAGTTCTAGTTGGACGTAGAAATCTTACATTCTGAGGGCGCCCTTCTCAATTAACGGCGGGGGGGGGGGAGGGGATTAAAGTAAACCGTTTGGCACATAAATTTGTCTCCGTGCTAGACTACTATTTTGTCAGGCGCGCCGAGCGCGCCCTTTTTCAGCAGAAACCTTTAGTTGACAAAAGTGTGAAGGTGAAATGTATGGGGTAATGCCCTGGTAAACTTATCGAAACAAACGACTTTCAATAAAGGAAACGGGTACATATTTCTTAAGAGGATTATGTTGCTTATATCAAAATTAATTCGGATTGCATTTTTCAAAGAAACATTTAACACTATTCGGTCGTATTATTTGTATTGTTCGACGCTTTCTCATGAACACACTATTTATTTTATCATATTAGATTTATTATAGACAACTACCCTCAAATTTCGCTCGCCTACCCCCGCCCTGCAAACTGTTTGCAGGGCGGGGGGGGGGGGGGGGGGGGGGGGGGGCGTATGAGCGAACCCTCACACTTTAATAGGCTTGTGTCACAAGGGCATTACATTTCAACAGGTAACATCAAACACTATTATAATACACATAGAGCAGTAGAGTGGTGTCAGCGCGACAAATCAATCCGAATTAAAACACAACACACTGGTTGAGGCACGATAATTCCAAAAGTGCCAAGTGTGATGAACTCATTGCCTCAATAATTGGTCGTGATGTCAAGAGGAGGTCCATTAAATTACAATTAAAAGGGAACATCAAACACTTTATATCAAAACAATTCTCAAGCAGTAGAGTGGTGCGAAAGGACATTTCCGCACATTTTTAATTTTGCCCACTAATATTTTATTTTTATTTCAAAGGAGGGCGCGTTTTACAACCACCGTTAAGGATTTTACCATTGTACATGCACCACCGACACAGGCATTATGGACGGACACACTTACTCATAAATTAACTGATACATTGAATTCAATTACAGCCAGGAGAGTCATAACAAATAGAAAAAAAAATACACAAAGTAATTGTTGTTCTCCCCGTAAATATTATAGAAATTTGTCAACACCGGAGAAAAAACGCGCCCATCCGCAATCACAGTCTATAGGCCTATAGAACAAATCCAAAGTCAACTTTATTGGAGCGAAAACAACAATCGTTGTATGCACAATAACTCAATAAAATTATCTTGCGATAAGCTGAAATTTGGGTTAATATGTGATGTCATAAAGACCATTACTTTTCAATATTCAGGGGAAATCTCATACTATATTTCATGCACTTAAAGAGCAGAGAGCAAGGAACAGACAGAGCGCGCGCGCGGCGTCCCCACACTTTTGTCAACAATCGTTTCATGCAAAAGATGTTAAAATATATATATTTAAATTAGGCAAAAAAGTGACTTTTCTCCAAACAAAACAGAATTTCCTTTGAAGGTACAAATGAGTATCAATTAATATTTCTCTTTTGCGTCATGTAATTTTTCAATTTCAAAATAAAATGCTTTTTGCAAAGCTATTTTCAAAGGTGAGTTTCTGAAGAAACAATACCAAATAAAATTGCAGATTTTGAATATTTTGTGGCACGTCCATTTTCCTGTACTACAACTTGTACAAGGCGTCCGGAAGCCTAACACCATTACTCCAACACTCATTGTCAATCGTCCACGCACCCTCCCACACTCCCGCGCTGCCCCGCCCCCACCTTGGCTCGCAAATCCAGATAATCTACTTATTACTGTAGCTAAACCTCTTAGTCAGATGGCCTAGCGGTCTAAGCCACCTGCGGGATTCGAACCCGTGCCCGGGCGCTTCAAAGGCGTAGACTTTGGAGCGCCCAGGCACGGGTTCGAATCCCGCCCAAGTTTTGACTTAAACACAATTTTAAGTATAAGAAAATATCTTCTTGATATTTTTTTAGGGGGGGGGAGGTTCAAAACTCTTCATTGGCCAAGAGAACGAGTGAACATCACAACCAATTATTTTAAATATTAAACAGTGATTAAAACCAATGTTATTGAGGAGAGAGATTAAGAGATGGCTAGTAAGAGGTTTAACATTTGAGATATACTTCAAATTGCTCAAATTAATAGGGCCGTAATATTGTTGTCAACATTTGAAAACAAATAAGAACAAAACAAGAAAGACATTTTTGGGGCGCTGGTCAAATCCGACGATCATGTGGTCACGATAACTAAAAAATACATGTGTCAAATTCTACATTAAATTGAAATTGCGTCTGTTGCTGGTCCTAAATGTCTTAAATAATTATTTGACATATCAAAAAGAGTAGGAAAACAATAAAGATATGTGAAAACACATTTCAGTGTTTTTTGTTTCCTTTGCAGAATGATCAAACCATTAAGAATGTTTTACTTAATGACGTTTTATTTTATGTTAAATTTATGGTGTTTTTTTCGAGTGCCGAAACATTAATTCAACATACAAGCCGCCGCACCACTGGTGTTTCTCAAAGAAAAATATTTGTCTTGACTTTCATCTTAATTTCTTTTTGATGGCCATCCAATTGCATTGTCAGTAAAAAATATTCACAGCAAAACAAGCTCACCTGCCGAAAAGCGACAAAAAGAAAAAAACAAAGAAGCCCATACCCACTTTCTGTTTCGGACATCGACTGCAAAAAAAAAAAAAAAAAAACCACAATATCTCATTTCCTAACCGTCAGTGTCATTTAGATTCTATGCCATGTTTGTATCTTCAGCAATGTGCGACCACAAGATGGCGCTCTTCAAATCATCTGAAGTCGGTTGCCTGAATCAACAGAATAGAAAAGAAAACTTTGAATCTCTGCCATACATTGTGAAAACATATTATACAATTCGAAGAAGACAACTCATTTGCAAAGTAAACGTGGAATAATAAGTCAGCAATAATTGTTGATTTAAAAAAAAAAATATGACGACAAAATTCTTCTAATCGGTAGGCCTATCTCAATTACGTTGTTTTGTTTTCGTTGGTAATAATTTCATCAGTTTCACCCTAAGTCTGTCATGATGTTGACCTCAGTCGCGAAATACATCATGTGCAGCCTGGAACGGTCTCATTGTGTCTTACGCTGACAGAGGATCGTGATCTTGACCTTGATCTTCATCATGACATCAGTCGACGTCACTGCCACGTGATTATTGTCTCGACAATGCCAATTTTAGGCTTTGAAATAAGACTATAGGCCTACATTTTAAATGTTAAAAACATTGACAGCCATGAAAGTCAAAGTTTTCCCACCAATAAAAATATTTTTCTGCACCCATACATTTAGGGCAAAAATTTGTAAAATATCCAAACTTCTATAACAAAATTGCAAAACAATTGTGAGCCCCCCCCCCCCCCCCAGCCAAATCCTGGGTGCACCATTGACTTAAACTTAAAGCAATAGAGTGGCCGGGAAAATATTCAGTTTCATTGGTAATTTTTGGCAACGACAATTGTTTGTCTTACTGAGTCCTAGGCTTGTTTTACTAGTAATGACCAAAAAGGCGAAATTTCACGACTTGTCCTTAATCTTTCAATTTCTTGAATATTCAACTGAAATAATCTTATCCCCCTGTATTAAAGCGACAACAAAAGCCATTACAAAAAGTCCATATTCCATTTCCGTTTTTGGACACCAAAAACCAAAACCCTTATCCCGACAGCAACGCAACCATTTATTTCCAAACCGTCAGTGTCAACTCTCATTTTTGTCCCATTTCTTAAATTCTAAGCCATTGCATCTTCGGCAATGTTTTACTGCAAGATGGCGCTCTTCAAATGTATCATCTGAAGTCATCACTAGCACCATGGAGCTAGCACTGCCTGAATCAACACTGCAACGAAAAGAAAAGAAAACATTGATTCTGTGGCATACAATAATATTCTGACAACAAGTCAATCAATTTGATTACTCATGCATTTGTAAAGTTAATGTGGAATATTTAGGCAGCAATAATTGTTGATATTACTTCTAGGCCTACATGATGACAAAATTCTTCCTAGTAGTTGGCCTATATAAGTTGTTTTGTTTTCGTTAATTGGTGTAATAATTTCATCAATTTCACCCTAAGTCTGTCATGATGTTGACCTCAGTCGCGAAATACATCAGTGTGCAGCATGTAACGGTCTTATTGTGTGCGCTGATCAGAGGATCGTGATCTTGACCTTGATCTTCATCGTGACATCAGTCGACGTCACTGCTACGTCATGTACGTCTTTCAAAAAGATATGGCTACTTATTTTACATGACAGAAAATCATGATAATTTACATGCCTACATTAACGAGCAATAAACACATGCATACGCCCGATGTAATTACATTGTGATTGTGTTCTTTAACGTCATGACTACATACGTCACATTATTTTTTTTGCTTGTAGGCTTGTAGTCTACAAGTTCATGACCATTGATCTGGTGGGATTCTTATCTTAGATCGCATTCAGGATACTCAGATCTCTGACCCTTGACCTTAGATTTTAGATATCCCTGATCTAATCATGGCTCCTCATAACTATTTCAGTCGTCGTCGCAGTCTTAAGGAATAATTATTATATTTCTCTTCCAAGATGTAACTGCCTTAATTGGCAAGGGTATTGTATCACATCTGTCTCCATGCAGTCCATCATAGCCTGAGACTAATTTCCATAATTTCTTGGAAAATATCCTTATTATTTTGTGACGTGCCTAATTATATGCATCTTAATCAATTTTTCTTTGGATATTCTTTGGCGAATGTTATTGTTTCAATCTCACTTTGCAAGCTCCCCCTTTTCAACTTCCCATGGCTGGTAAAATGTTAGGTTTCTCTTGTCCAGTAGGCCTACATGTAAAATCCCCTTTCCGTTACTGATGAAGTATAATTATAAACAGTGACTTTAAGAATTAGGCTTACCTTTTCCCTCATAATGTCCACGTCTTTATGGTTGTTTACGAATACAGGCCTAGCACTCCTCGCGATAAACTTATGAAATTCGGTCTCCTGTAATTTTAAGGTTTGCCTCGTGCGCGGAAAGTAGTGGAGGTTGAATTCTTTACATTAGTGGTTTCATTTCGTATCGTTTGCGATTCAGTTCATTTCACCTCGAATGTTGCCGTGAATTACGGAGCAAAACGAACACGGCGACAGCTTCAAAGTCGTCTGGGTTACATAGAATTAGTTTACATCGTCACTATTCTCATGGGCATCAATTTTGGAAATATTTTATCGCAGAAAAAAAGAAAGGAAGTTTAAAACAAAAATACTCACAAGGTGTAAATGTCCGGCATCCATCTTGAAATGCAAGCAGCAGATGAGCGGGCGAAAGGGCAGACGACGGGTTAGGTTCAAGGCGTAATGCGGTTCAAAAACCCTATCACTTGTTTATCTCGCCGCACATCACAAAATGATTTTTTTTTCTATTTATGTTTTACTTGTGTCTCGGGTCATGACTTGTTTTTATTTATCACAACGATATAATGGCCGGATCATGCTGCTGAATAGGAAACTATCAAACCATATTAAACCATTTTATCAGAAAATGGGGTTCTATTTTTCTTTATCCGCGGACTAACACGCACTAGTCTCAATGTTCGCTGAAAAAAGGTGTAAAGCGGTTCTGATTGGTCGAAAGTCAACAGGATATTCTGGGGTTGGCTGGGATTGGCCAAGATACATAATTTGCATATGGCATGTCGCGTGCCAGGTGTGGAATTTGGATGACAATAGCTATTTGCATAATTCTTCGGGAAAAGCCCGAGTCAGAGGTCAATGCTTTGTATTGTGCGTCAGTACGGGTCACACGACGACAGTTTCATGACTGCAGTGCTGAGATTGTATGGAATCGATCGTGCTGGTAAATTTTAATTAGAAAGAAGCGACATCTCAACAGCCAACAGTAGTAACTGGGGTCCCTTGAAGGCAAGGGCGGATCCAGAACACAATTTTTTTTGGGGGGGGGCCAAAAATTTTTTTGGTTTCCCCCAAAAAGTGGGTCAAAAAAATTACGGCGTGGGGTTCGGGGCCCGCTTAAGGGCCCCGAAAAATTTTTGGATTCTAGATGCTCTGTGGTGTGATCTGAGGCGATTTCTGACCACTTTAACCAATGTTTTTTTTGAGGAAAACATGGTGGTGTACTCATTGCCTGCCTTTATTGCGATGTCAAAAAGTGGGTCAACAAAATTACGGCGTGGGGTTCGGGGCCCGCTTAAGGGCCCCGAAAAATTTTTGGATTCTAGATGCTCTGTGGTGCGATCTGAAGCAATTTCTGACCACTTTAACCAATGTTTTTTTTTGAGGAAAAGATGGTGGTGTACTCATTGCCTGCCGTTATTGCGATGTCACATAAAAAAAAAAAAAATTGATTTCGTTTTGGGGGGGGGGGGGCCATGGCCCCCTTTGGCCCCCCCCCTGGATCCGCCCTTGCTTGAAGGAGAGGGGAGGGTTCTATGAGTCTCATTGGAGGCACGCAAAAGGTTTGGTCATTGTTCTTTTAAAGATATTTGCAGATGTTTTCTTTACCCATACCCGGCCATATCAGAATATCATTGCCAATCATTTTGTGACTTTTATGCTTTCGTCAAGACCGTGAATTTATTATCAGAGCTCTTTATAGAGATGCTTGCCACGGATTTTACTTGCTTGGAAAAATTCGGTTTAATAATTATTTCATTGTAAATTCGATGAGTTTTTAAAATATCTTTTGTAGAAAAAAAGGCACGGAAAACGAAAATGGGAAAATCAGATTTATCTTCACAACCTTCCCCGGGCGCCGGCGAACGTATTTTCCGATTTGGTTGCCCACAGTATGTAGCTTGCGCCACCTGTTGTTCAGTATTTGATACATCCCTCGACGCGATCGCACCATCGGTCGCGCATGCGGCACGCGGCGTCGATCGTCGTGGTGTCAGATAAAAATTGTTTTGCCCGTGGAGCTATTGTTGGCCGTGATTTTACACACAGACTCATAAAGTTTTGATTAGCATTTACAGGATAACTAGTTTAGTACTAGAAGCCTTCGAAAGAATGTCAATTGCGTCCTGAATTCATAACGTGTATCCTCGAGCTCTACCCTCCATATTCGACGCAGCTTATAACGCCGCCACATGGCATGATCGTGTCGTTTTAGGAGGTCTGACGACGTCATCAGATAAGGTCAGTTAAAGGTTGAAAAACATGAATCTGGACTGAGAAACTGAACTCTCCATAGACTGACTGTGTGTAGTTAATTATGCAAATTAATTGTAATTTATCACGTGATGACAATTGAAAAATCTGGAAAAAATGTTGCAACCTGAGGCTGCAGCCACTTCCAATTCCACGCTTGTGTACAATGTCTATGGAGACTAAGGACATTTTCTAAGTATTTCCTAACAAAATTGGAAATATTTCTCAGTCCCAGATTCATGTCCTTAACACTTATCATCATTTTTGGAACAAATGACCTTCATTGAATTGATATATAGAGAAAGAGCGTCAGGTTGCGACATTCTTTTCAAAAATCTGTGTGCGCCATGTATGTGGGTACCATACCACCACTTCCAGGTACAGCTGGTTAAATTTGCGTCTGGTGCCTTGTCGTGGAAAGCAAGACGACTGTTTCATGTGTTGCGCGTTCACGCCGAAGGCACTCGCAGTCTAATGCATGAAACAGTCAATTAGAACGCATGTCCATTCCCCAATAGACCGCTTGCAGACGCGTTCGATAATCGACGCGCGAAGGCGCGCGACGCCATGTTGTGGGACAGGCGTATATCAATTCACGCACATTTTGTCCCATAACATGGCGTCGCTCACCTTAGCGCGTCAATTATCGAACGCGTCTGCAAGCGGTCTATATGGAGCGCGTGACCAAGGCCTTTGTTGCTGTGTCTATAGCTGAGTTTATTTTATCCATGTCTAGACGTGACAACGGGTGAATGACCGAAGACCCGATATATAGAAAGCACCCACTGATTGGTAACAATCTAGAGGTCAAGATGCAGTTGTCTTGCATAACTAATCAGCAAATCTGTTCAAAAATTATAGAGCATGGCTTAGATTGCCATGGTCTATTATATAGACTAGCACATACATTGTGTATTTGGCGCAGTAGAAACACCCCTATATCTGAGTGGAACAACCCGCTATATCGCAGCGGCGCAAACATGCTTTGGCCTCTCTTTTTAAACTTTGTGCGCGGACGTCCTTTCCAGCCTTGATTTCATTTGTGGTTTTTTATGGGTAATCCAAATCAATTATTTCATTGAAAAATACTCAACGACTTCATGCTGTGTTGGAACACTCAAAGAAATATTTAGACTCTGATTTTTGTTAACCAACAGACTTTGACTGATGTTATTTGACCTCTGAAAATTGGGAATCAGCCAAAGCAGTCCTGTATGGCGGTCGTGTGGAAAGGATGCAACCGTGTGGGATGGCCGTCACTACAAGCAGTCACTTCTTGGTAAGCCGAACATGATCTTTTATTAATTTAAGTCGCCCCATTCATGGGGAGGGGGAGGGGTAGACGTTTTTGGAGGGAGGGGAGATAGGGCAACTAGAACCAAATCTTAAGCCCTTTTCACACTAGAGCCTCTCAACCTGGGTTGAAATCAACCCTGGGTGAACCCAGTGCCGCCCTGGGGTGAGTTTTTTTAAATTTCAACCCCACGTTCAACCCCGCATTGTTTCTCACTTGTTTCAGGCAAATCAAGCTTATCATTCTCAGTTACTACTATTTGAACCCGGCCTGGCCAGAATTTCAACCCGGGTTGAAAATCTCAACCCTGGTCGGACAGGCTTGAGTTCAAACCGGGGCGAAATCAATCTCAAGGTCGACGCAGGGTTGAAAGTCTTTAAGTGTGAAACGATGCATGTTTTCAACCCTACATCAACCCTGAGATTTGTCTAGTGTGAAAAGGGCTTCACTTTAATAGAGAGAAACCATCGTCGCAAGCCTACTTTTGGACCCTTTCCCGCAAGACTAATGAAAATCCACTTTGTTCACCAAGCTATCTGGCATGTTTAGAATAAAGAATAACTACATGTGTATGTGTTTTGAACTCATTACAAATGTCCCCAAATTGGGTATTAAAGTCACAGAGTTTCGTGGGTGTCCTTAAAGCAATATGCCTTCAGAAACCACGAAGGCGGATACAATAGGGACCAACCATGTTTGTGCTTGTTTACCATCCTATCAAGATGGTAAAAAGAGAAAACAGGTCACGATGTAGCCGTTTTTTGGTGAGCACAGTGGCCCAAAACATTATTTTATCTGTTTTCCACAAATTTAGCATCAGAAATTACAGTTGTTTGAGCTGGAAGGCACAAATACCAGCTGTGCAAGTCAGAGTTTCGGATGTCCTAAGGTTTAGTTCAACAAAGTAATATTTAAAAGATGAATCATACAATTGCATGCTAATAAATGGCCTTATCCCAGGGACTAAAAAGGATGAATGCATTTATTTCTGCTCATTTCAAAACCTCAGATTTTACAAGTAAATTTGAATAGAATTTATTACAGTAGAGTTTGAAAGGTTTCATGAAAATCAACAAATCTTTGCTGAAACTAAAAACTGCAGTGATGGGGATAATTTATTTCATTAAATTCAAGTTGAAATGGCAACCAAATGTGTACAACAATGAAAACAGAGGTCTGGAATTCAATTCTTGAAAAGGCAAGGAAATTTCAAGGAGGCAGTCAGGCCAAAATCAAGGCAACGGAGGCCATAGCTTCCTGAAATTCAATACCATTGATTTGAAGATTTCTTAAAATGGTTGGCAACCTTTTACACTTGAAGAATTTGTTTAACCTTCAAAGAAAAACAATAAAAATGTCCATCAAGATAATCCCTTGGGAGTAAAGTTTACACAAGTCTTTATTCTGTGAATTCAGACAGGAAACCAAATTAATAGGATAAGTATTTGTGCTCATCTTTAGCAGACATTTTGATGACTAAATGATCATCCACATTAGTGTTTCATTGATATAAAATGCAAATGTACAAAGCTTCGAAATAATAACAGTAAACTTGATTTCTATGGAAAAACTACAAAAATGAAAACAAAACTACTAAACCTTTTTTTAAACAAAAGTGAGTGAATATTAAGACTAATTTTTAAAGTAATCTTGATTAACTTTCATAGTGATGTGTATGCTTTCAGGTACATTTTACATAGGATCATTTGCTGTTTGCAGGTTTTTTTCTCCAAAGCAACAAAAGTGCTCACTCTTTTAAGTAGGGTGCATAACAAGCATTCTGTTCAAGTCTTAGCTGAGTGGCTACTATACATTTGGGAGAAAACATAATGCACAAGTCTTTGGATCTCATAACTGGATTCTGTAGGCACCCCATTTTGAAACCACCTTCAATGTTTTGTTTTCTGACAATACCATTTCAGGTGGAATTATTTCACAGGGTATTTGTTACCAGTCCTATCTTCACTTTGAGGTTTCTGTCATTAAATCGGTAGGTGCATATCTGGGTAATTGCAAATGATCTTACATGGCTTTAGAAAGTGAAGTTAACAGAAAAACAGAATAATTAAAATTGTACAGGCTGTAATTTCTATTATCAGAAAATGTAATGTAGAGATAGCACAGAATACAATGAGTAGATGTAAGTTCTAGTTCTATGAGGAACAAATTGAAGAATATACATAAAGGGAGTTAACAAAGTCTTGTTGTGACTACTAAGATCTACATACAGTGGTGAATTGTTAAACACTTAAAACTAAAAGTCTACTTGAACATTTAATTTTTACAATAACATTGATACTTTGCAAACAAATTAATAATTTTTGCTAAAACCCAAACTGAAGTGATTTTTTTTTTCACTTTCAAGTTTTCTGAAATGGCAACAACAAATCCCAAAACACTGAAAACAGAGGTGTGCAATTAAATTCTTGAAAAGATGAGGCAATCTGTTTGGTTTGTAAGGAAAATTCTTGGAATAGAAATGTGCTATTTGTGTGGGACCTTTTCAAGGCAACTGAGGCCGTATAGCTTTCTGAAAATTCAGCTTCAGTCGAGCTGATTTCTAATCATTCAAACTGATGGGACATTTGACAGTCTGAGAAAAAATGTCAACACAATTTCAAATCAAGATAAAAACATTCTTATAAACATGAGTCTTAATTCTGTGAATTAAGACAGGAAACCAAATTAATTTTTACTCATCTTTAGCAAACATTTCAATGACTGAATTACCTTCAATAAACATGTAAGCGTATCGTAAATTCAAATGCGTAAACAGAAACTGCACAAATTAATATAAAAACTGAGTAAATAAAGGCTTATTGGACAGTAATCTGAGTACTAACTATCGTGGTGAGAGTACATGCCTAAAATGAACTTAAACAACCTGTATTTCACAAAATACTTGTAGTATGGTTGCATCTGAAGGATGAAGTGGTTGTAAAACTGTCTCAAAAGTTCTGTTAAAAGTAAAAATACATAATGGATTACATGTAGATTTTCCATTAGGAACAAATTTCAGAATCTCAGGGAGTTTACTAAATCTTGGCTTTGTCTCTAGCTTTGGCTTCTACAACTAAAAGCCTTTGATGAGGTCAAGATATAAACCTCATGAACACTGTCAACACAATTCTCCATTCTGTGAATGAAGATCTGAACCCACATTAATAGAATGAGCTTTGTCGCTCATCTTTAGGATGTATTTGGACAAGTCAATTGACTTGAAAGCAGCGTTTTATTAATTAAATCTGTACATGAAACTGCAAAAAAGTAACACAAAATTAACTGAGTGAATAAAGGCTTATCTTGAACACTAATATGCGCATATTTGAACTGAGTGATGCAGAATGTTGAATCTCAAGAATGAAAAGATCCTAAACATTTCTCAAATCTTTGTTGTACAAGCAGAATATATACAGCAACTTCCATCATCAACAAGTTAAGAATCTTAATTGTGTTTATGAAATCTTGGCTAAGTCCCTGGCTTTGGCTTTTAGCTTCATGATTTTTGTACACTGATGTAAACTTTATATTGGTCCATTTTCTTCTTCAGAGACACCAAATCCTGTCACACAAGGCCAATGGATGGTTGGTGCATTTTCACTGAGTTTGAACGTGGTAGGATTCTTAGAAATCTAGTGCCAGAGATGAAGTGGAAGCCACAACAAAGCCGGGTTTTCATAAACATCACAAAGAGTTGGTAAGTATTGGATAGATTGATGGCGATCCATGTACTGGGTGAGGGAGGGGTGTTGGGTTGAGGAGGCGGGGGTCATTACATTCAAACACCTCAACACCCACTAAACTCCCCTCTCCTTTCAAATTTACCATTTAATTCAGATTCCAGTCCTTGTACATATAAGATTAAAACAAATTATCCCAATCAAATCAAATGTAACTAGTCAATACACTGTTTATATAAGACTGTGTATAGTAACATAATGTAATTGATGCACTGTTTATTTAAGAATTTGTATGGTAAAATGATTCACATCAGAGGGATCTGGCAGTTTGGCTTTTTGAGGAGAGATGTGATATGAGTGGGACATGAATGTTGATTGGTGCTGTAATGACTGGACAATTTCATCCTCAACATTTGCTGTTGGGATGATGATGATTGCTAGTCAATGTCATGTTGGATGACATCACACCTTGTTGTACATCTTGATTGAGATGTTGTCAGCCACTGCCAGCTGGCCATTGGATGTGAATGTGATTCCACATAGGTCACACAGACCCTGAGCCAGGCAATCAAGAAACCTGCCATCTAGGTCATAGTGGTGAATATGACCAGTGCCAAACACACCTTGTTGCACTGCAAGGTAGATGCCTGAGCTGTCACAGCATACACCAAGGCACTTCACTGGCTTACCATTAATGTTTGGCCGGATGGTGGCATTTGTTTTACCTTTGCTATCAGCAATGTCCACTTTCTTTGTGTCACCTCCACTGATCACAACTCTATCAGTGTCGTCATCAACAGCCAGGTACCAAGGTGGAGTCTGCACTGGTATGGTGCGTAGGATCTCACCATCCGTGGGTTTGTGTTCAGTCCACACCATTCTCTTGATATCACCCACTACGATTGTACATGTACTATTTTTCACGGCTAGACTCTGTAGGTTCATTTCTGTCTTGTCTACCTGATGCTTGGGCACCGTTGGGAACTGCTTTACAAGAGTGTTGTCCTTCATGTTGAACACCTTGACATACTTGCTTCCCTCTTCCAACACAAGCAAGCGTTGCTCAGGATTGTGGATGGCTGCAACTGCCCGTGGATCTGTGGGTAAAGAAGAACTCAAATGTAACATATGCACAGTATATAAATGCACTATCACTATATATTCTCAATCTAATACCTATGATAACCTACCTATATAACAATGAATACATGGCGTGCCTTAAAGCCTGGTCATGTAGAATTAATAGGCCTACATGAACATTGTGCAGTCTTCAACCACCATACATGTATAATTGTGAATAACTGCAGTGTCTTGGAGATACAGTTTTGCAAAGTCTTTTATAAAGTTGATGCACTCTCTGTGCTATTCTCATTGTTCAAACATCAAAATAGATTAGTCTTATATTTACCCGTATTGTTGTTTTTTTTAGCAATAATAAGGTTGTTCAATTTTCAAATGAAGCATTAATTGACATAAACCCCATTTTTAGTCATCAAATAATTGTATAATAACAAACTGTATAATAACAATTTAGTTCTTGCAGACTTTAAGACACCTTTCACAAAATGTTCCAAGATTGGTGCTTACATCATAAACTAACAAGTGAAAAAAAAAGAAACTTGAAGCATATTGTTTTTGTGTGTGGTAATTTAAGGTCAAAGGTCATTTCGTAGCGCATTTTCTCTGTGCTTCACGGTATGATTTTGGTTTTATATAATGAAATGGAGGCCAATCAAAGCGCTTTAATATGATGTACAATTTGGCTTTGTATTTGCTATAGTTTTGGAGATACAAGTGTTGAAAGTTCGGAGGTCATGCTAATTAGTCAAAAGTTTGTTGACCCGTATCTCAGAATCTAACAAACTACAAAAAAAATCAGTTCTGGGGGTTTCTCATACAGGTCAATTGTCACACCAAACATCGTTTCAATCTGTGAGAGTCAGGTCCAAAATCGTGTTGAATTGACACGGAATGACACATTTTTGAGAGTCAAAATTTTGACCCCAAAAATTTGTTCTTGCAAGAATAACACAAACGGCCAATTTGTCAAGGATGGTTGTGTAGACGTTTTTATATTGCCATACAGATCCTTGTCATTTGATTGGTGGAACTCACATCACGTGACATGCGTTATTGCTCCCATTCACACCGGGGCTCAAAAAGTCCCATTCGCCCATGAGGAATGGGAAATACATTGTACTATTCAACAGTTAAGATCATTCTTGTTCCATGATGTGGTATGTGTATGCAAATGCATGCTGGTGTGCGCGTTCAGTGTAGCGTATCGCGTATTGTTCCAAAGAGCCAGCGCTGCAGAGTTAGGTTCAAACATTTTCGTGAAGGGGTGGTTTGGAAGAGAAATACATTTTCCACCAATTTTATGTTGAAATAAAGGTTCCAATGTATCAAATATGTCAGGATCTATATGTCAGGTATATAAAACAAATATTGAGTGGCTTAAAATTGTGAAATCGGAGGAATAATATCGCTTGGTAAAATCTGGACATTTCCATTTTACGAGGCGAATTAAAGTCCAGATTTTATCTTGCGATAATATTCCTCCTATTTCACTCTGAGCCACTCATCAATATATTTGTATAATATCCTACTTTTAAATGCTCTTTGTAGCCCTATTGGGTGCTTTCCAGGATGTAGTGTCCCTTTAAATCACTTTTAATTTGATATAGGCCTTCATGTAAAAAAACCCTGAATATTTGTTGGGAGAACAAAATCAAATATGTTGGGGAGCACTGCCAGCACATCAATTCCTTGCCAGTATTTTATTGGTTTTCATTCTCAGTTGTCAGATCTGCATGTGCACATGGAAGACTGACTTATAATTTCCACACAATTATTGAAAGTTTGTGTTGATGAACATGTGCATGAAAGAAACTTACGTAATTTTAGGGGAATGGTTCCCTTGTGTTGTCCCTCATTGCTGCAGATGACCACTCGCCTGTTCAAACTGTCTGCCACAGCAATCTCACCAGGTTGAGTAGCAGTAATATCTCGAGCCAACTTGAACTCTCCTCGACCACTTCCCATTTTACCAATCTCACGACACATCTCCCACTTGACTGCTTCCACCTCAAGCTTGCCCAGATTGATGTCACCAATCTTCTGACCCGGGACGAAGCTCAGATATGAAAGCTTGGGATCAATCTGGGGAGTGTTTTGACTCTTGAGTGATTTCAAGTCTTTGCTGATGATAGGATAGAGGGAAAGCAGATCACTGTCAGATGCAGTGTTTATGACATCCTGAGCTGTACTGAAGGAATGTTGTTTACTTTGTAGCATCATTGTCACTGTTTCCTGATGCTTATCGTATGTTCTGCTGCGATCCTGCTGGAGTTGTTTGATTTCTTCAATCATCTTTGTCTCTTGAGTTGTTATCTCAGCTCTCATTTTATCTGCTTTGTCTTTCACAGCTTTCACAGTCTTTGTGACGTTCTGTGTAAACTTCTGCTTAGCTTGTGATGAAGTGGCCAAAGCTTTTTGAAGTATTTTTATGCCGGTGGTGACATTTGGCAACGTTTCTTTCAGTGACTGTTTGTATTTGCAAGAAGCCTCTCCAGAGTCAATGTAGTGATGTTTCGGTTCACGGTGGTCTACTACAGTACAATCTCGGCAAATTAACTCTTCACATGTCTCACAGTAAAAGCGTTTCACTTCCCCCTTGTGTTTGTGGCATTTAGACTCATCTTCTTCTGGTGTTTTTTTCACTGTTACCTTCCCCTGACGAATGTCCTCCAAAGTAGCCACTGTGTGGTTTGATGTAGCAGCAAATCGCAAGTGTGTCTTGCGACAGTTTGGGCAGATATTCTGTGCACAGTCCAGGCAACGATGCATAGCCTCATTTCCCTCATCACAAATCTCACAGATGACCTTTGTGTTTTCTGAACAAGCCACCTTTTCTTGGAGTGAGACCTCCTCAACTATTCCCATCAAATGGAAATTTGTTTTTAGGCCTTGAATGCGTGTCTCTGGAAGTACCGTCTCCCGACGACATACAGGGCAAGGAATCTTAGGCTGACCTCCATACCTGCTAGTGTAGTATTGCTCCAGACATTTCTGGCAGAAGCTGTGGACGCAATCCAGTATCTTGGGCTGTGTGTACCTATCTCGGCAGATGCCACAGTTAAGATGGGAGCTGATGTTCTGTAGAGCTGCAGCCATTTTTATCTGTATTCAAATAGTATTCAAAAAGAAAATGGAACAGTTACTATAAGAGCAATGAAAAAAACTTGAGCAAAACAAGTGACTTCTATGTACATTAAAGATGTACATGTCCGTCCGAGTTTCATCTGGATAAAAAGTACATGTACATGTATAACGTTTCTTGTGAATTGCTATTTTGTAGCCAGACAAAAGATATCCACTTTTGAACGAGATATCAAATAAAAAATCTCTCTTTTATTTCCTTTTGGAATTCCTGTTCAAGTTTTGAAGAGCACTGAGAGTTCATCTTTAATTCTCTTCTGAAATGATTTCAGATATTGTAATGGACAAACTGTATGCAAGTCGCCATATTTTTTCCACTAATATTACTGATTGGGTTTTTGTTGGAACGTTACTCGCGCGTACACTTCACGTTTTGAAGTCTAAAGCAAACTGTGATTCCTACGCTTGAAAGCTAGCCTTTAACCTCACTCAAAATAATTGACAATATTTCCTTACCTCTTTTAAATTCCCAGTCAAATCACTTGAATACAAATTTTCTTTCCAATTTGACATAGAGAGCACAAACAGTATGAGGCTTTTGATGGGGCGGTTCTGGTAAAGATGGCGCTGGGCAAACACAGCATCGTCATCAAGTCGCGTGACATGGTTTATATATAGAGCTTGGGATTTTTGTTTTGCTGCATACACGTACATGTACGTCACACACGTACAATCTGTATATCTGCTTATCTGTGTACATATTTACTTGACACTTGTGTTTTGGACCTTAGATAGGTTCATGCATTCTATCTACATGTACATGATGTACTTTGTTAAATTTCAATCGCATACACCTCACCATACATTTAATCCCACCAGGTTTTTTTTAACCATCAAATAAAAAATATATAAAAATATTTCTTCCTCAATTCTTTCATATTTCGCATACATGTACTAAAATTTCTTTTATCTTGTGCTATAAATACTGATAAAGAATTTTCAGTCTATTTGAAGTTATCATTTAACCAACCAAAATAAAATCAACTTCGAGTTAAGATTGATCTTGAGAGAATGTTGGCTGAAAGACAATGAGGAGTCAAGAAGATGACGGCCGGTAAACGTCTCAAGTCAAGTAAGAATGAAAGTTGTCTGGAAATAATCACTGCATCAGCTAGATTTGATGACTAGTGATCCTACATGTACTTAATGTCTTGGAAGCTTCATGTTAGGGCTGTCTGGTTTGAATCTGGTGAATCTTTGCTTCAGATCCTACTGCTTGTTTTCTTTTCTATTGACCCATGGTTCGATTCCTGTTTATTCCCAGGTGTGACATCCTTGAAGGGATTTAGAAGCCAAATAACTGAAAGCCAATTTTGTGAGAAATTGTTAGAATTGTTCCACTTTGATGCAACGAGTGTGAATAGTCGCAACCTTTAGAGTGGGCAGATCCCAGATCTGAGTCATGTACAGTTCATTATCTTGTTTGTTTGCTGACATGTTTACTCTACACTTGAGTTTGTACCTTGGACCTGAGTTAGGTTAATTTTGTACTTGCATACGTGAACATGTACACGTACACCATCAGGTTGCAGACTACTTAAATAAACTGCCATAGACCCCAGTGATAGATACACCCATTTCCAAAATTCAGGGGAAAATACTCGCGCAACTCTCAAATTAAAACTGATTTCATTAACTTTCATTTTGTGTTCAATTTTGTTTTGGTAATCAGTTGACTTTTGTGAGAAATTTATATCCAAAGATGAGCACCCCTGAAAGTATATCCTGAAGCCCATCGCCATTTTGAAAACTGATGCCTATGCTGCATTGCAAAGTAGAGCAATTTTAGGGCTTAATTCATCCAATTTACACAGAAATACAAGCTGGCAGTCCTGTTCACGGCTTCCACCCTTCTTCTTTTTTTTTTTACAAACCTTCAATTTCATCGCCCACAAAATGATGATAGCAAAAATATGAGGGCGTACAAATCGTGATTTGGCCGACGTAGGCAATGTTGGGCCTATTTACTGGCCTGCAACCATCAGTGTCCATACATATGTGCATTGTACATGTCATTCCAAACTTGTTTCATCTTGAGGTGTTAATACATGTACCTGTGCATACTTGTTCCTTCCAAACAGTCTATCATTTATGGCATACATTACATGTATCTTTCTCATTAATTTTGAGTTTTTATAATTTCAATTTCATTTTGAGCAGCTCACTCCATCTCTTGGAGCCTTGCTTCATAAAATTTGACCAACCACCTTGCCCAGACCGGTCACCGTGGCAACTGAACAGCCTCAGGCCCCGCCTCCAGCAGCCATTGGTCAAGATCGTCGCTTACCAATTCCAATCAGCAATGAGCGTAGTTGAGGGCAACGCAAGACACCTGTCAGCTTTGTTGTTGTACCTGTCAGTGATCTGGGTTACCCTGTTGGTTCACCAGGGAGTAGCATCTGGGCTTATACACCAGGTAAGCTCAGTTTTCATTTACCACACACTTTCATTAGATGCATGAAAACTGACTATATCTGGAGCATCAACTCAGAAGGATACGATAACATTTCAGTTCAGGCCATGAAAATAGAATTTAAAAATAGACAACTGTGATTTCTAAACCCAATGGACATACAAGACATGCTGATTAGCAAAATATTAGTCGTCATCCATTCAAGAGAATATTTTCCTATAAATGGCTGATTTTTAATAAAGTTCTTGTTTTTTTTCTGAATTTTTCCCCCAGGGAGCAGCGGTGACTGGATCCCAAGTAGCAACTTAGAGGACATACCAGGCACAGCAGCTAACAGGATGCCTAACTTCCCCCATCAAGACACTGTCAAGAGAGGATGGCTTCCAAATGAACAAGTAAGCATCTCACCCCTCCACCACCCCCACTACACTCAATCAGCATGAGTTCAGGACTTGAAAACAGTTTACAACAACACAAGGCAATTCAAGTTGGTTCCAGAGTACACACAGTCCTATTCAATTGATTTAGCCCATTTATTGGTGTACAGGGTAATCCTATACAACAGCACTGCCCAGCTCACAAGTGACAGTGAGTCGATCCGTGAGGTACAAAGAGGACTGTAGGCTGGCCCTTTGGGACCAGCACAAACTGAACAGCGATCATTGAGAAAATCAAATAGAGAAATCAAAACCTCATCAAGATGTAATTGTGTATCTCAAGACATTACTGAAATGTCGTCATGCTTGCGAGCTCTAACTTTATTGCCCTGGTTATTTCCTACAGACACCTGTCAGCCGGTTTGGTGAGCAACATGAGCCAGTGTCTGGCATGCATCATAACATGGCCATGGGAGATGGGGGAGGGGTGACAGCTCATGGAATGGCAGGAGCGGTCTGGAACCCTGTAGCCACCATGCAACTTCATGGCACCAATCCAAAGGTGGGTCCTGTCTCAAAGCTTAAGTCCGTGTCAATATTATCAGGCTATATATGTGAGGCATTCTGGCAAAATGAGACGGATCTGGGCACAGGCCGTAGTGGAGGGAAAATGCAACAAAATGATAGGGGGTGATTTTTGTTTTTCGACTGTCAGATTAATTGATATTCTTATAAGTAAGTAAAACATTTAGTCTAAAAATCATGGAATACAAGAGTTTTTAAGGAAAGATAATTGGCATCTTTCATTTTCACGAATACAAAACTTGAAACTTTACAGGCCTTTTTCTTAGTATTTTGTTTTGTTGACATGTCGATAAATGCAAACTTTAAAGTGAGCCATAACTTGTCAATGGAATGTCCGATTGAAGTGCAACAAACAGTATTGTAAGGAGAAGTTTATTCTCTTTCCTAATACCTGCAAACCCTCATTTCAACCTCTGCCCAGTTCTGTCTCATTTTGCCAGAACGCCTCACATATATGGTCGTCAGTAACACGTGTCTATCAGCCGCTTTCATATCGGCGCATTATTGCTAGCTGCAGCAATTGGGAGACAGTCTGAAAATCTGTCCTTATTTCTAAACATAAATTCCTTGATTATTTACTGCTTAATCCTTCTTCAGGCCAAGTTCAATGTGTTCCTGATGTAGTGAATGCCCAATCTTTGAAGTTGTTAAACATTAAAGGTCTAAAGTGGCTGCTCAGAAAACTCAAATATTCCCAGAGAAACAGAAGTGTTAAGGCGTGTTGATTCAGAAACAAAAAAATTAAATATTCCCATGAATACCACTTTTTATTTTGCAGGGAGGGGCCCTAAAAAAGTTTGTTGACATGAACTACACGTTCCGAACTAAAATTTGCACAACAGCATTACATGTAGTTGGGATCAACTACCCTCAGTCACCCAACAAAACAATCCTCATTTTTTGACTTTTAATGTTTTTTAATTTAAATTTGTTAAATTTATTAAATTTGCAATTTTGTCTTCTATTTTCCCAGGTGTGGGGAGCATCAAGGAGCCAGTCAGTCATGTGACATGAGAACACCTCTCTGTCCATTCCTATAGAGGGCGCTGTTCGTCATAGCCGCAGCATCCACAAGCGATATTTAAGTTAAATAATTTTTCTTCAATGGCCAGTAGAGGGCGCCATAATACTATCTGGTTTGTTCACAGACATATAAACACATAGACTGCCAGTAGTGCGCATGAAACCGTGATTTAATAATTGGGCAAAATGTTTGTTGACAGCGCGCATAACTGCGATGCCACTCAATGCGCCAACGTGCTTTGTACAGTACATACATTTAAATTCAGTTCATAAATTATTTTGGTAAAGGCTGTATTACTCAAACTTTGCAAGAAAATGTTTGGTACCGTATTGTTTTTATTCTACGGAAATCATATTTAGTTCACTAGGGATTGGTTTACAATCAAAAACTAACTTCACAATTTTTTTTTTTTTTGCATGTTTGACTGGAATTCGTCAACTGTGTGTAAAATCCTATACCGAGAGGTGAATTTGCCCATAGTTTTGATTTTAGTCGGGCGCTAGGCAAATCATAAAATGCTCATGTAGTTTTGAATAGGACCTGGCGGTCTATGCATTTATATGTCTGTGGGTTTGTTGCCTTACCTGCCAAAAAATTGCTGACGGCATAATTCAGAGAAAAGAATGAAAACGAAATAATTAGGCCTTGGAATAAAAAAAATTGTATCAATTCTGTGAAATTTAAGATTATTGTAAACTGGGAGTAGTTTGTATTTAACTTTATTTATGTTAGGCCAAGGTCTCTGGTCAGTGCGGGTGTCGATTTTAATCATGCGCGTCAATCTTTTTTTTTTCCAAAATGTTCTGCGGTAGCTCCAACAGCGCCTTCTATTGCCGCACCTCAAAATTTTTACCAAAGAGCACCAAGGAATGGGAAATTGCACCAAGAAATGGGAAATTGCACCAAGGCAAATGATCAAGGGCACCAAGGCAAATTATGGGGGACACCAATGTACATGAGGACACCAAAAAAAAGCAAAATAGTATCCCACCTTGTCTTTTTTTTTCGAAAAAAAAAAGCAAAATAAAAAAGCCGTGTTGCCTCATCAATTCCGGAACTTTGGTCTGACCAGAGACTGACTAATTTTTTTTTTTTTGCCCTTACTGTAAAACAATTGAAAAATCCTTTGCTTCTTTGTTGCCTTAATTTTGTATGTAAAAAGATGATAGGCTACTAATGTTAAATATTTGAAGTTAATTGAAACCGATCTTGGAAACTGTCAGTTAAAGATATGTTTTGTTGACATGTACATTACAACATTAAAGGTCAGTGAACCTGGGTGACCTTTGACCTCTGTTGTCTCAATAGTAGTTTATCAGTTAAAATTTCATTTCCGTAGAGCTGTAGTAAATTATGAGAGCATTTACTCCTCATTCCCTTGCACACTTCAAAGTTGTCCGAGCTCAACACAGTGCTTGAAGAATGTACATGTAGCGAGATCAATGTGCAAGTCACGTCGCGAATATGACATCAATTCTTTTGAGTTTTGTATGCTGAATGTGTTGCCAAAATATAACAGATATGGCTGAGCAGGCACGTGATCTACAATGAAAAAAAAAGCAATTTCTAAAATCCGTGCAGCACAGAATGAAATGAAAGTTGTAATAACAGCTTTGAAATGTATAAACATACAACATTTAAGCTAATTTCTGATGACTTAAGCACAAACATGGATGCATGCGTCCAGCAAGCTTCATCCTATTCAAATATGAATAAGCTCTCTAATAATTTACTATAGCTCTATGGCCTGATTAAGTGCACATGTGCAGATACAAATCTAGAATAACAGGGAGTGCGTAACAATTTATTGCAATAGTTTTTCTTGCAACAATAAAACAAAACACAATGGAGTGTGTTCAGTGGAAAAAGTACAATCAGAATGCAAGTCAATTGAAATTTTGTTTGTTGGTTGGTTGTGATGACGAGGCCCGGATTCTCCAATAGATCTCTCTCATAGGACGCCATCTTTGTAGGAAAATTACAACTGCGTGTTCAACACCATGTGCGCGTAGTGTGCAAAATGTTCTAAACATGCGCTCCTGTTGCTTGGAATGTCTCCAAAATACAGCGCAGCCGATGCCCGTCACGAAAATTTGCATCTTAAACAGCCCAAATTTGAAGAGGAATTGTCAAATTTAATATTGTAGAGTGTGTTAATTCAGCAGGAAAACAAGCACAATGCGAATTAAATCAACCATTATGGCAAAGTAAAAAAAAAAAAGTTTCTCGTCCCCGCCCGCTTCCTTTTTTAGAGGCCACCTGGATTTTTTTTTTATTATTTTTTATTTTTGAAAAATGCAGTACAAAAACACCGAAAGAGTCCACAAATTTATCGGAAAATAAATTGTAGACCAATACAAGTCTAAATGACACTGTAAATATGTTCATTTCTCTTGTCTAACTTATCTTTCATTTTAAAAGCGTCTTTGAACAGTGGAAACACGAACAGTTGCAGGAAATTTTAATATGGCGGCCATCTTGAAACAAAAAAAAATAAAAAGCCCCGCTTCCTCCTTTTTTTCAAAAACCCAGACGAGAAACATGTTTTTTTTTTAACTCGACCTAATGAAACAGAACGTACTCGTTGTCTAGAGGATATCATGAGAAATACCTATTGTATTAAAGTGAAATTTCCTCCGTTATAAACTGATCATGACGTTTTTGTGAAGCCTGAAAAATTTTAACAGGAATATCAAACAATACAGTTAATGTTACTAAAACAATTATAGTCTGTTTCTAGCGAGAAAATTGCAATGCAAAATAATGCAAAAATATAAGTCCCCATAAAAACCCACACACTGGTTTTTGAGATGATGTCTTTAAAAATCCTATTTAATTTCTACAGCAAATTAATTCAATTAATATCACAAAAACAACGAAGTGTGTTCTGTGTGAAAATTTAAATCGGAATGAAAAATATTCCTAATACGCAACAACAACAAAACATTTGTGTGGACGACAATTCTGGAAATATATGCTGAGCTTAATTAAAAATGTGTCCATCGATTGTTCATAAAGTAAAGTCTTCAATTAAGAACTCCATAAAATTTCAAGAGGAATCGTGTAACAATTAAAAAATGATTAAACATTTAGAAAAGTACTAATGTAAAATATAATCAAAGCCGTAAAAACGTTGCATTATACTGTTGCACTGAGAAACAAATCTAAGATTTGCAAACATTTAGGCATACCTCTAAAAATTAAGTGTAAAAATTACTCCTGTTTAAAAATCCTGAAATTTTTACCGGCACCAGACTATCATGTGACCTCTAAACACCTTGACAAGAGAGTACGATAAGCCATACAAAATCATTGAAGCATGAAAACCCATTTTGACGGCACGCTACATGGTCAAGTGAGGAAGGCCCTTCAACCAGGTTGTATCGAGACCCTCAGGCTAAGAAGTCTACCTCCACCTCACACACCTCTGGTAACCAGCATTCCAGCAGTCTTATGTGGTCTCTAGCAGGCTTCAACAAGTGTAGCAATCCCCAAAAAAGGAAAAGGCTAACTACCAGTCTGACTGATGATTGGCTGCGAAGACAGATCTGAACTTACAAGACAGGGTAGGGCTTCAAAAAAGAAGTCTGAAAATTCAGTCAAAAATTTAGTCCAACTAATATGAGGAAATTATGTTCCCAAATCTAAGTCCAGCCAAATAAACCCTAAGTCCAAAAATTCCCAAGACCCTCCCTAGTCCTATCAACTTGCAGACCTATCAGTCAGGAAGCCTTTCAACTAATAGTCCAGTTCCCTCTCAACCATCAACCAGTCAGCCCAAAGTCCCAAAGCCTACCCTCCAGCTCCAAACCCCTTCAGCTCCCAACTTTTCAACCTCCCAGCCTCAGACCCTCAGATCTGAAAAAATTTCAAGGGGTACCCCTTGATTTCTGAAATTCTGGCCAAAGCTGAAAAATTGTCTAAGTCCAAGAACCTAAGGGTTTTAATTACGATAACCGGAGATTTTTTCAAGAAAGTGCCATGGCAGAGCAGGAAAAAAGAGAGCTGGCATGCAGAAGGTACGCGGTTCAACCCTGCTCCATGCTACTATTTTATATATTTTTAAAATTTTATCACTGCTGTGAGGAAAAATTCTCCTCCCGGGTTCCCGGCTGGGTTTTGAACCGGGGACCCTGCGCCTGGCGGTCAGCGAGCTAGACCGCCAGGCCACTGGCCTCTTCGAAAATTTGTTCTCGGAACTTATATTTAAAGGTTAGATTGCGCAATATTAAAAAAAGAAAAAAGATGGCCGCCTTGGCTCATTTGAATAATTGAATAATAAAAAGCAGAAAACTGAATATTCAGAAGGAAACAACAGATCCAAAATTCTGATTCTCAAATTTAGCCATTTATTCCATATACTTTCTATTGTTGGCCATTATGTACACTTTTTACAAACCTATTTCACACTCTTTTTTTTTTAAATTTAATATTACAGTTTGTAAACTATGCGTACATGTATTTAACAAGAAACACAATTCTGTTTAATAAATGTCCATTAATTTACCTAATTTGTCAATGCTCAATATTTAAATAGCAAGTCCTACGTTAAATTTGTTCAAATTTTATTCTTCCGGGGGGGGGGGGGGCACACAAAGTTGTTTTTAACTATAAAAGGCCAAACTTTTGTTTAAATGTGGAAATGGAGTTTTTAAATTTGATAATCTCGATTTTATTTAAAATTGTCAGTGATTTTTGCCTCAAATTTTATACTATTTTATTCAAATTCTGAAATATTTTAACCACTTAGCAATACCAGTTCCAATACAGTAACGCCTCATTTCAGGAATTATTGCTTGTACAACTAAATTTAAATAAGTTCAACATTGATTTACAAACATGTTCCAGATAATATATGCATACTGCCCTCTATAGACCAAATATTTTAACTGTGTCTATCTGGCTAGATTTTTATGCCAATTCATTTTAGAATGCTCAAATTATTTCAAAAACACTTTCCATTTCCCTTTTCTTTCCATAAATTTAAGGACATCTCAAAAAGCAAATATTTATGGATTTTGTTTCCTTAAAACATGGATTTTTCCTCCCAGAACTTTTTTCTGTTAGGAATGTAGTTTCAAAATGTTACTTTACAAAAAAGACAGTTTCAATTGTATATTGCAAAGAAGTTACTAATGTTTAACTTTGTTTGATAACATCTTTTACATCACACAAATTTGGCTTGATTTCATTCATGTCAACCATATCTTACACCTTGTAACAAAGCACTCCTATGCATCATGTTTAAACCACTTGTTAGTGTGGATCATACACTTTGAGTTTTAAATAATCACATTAGTAAAATTGTATTTATATTCCTTTTATTTATATCAATAGTTCGATGGTAAAGCACAAGGGAGCATTTTTTAAATGGATTCAACGCTATAGAAATGTCCATTATTATTTTATTATTATTATACATTAATTCATTCATTAAACAGTCATTAGCAATTCATGGGCAATAGAGGGCGCTCCTCATTGAGACTAATTTTTATTTACCATAACTAGGGTGCACAACTGTGTACAACATTTTTAAAATTTCTCTCATTGATATACAAACATAACCTCAATTTTAAATTTAAACAAATGATAACTACACAAATGAACAGAAATACAATAATGTCAATTAACTTATTGGGCAAAACCAGAAAATCTACAGTTTTAGCAAGTATATGGGCAATTCCATGGTGACAGACAGAGTTTCGGCGCAGGTTTCAAATTCGCATCAGTATCACGATTCAGAACATTTTACGTGTGACGCCATCACTTCAATTCTTCTCGTACGCTAATCGATAAAGTGGCATAGGTTTTTAATTCAAATTTTTCTCTTAAAATTATAACCACCTCTCATTTTTCATTTTGCAATTAGAAGCTGAATAGTGATATTTTCAAGATGTACGGTGAATTTTGAGCATTTTTGCGACAAGAAATTATAAGAAATTATAACGCGACTTTCTCAATAGGTTTACGTAGAGACACCATGCCGAAAACAGAAATTTGAACACGCCATTATGTTTGCGTACACTAATCAGCCGTATCATATAATTCTTTACATTTTCCAACCTGTAAGCGCATTGATCTTTTCTGTCCTTCGCTTACAGAACTCTTTTTTTATTGTGACTGACATTACATTAAAAGTAACACAGGAAACAAATGATAGATCAAATTTGAAATTTCTCTTCATGTTAAAGGCTTAATGGATGTCATTTTATTTATCATATATGTCATAACCAGTATAACAGTGTTTACATGTACAGAGATGTAAAATGAAAGTTTTTATTAATCATGATAATTAAGAAATAAGACATTGTGTATCGAAAAATTTCTGTTCAGATTCAGGTTTTATTTTCTTTATAATTTCCAACAGTGACTGTATACAAGAACAAAATAATTTTTCAATATCCAAACTCAGAGAGTATTAAAATATAAGAAAAACAAAAAATAATAATAAAAACGTAATAAAAACCTACATGTACATACCATCAACACCTAAAAGTAAATGAACATAAAGCAGTGACCTAAATAATATTAAAGTCGTGTAAATAAATTTGCATAATTAATAGACATGTTAAACAAATAGACTTGCATAATTAATACATATTTCTTTGTTACTAACAATTTGAGGTCTCAATGTGGAATACAATTTCCAGCTCAATTTTAAGTACTTTTTCTCCTAGTTTTATTCCTGCTCACTTATGAAACTCCTCATGTTCTGTTCTTTTCTGTGTATTCCTCTTTCATTTGTTCCTCTTGTGGTCTTCATACAATCCTTTTCCTCCAAGTTTTGTTTCTGCTGTGTCTTTCTTTCTGCTGCAGTAAGTTGCAACTTGGCTCTACATCTTTCCTGAAAAATATAAAATATTCAACAGAATTAATCATAATTTGTACATGTTTACATTAACACAATTTTACTTGCTATTTTTCTAGCAATACCAAAGTTATCCAATGTACCAACAACAAAACAAATGAAATAAGTTAGCCAATGTTTAGTAATAAATAGGGAATTATGAAAATCAAACTATTTGGTGCCAAACAATAATTCAGTTCTCACAGGGAAGACTTCCCCCACCCCACCCCATCAGAATGGACAATGATAGACTACTTGTGCCCGAAAGCAAAACAAATATATTTTTCATTTTATCAAAGGGTTACAGATGTCCAAATTAAATTTTTAAAACACTTGTTTTGTGAACAATATATAAGTTGCTCAGACAGTGGCTTGGCACTCAGTTGCATTTTGGTTCAAAGAGTTTACTACTTGTATGTGTATGGACTTAAATAACATGTGTACTTGTATTTTCCTCAACTACGGACTGTGCAATAATGTGACTGACACTACGTTACATGACATTACATGTGGCTGACATTACTATATTTCATGGCTGGCCTAAGCATCAAACAAAAATGTAAACAAACTGCTAAGAATTTTTGAACAGAATAATTCATTGCTCAGAAAATGTTGGTATTTACAAAAAAAAAATCAATTTTTTATGACTTATAAATAATTAAATTTGTATCTCATTTTTCAAGCAAAATCTGACTTATATTGACATCTAAAAAATAATATTCATTTTCACAAAGATGCCTTCAAAATGGTAACATAAAAAAATTGAGAGAAATTATTACTGAATAGATAGTAAAAGACCAATTCAAAATTCCTTACCAGTGCATCCATAAGTCATCATGACGTCATTGCAGACTTTGATGTGATGGTGTACCATAACTCACAAAATAGTGCGCGCATGGGACGAAACTATTTCAGTTTTAAAAACGCCAAGATATATTGTGTCACTTCAGCAAATCAAACTTGAACAAACCGTAGAATAATTGTTTGGTCTTCACCAGCATGGAATTGCCCATATAACCTTTTTTTCTCATTTAACAGCCTAGTACATTCTAAATAGGCCCAAGGCACCTTGAATGTAGTTTCTCTGATGTTTGATGTCATCACAAAGTGGTGCAGTTTCAGGGCATTCCAGCATCAAGAGCAACGTCTTCTTGGTAAGAGCAGGAAAACCTGAAATTCAATTAAAAATTGAAAATTGAATATACGTAACATATATACATGCAGATTATGATTTCTTTTTCAGATTTTTGCATGATTTTGTGGCTTTTGAGGCTCCACAAAAATGGGAGAACAACTATAATAATAGGTAGAATATAGGTAGGGAGGAGTTTTGAAGATAGAGTTTAGAATTTTAGCTCCCTTTGCGTTCACATCTACAGCAAAATTTTAGCATGAATTTGTCATCAACCCATAATTCACATAAACATTGTTGCAAAAGCAAGTACTCAAGTATATTGAACAAGTTCTTAACTCACCTGAAACACATGCGTTCCTCTTCTTGTGGTTCTGATAACAGGCGCCTGATGACTTACTCAGGTTACTCAGGTCCTGTCTTATCAAAGACTGTGCAAAAAAAAACGAAATATAGATAAGTTATGGTAGAGTAAATTACCTGTGAGGCTGTAGACATTGGTTATTATTATCCGAAACAAATAATTGACTTTTAGAGGCAAGCAAAACGATACACATTTCATACACGTGAGCACACAGAATGGAAAGTTACAGAACAATTTGAGTGTTCATCACAGAGCTTGAGTTGGCATTGTAATCGTTGGACCATGCTCTGAATGACAGGTAGTGGTGTGTACGTGTTTGCAGCCAAGTAAGTGAGGGTGCCAAAGAGGGCTGATTCAAATTACCAGCTGCGGTCGGTTGTTAACAAGAGAAATTGACCAGAGTAAAACTCTCGGGCGGCGGCCCGCAGAACCGTGGTAATGCTCTTGGAGAGTATCTCCTTCCCCTTGTCCGTACGTGCGACTACTGAGCCATAACAGCAGCCACTGAAAGAGATACGCAACAGGCCAACCACCATAATAGCCTGGGACCAGAGGGTACAGATCTGTCTGCTCCAGCTGAAGTTGGCCAGGTCCCCCTCTGTAGACTCGCTCATGAACTGAATGGTGCGGCAGAAGACAGAAGTCAGCTGCATGGTGGAGACACTGCAACCGGTATTGCCAGGTGAAGACAAAATTCATACAGCTTGCGTGACTGTTTGACTGCAGCATCCTGGATGGGATCCGTCAGACCCAGACCGCCCACCATTCTGTCTGCAAAGATGTCATTGGTGGCGGTCCTCGTCGGAAGGATGCAAACTTTCCGCACCAACCTCACCACCTCATCCCTTGGCCACTTCAGACTTTTCTTCTGGCAATTGCTGGCAGGCAACACATACAAGGTGCACTATTCAATGGCAGTTTGTAGTGCATCCAGCGTTTGCCAGAAAGCCAGGAGAGAGGATTCCACCTTGCCCAGATCTTCTGTCATCTTGGCCACCACTGCCTCAAGGTTCTCGTTTCTTCTGCGACCCGATACGGACGTGACAGTAACGATATAATTCCTCAGTCAGTGCTGGAATATCGCTGCCTTGCACTTTGTAGACTGAGGGAAGCACTCACCAACCTCTGCGTCACTCCAGGGACAGAGTGACACACTTCATTGGTTTGAAGGTAAGCCGCAGCTTGCTGGCCAAGTCCAAAAGCAACCTGGCCTGCTCCCTCACCTAGCTGTGATGGAATTCCAGCGCCGCACATCAGTCACATGGATTCGGTTGCTCCCCCAGCACATACATGTACATACCCTCATCTGTGATATGAAAAACCAAAGGGCCCCAAACGGAGTGTTGGAGCACCAGGGCAACTCTCTCATCCACGCTAGAAGAACCCCGCAGGGAACTCCAGCATTCATCCGTGGAGTGTTGGGAAATGGCCAGATCTCACTTGATCCCAGTCCCGGCTGGGAAGTCCCTGATTCGTGCTCCTGGAAGACAGAGTGTTAGGCTGATGTCAGTACAGTCGTAATTAATTGACCAACCAAGCCATGGGCTGGGAGCGTTATATCCACAGGCTTGGAAGGTGTGTCATGAGGCCGCAGGAGAGCCCAGACAATCGGTGAAATGGACCCACTGCACTTGTGAGTTTGGTAGTGGTTGGAAACAGCTAGCCTGTCTGAGTCAAACTCCCACTGATAAACATACAAGGTGAAAGGAAACTAGAGAATGTACTGCTGGTGTTGTGTCAGTGTCTGCTGCAAGTGGTAGCTCTCCCGACACATGACACAATTCCAGTGACAGGATAGGAAAAGATTGGTCTCATTGTCTGAATATCTAATTGGAGGCTGTGGATTTGAAATGGACCCGTGCCTGTAACGATGGAGTCCAAAAGCCATAGGAATGATCTTGAGTACCACGTACAGGCGTTGGCCTGGCCCTTGTCCTAGGGTTCCTGAGCATTCCTCCACGGAGTGTTGGGCACTTTCCCGGTCACACCCTCATCTGTGATATGGTTACCCTTAGGGGTTCTCAAGCATGCATCCAGAGTGTTGGGCCAGAGCCAGAATCCTCCCCTTATCCGCCTTACTGTTGCCCAAAGGGGCGTCTGATGAGTGTTCCTTCGCCGAGTGTTGGAGATTGGCCGTGTAGTGATTCTTCTCCAGCAGCTTGTCTCCAGAGTTGTTTTCCGTCATCCAGGTCCAAGACCCTCAGATGTTTTACCATCACAGGGAGCGTGGTGGATTGCTTGAATGACTGCAAGAACGATGACGTCCTGCAGACAATGGTTGTATTTGCAGTGACAGCTGGCTTTTCTGTGTGAAGAAGTTGCACTTCTGTCAGTGATGCAGGGGTGCATGTAGATGCGACTGAGTTGACCCTGACTGACTGCTGTGGAGCAGCAACATCCATTATTCTGTCTGCAAGTTCAGCCAACTGTTTGATTTTGACGCTATCACAAGTAGGACATTTTGACTGAAGAAACAACTTGCATGCATCTACTTCAAGCGATCTCCAGTAACTGGGGTTGGTTGCATGTCACTGAGTATACACTTGCTGAAACCGTTTTTAGTTTTATTATCCGGAATAAATACCTGACTTTATGAAACAAGTGAAATGGTAAATAAACAAGATAACAAACATGTGCTGAAAAGACATGTGAGCACACATACACAGAATGGAAAGTTACAGAATGAGTGAACTTGTTCACAGAGCCGTCTGAAGAAGGTGCACTAACAACAACTTGGTTACTACAATGTTCAAGCAAGGATCTGATCCATTAATGGTGCCTAAAACCTCTACTGATCCATTTCAAGTAAATAGTTGATGCAACAACCACTTTGAATAAAGTTTAAGCAACTGATCACTGATGCAGGCAGGGATGTGAAGTCAACCATTAATTTTATCCTTTAAATTTATTAGTTCTTGAGTTCTGAAAAAAAATTAAAACTACATACTAAGCAAACCAAAGGCATCGAAATGTTGTCAAAGACACCACAAACTGACACTCATTTTTTACGAACTGAAACCGGTCTTAATGTCATCAGTTAAAAGGTTTCAAATTCATTTTTTGTGTAAGCCCACAAGTAAATGGATGCCGTAAATTTGTGTCGAACCCTTCAAAGCGATTTTATATTGTATTTCCATCACATGCTTGTGTTTCATTGGGTAAAAAAACTACATTATTCTATTACGAGTCAGTGTACTATTAAAGTGCGTGCACACACCCCCATGTCAATTTGTGAAACTGAAATTATTGATAACACGGTTTTCAGGAACTGACTCCACATGCGTACATGTCAGTTTGTGAAAACAGTGAGGATTTACCTGATGTGTGATGTCACAAAGTAGTGCCGTGTCAGTGCATTTCAGCATCAAAAGCAGCTCATCTTTTAGGTCCAGGTATTGTGAAAACCTTGAATTGGAAATAAAAAGCGACATTAAAATTAATTATATATGTAAGTATAGGGACAGTACACAAACCGGCACGCAATCGCTCTTTGGGAGGTATATAACAGGTGTTTCCACATGTTATTGATCGTCAATAAATCTAAGACTGGTGGGTCATTTATTCCTGATCTAATGCAATCCTAAGCTGGCTGTTTTATCAAATCCTGCTTCATTGATCCACACTGGATCTGTCCCACACCTGTTAACCCCTTGATGCTGGTATTGTCAGCCACGGATCAGCGGCACTTTGAGTTTGAATGTGTACATGCAGGCATTTGGATATTGCCCATCAATGAATGCAGCAGGAATGCGGCCACAGCGTTCCCTGGCTCATCACCCTTCATTGAGCTGCAGTCACCGCCGTCAGCCAGCGTTAAGGGGTTAAATGATCACCTGTCTTTAGGTTTAGGCATTCTCCTGATGACAGTCACAGATAACTGACTAAATCTTCAAATCTTCAGAACCACTTCTCTTGCTAGAGACTGTCACTTCACATGCTGTTCATATAGAACTTTTCCCTAGTGATTTCTATCGTATTCAACATCACCTACCTAGGCAGAGTCAGCATCCAGGATCTCTAGTAGCTACCATTAAACATCAGCTTTGTTAACTTGAACTTTGCTCCTCCACCCCTAGCTACCGACTTCCTCAACGGGGTGTGCTCTAGCGCCCATCGCATGGCAGATGGCAGAGAGGTTGGAGCATAACTACTTCACTGAAACATCCGTCTGTGGTGGCAAGAAATTGGAGATGCAGTGGAAGACCAGGAGACTACTGGTGAAAGATGCTGGTCATCACCTGGCTGTCAGCAACCTCCCTATGGATGCCACAGACAAAGAAAAGGAGACAATACCATCAACGCATGTCATTTGTAACCAGCATGCTTTATATGCAATTGTTGACCAGCTAGGAAGGCAGCTGCAGCTTGCGTGTGTCACACTTGATCGGCAAGTTTCTAATATTCAAACATTCGGTTAAGAGCAGTTTTGAAATCATCAAATACTAAATTATTTGAAAATGGACAGGCCTACAAGCCACACTTTAGTTGTAGCCAGCAGACCAGCAGTTTATAGTTCACAGTATTTCATTATAAGTTCCTCCTAACTGGAGTTGTTTCCTGCTTGGGTTTGTCTGCTTGTGGAGTCATTGGTTTGTAGATCATTGCTGTGCTTTTACAGTCATTTTCCAATAATGCTGTGTGGCTTTATACTTTTGTCCTACTGTCCATTTGTTTATACCTTAGTTTTTCTCTTATTCTCCTAATATTTTATCCAATTGTTTATTATTTTTATCCTTGGCAAAGTTTTATTTTTCTCCATTGTTTGATCCAGATTGAGATTTCTTTCAGTTAAGAAGACTGTTTTTTTTTTATTTAAGGATACAAATTGTTTTTGTGTGTGAAAGATCTCCTTTTTAATCAGACTAAATTCAAAATTTGAGAAGTCTGTTTGGTTTCCCTGATTCCTTTTCTTTTTTGTTCCAGTTTCTAGAAGTACATCGCGACATAATAATATCAAGCAGGACTTTTTCTTAGTGAGCCATTTTTTTCCGTTACACAAGTATCAAACATCTTGGAGAAAATATCACAATTTTATGTGTTTGCATGCAGTTAAAATAAATACATTTATAAAATACCAAACATTTAACTAGTGGTAACCTAGAACAACATTCCATTTCAAACCTGAAAACCGAGCTTTCCCACCACCACTTTCCAACCACCACTACTTCAAAAAGTTCTGATGAAGGTTGATTGGTCAGTCAGTTGTAAATCCACTCGTGAGAAACGCTCTCCTCTGCAAGGCTATCGTGCTGTCTGTGTGGACCACCTGCAGAGAAGATGTGAGATAGAAACAAAAAGGCATATCAGAGTCAAGTCAACTTGAATTGGATTGAGAACAGTGGGGTCTTAGAATAGTGTTTATCAGACAGGGCTCATAGTGGATCATCAGACAATTTCAGAATTTCAGAACATCTCAACTACAAAGAAGATTTTGAATTCATCAAAAATAAGACATCAATGTTGTAGTTACTATCAAGAGGACATGCAGACTTGAATTGATCTCAAGAGATTATGGAGACTATAATCGGATGACCACATTTGAAAGCAATTTCTGAGGTAGAACCAGTGGACACTTTCAGGGCATATGCACAATCAGCGAATCATTCGTAGTTTGAAAAATATGTTTACAACTTGCAAAACTGTCCTTCAAATACACATGTGTAAATCTTTGTGACCACAGCAGAGAGTCTACTCTCTACCTTGGAAGTCAACTACAATTGCTCCTTGATTTCAAAGCACAAGTGCAAAATCAGAGACCTTATTAAACTGGTAGTTCTTGCTAACAATGACTGCGGCAGATCTTGTCTCCTGCGTGTTTCTCAGAGCCCATACTGACTATCAGGAAAGGAAGGAAAGAAAAACAAGAAATTCATGTTTGATATCTGAAGGAAATAAATGATCAGGGCTGAGAATGACCAGAAAGCATAATTCTTGACAAACAGGGGAATTTTAAATAAATTTGCAAAAATGCACTGCAAAACCAATTTTGGAACCATTACATGTTGAGAATCAATTCCTTCCAAAGTTAGAATGCATGTGAAAAGTACAAAATCTGACTTGAGAATGTATTTTGCTCTGACAAGGACCTCTGAATTGGCAAATGTCCGATCATAATTTCAGCCTTTTCTTAGGTTTATCCGTTCCCTTTGCTGTCTTGAATTGATCATCTTCAGTCAGATGTTTTGCTCACCTTTGATTAGAATGATTCATTGTCATCACAACAAATTCCTCTACAGCCTCTCATCTCCAGTGGGGAGGGGGGGGGGGGGGGGTTAAACTGCAATAACAAAATAACTTGCAAAACAACATTATCCAGTGGCAAATTGGTGAATTTCTTTTTTAAATTAATCAATTAAACTGGAAGTTGTTCAGTTTTGAAACTGTTCAATTTGCCGAAGAAAAAAAACTGACCTGACAAAATCAATTTTAAAACGTCTCATGCAGAGCATCAAAAGCCATTAATTTAGAATGCACTTCAAAGAACAGAATTTGATTTGTTCACAGACAAATGTCCAATCGTAATTTCAGCCCGTTTGAAGATGTTTCTCCATTCCTTTTGCTGTCTATAATGGATCAGTTGCAATCAGATGCTCACCTTGGATTGGACGATTGGATTCCCCTGAAGTCGTTGGCTCATCGCTACTTTCCCACTTCTCTCCAGTAAGCTTCTCATCCGTGGTAGCTTGTACCTTGCAGTGTTATCAAAAACAAAACAAAACAATCATTCAAGTGGTCAAGTTTTCAAAGTACATTTTGCACACAAATCTTGTCCACAAATTTTGTATTTCCAATTATAAACACAAAAGCAATTTTATTTGTGTTGTTTTACTTATTTGTTCTCTTTATTCAGCGTGCCCAGAATTTTTAAGCTATAGATTCAGAATGCCGAGTTAAAACTGGAGTGAAATTTTGAGAGGTGGAATCAATTTCACTTTCAAAAAAAAAGGCCTTTGTTGACCCACTCTGAAGATTGTTTTCCATTGTAAGAAAAGGTTTTAAAATCTTTCTCCAACAGAATGCTTTGGTTTACTTGATGGAAAACATAATAATCCCAGAAACAAATGGAATGTTTTTTGGGGTCTAAAATTGAAGTCCATTTTGACTGATCGGCAATAATTATGATGTTTGTTGAGAATTCATTTTTCAAAAGTTGCTAATTGAATTTCACATTTCTTCAAAAAGTCATTCCTTCTTAAAATCTTACCTTGTTTTTAGATGTAACCCTTCTGGAAGCACATCCTGGTAAGATTAGTTTAAACAGGGCCACCACGTGAAGGTCCCAGGATACCAGCCCCAAACACGCTTTCAGTATCGTCAGGTCCATTGCTGGGCAAAAGGCCGGCCCCGGAGGGCCATGCACAGTTGCCGACTGTCCGGTACGCCCCCCCAACCCCGAAGGATCAGGAGAGTACCCTAACCTATATGCGTGCCCCCCTAAGTCCATCCCCCATTACGGGTTCATGCGGTCTGATAGGAAGTAGCAGCGTTTGCCGGCTGTGAATACAGGGCCACACCCCTATAAAGAGGGACGCACTACCTGCTCCTTTATGGCACGGCATCCTAGGGTTTCCAGGCCGCTGCGTAGGACCCACGCCCCACGTGGATGCCGGAGCATTCACGCGGACGCAACCCGTCCCTTGAAACTGGGTTTGCCTCGCACCAATCGGAGCACCAGTTCAACCCCGATTAACTGGGTTTACCCCGCACCTCAATCGAAGAACCAGTCCAACTCCGATTAACTGGGTTTACCCCGCACCTCAATCGGAGAACCAGTCCAACTCCGATTAACTGGGTTTACCCCGCACCTCAACCGAAGCACCTGTGGAGAAACCACCACCTATACCCCACACAAACCACCACCTACACCCCACACAAACCACCACCTACACCCCACACAATAACAAGCACACACCCACCACCAACCAGTACATCACAAACACATATGTCAACCACCCTGGACATTCTTATTGTTTAAGTAAAACATTAACTAAAATGTTGTCTGTTTAAAAAAAAAAAAAAGTAATTGTTAAAAATTTAGGCTGATAAATGCATTGCAGAATGTTTTCTCCCAATTTTCCTTTATTTCTACAAAATCCCGACAAACAAATTTAATTTTGTGCTTATTTCCAAAACATCGTTTAAACTGAAATTATTCCAGGATGGTTCATGTAACATATACATGTACAAGCAAATTTGAGGGTTTTTATTGAGAAATTTGATTACAAAATTGCTAAAAACTGCCGCGCTAATTGGTTCACATATTAAAAACATAATAATGTACTGCAGTTGCTTCAACTTTATAGAATCAGGATAGATTCAAATTTGCTTGCACATGAAAAAGTACAAGAATTGTGGTTTGACTTACTCTGAACAAAACGAATGACTCCACTTGCAAACTGTCACAATCCGGGGGGAACAAGTGCATGTGGCCTTGAGCTGCAAAGAAAATGGTTACCTCACCTCAGTTAACATGCAACCTTGTCCCCCGTGCGCCGATGATTCCGAACAATCCAACGAATGACTCCACTTGCAAACGGTCACAATCCAAGAGGGAGGGGGGGGGGGACAAGTGCATGTGGCCCTGCAAAGCAAATGGTTACCTCACCTCAGTTTACATGCAACCTTGTCCCCCTGTGCCGATGATTCCGAACAATCTATCGAATGACTCCACTTGCAAACTGTACACTTTCACAATCCGGGGGTCTCTTGTGCATGTTCACGTCTGAAGAAAATCAATGCAAATAAATTAATGTTCATTTAATTTGAAGTATTTTCCTTGTACTGCCTTTGGTCAAATAATAAAAAGCTGAAATTTATAAAATACCAGATTCATTATATCTGCCTTGTTACACTCTAAATACAGATTGGTTAACATAACCAATCATTGGTTGAATTAACCAACAGTTGTTTAATATGTGTTGAACTAATCGGGTTGGTTGGATACATTTTAACCAACATTGGTTATTTAACCAATCTGTTTTTAGAATGACAAATAGTGTCATGCCCCATAACATATGTTAATTTGTGAAACAAACCCAAACCTAGTTAAATGATGCATTGCTATAGCATCAGCAAAATCCTTTTTAAGTATCTGACAATTAACAATGATTATTTTTTTGGGAGGGGGGGGGGTTACCTCCGAGGTTTCCGAGTGATACAGGCATCCACAGGTAGCGAGGATGGCGAATTCCACTTCTCCCAACATCAGAAAGTCACCAGAATTCCACATCTCCCACACCGGGCAGTGTTCCTCAAGGTTCCAGTTGGTCCTTCCAAACAAGCATCGTCCTTCCGAACAAGCATCGTCCTTCCAAACACGCATCGTCCTTCCAAACAAGCATCGTCCTTCCAAACAAGCATCGTCCTTCCAAACAAGCATCGTCCTTCCAAACAAGCATCGTCCTTCCAAAAAAGCATCGTCCTTCCAAACAAGCATCGTCCTTCCAAACACGCATCGTCCTTCCAAACACGCATCGTCCTTCCAAACAAGCATCGTCCTTCCAAACACGCATCGTCCTTCCAAACAAGCATCGTCCTTCCAAACAAGTGTCCAAACAAACTTCCAATATTGCATGGAGTTCAAGGTAGGCATGTTCTTCAGTTGTGCTTCCAAGACGATTGTATCAAGTTATGTTGCAGTTTGCAACGAGTCCGCACTGGAGAACTGCAATACTCAACCAAACGTTCATGTCCATCCTTTGTTCCAAACTGTTCAGATGTGCAGCAGTATTGCCTGTACTGTTAATGTCCAAAGTTCATCCAGGGGCAACTTCTAATTGGAGGTGATTTTCAGAGTTTCTCTGTAATGACTCTCACATTTTACTGCTCCGTACTGAACATTGTCCCAAGTATGTCAAGGGCCAACTTGAGCAAATGTCATATACCTCAATTTTTAAATCATGTGGTTATGGCAAACAAGAAATGTGAGTTACCTTGTTTGTAATTACAGTTTTAAACTAAAATTCTTTCAGGTTTATGCCTTATACTAACTAGTCCTTTCAAACATTTCTTTTTATGAATGTAGTTTTTAAATTGAATTTTTAGATTGAACACATCCTTCATTGTTTGGCTATTTATCATTTATATCATCGTCGTATAGAATATAATTTCATTTCATTTGATTTTTTCGTCAATTTTTAACATTAAGATTTTTTTAAAGATTGTCCGTTTTTTAGATTATGCTCTGAAAGAATTTGTTTAAAGCATTTTCATTTCCTTTCTTGTTTGTGCTCATTATTTCAGCCAAATGTAAAAGTCGACTCAAATTGTTTGCTTTTCAATAAATTTTGTAAATGCTAGAACTGTTTTTACTAGCAATCCAGCTTTGAGAAACTAAGAAGAAAATGCACAAGTGAACTCAAGTTCCCAAGAAGCGTGGAATATTTGCCCAGTCCTTGCAACATTTGGACAGGTCTGGTTAGTGGTTAATTAGGTGGTTTATGTCGTCAGTGCCAGTGGTTAATATGACTGTCCGTCAATGGATGCATGCAGATGATTGAATGACCTAACAAATGCTGCAAGGGTCCACAGTTTTACACAGAATAGTGGAAACGAAAATGACTTTGGCATACTTGAATGCTACCACATTGTAGTCAAAACTGGATTGCCATCCCAAGTGAGCTGCCTCACATCTAAAGCTAAATTTGACTTTTATGAGCTTTGTCCTTAGGTTTTGTTACATTTACGGTTCTGCTGATGCTTTCTAATTTCATTAAATCACGAGGAAAACTTCGTTTTAGGCACTGAATATTGTTAAGTCCAAACAAATATTGATTTCATTTATTAAAGTGAATTGTTAAACGTATTTGAGGTTTAAAGTTACTTTTATGAGCACTGAACTAATGTTTAGGTTAGGTTTACTGTGCAACTTGTTTTCAAGTTATTTTAAAACTGGACTTAGTTTTAAGCATCTACGTGCTCGAGGTCTAAACATCATGAAGATTGAGTCCATTTGTTAATGTATTTGGAATCAAATCATCACTCATTTCAGATTTCAGTTTAACTACATAACTCATAAGATTATTTCCATGCCCTAAGAAGTTGGCCCTATAGTCTTTACTGGAGCTTTGTTCTAGAGCATATTAGTTCAATGAACAGAGTTTAACCATGACAAACCGAATGGCAAGGACTTTGAAAGTTGGGCATTCCTTCAGTTGAAGATCAGCTTTGTGTGGTTCACGTAAGCATTCTTGACAGCATCCACTTCATTGGCTCTGAGTCTGACTGTCATGCTAACCAGCTGTAAATAACAAGAGTGCAACTGATCAGTTTTCAATGGCAGACTTGTGAGAGCTACCATTCAGTACTGAACATTCAAGAGACATGCAGGCAAATAAAATAGACATTTGAAGGAAGTGTATAATTATTTTGAAGGCTAGATTTAGCTGACTTTCTTTCAGTAAACGATGTTTAGCCAGATAGATTATACAGCGCCCCCTTTTGACACGTATACGTGTAGGCCTACATTATAAAATGTATTGAATTACCAACAGTGTTTGTGCATGTGCAAGACCTGTGGCCTAGTGGATAGCATGTGAATCTTTAGCCCCATAATGTGGCCAGTTTACTGGACTGCCTCCGTAAACATAGGCCACACAGCCACCATCTTAGAAACTGACTCGGCGAAATTTTGAAAAAAAAGAAGTGATTTCCACATTGCGACTTCAAACCCAGTTCATTTATGCTTTAAAAATACACTTACCCTCTTAATAACAAAATTAAAACCTGCTGCAAGTGTCAGTTGCCCACCTGCTGCGTAATTTACGACATTTTCTGGAGCCTTCTTGGCAACTTGGTCCAACCATGGAGCTATCTCCATGGTCCAACTGAACAATGCCCTCGCGCAGATCGTTCACCTGTCAATCACGCGTGCAGGACGCACGCTGCAGGCCCAGTGGCAGTGGTAGAATCTTTTGGTCTGGGAACCGGACTACCACTGGGCCTGCGGCGTGCGTCCTGCACGCGTGATTGACAGGTGAACGATCTGTGCGAGGGCATTGTTCAGTTGGACCATGGAGATAGCTCCATGGTTGGACCAAGTTGCCAAGAAGGCTCCAGAAAATGTCGTAAATTACGCAGCAGCTGGGCAACTGACACTAGCACTTACACTTACACTTACACTTAAGATTTGATGGGAATATCAATTATAGGCTTAAGCCTTTTAAGACCCCATATCCAGATTCTTTCAAGTAACTGTCAAATCTATTCTTGAACTGGTTGACATTCATGGCATTTACGACGTAGGTTGGGAGGTTGTTCCAGTTGTCTATTACCCGTTGGGAGAAGAAGTGTTTCCTCAATTGGAGACCTTTATGCATTCTTTTCTTAAACAGCTTCAACCTGTGACCTCGGGTACTCGTACTTGACTTGGAAAAGAACTTTTCTGGATCAATATCGTCAAAGCTATTCAGGATCTTACATGTCTCAATTAGGTCACCCCTTACTCTCCGCACTTCAAGTGGGAATAGGTGTAGCTGCTCCATCCTTTCGCTGTACGGTTTTCTTCTCAATTCTGGTACTAGCTTTGTCGCCCTCCTCTAATTTTGTTATTAAGAGGGTAAGTGTATTTTAAAGCATAAATGAACTGGGTTTGAAGTCGCAATGTGGAAATCACTTCTTTTTTTTCAAATTTCGCCGAGTCAGTTTCCAAGATGGTGGCTGTGTGGCCTATGTTTACGGAGGCAGTCCAGTAAACTGGCCACATTATGGGGCTAGTGAATCTTATGAGTGACAGATCCCCAGCACAGCAGGGTTCAATTCCCAGCTCTCAACATTTTCAATTTTTGTTCATCCCAAAAAATTAAGAATATCCTTTTATTATTTCAAATCGACTAGAACTCCAACATTTAATTACTGATTTTCTTTTTCTGATTCTTGGCTCTGAATGATTTGTTTTAACCCTAACCGCCCTGAATCCTCCAAAATCCTTTTTGCAAATTGGAGGAATTTGCAGGATTGAGGTTACATGGCAAAAGTGCGTTGCTGATTTCGGAGTACGCACTGTGTCAAGGTCTTGGGCCGGACCTTGTGTTGTTTATGCTTAGCCGTGCATAAAGTTAGTCCTTGATTATACTTGACATCCTCCGTACTGCTCCAGGATGTCACTGCCTCTGCCTCAGCCTATTGACAGTCATAGCTGGAGGATTTTGCAGGATTCAGGCAGTGGTCATCCCTCCATGGACCATATTCAAGAAATAACGGAGGAATTTGCAGGATTGAGGCTATATGCTACTTTTCCATGAGGCCAATTGGAGGATTTTGCAGGATTGAGGCTACATCCTAGCAAAAAGGCCTAGGGAGTTGGGGTTAATTAAAGGGAAAAAGTCCGAAATTGTAAAATGGTCAGATTCCGTCTAGTGAATACGAAGTCACAATGACAATGTTGGCGCGGATCCAGACTAAGATTTATCACGGTAAAAATGAAAAATGTCACTGCGCATGTTCAGTGCCTATCCGGCAAAATATCGTTCACTTCAAGAAAGCCGGCCCCGGCTAAATATACTCCCAGTCCCACTGCCAAATTTGAACTTCAATAAATAAGACAAGTTTTTGCATCAAAATTCCTGTTTTTATCCATGCCCAGCATGCATTGCAAATGTCACAAATGTTTATTTTATCCTTTTTGCCCCTCCTGCCCCCTCCATATAAACCGTTCGGTGGGTCCCCCCCCCCCCTCCGCAGTCAAATTTCTGAAACCACGCCCATTTTCAGATTCTCAGAGAATGGAGAAAATAACTGACGGAGTTCCTTCTTTAAAAACTTAGGATTTCGAACCGTGTTTTCCACTGCATCAACTTCAGAAGAATCTACAGTAGTTCAGTCACTTCTACCTAACTTTCCAAGGCCAAATGGTTCACTTTTCAGGCCAAAATTGGCAAACTTACTTTGACTGTTGTGACGTTTTTTCGAAAGTCCTCCACCATACGTGCCCCGCCAATTTACGAACGCGCAACGAACCACGTGAGACTGGTTTGTGAACAAATCCCTGGTCCCTGTACTATTGCAATCATTTCAAAGGCATTGGGAGACGCGAACCAGTTATTTGTGCGGCGCCGCGCCTTCCATTTCGCTGAAAATTACCCGGCATTTGTTGTGGGGTAGTTTCAGTTTCTTTTAGCTTGGGGGTAAAAGTCGGTTTTTTCCTTCTAATTCACAATTTTTGTTTATCATCTTTTAAAATTCTCACAATTTTTATAAAACAATATTGGAGACATGTATCTAAGAAAAGATCGTCTGAAAAATAGTTTGCTTTGTTTTGTTATATTTTGAACTAAGTTCCCTTATTCATGGATGGTTCACCCCTCCATTAATTTGGTATAGCCGGGACTTTGCGGAATGTATATGCAAATTTACAGGTGCCAGTGTCTTTTCTTTCATCACGTGATAACTGCACCCCCTTCCCCCCGCGACGCCCACTTAGAAATTTCTAGAGTGCCGCGATTTCTATATTACTGTATTGTAATAATATTTTCTCTATTCAATATATATTTAATATCTAATATTCATCTATTTAATACATTCAGCCATAGAGGGCGGGCTTTCGATTAGTGCGGCCAAAATAAACTTGTCCTCGGATAACCCCTCCAACCCATAATAATAGAGTAAGATATTAAACTTTACAAAAATATATTTTTAGGGAATATGGAAGGGAGGTCAAACAAAATGCGCATTTCTGTTCTTTTAAAGTGGAGGGTTTTTTTGGTAGCGGGGTCTAGACAGCAAGTATAGTTAATTCATGAAAGGGATGAGGGGGGGGGGTATTTGTTGTTTACATGTTCCATTTTTTCGGTGTTGACCATTTGCTGCTAGAAAATATTTTAAAAGGCTTTTTGTTTTCAAATAAGAGTCACCGCGGTGTCACTAAGCCCACAACAGCAAAACTCAGCAGGTCCACAACAAAACAATGTAATGAAACAATGATTCATTCAAGACAACTTCAACTTATTTGAAGTTGTCTTGAATTAATCAAAGAAGCTGTCTTCTTGCAGACCGAAGTGGGGGCCACCAGAAATGCCTTTTAAGATAATTCCACCAGGGAACAAGTGAAGACGACTGTTTTTAATACGACATTGTGGTCTATTCATCCCCGTTGCCACTTTATAATACAAAGAAAGAACAGAAAGGAAACACTGCACCCCTCCCATAAAATGCAATCTAGCCCCGCCCCTCCACATAAAGAATTGGCAACAACTGGCCTGTCGGTGACCCCTTTCTTAATCCCCCAACAATAAATGCTTCTGGATCCATCAGTGATTTAGCTGTCTAATCATTTTTTTTAATTGCATGAAGTAAATTTGTGATTGGGTTGATATATTTTTAAAGGAATTTCTTTTGATATCCTCATTATGAAGCCAGCATGCCTGATTACAAAACCCAAGTGGTGACCCAGCTGTAGAATTCAGAGGCGGGAGATTGGTCCATCACTGAGGGAGGAATGGAGGCATAACACAACAATCATCTAACCTCAAAGATTTCTCCTTGATTGACTCAAGTCATTGCATGCAATGATTTATTACACGATAATAATCATACAAAGTACACAATGTCAAATAATAATCCCGGACGTCTTAAACTTTCCCCAAAATATCTGGAAAAACAAAAGAAGAGATCAGACATGTTTCTGCACCAATAACAAATAATACAAATGACTTACAAATTCCAACATATCTCTACTCATAGTTAACAAATAAACTTACTTCCGCCAAACGGTGCAAATATCAGATATTTAATTTTTATTTTCAAGTTAAGACAAGATAAGTTTGCGGTAGCGCCTTGTGAATAAATCTCTTTTGTGAGTATGTGTGGTTCTGAAAAGAACCGGAGGGACTTAACGTTTCGAACACTATGCTCTGCCCGTCGTCAGGAGAATGAGGGATTCCAACGATGATGAGATGTTATAAGGATGGGTGCGGTGAGGCGTGAGAAGGATGCAAACTGGTGAAGCTCGAAACCGGTGAAGCTGAGAAGGATGCAAGTTGACTGATTTATTCACAAGGTGCTACCGCGAACTTATCTTGTCTAAGTATCTTTCCACCATGCAAACCTTCAAATCTTATTTTTAAGTTAAATAAAGAAATTGACTGTAGCAGGATGACCGTTCCGGATTACCGTACCGAAACAGGAATCCGGAGGTCACAGGGTCAAACCAGCTCCAGTCAATTTCTTTGTTCAACTTTCACGTTATTATAATGCACCGAGTCAGTTCTCCCTTGTGGTTTATTTTTATGACTGAAACCAAACTATCCAGAAGTCAGCAGATTATCCTGACTTGGAGTCCGTGCCCGAGTGATGACCTTATCTTACAGAGTTGCACATTAATGATCACAAGATAAAAAATCACAATGATGATAGTTTGTAAACCATGGCTTAAAGGCATAGGAACATTTGTATTTCATGCAATTTGTTTGTTTCCAATACATGTAATATCATCACTGTCCCACAGAAGAATACTCTCAACCTAACATGTTGAGGCTTTGGATATTACACTTTTTAAGAAAAGAGTGAAATATCCATGCACAAACTTTTGATCAATAAATGCGATTTCGTCCATAGAACTCTTATTTCAAAAATCAGTCAATTGACTTATCATTGGAAATCACCTAAATTTCTTGATTTCTTCTTAATGACAGCAAGCCAGACGGAATAATTTCACGGGGTGTTTAGTACCAGTACGATCTTTAATCCAAGTGAGCTTTTTGATTATAATTTGGTAGGTTACTTTTGGGATAAATGCAAATGATCCCATCCCATATCCCTTGAAATGTGTAAATTAATGAGTACAAAAATCCCCATCATTTAAAATTGCAATCAGTTCGGCTTTGCAGTTACAGTGTGTAAATCTCATTTTAATCAAAATCTTCTTTCATGTGTCATGCCAGCAACAACAGTTAAACATTATTAACATTCAGTTTACATTTCCAATGTGAATAAATCAAAACGTTGATTCAAAGTATACTTTTTCTCTCCTGCAGAACGACTTTTACCAAATTGAATGGTTGCATTTGGGCATGTTATAAACGACTGCTATCACCTGGGCAACTGCAAAATATCAAAACTGTTAGAAACAAAAATGTCATTTTTGGTACGAGAAAATTTATCATACTTGGAACAAACGAATCTAGTGTCAATTAATGCTTTGAAGAGGCTTGCAATGATAAAAACAAGCAAATTGTCCACTTGTACCTATTTCAACATAATCAGAAACCAGAAACCTTTTCGCGTACACAACAATTGCAATGATTGGTCCTGAATGAGCAAACATGACTGTCCTCTGACAAAAATGCGTCATTTGGCAATGCAACATTCTACATGTATATATATTATACATGAATTGTTTGACAGTATGAACACTGGTTTAGTAACTCTCAATATGCACATAGGCCTACAGTTGAATAGTAAACGAAATCCACGTTATACTGTCCTTACACAACGGAACCACTTTAAAGGTATATTACATAAACAGTCAAGGTTAAAGATCTATACAAAAGTTAGCAAACTGGAATCATAATTTTTGCCATTTTATGCGTAATTTACATTAATTTACACAAACGATTTGATAAAGAATGAAGCACAAACGCTCAAAAGAAACGTCTGTTTGAAAGGCATGAAGTTGCAAGAATTTTCCGAATTTGTACATAAGGCAAATGCAAAACAATCCAAAAGTACCCGAGGATTGGAGTATTATTCTGTATACTAAGTTTTGCACAGCACTGGTCTATGGAAGGGTGTCGTGCAGCCGTTTGCGTGTGGTCACATTAGTTTGTTTGAATGCCATATTACTACATTGATCGGATAACAGGGTAGGAGGAGGCCTTTGTCACAAAAGTTGAAGACATCTCACACAACTTTTACCTAAGATGATGCGAAACAAGATATTTTCTCAAAATAAATGGAAAGGAGAGGTGGATTCTCCTGTTTAATTGACGATTAGATTGTAGATTTATAATAGTATTCAGAGGTCACCCAAGATACAAGGTCAATTTAATATCACTTTCAAGGGACACCCAGAATGCTTAGTACAGTGCTATTATGTTTGAAGAATTCAATGAATCATTTTGTACAGGAAATGTTGATAGACTTTTCACATTGATTGAATGATCAATTGATGGATTGAATTTTTGGGGGATGGAGGTTCAGTAGAATGAAGAACTATGCTGGGTATATTCGTATTCATAATGTAAGAGGATTCCGAATACTCTATTTGTATGGAAACTGTTTTGTTTACTTTTTCATTCATTATCAAGCCCCTTACTGTCATCTGAAAATAAAGTTGTTGTTGTTATTAATTGTTGTTGTTGTTGTTTTTTTAACTGATTCTTTTTTAGGGGGGGGGGGGGGAGGGGGTTGCAGAGCATTGACTTCACATAAAATGACCCATCATACATGCTACTTGCTCGTGAGCGTGGTGCATTCATAAGGAACAGAGTGAGAGTTATGACTTGGTGGGAGATTATTTAGGCTTGGAATTTTCCCTCTTGTGTTTCCGTCAGGTGAGGGAGGTCTTGACTGACAACTTGTCTGACGAGCTCAGGATCGAGGCCGATGTTAAGAAGTGACAAGTAATATAACTTAGGAAGACCTTGGAGATGATGGGTGAGAGCCCTCACTGCATCCAAACTGAATGCATTGCCATCAAGGTTAAGCCCTTGTAAACCATGCCCAGCAGGAAGGATGCTTATCAGGTCCTTCACGTCATCATCTACCAACCTGCATGCATCGAGCTGCAAGACTGTAAGGGATGACAGTATGTGGCTGACATGTCGCACCTGTGCATGCAGGTTGGTGCCATACAGTGCGAACATATCCAACCTGCATCCTTCCAGTGCCTTCAATAGATCAACAACTTCATCCGGGGATCGTTGGTGCATAACCAAACCAAGCCCGTCTATTTGTTCATGCATGCAGAAAAAGCTGTGTGATACACGCCCCACGTCAAACCATGACTTTGCCAAAATGAAAACCGTAATGTTTAATTGAGCACGGCACTGTTCATCCACCCCACCAAGTGTTTCCGCAATGAGGCTAAGCTCCTCCTCCTCCTGCTCAGACAAGTAGTAGTGAACCACTATCAGCCCAGCTGACTCCATGCTGTCACTCAGAAGAATTCCCCTGAGAAAGGTAAGCTCCTGCTTTCTTACATACATGTGAAAAAATGTACCTTCAAGTGGTGGAGTGACATGCTGTAAGTAGTAGCTGAGTGATTTCAGGTCTTCGTTACTCTCACAGTCTACCTCAGTTGGTCTGACAAGTTTGGTAGCCAACTCTTCTGAACCAGACTCCAACAACAGCAGCCGAGCCAATCTCTGCAGTTTGCTCTCGTCACCTTGCATCTTTTTTATGTGACTCAGAATGAGGCCAGCAGCCTTTCCTGATCTACCGCAACAAAATCTCAGCAGGTATTCCATTTCATGAACATTATGGGTTCCAATCCGCTTCAACTGGCGACAGAATTTTGTTTTGCCAAAAAAAAAACCGTCAAGCAATCGCACCAGGTGACATGCTGCGAAGTATTCTTGGATGGACTTGTGGGGGAAAGTGACCAGCACTTTTACATCCAGACCAATTGTGAACGTTTCACGTTGAACGAAACCCACACGACAACCCTCAGCTAAGCAAGACTGACAATTCTGAAATTCAGTTTCATCAAACATGAGTCTTTCCCCTCTAGAGTCTAATAACCCTTGCAATGCAACACGCCCCAAGCCATCAATGATGGACATCATGTTAGACATTAACTGTTTATCACTCATTTCTGTATTGCGGCGCTTGAAAAGAGCCACTGCAAACTCTTTGTACAGCTCAGTAATTCTCATTGGCAAGGACTTTTGATTCTTCCAAACAATGCACAGCATCTGGGAAATGACTGGAACTACAGATATTTCCTGCAGATTTGCATTGTCTTCCAGATATGAAACCAACGCCTCTCCCATGTCAGCATCATCAGGATGGTTTAATCTGATGTACTGATCTCTGTCTCGTGGTGTGAAACCTGATGTTTCAACCCGAGCGTAATTTGGGTGACCCCCCAATACATAATCCACCATGTGTGGTCGGGTAGTGACCAACACAAAACTTTTGGTAAGGACTCTGTTGTGTAAGATATCCTGAACCCTGTACACGCCCTCCTTAGATTGCAAAACATGAGACGGAATTTCATCTACTCCGTCCAACAGCAAAGCAATGCCTGATTCATGATCATCAATGAACCCTTTCACTTCTTGTCTCCTCAGTTTGGTGTTTTGTGCTAGAATTTGGTCAAATATGGCATCCAAGACACAGCTAGATTGCTGCATTTGTCTCAACTTTATCCAAAGCACAAGATCAAATCTACCAAGAAGGGGTTTTGATCTAAGTGTGATGCAAGAGTTTGCAACTTTCACTAACAGGGTTGATTTACCCGTCCCGGCCCCGCCAACAAGAAGAATCTTGATTTCTTTAACTTTTTCCTGATTGAACAAATCATCCAAGGAATTGAGAATGTCATATAGTGCTTCATCCAAGAATATTTTTCCTTCTGGTAATCTCACCGACCTCACTGATTTTGTTTTGTCTGGAATGTTCTTTTGTAGATGGAGCGGAATAAAGAATTTATCAATTTCTACATAACGTGTCTCCAGTATAGGGTGTGCAGGAATAGTCGTTGCAGTTTGCTTGTAGTTGTCAATAATTTCATGTTGCAAATCCTCAAAGGTACCTGGCCCCTGGAGACTGGTGATTTCTAAAAGAAATCATAAAATTAGTATGAATAAACTATTTTTTAAAGGGAATATACCTCATTTGCTTTTGCTGTAATTTTCAGAAATGAATGGAATTGGGGGGTTGGAAATATATAGCAAATATAGTTACACTGACTTTTTTGAGGTTTTGGGTTCGAAAATGCTATGAAAACCAAGAAAAACAATCATTTTCCTGTAGTCTGGTTCTCTGACTCCATTTAAGAAGAAACAGAGCAGTTTACATATATTGGGGAATTGTAAGGTCAGGGAACCAGTCTAGCTGGCTTGTACCCGTTCATAGGTGTGTAATCAATTGCAAACAAGTGCGATGGCCAACAGGGGCCAGTATTTGAAAAAAGCCAGTTTTTTTCCAACGCTGGTCGGTCAGCGTTGGAAATTGATACAAAAATACCACTTTTCTTGAAAATGACAGTATGCTAGGTACCATGATTTTACAGGATGCTTTACACTATCATTCACTAACAGTCCAGCAAGGTATTTCAAAATGATTTGGTAGTTTTTTTTTTGGATGTTTGCAAATGTTGTATTTTCCCTTTAAGTATACATGAACATGATTCATAACAATGCTTTCAAGCTGCAATTCATCAAAACCGAACAATCTGCATGCCCAGTTTTTAACCTATTATTTTTCTTCTGTAAACAGGTTTATTTGTTTTACCTGTATTCCGTAACATATTCGATTGGTTGAAGTTTCCAATTACATGCAGTAAAATGTACACTGAGAAATTTTGCCTGAGAATTAAATTTACGTATCCAGATTTCGTTTTTAAAGGGTCTATGTGGTGATTTTTTCTTATTTCTTAGGCACACAATTTGTGCAACTTTCTACTCCCTTAAATGTATGAAAACTATTTGACATCCCTATTATATGAATTTGTCATTTCAGGAAGACACTGTTCAGTTTAGGGGTTTTCTGTTCAATTAGGCACCCATTATTCGGTCAGTAAAAACATTTTTGAGAAGCTCATTGGCTTACTGGCATGTAGTGACCCAACAACGAATAACCAAAGAAAATTTACTTTGAAAAATCCTGTTGATCTCTTCCCCTATTAAGGTGCATATATATGTTAAAGTTCTACATCTCGAGAACTACAAGAATAGCTAAATAAGTCATGGAACTATTTTCAACATATAATATATGCTAAAACAGTACACCATCCTTCCCCTGCCCGCCCCCCCCCCCCCATACATTAACACTTGATTTAAGATATCAAAATACTTCATCGTATTGACTAAGATTATATTTACCTGGTCCTTCCAACGGCGAGTTGTAAGTGATATTAACTCCACTTGAACCAACAATGACAGGGTTCTGGCTACCGCTGACTGTGCCGATGCTTCCTATGCTGGCTCCACTTTGTTGTGGGTAATCTACAATTAAAAGCAAGAATTAAAATATCCTTCAATTTAATTCAATTCAATAATTAGGGAATAACAGTGTGAGGATCCGGTCTTCACTGCGTGACAATGACTGTGTTGGGGGATGCCCGCTGTTGAAGGTACAGTCCATCATTTGTAATTTGTGTATTATGTTCGTTTGAACTTTGAAGCAACAAAAGTGCTCAAAATCCAAAGAAGGTGCTGAACAACTAACCTGATGAGTGCTGAGCAACTAACCTGATGAACAATACACATTTTAGCATTTGGACATGATCTAGAATTAGTGTCCAAGCAAAATGGCAGCCACCGTGTGACACATAACTAATGACTCAACAAAAACTTCATATTCACCCTCAAAACAGCCACAAAATGATCAGGTAACCCACCTCAGATACAAGTACTTAAAGTGGAGATTGAGGATTAAGATCGAAGTAAGGTTTACTAACGATCTTGATGAAAAGTGACATTTCCTAATCAATCCTGAGAGCTCCCCTCGTCTCTGCTTTGCCATTCAAATGAATCATCGTGTACGCGAATGCGAGGGGAGTTCTCGGAATTGAATGGGAAAATTCATTTTCATCCAGATAGTAAGTAAAATTTACCATGTGATGACAGCGGTCTTGGCTGTAGTTGTTGCGTTGGTTGTGGCGTTGGTTCCTGCTGGGAAGGATGTCCGCTGCCAGACTGAGTCGTTTTTTGATCATCCCTCACTCCATCAGCCGGTAGTTGTTGGGTTGCAGCTGTGCTTGGACCAGGGTTAGTTTGTGTCTCATTTTGTCTTCGGGCTCTCTTAGCCGGTGGTTCTGCCATTTAGCGCTGGTGATGTACGTGGGCACAGTTTAGTTACAGACAGCTTCGGTAGTTCAACCCCGCATAATCCTGTGAAGAAAGTGCTGCCTTTTTCAGATGTCTACTTCTCGTGAAATTACCAGATTCATTTGCACACGTTTGCGTATCAAAATTTCAACATAAAATTTCACAAAAATTAGACATCTGAAAAAGGCAGCACTTTCTGATTAGCCTATGCATGCCAGGCCCTACATCATGTACATAACATGTCATGCATTGCCATTTGGCATTAGCCCCATAATGTGGCCTATTTTACTGGACAATGCTGGACTGCCTCCGTAAACATAGGCCACACATCCACATGTACAAAAACGTGTCGCACTTTGCCAAATTTTGATTTTCACATGATTTAGGCTTAGTTTGTAGGGGTTTTTTTGCTTTAGATGTTAGAAGTATACTCGCCGTCTTTACGAAATTCACTAAAGACTAAAGTTAAAAAAATAAAGTCAAAGAGGCGATAATTTGGGTCCCCGAGTTACTGAAGATCTTACTATCAAATCATAGAAAACCTTCTGCCTCTGGAAGTTTTCACTGACGTAACTGATGCCAAACTTTCCCTTTCTTGCTGAGCTTTCTAGGAGTAGGAGTTCCAACTTTCATCCTCACGTCACATGCATGTCTACGTCTAGTCTTTATAGTTTGATCATGGTGACCGGTGGTCCGCACGCACACGCACGGTCCTACTAAAGCGCGTCAACATCGTCAACAAACGTCACAACTCTCAACGGTCGTCAACGAGCATCAACAAATTTTGTACATGCTTTTGAACATTAAATATATGGTAGAAAAAAGCAACAAAGAACATTTTCTGTATATCAATTAAAGTTAAAATTATTTAAAAACTTGTTTTTTTAACGCGAAATGTACGATGAATTTGTCGATTAGGAGTTAAGTTGGCCGCCATCTTGTTTATGTGAAGCTTAGCCCTACTACGCATGCGTGAGGTGTACAGAGCCATACTACGCATGCGCGAAGTGTACAGCGCCATCCAAACAAGATGGCGGCCGACACTAATCGACAAATTCGTCGTACATTTCGCGTTAAAAAAAACAACAAGTTTTTGAATAATTTGAACTTTAATTGATATGCAGAAGATATTTTTTATTACTTTTTCTACCATATTAAGCTACTTTTAATGTTCAAAAGCATGTACAAAATTTGTTGACGCTCGTTGACGACCGTTGAGGATTGTTGACGCTTGTTGACGCGCTTTAGTAGAACCCCACACGCATGTAAATTTAGAAATCGAAACTTGACGGGCGCCCTCTCTAATTGGACGTAGAGATCTTACTTTCCGAGGGCGCCCTTCTCAATTAACGGTGGGGTGGATGTTTGGCACTTCAGTTACGGAAAAGAAGACTTTTAATAATGAATATAAGAATGTCAACTTTCAAGGAAGAAATACTAACTCGTTGTTCGGACATTAACTCAGGGAATACCTGTTGGAGAGAAATCGTCAACATGATTAAAAGTAGTGTGTTTTAGCGCGAAACATACAATTTGAATTAAAGTCAACTTTCTGGAAGAAACCCCCCCCCCCCCAAAAAATACACTCGTTTTCCAGACAAGGCCGGAGTGCCGAAAGAATAATATAATCCATTACAAAATTAGTTTAAGCGTAAAAAAGTCGAATTAAAGCCAACTAAAATTCTCCTTAAAGAGGGCGCTACAAAAATAGTGGTCACAATCGGCCATAGGCTACCTGTCGTATGGAATTGAAACATCGTCTATTGATCGTGATAAATAGCAAAAGCCATTTGACTATTAAGAGAAATAGTCAAACAATTAATGTTTAATCAAAACAAATTAGTGTGTTAAGCACGAACAAAAAATATACAATCAGTGGTTGTTAATTCTGTTCAATTATACAGGGTGACCCCAAAAAATCCAACCCCACATTTGCCTTTTAATAATAATAACGGGTTCTTATATATAGTGCTTTAACAAGGATCAAAGCGCTTTACATTATTATTACCCCTGATCATTGGGCCAATTAAACATCCAATATACCATCTCAGCTCCCTGGGGAGTATACAGCTCGAAAAAAAGTGTACAGCTTAAAAAAGGATCGCTGGATTTTTATATTTTTGGTATCAGATTAAAGCTGAGAGCTTTTTCTTACAAATACTAAAAAAATCATGAAAATAGCACTTTGGGTTGCTGAAAAAAAGGCCAATTAGGTAAAATTAGTCATTTTTGTCGTCCTGTACCTGCACACGAAAAGACCACAGTCGGTTCTGTGCAAAAGTGAGGCAACAGTTCTGTTTGGAGTGGGAGTGCAGCCCATTGCCATGTTTTCTCCGTTTTGACACAAGACACTGTTGATGGGAAAAATATTTTTTTTGTATTGTGTCCTTTTTGTCTATTTGTCCTGACCAATCAATTAAAGGTATCAAACTAAAGTGGAATTTCTTCACGGCTATACAGATGAGGTAGGACTGAAATTTCTCAATTAACTCCTCTTTTATAATTTCTTTTTCGTTATTTGGCTAACCCTTCCCGCTTCAAAAAAAACACAAAACGAGATCTGAAAACCCCGTTCCTGGTACTAGTCATAACGCATTTTAAATTTCCGCTACGGATTACAACTAAATGCGACCTTGAATGAAGACTAGGCAGACCAGGAGTTTAATTCAAATTATTCCCAGCTAGGGAGTCCATGTTCACGTCGTGCATGAAATCTCGCGCGATTTTACCCCATGCTATGCTCCGCTTAATTTCAACATGGCCGACAGTGGGGAAGCAAGCGCCGATGTCGGCAGTTCTTTACCCAAATCCTGGAAAATTGCTTTGGCGATCGGAGCTCCGATCGCCATCGGTGTTGCTGTGGGCGCCTTCTACTACAGCAGGAGAAGATCTGATCTGTCGAGCGGTGAAAAAGGAGGAAAAACGCAGACGAAGGGAAAAGCGAAACAGGGCGAACCTACCGCTCATGCCGCTGCAGCAGACGAACGGGTAATGAACGTGCGGTGTGCATTGGTGGATGGTGGGCGGGGTTTGGGAGGTGGGCGGAGTTTGGGAGGTGGGCGGAGTTTGGGAGGTGGAGGGGAGGGGTTGACCAGGAACAAGGTTTGTTCTGCACTACACTGTGAAGAGTAACATTTACCCCACGTATTGTGCCGATCGTGAAGTGTAGGGCCCCTGTTTTGTTTTGATTAAATTCAAGTCAAAAATGTTTTTAATGTTATTGCACCTTTCATGCCTTTTAAAATTTAGTTTTACAAACGCAGACTTTTCTCAATTCTAATGACACCCGTTTTGCAATTTTGAACAAATTCTGGGTAGAATTTACGATTTTCCTGCGTGATTTGTGCCTTGTGATTCAGCGCGCCATGCGTGCCGTGCTCACAGTCAGTACATCGCGCGGTGATCCGCTGATGCCATCGTTATTTTCGGGTCGCCTTTTGTCATCATTTTACCCCCAAATTTCCCTCAAAACAAAAAATCAAAACCCTGCCCTCCATCCATGACAATACATATATCATGTCGCCAATTGGTTTGGTAGGCCTAGGTCCAATATTTTCATAGGTCTAATATTTTCATATTACTTTTATTTCCAGACCCCTGAAGAGAAAGCTCAAGGAAGTAAGAATAAAGGCAACAAATACTTCAAAGCGGGGAGATACGAGCAAGCCATCGCATGCTACAACGAGGCAATAGAGCTGGTCCCACTCGACAAGACTAAAGACCTATCCACTTTCTATCAGAATAGAGCTGCAGCACATGAGCAATTGGTACGAAACACTAACACTCCTTCAGTCCTTGATCCTTTAAAATCCTACAGGAGGTTTTGTAAGAAGTTGAAGAATTTCAAAATTTAGAGTGAGCCATTTGCACAGTGGAGGATTTTGTAGGATTGGGGAAGGAAGGGCCCAGCCACTATTACTTTACATTGGCACTGATGCCCCATGAAAATATGCTGTTGTGTTCCTGCAAAATAGTAGATTTTGGAAGATTCAGGCAGATATTTTTCAGGTATTTTTGTTCAAAATCCACCAAAATCCAACATTGAGACCAATATATTGGATTATTAGGATTAATTCTGAGGAATCTTGGAAGTTTCAAAAGTTGGCATTTTGCTATTGTTTCCGTTTTAACTCAGCAGTGTGCAAAATGAACTTTGTTCTTTGTGATGGATTGCAAAGATTTCACACAAATCTTCATATTCTAAGAAAGTTGTAAGTAACTACAAGTTTTTTTGAAAAAAAAAAGAATAATTTTCTTCTTTTTTACAGAAAAATTATGCACAGGTCGTGACTGACTGTACAAAAGCGCTGGAGCTGAATGCACGCTACGTCAAAGCGCTGTTCAGACGAGCCAAAGCGTTTGAGAATATGAACCAAAAGATGGCATGTTTAGAAGGTAAGGGAAACACTAACCTGTGTACAAGGGCGGATCCAAGGGGGGCCAAAGGGGGCCATGGCCCCCAAAAAACAAAGCAAATTTTTTTTTTTAGATGACTTCGCAATAAAGGCAGGCAATGAGTACACCACCATCTTTTCCTCAAAAAACATTGGTTAAAGTGGTCAGAAATTGCCTCAGATCGCACCACAGAGCATCTAGAATCCAAACAAGTTTCGGGGCACTTAAGCGGGCCCCGAACCCCACGCCGTAATTTTTTTGGACACACTTTTTGTGGACCAAATTTTGTTTTGCCCCCCCCCCCCAAAAAAAAATTGTGCTCTTGATCCGCCCTTGCCTGTGTATAAGGCACAACAAAGGTATAAGTTTTGACTGTCTGTGGCTGTTTAAACAGGGATGTTTACCGGTTTTTGTTGTTGATGAAATTTGTTCGTTTTAGATACGACTGCCGTTTGTATCTTGGAGAACTTCTCCCACAACCAAAGCATGCTGCTGGCGGACAAGATGCTGAAAGAATTAGGCAAAGAGAAAGCACAGCAACGATACAAGGTACCAGACCTGTAATGGGATTCATGGGCTTTAAGAACCCACTCCCAAAGAAAACAAATACAAACCAAAACACATGACAAATGATCTTTCATGCTCGACATGACATATGTATTTTGTAACAATCCTTTGTACAACTGAAAATAGAAGTTTGTTCATAAAAATCTCCAAAAAACATACACATTTTAATTTGTGAAGTGATTGTGGCACTGCTGAAAATTCCTATTCATGATGGAAAAAATATCATCAGTTTTCACTGCTGGGCAAAAAAATGGTCTTAAAAGTTTTATGGTTGCAAAATTTTAAATCATAAAACACCAAACAAATACAGAACTGTCAATGAACGTTCCATGATCCTGGACGGAGACCAATTCAACAAAACAACTGGTTTTGTGCTGATTAAATATATCTGTGCGTAGCAACTACTAAAAATTAATTTGTAATTAATGTTGCCCTTAGCCTTATACTAATGCTGAATTTGCTTTGTTTTGCGTTAAGGAGCGAGTTCCTAGCCTGCCTTCTGGACAGTTTATCCGATCCTACTTCTCGTCTTTCTCTGATGATGGAATCTCCAGATCAAGCAATGACTATAATGATGAAGGAGCAGGGGATGTTGGGTAAGGTCAAGGGTCACACTTGGTTGTTTGTATACCCTGGAGACGTGCCCTAGATACAAGTATACAAGAACAGGTAACATCTTCGGAGCGATTAAAATGTGAGAGTTTGGAGAGTCAAATGTACATTGACCGGAAAACATAAATTTGTAGGAAAATCTGTATGTCAAGACTAAAAGGAAATTGAGAAAGTGGCATTCTTGTATCACGAACAGAAACACAGGCTACCGCAAGGCACATCGTCTCTTTACCAACGGCGATTACAACGGAGTGATCGAAGCATGTGACGAGGAGATTAACACGGATGGAGACAAGTTGGCCGAAGCTCTTCTCATGAGGGCGACATTCTATCTCTTGATGGGCCAAGCAGCTGAGGCCAGACCTGATCTGGATCGACTTATTGGAATGGACGAAAGCAGTAAAAAAGTGAGCATAAATAATATTTCTTTACAGTGGAAATGCTAACTCTAATTCCCATGGTATTTTTGGTTTGAAACTTACCAAGGCCTCAAAAATCTACCCCTTTTTGCCCACAAATTACAGTTGCGCTGTGTTTTCCAACTTTTGTTTTATTTTTCTTTTAGCTGCGTGCCAACGCTTTGATCAAGCGTGGCAGCATGCATATGCAAGAGGGCAACTCAAGCGACGCAATGAATGACTTCGCTACGGCCGTGAGAATCGATCCTGACAATGCAGATATCTACCATCACAGAGGCCAGGTAAATAGATTGCTATTGCCTCCATGCATGGACAATAGAGGGAAATAATGCAGATATCCACCTCAAGAGAGGTAAGGTAAATAGAATGCTATTGCCTCCATGTATGGAAAATAGGGGGCATAATGCAGATATCTACCATCATCGAGGTAAGGTAAATAGAATGCTATTGCCTTCATGCATGGACAATAGAGGGAAATAATGCAGATATCTACCATCACAGAGGCCAGGTAAATAGATTGCTATTGCCTTTGTGTATGAACTAATGAGGGCGATGATGCAGATACCTGTTGTCACAGAGCACGGGTAAATATAATATAATATACTATTGCCTCTGATAGGGGATAATGCAGATATCTACCACCATGTAGGCCAGCTAAATAGATTATTGTCATGAACTAATGAGGGCGCTGTACAGCCTGGCAACAAAGACAAGCCAATGGTTCTTACATTTCACTGGTTCACAAGCAGTTTTCATTCATTTACTTTAACAAATCCTTGTCTTTCCATTACATAATGGCTTGAGAAAGAGTTGGGAACCAGTCCAGGCGGGTTCCCATTCCCTCGGCCATATCCAAGACATTGAGAAAGAGGTTTGGAACCAGTCAAACCTGGGTACAAGTTAAAAGTAAATTCTTACCTTTTTTTGGTCAAACAGTTGAATCTTCTTTTGGACCGGATCGACGACGCAGCGCAGGATTTTGAGAAATGCAACAAGCTGAACAGCAACTTTGCCCTCGCACATGCTCAGTACAGCTACGCTAAGTACCGCCTCGCGCTTGTTCACCAGAGTCCTATGCAGCTACACACGGCAATGCAGGAACTGGAGAATAGCACCAAGAAATTCCCAACATGCGCTGAGGCCTTCGCTCTGTATGCACAGGTCAGTAGCTAAAGTGGATAAGGGATTCAGAGTATGAGAAAATAAACCAAGGATTAAGAAGATTCAGGTATAACATAATATGCCATTTCGCTATTTTGAAAGAACTACGCATGCGCGCATCACGTTCAACAATTTACTTTTGGGAGATAAAACAGTTCACCACACGTGTAAAATGATAGGGGCTGCCAACGAAATCCAGGAATAATTCTTGTTTTGAAGTAAATGCTAAATTTTGATGTTTTAAGATGTTTTGTATGCGCCAATTCTGTGCGAGCAAAAGTTTCAATCTTCGTTTTTATTGCAGAATGCAGATTTGGTTACCATATCACTAATACTAATTCTAATAATGTGTGTGTAAATCTGCTTTGTGTATCTCCTGAAAGTAAATGGTTCAATCTAATGCGAGCAAATGAAGTTGAAACGGCAAAAAGGGAAATAATATTTCCATTAGGTGCTGAAAATTTGTATAGTAATTTCTGCAAGGTCAACACTTTTATAATGGCATTTGAAATCGGTGCCCCTTATGTCACAACTCTCCGTATATGGCTCTGACATGGTCTAATGAATACTGCCCTCTTGTGTTGTACTTTGTTTAGGCTCAGAGCGACCAGGGCCAGTTCCATGTTGCAGATGAGTACTTTCAGAAAGCGATTGCTCTGGAGCCGGACAACCCGACAGCTTATGTCCATAGAGGGTGAGTCCGTAACTAGACCAGCAATTCATAAATTTCATACAGATGTGAATAATTTGAAATCCAAACTGATGTTTGACCAAAAAATTTATCTTTGAGCAAAAACAAACTATTGTCATAAACACCTTAAAAAATTACCATTGATCATGCTGACTGGAAAATGAAATGAATTTTGAGGCTTGGACACGATCTGGCACTAGGTGACGCTGTTCATAACGGCTACTTGTGTATAATCTCTCCGAAGTGGCTGTTTATTCACTGGTGTTGGTAGCTGAATGCATTGAAGTTATTGGTTGGTTTATCTCCTAAATACTCCGCGTGGGAGTTTATACAGGAGGCCAGAAACACCAGGGCAAACCCCTTCTCTTAGCGATGTGTCACTGGGTTCTTTTACGTGCATTGCATTACACAACACACGGGACCTACGGCTTTACGTCCCATCCGAAGGACGAAGCAATAATGGTTAAGTGCCTTGCTTAAGGGCACAAGTATCCGCCGGTGGGCTCGAACCTGAGCCACTGTTGCCTCTGAAACACCAGAACATGAGTCCGGTGTTCTCAACCGCTAACTCCAGAAGTGCACCAGACTTTTCCACCTGATGCACTGTGTTGCTTCTTGCAGGGTTAGGGATAATGTTACTTGAAACTTGGTATGTACAAAGAGTCTACCATTAGGTTTCTGTACAGTAGAGCAAATCGCGAGGTTTCAGAAAGATTCCTCGACATTTTTTTCTACTTAGGTAATTTGTTTCTTTTTCCGACAGACTTCTACATCTAAGTTGGAAGAAAGACGCAGACGGCGCGATCGCCATGATCCAGAAAGCGCTGGAAATAGACAGCAAATGTGACTTTGCTTACGAGACACTCGGAACAATAGAAGTGCAAAGGTAATCATACAGAAATGACAAAATGGCAGCTTTTAATCGTACAGTGCCAACCTTGTTCCCAAGGTATGCTGCATTTGCAACATCATTACTAGACCCTGGGAAGGCTTTCAATATCCTGATTGGTCCCACTAATATTAAGACGACGATTTTGCATCGCGTAGTTAGCGATTTCAGTTATTCAATTTGCATTTGATGTTTTACTATTAGGTGTGAACATTATGCGCATTTGTAGTTCCAATTGTCCCTCAACTGTTTTGCTGAACATCATTTTTAAGTTAAATAGTGGAGACTGAACGAGTTATTTATACCTTGCTTTTCCAATCAAAGTTTTGACATTCTTGCGTGATTATCACACACTGAGTTTTGAATGTCGTTTTTTTCTTTTATTTTTTCAGAGGCAACATGTCAGCTGCTAAGAGCTACTTTGAGAAAGCGATCGACTTAGCGCGAACCGAGATGGAAATGTCTCATCTCTTCTCGCTTAGCGTGGCAGCGGAAGCGCAGCGCAACGTGACCACCAAGTACAACATAACACCGCCCTCGCCCATCTTGTAGATGTCAATTCAAATCGTCAATTTCAAGCGTCAGAACTAAAGATTGTAGCAACAGCAAAGTGGCTGGTTTTCTCTCTTCGATGTATCATGTTCTTTCTACTAAGTTTCATACAGCTACTAAACACAGAAACTACATTGTGCTAAGTGAGAACAGGTTACCAGCCAAAATTTCAAGCAGTTTATTGTATGCAACTGGTTCCCGGCTGATTTCTGCTAAGCGCAAAAATTGCTTTTAATAGCTTTATTTTCTTGCAAAGCAGCACCATTAAAGAAAAAGTCTTAAATTACTCTGTATTATTTTGTATTCATTTGGTCAGAGTTAATTGTATGAATCATACTCAAATGCGCCATTTTGAGAACAGTTTGGTCAGAATGAGTCCATGGTACTCTTTAAGCGCCAAAAATATGTGCTTAGCAAAGCTCAGGTTGCCAGCTAAAATATCGTGCATTGTTTATTTCATGTGACTGGTTGTCGGCCATTTTCTGCATAGCACGCAAGTTTGCTTACCACTTTATTATTTTTTCAGCTCCATGAAATATGGCTAAGCTTACACTTAAGCATAAATTAAAGGTATAGTTCATCATTTGTAATTGGTACATTTTTGTTCATTTGAAGCAACAAAAGTGCTCAAATCTAAAGAAGGGTGCTGAACAACTATCCTGATGAAGTTTCAGCTCAGCTTCAGCTGTATATTGCAAGAAAAACAACAATCTAGGATCTCGATTTCAAATCAAAAGTTCTTTAATCATGTTTTGAATTGAGCCTGAATTCAGCATCCGAGACACGTTAGCACTGAGCCGATTGCAGCTACGCGATGTTGCGCACTGATCAAACGAACTAAAGCAAAAGCGCATGTGCGCGCTTCGCCAAATATTTCCAACGGTGCGTCTAAATGCGTTGGAAAGGGTTTTTTTCGATTTCTTCAAAATGACAGCTTGCCGTTAAGAATCATTTCACAGGGAGTTTAGTCCCCTCACTATCTTTCAACCAAGTATGCTTTTCAACAATAATTACGTCAGTTACTTTTTGGATAGCTGCAAATGATGGACTGTAACTTTAAGAAGTCATCTTTATAATTTAATTTTATCTGGTAATATTCAATCAGATATACAAGTGAACCAATTTCATTTGAATAAAAAAAGCTTGTACCAAATTTATGGGACTGATAAGCTCACTATTTTCTGCTAATAGCGAAGCAATATTTAGTTCAAATTAACTGCTTTCTATAATGCAAGTACAAGTACATACCATGAAAATTGCCATGGTGCTTTTCTATACTTCTTTACGCATATAACACCAACAGTTATGATTTTACATTTTATTTCCATCATATAGACATTTGAGTGGATTTTGCTTTTATATTTTAGTTAACTTCTCAATAATGCGAGCTGGCTAAATTTCTTTCCAAATTCCTATTGGAAAATATGGTTTTCAAGACTTTGTTTACATTAAACAAATTGTTTTTATAAAAGAAGTCTATGATTTTCAATGTTAAACCCTCAGATTTTATTTACTTTTTTTTCTGAGGTCTTTGAGGTACTAAAATTGATCTTTTAAAGTTAATTTGATTAAAAAAATGTGCATTCCTATAAAAAATATCAGCAAATCATGGTTTGATATCGAAATATCAAATCGCGTCATTTCAGTTTCCAGTGCTTTTTGCTATTTCTGAATTACTGTGCAGAAAATGCAGTGGTACTTTCTTCATACTTGAAAACTTGCATATTAAATGCACGAAGTCTCCTGTCAACTTATAGTGGCTAGGCACTTCCTGGATCCAAAATCCAACACTGTGCAGAAACCTAATGGCACACTCTCTGTACCTACCAAGTTTCATCGCAGTCCCATTAAAAGTCACAGTGATTGGGCCTTCCCCAATCCTTCAAAATCCCACAAAATCTAAGGTTTGGGTTACAGTAGAATTATCAAAAAAACACCAAATGTTCTGTATCAGTCTTCTGATTTTGTAATAAAAGTCAAAATTGTTAATTTTTCGTTAATAAATTGTTAAATGATCAGAACTTCAGAACATCATTTAAGTGTCAAATTTGTGATTAGTTTGTGTCAAGTATAGAAAATATTCATACATGTACAAAATGTTCAAACCTCATTTTCAAGAAACAATATTCTACTTTAAACTGTTGTGTCCTTTTATCATTTGCCGAATCGGACACGCGAGTAGACATACCACATCAATGTAAATCAGGTTGCTTATGGACAAGACTCAAATTTACATGACGTACGATTTATTGACATGTTGGTCAGTAATTTACATAGACTATTAATGATTGGTTGTTTTCTGTCACATGACTTAAAGCATGTGCCAATGATAAAGCCAGCTACTGCCAAAAAAGCTTTTTTTAAATATATACATGTATACTCAGAAAAGAATGTAATATCAACAAAAAAGTGTATACATGATAAGAACTAAAAGGGAAGAAAATCAATCTGACTATTTGGGAAAACTAAAGAAACAAAACCAGAAATATTCTAATTACAACAAACTTCGAGCTAACAAAAATTTAAATATCAGAAATTATTGAATTGCTAAGAACAAATGCGTGTTTTTGGGTGCTGCTGAATCAAATGTGACCATTCAAAAAAAAAAAAATTATTGTTACAGTATAGTAACAATGCAGTAGTAACAATGATTTTATTTTTCTAAATCACACTCTTCTTTTGGTTATTTCTTTTCGGGGAAAATAATTTCCATCGTAGTTACAAATTTCAGAAAAAAGGACAATTATGGCGAAGTACATGTAATGTTAATTCTATTGAAATGAAAAGATCTAAGATGTTTCTTACCCCAATATCTGTACACGCAGATCTACCCATGAAATAATACCAACTTGTGAGTAGCTAACAAAATGGGGCACAAGTTTAAATACGTTTGGGAATACAATATATTTACTACCATTTTACCCTTCAAACAACTGAATTTCAAGTTGAATTTAAGAAAGGCAAAGGTTCATCATACGGGTGAAGTAACAATGAATGTTAAAAAGAAATAGTTATTTGAACCAAATTTCAAATTTTGCAGTTCTTGGCTTTAAAGTTTGAAGTGGCGCAGTCCTTGGTATATCTACATAGAAGAGACAACCACAATCAGTTCTACCGTATTCATTCCTTTGAGCCTGTAAGCTGGACCAACATTTCTAAATCTATTGCTAGCAACAAAACAAATCTGAGGTTAAAAGGTCCCACTGAAATTAAAGGGAAAATACAACATTTGCAAACATCAAAAAATAAAACCACCAAATTATTTTGAAATACCTTACTGGGCTGTTAGTGAATAACAGTCTAAAGCATCCTGTAAAATCATGGCACCTGGTATACTGTCAATTTTCAAAAAAAGTGATATTTTCGTATCAATTTCCAACAATGGTCGGCCGACCAGCGTTGGAAAAAAAACTGGCTTATTTCAAATACTTGCCCCAATTGACCATATTTAGTTAGTCTTTATTTGTTTGCAATCGATTACACACCTATGAACGGGTACAAACCAGCTAGACTGGTTCCCTGACCTTACAATTCCCCAACATCTTTAAATTGCAGTGTTTCATTTTAAATGGAGTCAGGGAATCAGACTACAGGAAAATGATTGTTTTTTTTTTGGTTTTTATAGCATTTACGAACCCAAAACGTCAAAAAAGTCAGTGTAACAATATATACAGTATTACTAACCCCCAAATCCATCCATTTCTGAAAATGATGTATATTCCCTTTAACAAATGAGAATGGGTCTATTAGATAGCAGCCATACTTTGAGATTGTCCCCAAGAGTTGATCACTGAATTGATTCCAAGTTAGGTGTTTTTTTTCCTCCAAAGTTGCCCTTTCTAAGTACATTCTATTACACTGTACAAAACCAATCTCTGAATAGAAACATTATGTACAAATTTGGTATGTTGTAATTTTTTATCAATGACTGGAAACAACTGGTAGTGTTATTCAAATTAACCTAAAGTGCTAAAGTAGCCAGACAAAAGCACAAGTCAAGAATATACCTTTTTTTTACTACAAAGAGAAAAAAAATGTTAAATTAAGATTTCTAAACTTTAAAAGCTACACAAACGTTTGGATCATCAGATCTGGCTTTGACTACATTAAACCAGTACGAACCGGTTCCAACCAGTGTTGTAGATACACAGCCTGCTGTATATGCTCGTTTCACATCAAGTGAACAACTTTTCTCCATTCAATCAAATTGGTATCAACCGGTCCAAACCAGTGCAAACTGGTTCCAGCTAGTCTTCATCATGAGCAGTTCTAAATACACAAAACACAATGTCTCTGCTTCAATGTGCTGTAACTAGTCGTTCAATAATCCCCCAAAAAGCTTTGAAATTTGTAAAAAAATTCTATTCAACAAAAGCTTTCTTTAAAACAAAAAAATCATTTCAATTTCGAGGGTTTTGCAGTTTTCTTGAGCAAAATTCCACACCAAAACTTTTCTCACTGTAAATACAAGCAGTAATGAACCGAACAAAACATGTGCACTTTTGGGGGGATAAATGACGTACATTGCCAGTGAAAAAAATTCATAAAACAAATCCTATAATTTTTTATCATATTCTTGAGAAATACACAGAAAGTAAAATATATTTCTTTTACAATCTTTTCATAGTTTTTGTTTTTAATAGAGAATATACAAACTATTTGCATATGCATATTCAGAGGTCATGTGCACTATTGAATGTATAATGAATGACCAAGGTCATAACCTTTGACCTCAATGCTTAATATAGCTTTTGATTAAATGTCAACTAAGCATATTTTTATTGATAATCTAATTTTTTTTGGGCAACAAGCCACAATTAGGAGCACACAGTTAAATATTAGAATTTTATTGAATTGATTGAAAGCATCGACTACGGTTGCTAGGAGACAGGAATGGACAAATACATTAGCCGCACATGAAATACTAAACGTATAAGTATTCATACAACCATACATTTATGCGTTCTCTAGAAAATTCTTTTAAAATTTGTCTCTTTTTTTATCTTCAAATTGTACTAGATCAATATCTCATAAATTAAACAAAATATTTCACAGTCATTTGAAAAAATGTAATCACTGCTTTTCGTGTAAAAAAACCCAGAATTTTTATATAAAATTTTACAAAGTTAACACTGAATGTGTGGCATGCTATTTATAACTTTATATTAATATTCACAGATTGACTTTTTCGACTCGAAAACGGCATTCGTTCTCCTACATATTACACAAAAGCCTCACTGCCGGAATATAACCAAAAGAACATAAACGAATGAGGAATTCTTTTGAACTTGCTACGAATGATATCTTAGAAAATAGCTGGGGGAAATGGCTTACATATGATTGAAAATGTTTTTTTAAATTTAATTGCTTAAGCTCTAGTTTTAAATAAGAATAGTATTGTGTTTGATGTATATTTTGCTGTTGAAAAGAGGTTGTTTAAAATTACTGCTACGTCTGTAGAAGCTAGTTGCTAAGATACAGTACAAATATTTTCTACCTGGGCAGTGTACAACTTGTAACTTAGAGCTTAACGTTGTACAAAACCTGCAATATGTTGCAAGCCATTGTACTAAAACTTGCAGAATGTAGCTAGGCGTTGTAAACAAAAAATGGCACTGAATATGCTTTTTTTTTAAAAACAGGATAGATAGTCTCTATAGCATCCGACTGGCTTGTCCTCATAACAGAGACTGACTAGCTTTCATCACAAGTCTTTGAAAAGAAAAAAAAATCCCGCTATATCTTCAAAAGTTCTATTTGGAACACAGAAAGCACTGTGCTTTATATTTATCTAATCTTTAACATATACATATACGCACATGTTTGGAGCTATTTCAACAGTAGTCATCAGCATCATTTCAATGAGGAATACACATAAAGCTGCAGGGACTGTCTTCAAGTACTGATTATACACAGAATTTCTCCAACTTCTTTTAAGTACTTAGATTTTATTCGCAGTATTTATACACAGGAAACAGGATTTCATCACCAAATTCACAATCTGTTTTATTTCTCTCGGTGTGTAATTATCAAAACTTTTTTCACTGTTCTATACCATCCTTAACACAGAACAGGATTAATTTTTTCCCCATCTACTTAGCTTTTTACGTAACCGATTGGTAACATCTGGCATAAAGTGTTTCAATTATGGATGATGTGTCACTAAGTAACGAAGCAATCACTGATGAGGTTGCTATGGTGATACAGATTGGACCAACAACATCGCTGCTTGCATGGAAGCTTGGAACGAAGCACTAAGGAGTCTGCTGATGTTTCTTTGGCCATCCTGGAAGATTTCTCAGTGTTGGCATGGCGGCGACAATTGTGACTTGTACACTACTTGATTGTTTCGTAATCACCACTATCATCATCATCATCATCATAATCACCACCATCAACTTCAGGAATCTCACCAACACCACGACTTTCACCCTCGTTTCCTCGATCATCGTCTTCACCATTATCTTCTTCATCACTATCATTTCCATCATCTTCATCATCATTATCACTTTCACCACTTTCACCATCACCACTCACATGTTCATCCTTTTCACCACCTTCTTGGCTGATCTCCTCAACGTCTTCGTCGCTGTGTTTCTCATTTTCACCACCAGCCTCACTAACATCCACAACTTGGTTCGTTTCCGCAGTTGCTACATCTTGCTCACCAACTTCCGCTCCTGATGATTAAAAAAAAAATCAGAAGTACAAATTTGTGATTAGACTTTTGATGGAAGGTTACATCCGAAGAATGTAAATTCTTAAAGTTGAGTTTGCCATGTAACATTTGAACTAACAAGCTCAGTGTTTGAGTGGTTAAGATATCTGACCTAGTAAGCAAATGGTTGTGGGTTTGACTCCCACCTGAGCAAGATTGTGAGTTTTTCTCATAAGCTCCTGGGGCCAATTTCATGGCGCTGCTAAGCACAACAATTTGCTTAGCACAAAAAAAGTCTGGCTTAGTTGTAAAAGCAGGTTACCAGCCAAAACTCCATGCGATGTATATTGCTCGTGATTAGTATTCAGCTGTTGTTTGCTAGAGCATGAAAATCACATGGAGTTTTGGCTGGTAAACTGCTATAAGCCAAGTTTTTTTTGGCTAAGAAAGTTTTTTTTACTTAGCAGCGCCGTGACATTGGGCCCTGGATAACAGTGATTGAGTACACAGTGCTTATAAAATTACTCTCATGAAAAGCAAAACTTAATACTACTAAAATTACTGACTTGCACTATTTATTCAAATCAGAATTTGTTGAGTGACCTTTGCCCTTTACAAAGGAAATTTTAATATCTGGTTCACTATCTTTTTTGCGCATAGAACATATTTCAGCTTCGAAGTCCCCAGACTAAAGACTGTTGCTGTATCACAAAGTTTGAGGCTAGGTCTTGAATTCATAAGATGAAAATTGCTTCAGGGTGATGTAAACTGTTCTGGAATTGTTAATACATAAAGCGATGTCAACCATTATTGTTTCTCATGTAAAAGACTTGTCCACAATCTTGAGACACGGCAACAGTAAATTTAGCATGGGCTTGTGGGTGCTCTGGCAAGTGAAAAAAAAAACAGTGTTGGGACAGACATTCAAATTTAAAGTCAGAAAAGGCTTACTGACTTTGCACTTGATATGATATTAGCTTAACTCTTGTACTTTAAAGGTAGGTTAGATAATTTGTGCATTTCTTTTCCTTTGAAGCAACAAAGGTGCTTACAATCTCAAGACAGGTGCTTAACAATTGACCTGATGAAATTTTAGCTCTGTGAATGCTGTACATTCTGAGAAAACAATATTCTAGGATCTCGGTTTCAATTCAAAAGTTGCTGAGTCATGTTTTGAATCGTGCCCAAAATCGGTGTCCGGGACATGTTCTCATTCAGCCGATTGCAGCCTTGCGATGTAACGCACTGAAGCAACGAAATATAGAAACTGCACACATGTGCGTCGTCGTCAATGTTTGCGCGCACTAATTCACCGATCCGCCAAATTACAAACTAACTATTAACTGAAATTTCTAAAAATTTGTCACTTGTCGCAACTTTGGAAATGGCCTTCTTTTATTGTTTACCTCAAAATGACAGCATGCCAGAAAGAATAATTTCACAAGGAGATTAGTGCCTGTACTATCACTAAACCAAGTAAGCTTTCAAAAATAATTTTGTCAGTTGCTTTTTGGACAGCTGCAAATGATCTACCCAACCTTTAAACAAAATCTTTACATGAAAATATGTTATCTATAAAAACAATTACAACTTTCCACTGTCCAAATATGGCGACATGAACATGCTGTAAATGAGCCAAATATCATGGCTCTGCCAACGCGAAAGTATATTTTATTATTTTAAAAGTTGACAGGTAATTTTGAATGATGCATGCAGAATGGTGGTTAGCAGAGCCATGTAATGTAGAAAGTGCAGAAAATAGTTCTTCTTTGGACTAAAATCATAGTACAAAAAAGTAAATGTTATAATGCAGTCAACAACTACAGGGTGTTTGACAACCAATGTAGCAGTCAAACAACACTTTTTGTTTTAGAAAACTACATCCGTGTAAAAAAACATAGGATGATAGAATGTTTCTTTACTCTTGAAAGAATTTTTGTTCTGTATTATTTGGACTTTTGTTTAAAAGTTACGGCAAAGCTTGTAAAGAAATGTAAAAATCTGTTTTGGCTTTCTTCGCCTTCTTGGTATGTGTATGTGAATGCCTTCATTAGATACCAAGTGACCTACACTGTAACCTGGCATTCAAGTCACTTCATTACAAAGCTGTATCTCTGGACTAGGATGTCCAAATGAGATGGGATGAAGACCATTGTACCTTCAGATTCTACAGATACTTTTTGCAAAAAGAGAGTGCTAGCATTTTTATAATAATATTATGCTTGTATTTATATTATATTTGTGGGTTGACTGCTACATTTTTTGAGACACCCCGTGTGAACAACTACAATGCAGTCTAAAAAATGATATTAAAACACACAAAGAAATGAAAGTAATTAGCAAATGATAAAATGAGCATGCAACATTCAACGAAAGAAGGAAAGGAAAACAGCTTCACATACATGTATTAAAAGATTGAAACGATGTACCAAGAATTATGCATGCACTAAATGAAATCTCTTAACTTGAATCCAATTCAGATTTGATTAGTTGAAAATGGGCGTTATAAAACTAATTCATTTAACTCTTCATTCGGTCAGAAAACTTGAAACAAAAACAAATTAAATTGTTGCAAAATAAACACTAAGAAAAGAGGAACAAATAAATGCAGCTTTTTTTGTAACTACATATTGGAAATTAACTCATGACAAGTTATGAGACATGATTCTAGATTTTTACTGGATTCTTTTGGTTTCCACAGAGCTGCAAATTTTGTGCAGATAAGTTTTACAAACTGAAGTCAAAAGCTCTTTTGAAGTACCGAGTTGTTTTCTTGAAGTTTATGATAACAATGATAATAATATTGGGCTTATACTGCACTTTATACCAAAGATTTCAAACTCAAAGCGCATCAAAATGAGTGCAATTTGATCTCTATCTTCACAGCTACCCATTTATACTCCTGGATGGAGAGAGGCAATTGTAGTAAAGTGCCTTGCCAAAGAACACAAGCAGTATAATCGCGGTCAAGGTTTGAATACATGTACAACAGCACATGAGTTGAACACTGGTTGTTATAAATGGACGACAGCGCTCCAATGCCAACTTATGTGGTACATGCAGACCACAAAGAATTGGATGAAAGCCCAGGAGTTCTGTAGCACAGTCTACGTAAAGCTGTCAGCTACATGAATCAGCACTACACACAGAGACAATACAAATACAGGCAGATAAGGACATGCGCATGATGCTACATAGTACATGAGCTGTCAGCTACATGAATCAGCACTACACACAGAGATGCTACAAATACAGGCAGATAAGGACATGCGCATGATGCTACATAGTGCATGAACCCTTTCATGTAAAGCCCACTTCACTAGTTAAGATTTATCGTCGCAATACGCGTCTCACAATGTGTTCCTTTACTTCCCATCAACAGGGCACTTTCAGATCACACTTTCAAGTTTTTCAAAGCACCACATGTCTGGCAATGAAAGGGTTAATGCACAGATATTTTTGTTTAGCTCCGACACAGCAAGTACATACATCAGACAAGGTATGGAGGGTGAGTGTATGTGATGTTCTTTGGCTGAGAAAGAATGCCTGCAAGAAAAACAACATTGAATATTCATGATTTGAGTCAGGAGGAGCTCTCCCATTGGTTGGGAGAAGAAGCTGCTAATATTAATGAATACAGTATATGCACGAGGCTGACAGAGTTTTCCTTTGATTGGTATTTAAGGAAATTACATTAACATGACTATTAATGACTACAGAATTCCCATTGGTTAAAAAACAAAGGTCAGTGTTGGTGAATATAGGAACCAGAAAGCTCTTTCATTGGTTGGCACAAGCAGGAGTCATCAGTGAATATATGCACGAGTTTAGAGGAATTCCCTCATTGGTTGGTAGAAGGAAAGCATCAGTATTCATGAATTATGCATAAGTAAGTTATTACATCAATTAGTACAAACATGATTAATTAGTACATGTTGTTATGTAGATGATTTATTATAAATATTTATGAGTTCAAAGGTCACGAATGGTGAAATTAGCATAGTTTGTGATGACACACACATATTTATTGATGAAAAGTTTAGGACAGATTAACAGTTTTTGAAAAGAAGTGAATCTGAGATCTTGTTCAACAACATTCTTTCTGGAAAGTCTCTAGATTTGTATTCCCAAAAATGGAAAGAGGAATAAGCCTTTTCGGAGTTCCAACTGCGCGCATTCGTAACCTGTGACAACGCACATTGTTCATCTCAAATGCCCTTTGACAGTACCCACAATGCACAAACAGCCTTTTTGTAAAGTCAGTGGCGCGATGATGTCAAAGGCCACTTGTGACTAACAATGCGCGTTGTCACAGGTTACGAATGCGCAGTTGGAACTCCGAAAAGGCTTATTAAGTGGCTGTGAGTTCATCACCAAACGCTAAAAATCATATTATATCGTTCTTGGGCGCCAAATAGTTTTGAACAAGACTGGAATCAACACTGTGCAATGCCTATGGGCGATGAAGTCTAAGTCTTCAGGGAACCAGACAACATTTGGCTTTATTAAAGTCTACTGCTTTCATGCATGAGAGCACCAGTCTAATGACGCGAGGTGGGTATGACAAAATTTGATTTACATGGAATGCTACCGGTACAAAGACTGCTAACTTTTGTTTTAAAATCATGCAACTACATGTACAGTGGGACACTAAATCCAAATGAAGCTAGTCTCTTGGTGAACTGTTGATCATAGCATGAATTTTACAACATTTCACTGTTCATAAAAAGCTTACATTCAGGTTCTACCGGTACCAAGCACCATATCGTGGTTTTGCTCATGAATAGGGAAATTTGAAGTTTTTGCTCTAAGAACATGGAATTCTGACAGTTTTGCTCATAAATATTGAGCTTAACTTCATTCTTTTGCTTCTGAAAATGAAAATTTGATATTCATTCTTTTGCTCAATAGCGTAGAAAATTTACAGCAATGTTTTGTTCATAAATATGGAAATTCAAGTTTGTTTGGTTCACAAATGTAATTGGACATCCCTGTCTAGCTCATGAATATGGAGATTTGCCCCACTGTTTTGCTCATATATATTCAAACTTGTATCAGCATCAAAATCAAACTGACCAAGATTGCTCTTAGAAATAGTTTACTTGGGCAATCATGTAGATTTCATGGATTTATGAAACACATAACAATAAATTGTGAGTCTAACTGTAGAATCGGTAAATTTTGTATTCAGATGGAGATCTGTTTGCCTTCGATGTTTTCCTAATTGGTTTCCATTTTTGCGCGTGTCGTTACTCACCACTATTTTTTGCATCATCCCCTTGTAAACTAACGTGTCCTTCTTCCTGCCTTGTTTTTTCAGTTTCTGAGTCTGTAGTTGCTATAAGGCTTGTTGGTTGGCTGTTTACGCCACTAGGTTCGCCTAGTGAGGGCAGTGTAGTAGTGTCTGCTTCGTTAGGCAATTTAGGGGACTGTGCTTTTGAAGTTTGTGACAAGTTTGCGAAGTTTGTCTCCGATTGGGAGCTGTCAATCACGCAGTCCTGGTTAGTCGATGGGATTTGATTCGACGTTGAATCTGTTCCGCCGTTTTCATTTCGCGACTTTTCAGCACTTGGCGTGGATATTGCATTAGGGTCGCTTTCTGATGACGAGAATGCATCCTGCGATTGGGTGATTTCAGGACTGGTGTTTATCAAATCGGCGTCGTGTTCCAGCTGTTCCGTTTTAAAACTCCCACTAGCGACAACTGTTTCCTGATCACTATCGCTGTCCTCGTTAAGGAGATCGTCAAGTCTGGTTGCCATGCCAACCTCAACTGCTTGGTTTTCAAGCGCTTCTAATTCCTTTGGTGGAGTGCCCCAGTTTTCCTCGGCGAGGGCGACGTTCCCGATGGACAGCTCCTGAGCCGATTCAGTCATTTCTTCCATGTCTTCCGAGTCTGTTACTGATCTCAAGTTCTCGCCGGGGCCAGTCCGATCCTTGATTCCGTTCACGGAAGCTCTCTTAATATGAAGTCTTTCCATGATGTGGTCAACTTCGGCACTGTCCACGTCGGTGACTTTCCGAACTTGAGCGCGTTGGAGATTCACCAGTCCCTCGTTCACGATCGCGACCGCTTCCTGCGGTTCCGCTCGTTGGTACTGCGCACCAACATTCATTAACTGGTCCCCTTCCTCGCTTTCCATGACTAAACTACTCGGCCGTTCTTTTGGCGTATACGCTTCCTCAGGCTCGGACGATTCCACAGCTCCCGATTCTTCAGAATCTGTCGTGCTGCCGCCGGAATCTGCCGATGATGATATCCTATTGGCTTTCTTCCTCGCTGCAATCTCGTCCGATGTTTCTGTCCGGAGGGCATTGGGTGAGCGTATGTAGAACGACTCTGGTCCAGATTGGCGCTGCTCTTGTTGACGTTGCTCAAGTTGCCTCTGTTCTTCTAGTTGGTTTTGCGACTGCTCCAGTAACGCTTGCTGGGCACGCGTTAGTTCCTGCGTCTTCTGTTGCAGCTCTGACTCGATCCGAGTAAAGTCACCCTGAGGATGTAAACAATCCAAGATAATAAATGTACGTCTACCTTTAACCTTTCATTCCCAATTATACAGGAGATTAACGGCAAATTTCTCTGCGCTTCAACTTTTAGAATTGTAGTCACCTCCTCAACTCTCCAAAATAGGCCACTTTGCAGCAACAAATCAGATGTCCCTTTTTTCACTCACAGCTGACTGTTGTCAACTTTATGGAGACTGTTGTCACCTTACCCAAATTACGTCCAGTGTGGACAGCCTGCCAACTTCTTAAATTGTGAAGTTTGATTGTAAGATTCAAGGCCCCCCCCCCCCCCAGGGTTAAGTTTACAGCGATATCCAAGTTGCTGAGGAATTACTTTGTTAGTTTTATGTATGATTTTCCGCTGGTTTATTTAATCCAAGTGTGGGCGCGTGGTAGAAAAAGCACCATTTAATTTTAACAATCACTTGCGGTAATGATTTACAAATTAAATCCAATGCAAATGTGTGTTAAGGGCGTCACCCCTCACGTTAAATCTTTTCAACAACATCTCAAAATCCTGAATATTTCCTGGTATATTTCTATGGATCCATGGATATAGACCTTCACCAGGCTGCCACCATTTCAGTCATGTTCCATGTATTCAATAACAGTACTAAATGATGTTTTTTGTGCAAAATGGAACCAGACTAGTTTGCCTTCCAGCCTCGCTTTGGATACATTGATTTGAATGGGAAAAATCAAGATGGCCGCAACATGACAAAATGGTCTATTGAAGCCAATTTTCAGAGTAAATATGACCATGTTATTGTGTGTGTCTTACCTGCAGGCTTTTACTGAGTGTCTGGATCTGTGTGGTGGCTTTGTCTATCAGCTCCTCTCGCTTGCTGTCTCGCTTCTCGTAATTGGCTTCTGCACATGATAACAAGCAAGACGAGGCAAGCATCTTAAGGCTGTCACAGAGTGTACAAAACTAGTCCATCAATTCAGATTGGCTATTCACTGGAATCTTTACAATGGGCCGGATTTATAGAAATACTGTGGTGCTTATATAGCGCTTTATACCAAAGGTCTCAAAGTGCTTCACAATTATTACCCCTGTTCAGCAGGCCATGAGACCAGGGCCCAATTTCACGGCGCTGCTAAGCACACGATTTTATGCTAACAGAGTCTTCATCTATTTCACGGAGACCGTAAGCATAAGCACAGCAAAAGGCACGCTAACCTTGGGGGAAAAATTTGCTTAACGTAGTGACGTAACAATAGAAATCTGCATGCACGCGCGACCGTTAGCACGTCCACGCCGTGAAATAGTGCTTAACGTTAGCAAATTTTTCTGCTATGCTATACACAACTTTTCTGCTAACTGTTAAGCAGCGCCGTGATATTGGCCACAGTTTTTGCAGCAGCTCGAGATCAGCGCATTCTAGTCTTTACCTTCACAGGTACCCATTTATACTCCTGGGTGGAGAGAGGCAATTGTAGTAAAGTGCCTTGCTCAAGAACACAAGCACCATGTTCCCCGTCAGGGTTCAAACCAAAGACGAACACTCTAACAGCACTTCGTTTTATGGGGTAATCCTATACGATAGTACTGCCAGGCCCATTTCACCCACAGCCTAATTTTGCACGTTATTGGGCAAACAAGAAAAAAGTCTTACTTTGTAGAACAGACAGATGTGTGCTTAGCGCACTGATCATATAGGCCTTGTCTGTTGCACGAGCATCACTTGACATGTCCTGAGGAAAAATCCAAAACATGAAGATAATTATTTTAATGAAAATCATGCACTTAACTTTCCAATCATTGCACTTTCCTAAAAAAATATAACTGTATATTTTAATTATTTTAACGAAAACATCTGAAGCAGTGTCCTCAGATTTTGTGCATACCGCGACCATTTGTATCATGTAATTGGTTAATTGGCGTACCTCTTGTAGCAATTTGGCCATAGTTGACGAGGCTTCTAATGGTGACTCCTGTCTTGGTTCATCTAAAATTAAGAAAAAACAATAGTACAAAAATTTATTTCGGAAATTATATCGAACTGTCAGCGCTTTCACCCACATAATGTTTATTCATAAGAATGTCAAAACTCTGTAATATATAATAATCCGGACGATTCTTACGGACAAAGTGAATGAGGCTACCAGCAGCTTGTCTGGTACATGCCCGGATATGAATTGAGATGGCCCTAATCATTTTCTTTGCAAACTTATACAAACTTTGAATACTCAAAAGGTCCGGTTGTAGGTAAAGATCTGAAAGATGTGATGGAAGTCTGGCTGACTGAACGTACCTGTGACCATAGATCCTTGTATAACCACCTCCGGTTGACTGACTTGCGGTGGGTGGTTGATCTCTATGCTGGACGGCCCGGCTTCCATATGCTTAGCCGCACCTTCTCCCGAATCACTGGGGGAAAAAAAACCAAGAAAAAGGTGGTCCCATTACACAAAATTCTATTCAATCCATTCAGAGTGGCTACTCACTGGAAATCTGCATGTACCTGGTTGCAAAAGCTATTATAGTTCACTTTTTCTGTTGGAAAGTCTTGGTACCAAATACAGACTAGTCTAGTCACAGACTCCCCTGTTTGAATTTACCCACTTGTTATCTGCGTGATCGCAGCTAACAAGTTCCAATTGAATGGAACTTGAGGTCAACAATTTGAATTGTTTAATCGTCATCAATCCGCAATATTTTCAATGTGTTGACATGCTTTCTTTACTTTCAAAATACCCGTTCATTGCCCTTGATTGAATGGGCCCAGTCTGGACACGACATAAATGCACAATAATAGGACGCTACACATGTTGTAGATCCAATACATGGTGCCTGGATGTGCTGTATTCTCGTAACATCTCGCAGGTTTTTGAGGTCAGCTTACACACTCCATTGTGCGTTCTGAAATGTGTCTATACGGAGGGCGCTATTTCAGGAACGCAGACCAGATAGCACTCTTTGAAGATCTCTGTGCATATGCGCAAAGGGTACAGCAGCAATGCGCACAATGTGTTTGAGAATCCCCCCTCACTCTAATAATAATAATAATAATAGTGGATATTTATAAAGCGCACGTTTCCACCAGGACTGGTGCTCAAGGCGCTACATCATTATTACCCCTGCTCATTGGGCACATGAAACATTCCAAACACCATCTCAGCTCCCTGGGGAGTATACAGCTAGATGCAGCCTGTTAGGTACAAGGAAGCTAATTCAATCACAATAACCATCTCTGCCCTCACAGGTACCCATTTACTCCTGGGTGGAGAGAAGCAATGAGTGACAAAGTGCCTTGCCCAAGGGCACACGCACCATGACCCCAGCTAGACTCAACCCACAACCTGCAGCTCTACCCGCAGACCACGAATCAGTGCCCTTAACCACGAGGCCACAGTACTCTCTTGCAAATCAATAAGTGGTACTTCTGCACAAGTCCGAAGTAATTTTCTTTAATATTTATTCAAATAATCTAAGAAATCAGGTTTTTTTATCATCAGCTAAAATAGGTGGTAGATTATAAAAAAAAATACGATAGGCAGCAAAACATTCAAGAAGGCAGAAAACTTTGGCAAAGTGGCATAGCATCTGAAGAGAGCCCAACTGTTTGAACTCTCTTGTGGAGCACACTGAACTTACGGTTTGCCAGCGATATCTTCCGAATCCTCTTCGATGATCTTGAAGTAGCTGTTGGAGACCGTGCTGCTGGCCGCACCAGGCTCGCCCGTTTTGCCGTTCTTTCTGATCATTTCCTGAGTTCTTAAGATCATGTCCATCCACGCTTGGCGCTCAGAGGTCGAGATGGTGGTGAGCTCGTAGATTTGCGGCCCAGCGTTGGACGTGCTCACGAGAAAGAAGGCTCTCTTATCTGTGAAAGGAAACAATAGATATGACTTGCTTGATGGAATTTGGCATTGAAGGATTTAGCAGATGGGTAATTCCTCAAATTCGGTCATCCCAGCAGACTTGCATTGGTTTCCTTTTGTCCCTTTTCCTTAGAATTTCACTTCTTGGGTACCGTTTGTCTAAGGGTAAGTAGTGGGGTAGCATTGTTCCCTAAGTTTCCCTTTGTATGAGTACCCCACAATTAGCTGTCAGAAGTACGGCCATACATGTCAGACCCTTTAATGAGCTGCTGTTGGAAAAGTGAATGTGATACATCACTAATAATGTGACATCTAATGAGTAGAAAACAATGACAGACCAAACTAAGGTACCACCACCTTAACGACCTTACATCATGTGGTCGGACATACATGTACGTTGGCTTTTACAGTGAACTGGCCAGCCGACTCCGGCAAGCTCAGTTAAGACATATGTACTAGTAAGCAGGAGGTTGCGGGTTGGAGACCCACTTATTCAGTTTGTGATATTTTTTCTCACAGTCCGTAGAACAACACTGAGTTTACAGTGCAAAATCTCAATTCGACCTCTGCCCAGTTCCGTCTCATTTTGCCAGAACGCCTCGTATGTTATCATAATGAAAGCATATTCTTCTACTGATGCTCACGCAATGCTTTTATGGACTTACTCGTTGCCACTTCACGACACAGCACACTATTGATCTTAATGATGGGACTGTGCGTGTTCTTCTTCTCCTCCAGCTGCGTGGGTACCGTAGTGCTGTGACATTTCATGACGTAGCGATCGTCCTGCTTCTGAAGCACTACTAGGATGTCCGAAAACAGAAGCGCGTAAATATCTGAAGAAAATGAAAAAAAAATAGAGTTGTCATTTTTAACAAGATGAAACTGGAAAATATAAGTGTGTAAAATATCTGAAAAGAAGTTAAAATAGAATGGACGTTTTAACACTAGCCAGGTCTAGTAAAGTGGTCCCAGAGTGCACACAATTCTTCTCAATAAACCAGTTCAGTATTTCAATGACCCGAGGTTATTCGGGATAACATCGCTGACGTGATGTCACGCGATGTTACGCCATGTTATGCTATGTTACGCGCACGCTCATTCTGCTGGTAATTGACACGCAAGCGCGGTGCGCCCGCGTTCATGCGCTTAGATAACTTCTGATCTAAGTAGCTTGGAAAGATTTGTGTATCAATAACTTTGTTGTTGCTTTTTACCGAGTGTTTTGGTTTTGCTGAGTTTCCACGTCAGGGCGCCATCGTGAAGAAGTTTCCGTGATGTTAAGTCCAGACTCTGAAAGAAACACAGACAAGGAATATTAACATCAATTTTTTAGGAACCTTTATTGGTAGTTATCCGCAGACTAACAATTGTACATCAGGCATTTGACAAAATTGCATCCAATGCTAAAAAATATTGCAAGTAAAACTTGGGCGATCCCCTGGCAAACTTTCTGTCCATGTTACGTACGTAGCACTGTTAGCATAAATATCTTGTCAAATTTGACTGGAAAGTTTTAAAGTCTTAAAAAAAACACAATCCTCAACAATGGGGTGGGAATGTACAAGTGGGAAATCGGACAAACAACTTGATATTATTATTACAGTACTCCTAAACTGACAGTATTTGTCATTGCGTTGACACACCTCCAGAATCGAAGTCAGAAATATGTGTGTGCAGTTTCCCATAATGGTGTTGGAATTTGCCAGCATGGGTATGGTTCCTAGTAAATCATCCTAGGGAGTTGGGTTTAAGAATGTGCAGGAAGTGAGCCTGACCACAGAAAGAGGTGATGTCACATTTTCAGCGTATATGCAGCTCACTTGAGGTTAACTTTTTAGAGGATTTGCTGTGTAAATCACATCCTTTTAAAGGGAATGTACATCATTGGCTTGTGCTTCAATTTTCAGAAATGAACTATTTGAGGGGTTAGTACATGTATAATAGATCAAATTATTGTTACAGTGACATGTTTGAAGTTTTGTTTTCGAAAATGCTGGAAAAACCAAGAAAACCAAAAATGTTCAAGTAGTCTGGTTCCCTGACTCCACTGAAGATGAAATGGATCAATTTACAGATGCTGAAAAATTGTACGCTAAGGGAACCAGTCTAGCTGACCTGCACCCATTCATGAACATAAAACCAATTAGCAAACAAAATTGGACTGAAAAATGGTAAATTTGGAGCAGTAGTGAAAAAAAGTTAGGTTTTTCCTACGGTGGTCGGCCGACCACCGTTGGAAATGTAAACAAAAATACAATTTTCTTGAAAATGACTTCACACCAGGTGCCATAATTTTACAGGATGCTTTAGACTGTCATTTACCAACATCCTGTAAGGTATTTCGTAACAACTTGGTATTTAATTTTTCGATGTTTGCAAATGTTGTATTTTCCCTTTAAGTACTAGCGAGTTTAGTGGTTTAGTTCCTCACCTTGTATTCAGCAGCGATGGGGTGGTTGGAGCGCTCAAACGGACCCTTATCTAAGTGTCGGTTGATATCTACCAATCGTTGATGGTTCTCACATTCCTTGACTGCCTGGTTGACATGTGCCAGTAGCTTCTTGGTGCACTGTGAACATTTACCCAGGACTTCATACTCCTTTGACTTGGCTGTTGGGGAAAAAAAGTAACACTTGCATTACATTGTATTAAATTATACTACATGTACTTTTTATTACATTGTAATAGATTGCATTACATTGTATTAAATTATACTACTTTTTATTACATTGTATCAGATTGCATTACATTGTATTAAATTATACTACTTTGTATTACATTGTATTAGATTGCATTACATTGTATTAAATTACATTACTTTGTATTAGATTGTAATAGATTGTGTTACACTGCAAAAAGTCTGTTGAAACATTCTTATCTACAGAGTGAGTCAAAAAAAGCAGAACCCAAACCCAAAAAAAATATATTTCATATTTAACAAAATATGTTGCACCAACAATAATGACTGGAAAGCCAATTTCATAAGCTACTTTTAGATGAAAAAATTACTGAAAAATGCTCAATCCATTCAAAGAATATCACCATTTACATGCAATGACCCTAAAACTTGTTTCGTCAAAAAAACAGCAATTTATTGTGTATTCTGAATGTTTGGAACAACAAAGAAAATGACACAGAATACTTGTTTCAACAACTGCAGTACACAATATCTTCGTAAACAACCCTGGTTAGGCAAACAGTATGATTTATAAAATCCACTTTTTAAAAAGACGGGCCTTCAAAAGGACTTTGTTAAATATTTTAAACTTTTAAACTGAGGTTTTATCACTGGTGATGTTTCAAAACAATTGTGACAACGATTCTTCAAATCGCATTGGTTGGACGAAACAGGTTTTAGGGTCATTGTGTTTAAATGGTGATATTCTTTGAACGGATTGAGCAATTTCAGTTATTTTTCATCTTAAAGTAGCTAATGAAATTGGCTTTCCAGTCATTATTATTTTTGGTGCTACATATTTTTTAAATATGAAATATAATTTTTTGGGTTTGGGTTCCACTTTTTTTGACTCGCCCTATATAGGTATAATATCTCTATAGGTAAAATAGACACTTATCATCCTTTGCTAAGAGCTTTCTAAGTGCTTTTGTGAAGAAAAAAAAGATTACTTGAGTAATTTGCCAACACTAAAGGGATACTTACCTGGTGTATATTTCAAGAGGTTCTCGATGAGTAACGGGTACTTGGTTAGTCTCTGCATTCCAGTTGATATGATGGCTTGTAAGGGTAGACGCCGACATAACGAATTGGCCTCAGCATCCTGAAATACAACAAAAGACAATTCAACTGCTGGTGTGGAGACTAACTAGTGCGTGTACACTGTGTGAGAAATAAACAGTGTTTCACTTTTAGAAGGTTTCTGTGCAGATTTAATCCCAAATTATTCTCAGCATTTTGTCAGGAGCACTCCAAAATCCTCCATGTGCAGAAAACCAATAGCACACTCTTTGTACCTACCAAGTTTCAAGTTGCATCAAGCCCATGTGAAGTCATAGTGGCCGGCCTCTGCATTCCTCAATCCTACAAAATCCTACATTGTGCATGAACTCAATGGCACACTCTTTGTACCTACCACGTTTCAAGGAGCATCAAGCCCCATATAAAGTTATAGTGGCTGGATTCCGACTTCCACAATCCTACAAAATCCTTCACAATCTACTCGGGATTTTGAAGGATCAAGCTACAGGTGAGTTTAGGGTATGGTAGGCAAAGCAAAATCTTAATTTCTGAGAAAACTTCAACTTTGGAAATACGACACAAAAGCTAGTTGAGAACTGATAGTTGCAAAGCTTTGAGTGGTTATACTGCCCTCAATAGTCAAACTATGGCCCATTGCAGCTAACACTTAGACATGTAGGAATGATAGATAAAAGGCATTTTGTTTAGTGCCTACTGTTAGGAACTGCGCTAAGCGGCTGTCTTTCTTCTGTCTGTGCTTCAGCATCTCCAGAGCAGCTTTTTGGTTCTGGCAGAACGTGGCGCAAATCCGCTTAGCAGTTTCCCCTGCCTCACCGTCAAACTAGAAAACAACAAAAGGAAAAAAAAATTAATTTGTACCATTACAAAAGCTGTTTGAATCTGAAGTCACTGTTAAGTTATTATGGAACTATTGGGGCTGTTCATTAAAACTGGTATATTTTCTGGGACCAACTTCTCCAAACCACCAAGCACAAAACGTCTTTGCTGAACAAAAACAGGATACCAGCTGAAAATAATTTGCATAAAATGCGTGTATTATGCGTAAGTGGTTCTCAGACCATTTTTGCTCCAGCGTAAGTTTCCAAGCTAAGACACTAACAACCCATTGTAGCTCAGAACCTGATCCAAAGCAGTCAACGGATGGGTAGATCATTTGTCATTTTTTTTAAAGTTTGAAACGACAAAAGTGCTCAAAATCTACAGACTGGTTCTTAAAAACTTCTGATAAAGTTTTAGCTCAGTGAATGTTGTATATTCCGAGAAAACAATTTCTAGGATCTTGGTATCAATTCAAAAAGTTGCCAAGTTATGTTTTGAATTGCGCCCATAATCAGCGTCTGGGACAATATCTCATTCAGTAGATTACAGCTACGTGATGTCATGCACTGAACCGACGAATAAAAACAACCACGCGCATGTGCATCACGTCCAAAACTCACAAAAGAAATTTGTTACATGGTGCAACAGTTCACTTGCTTTTGTTGCTCCAAACGTTATGTTTCAATTGAGAGATGGAATCTCCCCTTACTGTTTTCAGGAGGACGTGCCCGACTTGTTGAATGACATGCGACGTCTTGCGTTCCTTCTTCATGTACTCGTTGAGTGGCCCATGGAGTTCCAGCATCTCGTTGAGATTAGGGAAGATGGCGTGAATCAGCTCCTTGGAGAGAACCTGCTCTCGTAGCATCGGCCGATAAAAAACCCTGTCAAGAACCTTCAGATTGCGAACGTGCGACCTCTCCGTGTGGAATAACTCTGTGGACACACACACGTTTTTGTAAGGTTTATTCAGCGAACAAAATTTGAAGTCATTTGTAAGGTGCAACCATGTAAGCCAGCAAGCCACATGGTTCTTAAAGACAATGCACGCACGCATTTTGGTAAACCTATAGGTTGAAAGGAGCACGGAGTGCGTCCGTACTACCAGAGCATGACCCCAGAAAATGGCTGTCACCTAATTAGTCCATCAATTAGCAATTTATTTAAGTCACTGTCGGACTGTTTTCTTAGCCATATCAAATACTGGACTCTCACCGTATTTAGAGGCACAATATTTGTTTACAAGCTTTCGACCAATAGGAATGGGTAAATTACCTAATTTCCATATAATGTGTCCTAAATTGTTGACCAACTTCAATTAAATGAGGCAAAATTTAAGTTCAGCAACTGCATCCATTTTTGAAATCAATCCCAAAACTCTCAACTCACTAGGCTTGTGCAGTATTGGATTTAAGAGTTCTTTGTATACCGCCATGAAAATATAGCAGTATTCGTTATTATAGAGTATTTTTCTGGGCCGACTATTATGTTATCAAAATACAAGAAAAACATGTAGAGTTAGGAACACTGCAAACACGCAGGATAGGTAGAACATCAACGGCTTTACAGGATTACTAGTAACTTACTAGAAGTAAGCACAATTTTCACTTGATCTATAATACCATGACCAACATTAAATAATTATCCATACATGTACGGGGCCTCGTAGCCGAGCGGTTAGAGCGTGGAGCTACGGAGTAGAAGGTTGGCGGTTCGAATCCCATTCGGACCAAAAACTGGAAAACTCTCTGTGACGACCCAACAGTAAAATGGGTACCTGATTCGTTCAGGGAAGGTAAGACGGCGAGAGGAGAGGACTGGGCCCCGCCACTCATATGCCGCGCCAAGACACAGTGGACCTCTAACATCCCACTGCCCCTACGGCCAGTAATGGCTATGGGATCTTTACCCTTTACATGTACATTGTAGGCTTTTGTGTGCAGGCCAAGTTGTTTCTGCCATCTTTTTTTCACAGGGCATCTGCACACATCTGGCCACATTTAAGAGGGCAAATCGCAGTAATAAAACTCCATACCAAGGTTGTTGGTATTTCGGTATTTAAAAAATTCAGTCAGTGTTGTTCGGTATCAAAAAGATTTGATAGGGCATTATTGAAATATAGTCCAGGCCTACAACTCACCATTGATAACTTCCTGCCTCTTGACTTCCTTCGGCTTGAGGCGCTTAACGATGTCTTTATCCACAAAGTCCTGCCAGTTGGATGGCTCAGCCTCAGCCTCCATGTCCGAATCCTCAGCCTGGTCTTCCTCATTGGGACGACAGGATAAGGAATCATTGGATGCAGACTGAGAATCCTGACTTCTGAATATTGCATTCACACGAATATACGCATAAATGGATATATGAATAAATGAATATATGAATATACAACAGTTTACACAAGAGAATGACACTCATACATTGATGTATATTACTTTCGACTACTTCATTCATGTTTATTTAGCTTGTTAAGTTGTGAAGCAGAACACGTATTTTCCACTTATAAATTATTGATTATTTTTTCTCTAAGCTCAAATCGGATAAGAACTGGTCAATACCCCATGCATGCCATGTAACCCGTTTTTTTCTTAGTAAATATTTGGAAAAAAAATGTTGCAATCTTACGCCACTTCCGCGATTGTATACAAAGTCTATGGAGAGCCAAGAAAATTTTCTTAACACTTCATAACAAAATTGGAAATGTTTCTCAGTCCAAGATTCATGTCTTTACTTTTTTTTACAATGAATGACCTTCATTGAGATGATATATGAAGAAAAGTGGCTTCAGATTGCAAACTCTTTTCCATGCTTAGCAGTTTGATATTAACGCTTGTTGATCAGCTTACCTCGTTGATAAGCTTGATGATGAACTGTCATGTGCTGTATTGGTGAGAGCAGTCACCACGCTGTGTCCATCCATGTCAACGTCACTGATAACAAAAAGAAAATACATTGTAAAAAACTTGTCTAAAATGAAGCTGTTCAAACTAAATGTATGAATGAGAGTGAATGTGAATTGCTTCTAGTCTACACAGAAGTGCTGACAGACAGATCCATCAAGCTCCACTCTATGCTGTTTTGACCAATCACAACTGAGATGAATGCGTGACATGAGGGCAAAATGTTTGGCATGCCTGCGCACGCTCATTACGCATATAGCTGGAATATGCAGTGTGGCATTGGAGAAGCGCACATGTTGTTGCCTATGTGCGCAGTGGGCGGAGCCTACGCAGTGTGGCATTGGAGAAGCGCACATGTTGTTGCCTATGTGTGCAGTGGGCGGAGCCTACGCAGTGTGGCATTGGAGAAGCGCACATGTTGTTGCCTATGTGTGCAGTGGGTGGAGCCTACGCAGTGTGGCATTGGAGAAGCGCACATGTTGTTGCCTATGTGCGCAGTGGGCGGAGCCTACGCAGTGTGGCATTGGAGAAGCGCACATGTTGTTGCCTATGTGTGCAGTGGGCGGAGCCTACGCAGTGTGGCATTGGAGAAGCGCACATGTTGTTGCCTATGTGCGCAGTGGGCGGAGCCTACGCAGTGTGGCATTGGAGAATCGCACATGTTGTTGCCTATGTGTGCAGTGGGCGGAGCCTACGCAGTGTGGCATTGGAGAGGCGCACATGTTGTTGCCTACTGGTATGTGTGCAGTGGGCGGAGCCTACGCAGTGTGGCATTGGAGAGGCGCACATGTTGTTGCCTATGTGTGCAGTGGGCGGAGCCTACGCAGTGTGGCATTGGAGAGGCGCACATGTTGTTGCCTATGTGCACAGTGGGCGGAGCCAAGTGGATCGGTCTCTTGTTCTTTGGCAGTCATTCTTAATAACTTGCATTAAAAATAGAGCAAGGGGAACTACAGATACTACTTTGATGCGCCATTTGAAAACTTGGTAAGTGTCGCGCTAAAACCACTATCCGTTTCAGACTGCATTCCAGATGTGCCAAAAAGGAAATTATTCCAACGATTTAAATTCAGTATTTGAAATGATTGCATTGGAACAGTGACGTGTGTATATTGTTTTTAGGAGCGACAATGATGAAAAACTGACTTTTGAGGTCATTGAGAACAATTGGAAATTATTCGTAAATTTTGCCTGTCCAAAACCAAAATCCATTTGGATCAACTTGAGTTCGTTTAGACTAATTCGACGACAGCCATCTTCTGAGGTGGCACTGCAGCAAGTGCGGATCCAGGGGGGGCCAAAGCGGGCCATGGCCCCCCCCCCCCCCAAAACGAAACCATTTTTTTTTTTTTTTATGTGACATCGCAATAAAGGCAGGCAATGAGTACACCACCATCTTTTCCTCAAAAAAACATTGGTTAAAGTGGTCAGAAATTGCCTCAGATCGCACCACAGAGCATCTAGAATCCAAAAAAAATTTTTTTTGACCCACTCTTTTGGGGGACCAAAATTTTTTTTTTGGCCCCCTCCCAAAATTGTGTTCTGGATCCGCCCTTGCACTGCAGTGGCGCCAGGCTCACGTGAGTCGCGCTCAGGTACCGGTAGTACGTAGTACGCACACACCCCTGGACTCCTGAGACTAACAGTGTTACCAAAATGCGTGCCTGCCTCGTCTCTAAGACTGAGTGCAGCGTGCGCGCCAGCGTGGCACCACCTCAAATGTGGCTTCTGATTTTGTTAGCCTGATTACACTTTAACATTTGGTTTGGAACGACTCTGGAACGGGAGTCTGAAATGGGGGAAATGGACTACATTTGAAGCAGAGTGTGAACAGTTGTTGAATCCAAAATAATCCATCTTCACAAAAGTGTGAAATCTGACTATCTGACTATATGCATGGTACAGGGATGTTTGTTTATCCCCATCTTTTCCCATGGAATGGTTTAATGTCAAAACGAACAAGTGAAGAACAACAAATGACATAATGATTCAATAGTGCACACTTGAATGGCCGTGTGGGTATTTTTTTCCTTAAAATAAAAATCTTATGAGTATGTGTAATCGTGATGACATAATGTAATTTTATGATGATGAAAGTGAAAAATGTTAAGTGTCCTCTATGATTGATCAAATGACCGAAAATGCACTGGTAAAATGGGGGAAAATAAAAGCTACACAAAGTAACCAAAATAATGCATAAAATAACACAATATTTTGTTTGAATGAAGATGTATGAAAGTTGTCATTTCTATAATGATTTTTGTCTTCGAATTTTCACTCGTGCCTACCACCCTATTCAAAAACGCTGGTGATGCTCATTTCATTCATTGAATATTCTGCAGGAAATGCAAAGCATTGTGGGAAGTTTTCTACCATCATATATATAATAGACATGAATACATTTCTAATGGAAGAGTTGACCCTGGATCACAAAATAAAACCTGTCCAATGAGGACTCAAAGAAATCAACATACACAGCAGCACCTTTCAATAGGGCAGTAGGTACACGCAATTGCCCCACTACGAACTACGGGGAACCAGTTTTGGTTAGTGATACCAGTTTGCGACCTCTGACCTCTATGGGTTAGTGAAATGAGATGGTATCAACTTACTCAGTCGATTGCGATGAGGTACGATCGTTGGAGCTACACGGGCATTAACGTGAAGAAAACAAAATTCAAACAACGGAAAGGAGAACAGAAAAACCAAAAGGAAAAATAAAAAAAACAATCAAAATGCAAATCTCGCAAGCGATTTATTAAAGAATACCAATTTTCTTTTGTGATTGTCATTACATTCATAATTGTATTTGTTTCATGCGGAACTATTTAAAACTGGTAAAAAATCAAATTTAGTGGGTTTTTGGGTCCATACACACCTTAACATGTTGATGACAGAGATTTTGAGTGATTATGTCCAATGAAGTTTGGTTCAAATGTGACTGGAATAGTTTATATCACATCACAAAACTGGAGTAAATTGAAATGGACTTAAAGCATGCAAACATGATCAGGCTTTTCAAGTGAAAATACTTTGCTGAGGTTTCATGGATTAATTCATGAATATTCATCATGCATTAAATCTGGGATAATATATAATTCATGCAAGTAACCTAAAACCCTCGGCACTTACATGTATGTGACTCTTATCCTAAATCTTACAAAATCCACCACTTTCTATGAATCTACAGCCCATTCTTTGTACCTACCAAGTTTCAAGGGGCATCAAGCCCCATGTACATGTATTTGGCTGGGCACTACCGTACCTTCCTCAATCCTACAAAATCCTCCACTGTGCAGGACCCAATGGCACACTCTTTGAACCTACCAAGTTTCAAGGGCATCAAGCCCCATGTAAAGTAATAGTGGCTGGGCTACTTCCTTCCTCAATCCTACAAAATCCTTCCAGGGCTTTCATTTTTTAGATTGTGGTTTTTATTTAACATGTAGGTTGTGGTTTAAGACCTTCTAAGGAATAACAAAGATTCAAAGACCTTGAATTCTCACAGAATCGTTCAAAATTAGTTTGGTTCAATTTTAAAAGCAATAAATGAAGTGTTCTTTCTTTATAGCCATTCGTCTTTTAAAAATTGGATATTACCCTTGGCAGAAGTGTTCGGGGGGGGGGGGGGGGGTGCATTGAGGTGATTTGGCATGTTTTTGTTTTCAAAAACTGTTATATCTTAGAAAAAGCAAACAAAATATAGAGATGTATCTTTGGGTGTGATCAAAGTTTTTTAACATCACTGTGAATGCACAAATGTTAACTACATGATCATCCATGGTATGACTATCACATAAGAAAACTGGTATTCAGGTGCCGACTACCAGGCAGCAGCAAGTGCACTATCATTGTCTTGGTTACGACCCCAAAGGTCAGATGTCAGGACAGGACTCGAGGTCACATGTCAATGTTGAACCCCCCCCCCCAAAAAAAAATGTAAAAAAAATATTGAAATAATAAAGACTTCTTCACAAAAACAAGAAGATCAGCAGTAAAAAAGACAGGAATTTCAATGTTTGAAATTGATGTTTTGGTGCAGGAATGGCACCAAAACATCAATGATGTTTTTGAAATTGTCCACAAAGATGAAGCAACATAAGCAGTACATTTAGCCAGTTTTCTGTTAAATGTATGAGTGCGTACCATGTGCTAACCCGCAAATTCAATGGTTTTTTTTTAAATCACATCCCAAAAATGCCCCAAGTCAAATGGTATGCATGACTGAACCTTTCCAATGGTCCTAACCAAGCCAATGATAAAATAAAATATCAAAACAGAGGGAAAAAGAACAGAAAGTAACTGTGCATTCCAAATGTTCTGAACTAAAAGTGAAGTAAAATCTGAAGCTGGTTGAAATAATAGCTAGATTGTAAACTGGAGTTGTGCATGCTAAAATGGCTACTGTTGTGCCAACATGATAAACAGAAAATAACGGAAACTTACGATGAAACAAGCACACTTGTGTCACAAACAAAAGGGAAACGAAAAAAAACAACGTCATGCATTAATTAATGGTGCCATAACAAAAGAAATCCATTTGCAGACAAATAAAACTCCATGTGATAAACCCTGGGCCCAATGTCATAGCACTGCTTCGCAGTTAGCGGAAAAGTTGTGTTTACTATAAGCAGAAAATCTTATTGCTGCTTAAGCACTATTGCATGGCGTGGACATGCTAACGGTTGCACACGCACGGAGATTTCTATAGTTACGTCACTGATTTAACCCTACCCCTGCCAGACGCAACGCAGTGCATCAGGTGGAAAAGAACTGGTGCACTTTGACGCATTCAGCTACCAACACCAGTGCATGAATGGCCAGGTCTGAAACAATGAGAGCTAGTCCCATTGAACAATGCCAGAGTTGTATCCTGCTGCGTGCGGTGATCACACACTCTGAGGCAGCGTGGCCGTGGGACTTTTCCCCCGATGGATCTTGCAGCACTTAGCAGGCTTGTCACTTAGTCAATTGTTGCACGTTGCTACGGTTTGGCCGGATTCTATTAAACATACCCTGGAGGTTAGGTTCAAGCAACTTTTTCCTCCGGGATTAAGCGTGCTTTTGCTTAGTTTACTGCTTACAGTTAATGGGGGAACGGTTAGCACAAAATGAGTTGTGAAGCAGCGCTATGAAGTTGGGCCCAGAACATGTGCCAAATTTATGAAATGCTTACAAAAAAATAAGTGTGTACTAAAACACAACCTGAACAGTGGAAAATATTGGAGTCAGTTCTGACATTGTGTCATTGCTTAAGAAAATTGACCAGCAACCATCCCAAGGAATCTAAAACAAACCCAGGACTACACTTCACATTCAACTAATCAGGGCACAACATGATACACCAAATCAAACAAATGCTTCTTTGTCCCAATGCTGACCACAACTAGTTTTCAAATTGCTTGATGTTTCCTACCTTCTTGATCGACGATCGCCGGGCGGTCTTCGTTCTCTCTTCTCCTCGCCCTAGAATAGAATAAAAAGTCACAGTATTTAAGGTACAGTCCATCATTTGGAATTTGTGCATTATGTTCGTTTGAAGCAACACAAGTGTTCAGAATCTAAAGAAGGGTGCTGATGAAGTTTCAGCTCAGTGAATGCTGTATATTCCGAGAAAACAATATTCTAGGATTTCAAATTCAATTCAAAAGTTCAAGAGTCATGTTTTGAATTGGGCTTGAATTCAGCATCAGGGACACGTTTTCATTCAGCCGATTGCAGCTACACCATGTCACGCACTGAGCCAATGAATAATAGCAACCACGCGCACCGACGCCTAAATAAACTTTTAACAGATATTTCCAAAAAATGCGTCACTTGACGCACACTTTGCAAATGGTCTTCTTTTACTGTTCTATTCAAAATCACAGCTTGCCAGAAAGAGTAATTTCACGGGAAAGTTAGTGTAACAGTCAGCCAGTAAGATAGACGCAGACGACTATAGAATGACCCACTTGGTCCCACAAAAATCTCGCTTTGACAGGAAACAAAAGTTGCACACACCTTTGTTTTGAGGCTTGCCGATCTGTTGAGGAAGGAGCGTTTGGTTGCAGTGGTCTCTCCCTCCGTTACGTCCTGCAGCCTATCATAGCTCTCTGAGATCCCGCTGTCAGTTTGCGAGGAGTGGGAACCGACGAGAGGGTCGTCTGTCTTGACTTCAAACTGTTTGACCAGACTGTCAACGTTGACTTCCTTCTTCAGTTGGGCTGTGGAAATGGTCAGAGGGTGGCTTCTGAATGAATATTCATTAGGGGCAAGCTTTGATAAATGTCAGATGTTGGCCTCTTAACCCTACCCAAATGCAACAAAGGTAACTATTTGTTGCATACCTCTGCATTTAGCAGGCAACTCATTTTGAAGAATACCCGGTGTGGTTGGGGTTTATGACTGAAATAGGTCTTATTCGTAGTACCGGTAGGTTAACATCACAAAGTCTTAGCCAGAAAACGGTTCATTAACGCAAAGTCCCTACTGTCTTTTACAAAGTACTGGACCAAGTCCGCCAAAATCCATCAATCACACTGCTTCCAATGCATGCTTTGCTTTAGGCCTCCAGGCCCAAGTCCATCATACTCCATCAATATTTAGTCAAACCAGGCCTGCAGGACCAAGTCCCCCAAATCCACCAAAATAGGGGGATGGATTTTGACGGAGTTGGGGAGGTCAGGGTATGTTCTAACAGACTAATGAGGAAACGTTTGTGAATTTGAACACTGGATGTTGCCCGTTTTGCTGTCCATGTACGGAGGCCTATACTGTCCCTGTTGATAATTTGCAACTGGTGCACAGACTTACTGATTTCTTCATCTTCGCCTAGCCCTGGCCTGATGGGTGGAATCGGTAGAGGGCTGATGGCTGCACTGGGAGATGTGGCTGTCTTCTCACTATCATCCTTCCTATCACCTGCGAAGAAGACTGGAGGTAATAAATAACAGGATGTCAGCACAGCACACCATGCAGACACGCCCATGCAGACACGCCCATGCGGACACGCCCATGCGGACACGCCCATGCGAATATGCCCATGTGTACACACCCATGCGGACACGCCCATGCTGACAAGCCCATGCCAACACGCCCATGCAGCCTTGTCCATGCGGACACGCCCATGCCGACACGCCCATGCGGACACGCCCATGCGGACACGCCCATGCGGACACGCCCATGGGTACACGCCTATGGGTAAACCCCTATGCGTACACGCCCATGTGTACATACCCATGTTGACACGCCCATGTGGACACGAGCTATACGTACACGCCCATGCTGACACACCTATACTGACACGCCTATGCAGATATGCCCAATAAAAACACCCATTGTGACACACCCATATGACAAGCCCAGTTATGCCCATGAGTGCATGCCCAATCAACTGTGCTGATTTGGACACACTTTATAAAGCCACATTAATTAATGCTGTTTATACCAGTCATGGCCATAGCCATGCCCATGTGACCACGCCCATGTTACCACATCCATGACTGCACCCATGTGACCGCACCCACATGACCACACCCATGCAACCTCGCCCATGTAACTATACCATTCAACCACATCTAAATAGCAACACCCATGCGACCACACCCATGTAAATAAGCCCAGGCTGCTGAGCCCATGTGGTCTTATTTACGTAGCGCTTTCAAACCAATGGAACCACACCTTTCTGACAACAATTGGCCACACCCAAGCACCTCAAACAGCGCCCTCTACAGTGATGGCATAGAACCACTATCATGCAGAAACAGCATGGCAAGTGCTCAATTCATCAATATGAAAGTAACAAGTGCTTAGTGCCTAACTCCATGCTAAACTAGATTATGTACACTCAAATTTCTCAAACATTTTTTCTTATGTAACTGTTCCAAGACCACTGTTTTTTGAAGAGACCACTTAGCATTTATGGTATTTCTGTTACAGACTAACTTCAAAACCCATGGCCCTTAATGCCACAGCGCATCAATTTCAGTCAAAATGTACAAAATTATACATGAATGAGCTAAAATTCTTAAAAAGTCTGCTACCAAAATAACGAAAAAACACATACTTCCAGTTTAACTGAAAACAGTTTTGAATTGAAAAGCTCATTACTGAACAGTGATTTCTTGCATCATTTTGTTATGACTGGTAAATTGGGAAACAGCACTCCGTTCAAGAAAACAACTTGACTTGATCAAGAAAGCCTCTAAATATTGCACTTAATGCTTGTTCATAAAAGAATTAGGAAAAACAAACGACGTAGCACTGATCTAGTTCGGCTACCCTCCAGGGTATGTTTGCTAGAAACCCTGCCAAACGCAGCAACATGACACACGTCTAAATGACAACCCTGCCCAGTGTTGCAAGATCCATCAGGTCAAAAGTCTCAAGGCCAAAGTGCCTCAGAGTCCGTGGCCACCACACGCAGCAGGATACAAATGTGGCATTGTTCAATGGGACTAGCTCTCATTGTCCGAGAAGCGGCCGTTTATGCACTGGCGTTGGCAGCTGAATGCATCAAAGTGCACCAGACTTTTCCACCCGATGCACTGTGTTGCGTCTGGCAGGGTCAGGGCAGGGGTGTGAGTGACCACTGATAAAAATAGCTGAGAACAGCTGAAAAAGGTGTAAAAAAGCTGAATTTTTTAGATCTCTTATACTTTTGTGCACAGCAAGTGAGGAAAAGAAGCTGAAAAAAAAGCTGAAATCCAAAACCAATAAAGCTGAAATCAGCTTTAAAGCTGAGATTTCACACCCCTGCAGGGTTAAGCACAAGACTGATAAATAAAGGACTAAACTGGGCCCTACTCAAAGAATCACAATTTTCAAGTTTTCTGTTAATGTTTCACAGCATGCAAAGCGCAATGTTATTGCCTCCACAATGCACCACGATACCTGGGGGAAGGTACTGACTCATTCTGTCGGACGTCCGTCGCTGACCGCCAGGGATCATCCGCCTCCAGTTCTTGGACTTCTTGCCCTCTTTGCCTTGGCACGGATCCTCAAGTTGGTCTAGGCACAGACCCGTCTTATGCACGTTGAACTCGCAGTCTGCAAGCAAAGAGACATTCAGAGTTGACGGCCACAGTTCAAACTGTGCAATAACTTAAGCAATGAATCTGCGTTACCGACAATCTAATATGAGCAATCTAATCTGAGCTTAGCTGAAGTTGCTTAATTTTTTGCTCAACAGGTTCATCATATTGCTCAGGTGGCCAGAACAAATTAATTGTCAACTCTCCTCACATATCATAGACTCTTTCTGTGCAGGGGGATATTCCCTAGACTAGGGTGGGCGCGGCTTATGGCCAAATCTGGAGCGGTCAACTACCAATGGACAAGGAAAGGTCGTATGTCAACTTACTTTGCCACTGGTACCCTTAAAAATCTGGTTCCAATAACCAATAACGGTGTACTAGTCAAAGGTCAGAGATCAAACTACTGACACTGGTACCTTTGACACTGGTGCCCATAACAATTACCACTTAAAAAGTAAAAAGTCAGAAGTCAAATTACTTTGTCACCGATTCCCTTAACACTGGTACCCATTACAGTGACAACTGATTAAAGGGAATATACAACATTTGCAAACATCGAAAAATAAAACTACCAAGTTTTTACAAAATACCTTACTAGGATGTTGGTAAATGACAGTCTAAAGCATCCTGTAAAATTATGGCACCAGGTGTGAAGTCATTTTCAAGAAAATTGTATTTTTGTTTACATTTCCAACGGTGGTCGTCTGACCTCCGTTGGAAAAACCTAACTATTTTTCAACTACTGCTCCAAATTCACCATTTTTTCAGTCCAAATTGTGTTTGCTATTTGTTACATGTTCATTAACGGGTGCAGAGCAGCTGGACTGGTTCCCTTACCTTACAATTTTCTGGCATAGATCTATAAATTGATCCATTTTATCTCTAGTGGAGTCAGGGAACCAGACTACTTGAACATTTTTGTTTTTCTTGGTTTTTCCAGCATTTTTCGAACACAAAATTTCAAACAAATCAGTGTAACAATATTTGATCTATTATACTAACCCCTCAAACAGTTCCTTTCTGAAAATTACAGGAAAAGCCAATGATGTACATTCCCTTTAAGCAAAATTCTGAGGTCAACTTTGAAACTGGTACCCTTTAAACTGGTACCCACTGCAATGTTTAATGTACTCATCAAGATTCAGCAGTCCGCTTACTTTGACACAGGTGCCCTTAACACTGGTTCCCATTTTACACTAAACAAGGTCAGAGGTTGACTTTGACACTGGTACATAGAACGCTGGTTCCCATTACGATTACCAACGGACTGGTAACATTTAGAGACCAACTTACTTTGACACTGGTACCCTTGAAAACCGATCCCCCACAGCAAGCCGTTGCAGTGATTGCAGAATACCGTCGACTGGTAGTGCATCTCAACAAACTGGTGTCCCTTGATGTGTTGTTTCTTGTTCTTGCCTCCCCATTTCGTCCGTTTGTCTCGGGCCGTGAAGCTGGGGCATCTTTCCAGGGGGCTGTTGCTGGTGACACGAACGCCGACCTGCTTCATGAAGGTGGTGATGGCAAATGCCATGGCGACGTTCTTGTCTTCTCGCTCTGCTTCCAAACTAAAAAAGAAAGATGTTGGATATAGCTTAGTCAACTTTACTTATCACGGGATGCAAAAATTGTAGTGCGATTTAAATCCCGTGTCAGGAACCAGACACTTGTGTTCTTAGGCAAGACACTTTACTACAATTCCTCCTCCTAACCCAGATGTAATGATGGGTACCTGTGAGGGTAGACACCAATTGTACTGACTGAAAAATGGTCTCATGGCCTGGTGAAAGGGGGTAATAATTGTGAAGTTCTTTGCACCATTGGTATCAAATGTTCCCTAAGCACTGCATTAATACACTGTTATGTTACACTTTCACTGTTAGAGCGCCCTCTATGCCACGGTACATACCCATTGTACTCGCTCACTGTGTGACATATGTGGTAGATTTTGAAAGAGGGGGGGAGGGATTTTGTGTTTTGCATATTTGGATTTAGGCTTATTGTTGTGAACACCCTCCCTTACAATCTCTGTTAGAGCGCCCTCTAAGTCTAGGTGAATACCATTTCATTAGCTCATTGTGTGTCCGACTTACGTGGTCAGTCTGTCCAAATGTGGCATCAGCGTCTGCTCCACGATCTTCAGTTCTTGCGTCCGGTCCATGTCCTCGTTGTGAAGCTGCTGGTCGCCGAAGATCGAGCCCAGCCCGAGCGCCCGCTTGGCCCGAAAGTCTGCCAGGAGTTCTCGGATCTCTGCGGTGGCGCTCTGTCGCGCTGCCAGGAAGATGCTCTTCATGGCCTCCTCGTTCTGCAACTGAGTGCTCATGGTGGTTTCTGTTTCAGCCAAAATAAGTAATTAACAAAGAAGAAGTTGAAACCAAGTCTTTAAATGGGGGGGTGGCATGGGTGGCTAGTGCCTGAACTGCTTGCCTCTCATCACTGTGGCCCGGGTTCAATTCCCGGCTCACACCATATGTGAGTACAGTTGTGCATTGATGCTCTCCTATGCCACGAGGGTTGTTTCTTCGGTCTCTCCACTTTTCCTCCATCCTTGAAATACAGAGATGCCAACTTTACAAATTACAAAATAGTCATGATTCTTCCTGCAAAGAGTAATGCTAATAGGACCACAGTCAAGTTTAAGAGTAACCACAGTACTTTTCAGAGTAACCACAATGTTGGCGTATAGGACAACTGGAATTTTCAAGAGTAGTAACATGCCTCGAAATCCAAATAATTACTCCAAAAGAGCAATGGTTGGCATCTCTGAAAATAAACACTTTTGATCTGTGCTGCGTTTACATGCCTTTGGCTTGACCACGTTGTAGCCACGTCCTTCGCAATTTAAATAAATTACAATGGGAAACTGACTACAATCCCGGCCAAAATGGTTGGGACACTTGGAAATAATCTTAGCCTTTCACGGTCACCCACTCCCCCACTCCCCCGGTCAATGGTGTTCTCTCCAGCTGATGAAGCACACACCGCGCAATGAGAGAGAACATTGACAGGGGGCCGGGGGGTTGGGGGCCCAGCGAGATTTGGCCAGGATTGTAGGTCCCCTTTACTCAATGTGAAGTTGATGACGGACATAGACTGGAGCACAGTTATAAAAACAATTTCACAGAAAAGCTTTGCTCTTGAACGTGGTTCTATAAGTTTCACACTTACCTATAGACTGGACGATCCCATCGTTCACTTGTATTCTCAGAGGCTAAAATTAAAAAAAAAAAAATTTTTGTTTTTTGTTTTAATGAAGCAAATGCAGCAAACTTTAACATCTGCAAATGGTGTGTCAATTTTGATATTAAAGTTTACCCAAATTTCCGGTCTTCCATTGCAGCATACAAGTACTGAAGGAACAATGTGAAACCACATTTCCAAACACAATACAAGGCAGAACATTGGATACCCTCATACTTATTAGTATGATGGTATCCTAGTGTTATATTACGCCCCACCAGCCCCCTCCCCCCCCCAAAAAAACAACCTCAAATTGCAGCTTATTACTCTTTTTCAAAATGTCGATAACTAATTTTAACCCTGGATATTTTGCGTATTTATATGCAGATATGCAAGTATGCACATGCTCCTGATCTACAGAGGGCGCTCTTTACTTACCGCTAACGGAGCTAGGAAGGTGGAGAAGATCTCATAGACCCATTTCTTCATTTCTTTCAGGCTTCCGGTTCGGTAATTGTCCGTCACCAGGTAGAAAAACTGGACAAGGGAAAAAAGTCAAGCCTATGTCAAAGTAAATGCATGAATTGACAAATGTGGATATGGATGACTTGTGATTGACTTCAGATTGACTTGTACTGGACTTGTGATTGACTTGTGATTGACTTGTGATGGACTTGTGATTGACTTGTGATTGACTTGTAATGGACTTGTGATTGACTTGTAATTGACTTGTGATTGACTTGTGATTGACTTCAGATTGACCTGTGATTGACCTGTGATTGACTTGTGATTGACTTGTGTCTGACTTGTGATGACTTGTGATGACTTATGATTGACTTGTGATTGACTTGTGATTGACTTGTGATTGACTTCAGATTGACTTGTGATTGACTTCAGATTGACTTGTAATTGACTTGTGATTGACTAACCTGAGATTGGCCGGTGATTGACTTGTGATTGACTTGTGATTGACCTGTGATTGACCTATGATTGACTTGTGTCTGACTTGAGTCTGACTTGAGTCTGACTTGTGATGGACTTGTGATTGACCTGTGATTGACCTGTGATTGACCTATGATTGACTTGAGTCTGACATGTGATGGACTTGTGATTGACCTGTGATTGACAGGTGATAACGTATCATTGACTTGTGAGACACATGTAAGTTGATTAGAACTATTTAAAATGTAATCAAATATCAATTTCCTGACCATATATTTGAATATTTGATCAATAAATGTACCAAATAATTGAACATTCAAATACATATGGCCCAGCCTGAACACTTACCAAACTGGAAGGATCACTATTAGAGATGAGATAATGCAGGAAGATGGACATGTGTGCTGGTTTCTTCTCAAGCTGTTCCAGCTTAATAAACGGACCGTGATCCTCAAACTGCAGCATAAAACAAAGCAGACAGGAAACAATTCAAGACATATCAGCTGGAATCAAGACTAACTACAAAAATTCTAAAAGAGAAGTTAGCAAAGCACAGAGGATGTAAAGCGATCAGATTACAAGCAAAGGTAAGTCAATGTATTATTAAACTTTTTGTTAAATTGACATAAGTTCTGTCACAAAGCTGCTAAACAAATGAAGATGCTAAGTGCAACTCAGCGGGGAGCCAGCCACATGCAATATGCCTCGCATGACATTTTAGCTGGTAACCCACATTTGCTAATCAGATGGTTTCCATGCTTAGCAGCTTTTCTAGGTTTAACAGTTCTATGAAGTTGAACTCATAAAATAGCAAAAATTACTGCGTTTTGCAACTCAACGATGCCGAAAATAAATCAGAACATACATGTAGTTTATCTACAGAAATAACAGTGCAGAAATAAAAGCCTGCTAGAATAATTAATTGCGATTTTTGGGGGGTTATTAAGACTAGAAACAGTAATGTTATGAAAATAGTGACATCCAACATGTCCAATGTGAACCAAAGCTTGGACCAATTAAATTCTGAAATGGATCTGCGCATGGACTATAGATTTTCTATGTCAAAATTAGACACGTACCCAGTTTCAAAACGAAGTGTACAAAAACAATAGTGTACAGAGTGCCTTTTACACCAAGTTTCAAGTTATGCTGGTATTAAGCAAAATGTTGAATCTTTACCAACAGACCATTATCATGTTGCAGCCAAAGCGAAGCTGGAAGGAAAAATAGTCTGGTTCCTTTTTTACACAAAAAAATATCATTCGGTACTGTTATTGGATACAGGGAACATGACTGAAATGGTGGCTGCATGATAAAGGTCTACAGCTGGAGTACCTCGTAGTTGTGTAAGGAATAAACTAACTGTGCAGATATTTCTTCGAAAGTTTCTTCAAATTTTCATAATTACTGAACACGTTTTTTAGTAAATTTGTCTTGTCTACGTGTGGCATTTGCACATTGGTCAAGCGCGAACGATCCCTGAAAACTACAACACTTCCAAATCCTGGCTCCCTGCTGTGCATTACAATACCCACAGCTAGTGGTAACCAGTGTTGCTATCAACTTGGGGCAAGTTCGCGCAAGGACTATAGTTAACCATTGGTCGACTAATGCTTGCCCGAACTCTGTCTAGTCGACGATGGTTAACTACGCTAGTCGACTATTTGGAACCAACCTACTGGGGTTGGTTGCTTCGCTGGTAACCATAGCCGCGCGCGTTCATAACGTACAGCAGGGAGCCAGGATCCAGACGTTTTGCAATGACATTTTGACCAGCGTTCGACTAGAGACGTTCGCACTTTGCTATTAGTGCGCAGACGTAAGGTACGTCACAGATCAACACCTAGTCGACTAATGGTCCTTGCCCGAACTTGGCCCTAGATGTCTTTGGCTGGCATGCACTCAGACATACAATGTATGTAACGACCATTTGAAACTAAACATTTCAATTATGATACAACTTTCTCCTTTTGTTAAGATGCATAAGACCTTGTGTGTACTCTTTCCAATAAAAGCACATACTATAACCATGGTAACAGTGCAATAGACGTGAACATGCATGGAAATATAACGCACAACTTTCACAAAACTGCATTATGTGCATGTACTGCTTGCGTATTACAAAACAAAACCCAAACGACGAAACACGAACACAGTTTCAAAAAGAGAACTGCGCAAAAACTTGTAATACATGTAAGTTGGATACTTCTAAACAAATCATCTTAAAGACACAAATGACACAAAGCTGGGAACAGATAGATGGCACCAACAAAAAAATATGAAGATGAAGAATCGAAGGACACAGCTATTTCTACTCTACTGCAATTGGAATGTACGACCAGAGAATGAATATCGCAACATGCAACAATTGTCAACCTCAAGAAACGTAAATCCAACAACATGTTAAATAACAGTATTTTCATGGGCTGACATTGTAGTTTGGTTGAAATACAAACACTGCGCATTTTAGCAAATAAGGACACTCTTAATGACACCATTGTGAATATATAAATATACAACAACTCAAGGTTGTTCACCTACTGGTAACTCTTCATTGTTAATTTTTTTGAAAATCTTTGATTTTTAGATTGCAGCAAAGTTACTAAACTGCTTCAATAAACAATTTTTTTTTAAATTTTTGTATCCAGAAAATGGAACCATTAAAGCAGCCTAATGGGTTTTTTTTTATAGCGCTGGATTTTGGAGGTTTCAGGAAAGTTTAAATGAAAAATGCCCAGAGACGTCAGGTTTATATGACACAACAAAGTCAAGAAGACTTTTTGAACAACAAACACAAAATGACTGGTGTAATGAAGTTCATCTTCATTCATGATTAGACTTTGATGTTACTCCCCAGATACAACCGGTCTCTGGCTAGCGCAGGAAAGCCGCCATTGTGGTAGAGATTACTATCAACAAGAACAATCAATTCCAGGCCTCGAGAACTTTGGCAGTGCTACCCAGGGAATTCCAAGCATACCTCAAGTGTGTGCATTAGCTTGACTACACTGCACTTGAGGAATGATCAGAATTTGCTGGAAAGCACTGCCGAAATTCCCAAGACTGATTTTGATTGATCTTGTTGATAGCAGTTTCTACCGTTGGGCAAATTCATCGCGATTGTCAGGGACCGTATAAGGCTGGCCTCAGATCGACCTGTGATTGCTGACGCTGCGACGGAACTGGCCGTGGTAAAGGCATTTGTCGACTCTTTCTGTGATGGTATCTGGCTGCTAAAACTTTTATAAAAAGCTAGGCACGCACTAGATGTATGTAGTGTGTGAAGTGCGAACAGCGACCTCTGGTGGCTACAATAAGTTGGCGAAGAAAGCAGGGTATGTTCGTCCTTGCGCAAAGCACAGTGCGCGGCTAGCGCTTACAAATGATTTTAGCGGCCAGCTACCACTACTGATGAACGCCTGGAGCAAGGCTAGTTCTGTTGCTGTGCAAACAAATTCCGGGTCGACCTGAGTCCAGCTTTCAAGGAGTAACATGCAAATCCAATCTTGAATCAAGACTAGCATGAGATTAGCGCGGATAATCCAGAGTAAGACACTTACGGATTGGATGTTTCCATGCGGCTGTTAATCAGGGAGAGATAAAGATGGACATTACCGGATTAGATTAGCAACAGGGATTAGCATTGGAGCAGAATGCATTAGGGATTAAGAAGGGATTAAGAGATTAAGGAGGGATTAAAAGCCAGAGAAGCAATTGGAAATTACAGAGACAGATCATGAAGCAAAATAAGATTCTGCATGGGTAAATTGCATGGGTTGCTGAGTGCAGAACATGCTTAGCGCAGAAGATATTTGCTTGGCAACACAACAGACTGGTAGCCAGCTCATTTTTGCTTGCTACAAACAACCTGCTAAGCAGAAGTTCTAGATAAGCAGCTCCACAGAACCATACCCAGTATTTCAGGCTTAGGAAAACCACTGGATACAATTAGCACATTCAACATGTTCAACATGAAAAAGGGTTCCAATGAAATTGTTGATTTTCAACACATGATAAAATCGTTATTGTCCAAATTCACTAATCATCGGACTTAAACAACACACATAGAAGAAGTAAAGTGTTTGCTTTTTTTTCTCCAGAAGTAAATATGCCTAGAAATGTAAAAGGCGCTACATTTTTAAGCTGTGGCTGGGACTTCTACATTCACGTGTCACATTGTGGTTGGATGGTTGGCTTGTTCCCAGAAAATTAACTAAAAATGAGCCCTCTAAGTTTACCATAAAATACCAAATACTAATTTTCACAAAAAAAAGCAAACAAACTAAATGAAATACTTCACAAACATTGTTTGTAACAATTCTAAAAAGTTGTTTATGAAAATGTTGTCGACAGAGGCAAGGTACATGTACATGTATGTGCAGTAATGTTATAGTCACATGGTATACAGTGTGGTATACAGTGCACTCTCATTCCGTACGAAAAAGCTTGTCGGTTGCCGTGAGTGGGATGGTACGTGCCACGGCCTGGGCTTGTACGTACAATCTCCTGTCAACTTCATAGAGTTTCACGGAAGATAGCCAGAGTTTATTGTGCACTCGCACGTGTTGGAAGGGAATTCGGTAAAATCTGAACTTTTTTCCCCTGCAGGGGTTTTGTTGGATTAGGACTGCAAAAAAACATCTTAACGAAAACATCTCAATGCAAAAGAGTTAGGATTAAACCAAGCTAACGGTCACATACACGATACATAATAGCAGGGGTAGGGAAGGAAGGGAATGAAAGAGTTACGTGTATTCACTGTTTGTTCCTCATAGCCCCCTACTTATGTGTTAGACAAAAAGCCAAACAAAATAAGAAATGCAAACCACAGAAATGAGACTAAATGTGAGGCATTCTGGCAACATGACATAGAACTGGGCACAGACCGTAGTGGAGAAAAAATGTAAAAACAACTAAAAAGGGGGGGTGATTTTTTTTCCCATTTTCAGATTTATATTTGTAATCTTTGATGTTTGCTACAGATATTTTGACGAATTAGTATAAAAATCGTGGAATAAAACTGCTTTTAAGGAACAACAATTAGCATATTTAATTTTCACAAATACAAAGCTTAGAACTTCAAAGGCCTTTTTCTCAGTATTTAACTATATTGACACGCCGATAAATGCCAACTTTCAACAGCCATAAACTTGTCAACGGAATATCCGATTGAAGTGCAACAAACAGTGTTGTAAGGAGAAGTTTATTCTCTTTCCTAATATCTGCAAACCCTCATTTCAACCTCTGCCCAGTTCTGTCTCATTTTGTTAGAATGCCTCACAAATATTTCAACTAACTATAACTTCATTATAAAACAGTGCGGAAAAAAAAAGACTCCAGAGCATAAAGGAAAAAGGCTAGAAAGACAACACAGGAAAAAGTCCACAGTACATGTTGTCGTGTGAGTGCAACAAGGTCGTAACTCCATTCTGCAACAAAGTCGTATCTCGCGCGAATACGCTCCGTGCAACAAGGTCGTATCTTGACGCCCATTGACTTTGTGGGTGCATCCGGGTTATTTTAAGTGAAATACGACCTTTTTGACATTCTGAAACTCGCCTTTCATGTATGGCCCATTTTAGGAGATATGACCTTGTTGCACGGACACGACGATGTATGATCAGATAGAACATTACAGGAAAACATAGCCGACTTCATGGACAATTTGTTAATCCAAGCTGCTATATACAACACAGATTGCATGATGGTAGCAACGTATCCCAGAATTCAATGCAGGTCAAAGGTCAGGTTAAACATGACTTCATCATACATACATGGTCAGACATGCTTTCTTGTAATGTTTCAAACTTGGGTTGGCTCACAGAACATGCAGAATCCCTCTTGTGCTTTGTACAAAACAAAAGAGGGAGCCGTCAAATTGACACAGCAGACAAAAACACTAGGACTATAAACAAAAAACCTATAAAGCAAAAAGATCAAATGTTGACATCATCATGATTCACATGATGTTACACTCGATACACTAACCAAGTTTCATTCCAACTCAAACTGTACAGGGTGAGTAAAAAAAACCAGAGCCCAAACCCCCAAAAGTATATTTCATATTTAAACAAATTTGTAGCACCCAAAATAATAATGACTGGAAAGCCAATTTCATAAGCTACGTTTAGATAAAAAAAATACTGAAATTGCTCAATAAGCTCAAAGAATATCACCATTTAAACGCAATGACCCTTAAACCTCTTTCGTCCAAAAAAAGCAAATTATCTTGTATTCTGACTGTTTGGAACAACAAAGAAAAAAACACAGAACACTTGTTGCAACAACTGTCAACAACTGTTGTACACAATATCTTTATTAACAAATCGTGCTATTAAAGGCAAACACGATGATTTATAAAATCCACTTTTTTTTAAAAGACGGGCCTTCAAAAGGACTTTGTTGAATATTTTAAACTTTTAAACTGAGGTTTTATCACTGGTGATGTTTGAAGACCATCGTGACAACGTTCTTGAAATCATTTTATTGGGGGGGGGAGAGGTTTTAGGGTCACTGGTGATATTCTTTGAATAGAATGAGCAATTTCAGTAAGTTTTTTCATCTACAAGTAGTTTAGGAAACTGGCTTTCCAGTCATTATTGTTAGTGCTACGATTATTTTTTAAATATGAAATATGTTTTCAGCGTTTGGGTTCTGCTTTTTTTGACTCAAGTCTGTGGTACTTTGCTGAATGTTAACTTGCTTACCGACAATTTCTGCTTACCAGCTCAACAATAAATACTTAACCAGTTCTTTGTGTCAATCACTAAGGATCCAGTCAGTCCCTAGTAAAACGCATCAAATGACATGTTTGCCTACATAGTTTTTTAATTCTACTCAAACTACACTGCGTGTAGCACAACTCAGAGCTGAACACAAAGTAGGTAAGCGCAAAATATTTCACTTAAAACTCCACCCAAAATGTCATGCAATGCATTCTGCTAGTGACGGTTCCAATCTGGTTTTGTTTTCAGCTTTGCAACATAACTTGCTAAATCATATTTTGCTGCTTAACGGCTTGATAAGACTGGGTCGAATTTGTTGGAATATGACGCTTAGCAGCTTATGCAAATGAGGCTCAAAAGCAGCTTACCGTTTCATTATCAGATTGGAAATCGTCGTCTTCCATAGACATGATTTGGACTTGAGGCGCCTGCATGTTCGTGAGGACTTCGGAGGTTAATGGTTCCACTGTGCCGACGGTGGCAATCTTGAAGGGTTGGCTCGGGGGGACCACGGTACCATCACGATGCGGCTTAGTCTACACACACACAAACACACCCAGACTTGTTTCACATAAGTAGTGTGGACTTTCCTTTCTTTTCGTGTAGTTAAGGAACACCAGTTGAAAAACTCATTTTTCTCAAACTGTGAAAACTCTTTCAACCCAATTTTTTTTCTATGATTCCCTTTAGTGTTTCTCTTCATTTTGCTACAGATAAACCTAACCCAAAAATGCCTCTAAACCTGTTTTCCAGAAATGGGGAAACACTGTGTGGACGTGGGCAAGTCCACACAACGTCGGTGCTACCTACATTATGTGGACGTGTTTTGTTCGGAAGTCCACACTGCGTATGTAAGACAAGCTCACCCATACTGAAATTTGTATCCTTGTGGAGACATTTCTTTGTTCTCGTGTAGTAAAGTTTTCGAGTTTGAAAGTGAAGTTTTAAAATGCTCTAATTTAACCAGAATTAATTTCCTCGGCTAAAATTTGGGCTTATCCCTTTTCTAAAACTTTTCCATTTGCGACAGATCAACCCACCTTGGAAATTCCTAGTTTTTGAGTAAAATCCATATCTATTTTGTGAAAATCTAGTGGAGACCATTCATCGATAGAAATTGTCCTGTGGAGACGTATACAATCCTTTGTTCCCTATTGTACACACGTCTCCAGAGGGCACAGTGTACCAGATCACACGTTTGTTTTACGTACTCCACGAGGAAACTTCTTTGTTGCCGTGTAGTAAAGAAAACTCGGTACAAAAAATAACTTTACTTAAACTGCGAAAACTCTTTCAACCCCAAATTTGTGTTTTTTGATTTCCTTGAATGTTTCTCTTCATTCTGCGGTGGATAACCTCTAAACCTGTTTTCCAGAGAGGGCAAAACATTATGTGGGCACGGCTTAATCCAGTTAGTTAGGTAAAAAGAAGACAATAGACTGGCTGTGGGACCAGCAAAGAAAGGCACAAGCTGCCTCGAGCGGAACTCGAACCCACAACCCTCAGCTTGCTAGTGCAGATGTCTCAACTACTGTACCGTCATACTGACCACTGATCCCCCTTCCTGATTCTCAAGGCTTGAGTCGGTGTCAGTTCTTCGCTTCGCCGGTGGTGTAGAGTTGGGAGAACTGTCGGCCATGTCGCTGTCAGCTCCGCCGGGCTCGGCGGGTAAAGATTGACTCTGAAAAACACAAAAATAAACCATTATCAAAAGTCGAACAAAGAAATTGACAGCAGTGGGACTTGAACCTGTGACTAGGGCTGTGCATTGGAACATGGTACCCGAGAAACCGACCGTTGATATCAGGAACCGGATCCAAACTATGGAACTGGATAACCGAGCACCCAACCGATGACGTCAGGAACCGGTTCCAGAGTATGGAACCGGGTATCCGAGTAACCGACTGTTGACGTCAGAAACCGGTTTCAAACTATGGAACCAGGTACCCGAGTACCCAACTGTTGGTGTCAGGAACCGGTTCCAGACTATGGAACCGGATATCCGAGTATCCGACTGTTGACATCAGAAACCGGTTCCAGACTATGGAACCAGGTACCCAAGTACCCGACCGTTGGTGTCAGGAACCGGTTCCAGACTATGGAACCAGGTACCCGAGTAATCTACTGTTGACGTCAGAAACCGGTTCCAGACTATGGAACCAGGTACCCGAGTACCCGACCGTTGGTGTCAGGAACCGGTTCCACACTATGGAACCGGGTACCCGTAAACAACATAACAAATAACTTAGTTACTTCTCAGACAATGAAAAAGGAAGCTTTTGAATGCCACTTGTGGGGAATTTTCAAAATGCAAACCGGGAAACATTGGAAAACAAAACATGTTTCAGGTTTATGACACTCGCGAAAAGTTGCAGTTTACACCGTAAAGCTGTGCTCACTGGACACACTTGTATGTTGCTGTATTGACGCACCGATGCGGCAGTATCATCGTGCCGACCTGTATGAACATTCTGAAACGCAACTTCCGATATTGGCTTTTGGGGTTGTTCTTTTTTTGACCGGGTACCCATATTTTTTCAATCGGTTGTGGTACTACCTGTAAATGCACACCCCTAATTCTTTGGATTACCGTTCCGGTGCTCTACCAACTGAGCTATCCAGCCCTACATGTATGTTGGGGGTTCACCATTTTGTCAATGTCTTTGTTCAAGGGGCGCTAGTCAGTAGCCATAAACCCGTATATGCCATATAGCCAGGGATCACGCCCAAAGTCATGATGCTAGCAACATTAGCAACGCTGCAAACCTAAGAAATGGCAAACAGGGATCCATCTTTGCCTAAGAAGCTGCTCCAGGAAATTGATCCCCATCACATTCTTACCCGTCCTAACTGCTCGATGTTATCGGAGCGTTTGCGTCTGATTTCAGACTCTGCGGCTCCCATACCCCGCACATGTTTCTTCCTGGCAGCAGTCTCTTTAGACTGTGCATCCGAGTTGTTCCTCTTTAGATTGGTGCCGGGTTGGATTTCACTCATGACACCCAGAGTCTCCGGGCTTGATCTTTGCCTCGCGTGAATGATGCCATGAGGTAACTGTTGGCAAAACAACCATAGAGAAGTAATCAGTGACGAATTCACATATAGCTCCATTAAATAAGCACTGAAGTCTTGTTCAAGTCAATAATGAGTTCACATGTTCAAGTCAAGTTAACACAGCAATGACATAGCATTATGCATTAACCCTAACTCCCCAGCATAATTTACTAGGAATCATACCCATTCAGGCAAATTCCAACACCCACATTGGAAATTGTACACACACACTGTTGGACTTAGTTTCTGGAGGTATGCCAACCCCAGTCAAAAGGCCATCAGTTTAGGAGTACTGTACCTATCCCAACAGATTCCAACAAAACCTGCTGTTTGATGGGTTGAGTTCAGTTAGGGTTAAGGAGGAGTCAGAAGGCAGTGGTTTTGTATTGCTGGGATAGGCACGAGTAAAACCTGTAGTGCATTCATTGTTAATTAAACTGACGAAGAACAGCCTCTGAGATACTTGCAAAGCATAAGGTCTAAAATGAACTGTGAGACTGTTTAATGTTGTGGTTGAGTCAATCACAAGTCCATCACAAGTCCTCACAAGTTCATCACAAGTTCATCACAAGTTCATCACAAGTCATCACAAGTCCATCACAAGTCCATCACAAATCACAAGTCCACCACAAGTCCATCACAAGTCCATCACAAGTCCATCACAAGTCATCACAAGTCCATCACAAGTCCTCACAAGTCCATCACAAGTCCATCACAAGTCCATCACAAGTCATCACAAGTCCATCACAAGTCCTCACAAGTCCATCACAAGTCCATCACAGGTCCATCACAAGTCCATCACAAGTCCATCACAAGTCCTCACAAGTCCATCACAAGTCCATCACAAGTCCATCACAAGTCCATCACAAGTCCTCACAAGTCCATCACAAGTCCATCACAAGTCCTCACAAGTCCATCACAAGTCCTCACAAGTCCTCACAAGTCCATCACAAGTGAAACTCAAGTCCAGACAAGTCCATTGAGCGACTGTTTAATGTTGTGGTTGAGTCCATCATAAGTCCATCACAAGTCCATCACAAGTCCTCACAAGTCCATCACAAGTCCATCACAAGTCCTCACAAGTCCATCACAAGTCCTCACAAGTCCATCACAAGTGAAACTCAAGTCCAGACAAGTCCATTGAGCGACTGTTTAATGTTGTGGTTGAGTCCATCATAAGTCCATCACAAGTCCATCACAAGTCCTCACAAGTCCATCACAAGTCCATCACAAGTCCATCACAAGTCCATCACAAGTCCTCACAAGTCCATCACAAGTCCATCACAGGTCCATCACAAGTCCATCACAAGTCCATCACAAGTCCTCACAAGTCCATCACAAGTCCATCACAAGTCCATCACAAGTCCATCACAAGTCCTCACAAGTCCATCACAAGTCCTCACAAGTCCTCACAAGTCCTCACAAGTCCTCACAAGTCCATCACAAGTGAAACTCAAGTCCAGACAAGTCCATTGAGCGACTGTTTAATGTTGTGGTTGAGTCCAATAAGTCCATCACAAGTTCATCACAAGTTCATCTCAAGTCCCTCACAAGTCCATCACAAGTCCACCACAAGTCCATCACAAATCCATCACAAGTCCATTACAAGTCATACAGTCCTAAGTCATGTCAGCAGCTGTTCAAGTGAAGGAGTTCTTCTATCAATGTTCCTCCCCTTTTACATGTGACCACACTTCTGAAATGACTTGTGATTTTTTTGGTGACTGGACATATGATGGACATAACTACAACATACGTAGGTACTGTTCATCCCCTGTTTCTTGTAATGTCACATGTGACTGACCCGACTGTTTGTAGGGTAAAGTTCTACCATTTCTGCTTAAGGCATCATTTTCTACCTCTGTGTCAGTTGGCTGGAAGTTTGGGGGGTAGAGTTTGGGTGTTAGAGGGCGCGAGTAGAAACGTTTGTTTGGGTGCATGGGATGAATTTTTTTCATTTGGAAGCCAGTGGACCTGATTTTGTAATCAAAATGGAAAGTTATAAAGAGGGACATTAATTCACCTTCAGAAGTTGCAGTTCATTGGATTACAATGTGTTACAATGTATTTAACTTCTGATGAATCCATAAAAATATATATTTGGGTGGTATGGGGAGTAGCATGCAGGGCAATTTGTAGTCCGAAATGGGCGTTACATTGTTAAGATGCTATTGTCAAAATTTGAATAAGGGATTGTCATTGATCAGTTGACAAACCCATTAGCACTTTGTACAACATTGTATTACATTGTATTACATTGTGTTACATTGTGTTTATTCACTGAAAAATCAATAAAAGAATAGAGTGCTCTGGTAGTTTCCGTCCCTACAGTGAGTATTAGGCAGGCCGATTTCGGCAAGAGTAAGTTTTTTAGCTCAGCACTTAGCTCAGATTGACCGCACACGGTGCGTTTTTCACCTTGCAAGGCGAAAAAATCAAGTAGGATAGAAACTTGCCTCACGGCCTTGCGAGGCTGAAAACTCTGCAAAAATTCACCTCGCATGGGGATATTTCATGAGCTATGTGACTTTTTGCTCAGCACGTAGCTCTTTCAAATTCACTTAATCACTTTTGATCCCTTTAATCCTTTCCATTTTGAATACAACTTAGATTTAATACTGGGAATTTGGAGTGGTGCCGGTTTGATTAAATAAAATGGCAATGCCTTTTTTAACTTATTTGCTTGTCAAACTTCCTGAAAAGTGCAAAGGAATTGGCGTTTGGAAAATGGGTCATTGGATTGTATTATAGGGTTTGGAATAAGAAACTGTGCATGGGGTTTAGAGGGTGCATATTTTTGGAATTAAGTTCAGCAGTAAGTGGGTTTTGGGAAATAGAAGGGGAAAATGTCCTACTTTGAAGGGACACCAAAACAACAATATATGAATAATGGAACAAGAGGAGAAAAACTCAGGACGAAAACATCACAGCAAGGCTGGGTTCACACTTGGCGGGAAAGTGAACACAAACACAGTTTAATATCATACATGTACATTTAACCCTAACCCCCAAAGGGCTGTTGTGGGTCAAGTACCAAATACCACAGAATACTACATGTGCTGTGCACACTGGAAAGAAATGCATACTACAGGTTACTCCTCAGTAGTATTTTGTAGCATTGGGGGCGGTTAGGGTTACGGCACGTATTTGTGCTGCGAGTATTTGTAGCAAAATTTGTAGCAAATGTTACGCGTTTGCAATTTGCAGGAAGTATGAACTGGCACTAACTTGGCAACCTGTTCTGAAAGGTGCAGGTAAACACAACGGACCAAGCCAAGTAAAGCTGGTCCCAAAGTGCACATAATTCTACTCCATTGATTTAGAATGGCTTGTCACTGAAGTCTTTTCAAGCATCTGGTCTACACAGTAGGCCAGATTTAATAGCCACTTAATTCCTGTAAGATAGCACTGCCCGACTCACAAATGATAAAGCAGATTTGGGTCAGTTCATAAATGAGGGGTCAAAAGTGTGACTTGTTTGTGTCTCTGTCACACCTGACCTGTGTAGGTTGCTATTCAAGTACCATTAAAACTGACCTCAAAGTCATTTGTATCTGTTTGGCATGTACTAGGCTTTACATGATCACTCATGGAGATAGAAGGCATTAACCCTAACCCCTTGGGCATTTTTACTGGAAAGTATCCTGAATCTGTCAAAATCCATCAATTTTGCCATGCAAAAAAAAGTTGGTGGCCAGTGAGCCCATCAGAATCCACCACTTAGGCCAAACAAAAAAAGTCTCCGGTTTCTGGTATGGAGCTTGCCCAAAAAGTGGTGCGGCGAAGCGGCTTTTTTTTTTTACCTGATTTTTTGGCTTCAAATGTCGGCTGATGACTGCAAATGGTGCCCGACTAAACTTAGTGCAAATATATGGAAGTCCAGAGAGGCCACATAAAGCTTATTCTCGATACTAACCCCATCTAAAAACACGTTAAAATTGTGCAGCAGCAGGATTCCAGTATAACCAGTGAGTTTGGCGGTTTTGAGACATCATCTTTCATTGAAAAAAAACTTTTTCATTTTGCCGACGCGCATGGCTACGGTGACGCGCGCGCATACCAGAAACCAGAGACTTTTTTTTTGGCCTTAGACAGCAGTACATGTACGTAAATCTGTTGAGATCCTGAATCCATCAGAGTCCCCCAACTGCTCAATATGGAGGTATCCTGAATCCATCAAAATCCTGCGGTACCGCTAGGCTTCATGTCCTGAATCCATCAAAATCCCCTAACTTTTTCAATATGGAGGTATCCCGAGGCCGCCCAAATCCCCCGAAACAGGGGTGTGGATTTTGATGGATTCAGGTATGTTAGGGTTAAAGAATTCCCCCTGAATTTACACACTCTTATATAAGTTGTACCAGTAACAAGCACACACAAAAATTGAACTCAATTGTATGGACTGACCCTTTACTTCAATAGTTCAAACCAACACCGCAACTGCACACATTTCGTCAACACAAACATTCAGAACAAAGATTTGTTGGAATTATTAAGTGCGGTGATCAATGAAAGGGTGCGATGGATTTCAATGGTTAGTTGTGAATTCCTTACCTTTAATAACACAAAGCCCTTTTTTTTAAATTAGTGTTAAAACTGTTTTTAGTAGCCACACCCTTGTGCCGCGCCCAAAAGGCGTGTCTCAACTCACCCAAGATCTAGTTTCTGATTTACGCTTTTCTTTATGATTCTGTAAAATCAAATACAACACGAAGGACAAAGAACAGAAATGAAGGACATGCAGAAGAAACATTGGAGATGTTTGTAAAGACTTTGACTTTTTCTGCTTTTGCTTGGGTCACAGACTTTATCATAAAGCGCGTCCCAAAATACCCGCAACGTTTTTTTGCGAGGATCTAGTGTCACCGTGGGAACATGTGCTGTGATTATTTTTTATATCATTTTAAAGCTTGGAATCTGAACTTTATCCCTGGTAAGTATTGGTTTGATTTTCAAAAGGGTTTTGAAATGATTCGTGTTCAAATAAAGACATGTCAAAAACAACCTCAGCCGATTTCAAGGTAAATCTATCAATGTATATTTTCTAATGTGGGAAATGTTCATCATGTTCATGATGTGACGATCTCGTTGCCTTTTACTTTCTGTGTTTCCTATTCTTTTTAATCCACGTAGACTAAAACTTAATGAATTCTTCGTATCAAGTATGAAATTCAAGTGCAAGTACATATATGTACCTATTCAAAAAACACGCTCAAAGTGTGACTCGAGTTTCCATCTGATATTCCTTGAAATCGGTTGATTTTGTTTTCAACATGCCTTTATTTGAACATGAATCATTTTTAAAATCTTTTAAGTATCAAACCAACACTCGCCAGGGATAAAGTTCAGATTCCAAGCTTTAAAACGGTACAATAATGGCGGCACGTGTTTCTGCACCGACGCTAGAGCTTTGCAAACAATGAAAATGGTGGGTATTTTGGGACGCGCTGTAGAAAATTAAACTATATGTCTTTTGTGAAGAAAACTTTAAGTTGTTTTTTTGATGAATTTTGTACTAGCCATTTAACGTGCTCCAACAAAATGAGGAGTAAGTCTCAAGATATCGTTTGTGTTTTCTTTTCAAGACCCAATTCAATCAGATAAACTCAAATTTCTTCTAACATTTTTTAAGACTTACATGTTGTAAATCACATGTAACTTTTTTTTAAAATTAGAAATGTGAACGGCTTCTTATTTCTCGTCAAGAGAGGGCGCTATTATGTAAACATGGCGGGCTTGAGAAATGGATTATAGAAAGTAACCAGTCTTACATTTTGCTGTGCGTTCCTGTTTTTGTTTTCCACTTCTTGGTCTGCGGAGCTTTGAACCTCGCGAGGATCTGTTGTCTGGACCGGAGCATACAAGAAAAAGGTTAACTTAGTTTAAGCAAGGTATATGAGAACTAATATAGTTTTCAACACCTCAGTTATTGCTGTAAAAATGGTTAATAACAAAGTTAGTTTGGTATCTGAATTAAAGGGAATATACATCATTTGCTTTTGCTTTAATTTTCAGAAATGGATGGAATTTGGGGGTTGGAAATATATAGCAAATATAGTTACACTGACTTTTTTGAGGTTTTAAATTCGAAAATGCTATAAAAACCAAGAAAAACAATCATTTTCCTGTAGTCTGGTTCCTTGACTCCATATAAGAAGGAACAGAGCAGTTTACATACATTGGGGAATTGTATGGTCAGGGAACCAGTCTAGCTGGCTTGTACCCGTTCATAAGTGTGTGATCGATTGCAAACAAGTGCGATGGTCAATTGGGGTCAGTATTTGAAAAAAAAGCCAGTTTTTTCCAACGCAGGTCGGCCGACCAGCGTTGGAAATTGATACAAAAATACCACTTTTCTTGAAAATGACAGTATACCAGGTGCCATGATTTTACAGGATGCTTTACACTGTCATTCACTAACAGTCCAGCAAGGCATTTCAAAATGATTTGGTGGTTTTATTTTTTGATGTTTGCAAATGTTGTATTTTCCCTTTAAGTAGTCCAGGTCAAAGGTCATTCGGGATAAAATCACCGATGCTATGTTAGACGATGTAATGGGAATGCCCTTTCTGGTTGAAATAAACAATTGACTTCATGCGTCTGTCTCCCTGCGAGTTCACCCACACTTATATGGGGTTTATGGGTACCACTATTATTGGGCCCTAATCCCCTTCACTTGTTCTCCTTTGTTCCCTTAGAAAGCTCAAAACCCATAGCCTTAGGGTTTGGGGTACTTCAATTTCTAAAGACAGACTTGTGGGGTACCATTGTCCCTATTGTTGCCCTTTGTTCCCGGTACCCCATAAGTGCCAATATGTAAGGGCATGCACTTTTGATGGCGGTTTGATTATCCTGAATGACTGGTAACCCATATCGTGGTCTATTGGCTTTGTGCATGGATGGTAGAGGGCGCTATGTTCATTTCTGCAGATCTCACCTTGGCTTGCATACTAGCGGCCCGGGTGAGCTGACTTTCCATGACCTTTATCCTGGTTGTGATTCCACTCAGTTCTCTGAAGAGTTTCTCCGTTGGATTAACATCATACACGGATTTCATTCTCTGCAAATACACAGAAACAAAGTGCTTAATACAATGACAATATTATAAGTTATCCCGCGAGCGCTCGTGGAACACGGAATAATGTAGTGCGTCTGTGTCCCACCGACTGGTATGTGGGACACAGACGCACTACATTTTCCATGTTCCACGAGCACGAGCGCGCTAATGAATTCATCTTCAAGCAAATTGATGCACTACAAAGATTGAAAACCCAAGCTGTAAACGAACTTAATAGCAGTTGTTTTATTTATTACATGTGCGTGTTTGTACAGAATAGCACTAGCATAGAATTTCGCATGGACCTTGGCCGTGCTACATGGTTATATGCATGAGTACTTTCCTTACACACAAATATGTACATTAAACTTGATTTAAACCATTGCTATGACGTCACACTATTGTTAAAAGTGTGGATCCGGATCTACGAATCTCTTACACTGGTCACAAAGTGCGGATTCGGAACGACGAATCTTTAGTAAAGTGTGGATTCGGAATTACGAATCCACACTTTGAACATGTCAGACAATTGTTCTCCACAATGAGCATGAAAACGACCGTCTGCGTGAAAATTTGCTTTCCGAAAATTACCAATGCATCTTCACTGTCAGATTTTCCGCCATCACTGCAAAATCTACTTTTAGTCAGAAAGAAATCGTTGTCTGAATTATCCATTTTGACGTAAGGAGCCTATACACACAAAATGACTTGGTTGTACAAATGTGTCGATACACATGCTAAACACGCCAGGAAACAATGTTGCAACCTGACGCCACTTCCGCGCTTGTGTACAATGTCGATGGAGAGTCATTTCAAGTATTATCCTAACAATTTTGGAAACATTTATCAGTCCCAGTCTTATCATCATTTTTGCCACCGACGAATGGCCTTTATTGAGATGATATATGAAGAAAATTGTGGCGTCAGGTTGCAGCATTCTTTCCAATACTTCTGTTGACACAAATGTTTAAGTCGAAAGAAAAACCCTCGCAAGTGTGGATTTTTAATTAACGAATTCACTCGGCGCTTCGCGCCTCGTGAATTCTTGAATTACGAATCCACACTTTCCCGTGTATTCTCCTTAACATAGCCCACTGAATCTACATACTTATGTACATGTTCCTGTACATGTATGCATGCACTTAATGTACGGGTATGTACAGTGGCAGCCATGGGAGGACCAAGACTTGACTGACATGGCTTCACGTGTATGTGCATTGTAATAGACCAATGTACTACCAGTCATTTACGATGCCTCAATATCCTGGTTCCCTGCTGCACATTTCAATACTTGTGGCTACTAGTTACCAGTGATGCCATCAACCTCAGAAAGCTGGTCTTAAATAGGGCGCCCTCTACTGTTCCGACGTACCTGATATAGTTCCTTTTCCTGTTCTAACATTTCCTTCAACGTCTGCATTCGCTCATTCTTCAACTCTGCATCTTTCTCCGGCTAATAAGAAATTATGAAATGAAATCAGCAGCGTAAATAAAATTTGAGTACGACACACAAGCACTAAGATTTTTTTTAAGGAAAGAGTTGTACAAAAATGAAATTCAAATAGAGATTTGGTATTTGTTTTTGTGACAAATGCGGGCAATGGGGCCCGACACTATATGGTTGAACGTTGTTTCAGTTCATTCATGAACAATTCGCCGTGGCCTCGTGATGTGGAACATTGAATTCGTGGTCTGCAGGTTGTGGGTTCGAGTCCAGCCTGCGGCTATGGTGCCTGTGCCCTTGGGCAAGGCACTTTGTCACTCATTGCTTCTCCCAACCCAGGAGTAAATGGGTACCTGTGAGGGCAGAGGTGGCCATTGTGGTTTATATTAGCTGCTTTGCACCAAAATGGCAGCATTGAGCTGTATAAAACACCGGGAGTTAACTTTTGTTGGTATACCGTTAGAGGGTTTCCTTTCAAATTTATCCCCCAATGAAGATTTTTGTTTTTGTGATTCTAGGCAAATGCATGCCTATAGAAGCACATTTCTGGTATGGCTACTAGCACGTTAATGGCGCTGCACAGATGGCTACTAAAAAATAGATCTTCAGTACCAACAGCTTTCAATATGGAGTTTGACCAAGCCTCTAACGTCGTTGGGGTTCACCCAACATATGCTCATCTAAAAATAAACCTTTTATAGCTTTCTCATCTTTTCATGGGCATAATAAAAATATGCTCTGAGCTACAAAAATGAACAGTTTGTGGCTACACTGCACGGAATATTAATTTTCCACTGACTGAAACTTTGGGCATTATGATGGACTTTTTGCAGCATGGAGATGCAAACGAAAAAAAAAATATTCTAAAATACTTCCCCCCCCCCCAAAAAAAAACATTCCCCTCAAGATTTCATACTTTTTCCCAATCTCAAAATCTAGAATTACAAGCCTGAACCAATTTGTCGGATAGCCTTTAAGCGATTAGCCAAGTAAAGTGAAATTCTACGGATGCAAGTTTTTTTTCGTACCCGGTACGTGGCAAATTCCACGCTCCTTTAGGACTAACAAATAGAAGCACATATTGAATGAAAGGGAAAGATGATTCTGTGGGCCATATGCCAGCCATCTGCGCTGACATTCCGAGCCCTGGACAGAAGTCCAGCGTTCTCATCCATCAAACGATCTTTTGCCTCCGTCTTTGGGATTTTCGGCCAGGATTTCTTTTGGCTGGCCAGGTTTGCAGCAGTGCGCAAGAGAGTGTTTACATTTTGGGGAGATTGTTGGAATGCCTAGGCATGCTAGGTTTTGTGATTGATATGGTTAGATACAATCGTGAGAAGGAACATGCTCTTAAAATGTGTTTGAGTTTATCAAAATTATTTCAATTGGGAGATTTTATTTGGATTTCTTGGGGGTGGGCTGAAATGACAAAATAAAAAAAAATTGTTTGGGATCTGTTAAACCTTTTCATGTGTACAAGCGTTAACATTTTAAAAACAAATTAAACAGGAAAGCTGAAAATGAGATCTTTCTAGAAATGAAGCTTTTAATTTTTTTTTTTTAATGTTTTGTTTGGGAAGTTGAGCTGGGTTGCTTTGGAGTGGGTTGGGCTTAGTTGGCTTGTGTGGGTTGGTTTGCATTAGGTTGCATTAGGTTGGGTTGGGTTGGGTTGAGCTGGGTTGAGTGGGTTGGGCTGGGTAAGGGTTGGGTTGGGTTGGGATGGGTTGGGTTGGGTTGGGTTGGGTTGGGATGGGTTGGGTTGGGTTGGGTTGGGTTGAGTGGGTTGGGCTGAGTAAGGGTTGGGTTGGGTTGGGTTGGGATGGGTTGGGTTGGGTTGGGTTGGGTTGGGTTGGGTTGAGTGGGTTGGGCTGAGTAAGGGTTGGGTTGGGTTGGGTTGGGATGGGATGGGTTGGGTTGGGTTGGGTTGGGTTGGGTTGGGTTGAGTGGGTTGGGCTGGGTAAGGGTTGGGTTGGGTTGGGTTGGGATGGGTTGGGTTGGGTTGGGTTGGGTTGGGTTGAGTGGGTTGGGTTGGGCTGGGTAAGGGTTGGGTTGGGTTGGGTTGGGTTGGGTTGGGTTGGGTTGGGTTGGGTTGGGTTGGGTTGGGTTGGGTTGGGTTGGGTTGAGCTGGGTTGGGCTGGGTTGGGTTGGGTTGGGTTGGGTTGGGTTGGGTTGAGCTGGGTTGGGCTGGGTTGGGTTGGGTTGGGTTGGGTTGGGTTGGGTTGGGTTGGGATGGGATGGGTTGCACTGGGTTGAGCTGGGTTGGATTGGATTGGGTTGGGTTGGGATGGGTTGGGTTGGGTTGGATTGGGTTGGGATGGGTGGGTTGGGTTGGGTTGGATTGGGTTGGGATGGGTGGGTTGGTTGTGTTGGACTGGGTTGGGTTGGGTTGGATTGTGTTGGGTGGATTGGATTTGCATTGGGGTGGATTGGATTTGCATTGCGTTTGATTTGCATTGGGCTGGGCTGGGCTGGGCTGGGCTGGGCTTGTCTGGGCTGGGCTGGGCTGGGCTGGGCTGGGCTTGTCTGGGCTGGGTTGGGTTGGGTTGGGTTGGCTTGGCTTGGTTTGGGCTGGGCTAGGCTGGGCTGTGCTGGGAAAGGTTAGGTAGAATAACTCACCGTCACTGCTACAGGTCGTGTGACTTCACGTCGTTGGTTTGGTTTGGCCGTTGCGTTGCCCTGATGAGGAGGCGATAACGGTGATTGGTTCTTCATTCCTGGCGGCAGGCCAAGCAATGTTAACGCTGCGTAAGATGCCGCTACATCCCCCAAAAAATACAAACAGTCTAGTCATTCATAGACACATGGAATTTACAATCAAACAACCCTTTAAACTTGCATGGATAATTTATCTCTTATCTAAAAGGTGATTTATTTGTCGTAATGAACCCTCTTCATGCACATCTTGGGAAACCGTTAAGTCTTTTTTCCAAGAGCAAGATCCTTTGGGACAGACTGTTCAGTGGAAGTGAGGCTGAATGAAATCTTCGGCAGCCACACTGCTGAATTGATCTACTCGATCAAGTGATGGCTGGTCCACTGGGAAATTCTACATTCATGCAGTCGGCAATAGAGCAATCAATCTATACACCGATCCTGGATGTGAGAAATGCTTCGCTGTAAGCTCTATCTGTCGAACATATAATGCTCGTAATACCGTACATGTACCCTAAAACCATGAAAACTGATGTACAAGTATTGAATCAAGAGTGGTTTTCTACCTAAAAATATATAAATTTTGTGTTAATAATTCGAGCACTTTGAATCTGGGCAATAATCTGATCATTTTGAAAATGAAGTTGATGAAATGTGAAGCAAAAAAATGGTAACTCAGCAACTCATGCAGTGACCATTTTTTACCTTTTTTAAAATCAATTAAGAAGAGAAATTAATATCAGCAAGCTTTTACCAATTGTTTTGTACACGTCAATATCCAAACAACATGGAATTACTCATGAACTTTTGTGCCAAAAAGTTGACGCTCCTTTTGAGAAACATCATACTAGAATCAAACGTTCTCTGTGCATGCTACCTTTACAAGAGGATATATTTTCCGGACTGTGGGGATGGAATGCTTGACTTTGTTATTCCAAAACATGAAAAAGCGTGAATCAGTCATATGCCTGAAATCTAGCGTCCCTGTGTGTATTGTGTGGCAGTGGGAAGAACGTACCGCTATACTATCGTTTCGGACCGCAAGTCATAAAAACTCAATACGTTTAATTGACGCATACTGACACGTAAATGGAGACTGACACAGGATTGACTGTAACAGATACTCACATCGGATGAGTTTCACAACTTCAAGGTGATTGCAAGACGTGACTAGAGTCCCATTCACCTGAAAAACGATACAAGAACGCCAATAACGGTTAATAGAGGGTTGGACCATCAGTGCGACATTCATTACTTCAACACCTGACAGCCTCGTTCTTTGGAAAATTAAAACTTCTCCTCGCGCGAGGACAGTGATGAATGAGGCTTGGCAATGTGATGTCAAGATGCTGGAATTGTTTTGGCAGATCTTTGGGTTCTGTGTGTTTTGCTAATGTGAAATCTGTTAATCAAAGTGGAGATTTGCTCAGAGTGGGCATTTGTACTATACAATACATGTAGTCTGGCTATTCCTCATTTTCGATTACAAAATTCTAATCCATTGATGTACATTGTAGAATGGCTACATGTACTTGTTGGAAGTCTTTTCATGCATTTGGTCTGCACAATGGGCCAGACTTAGCCTATTCATTGGTGTGATGGGTAATCCTATACAATAGCACTGCCCAGCTCACAAGTGTCAGTGAGTGACTCAGTAAATCAATCAGGTACAAAGAGGACTATGGGCTCCGTGCGTGAACACAAGAGGGCGCTTTTCTCTCCAGTAGGGAGCACACTACGTGCGCGTACTGGTTTAAGCACATACATGTATGGTACATGTACGAAGTACACACGACAACAACAAAGCCATAGCTCCTTTGCATTAGCGTCAGGCGTCGTTATTTGGAATGAAGTGGTCTCCCCCAACTCTCCCTTTCTATACCATTGAGGGGTACCGGTACTCCATGCACGAAGCGGATAGGCTGGCCATCTCTGAGACCAGAAAAATGGTAAGCCGCATACACACACATGTAGGCATATGTGTATTTGCTGGCAATTGGGGACCCCCTATTGTCCCTCTTTTTGTACAATGTACTTCAACTTTTTAGGAAGACCTCCCATATGTTTTGTACACAAATTCACATTGAGGACCTCTCAGGAATTGGGGACCCTATTGTCCTCTATTGTTCAACGTCCTCTATAGAATGCAGAAACAAAATGATACATGCACAGGCAGTTTTCATTACATGTAAACCAACAATGTATGGGTAACAGGACGATAGAAATGTATCTCACACCATAATAATAATAATAATAATAATAATAATAATGGAGTCTTACATATAGCACACGTATCTACCAACACCTACGGCTTTAGGTCCCATCCGAAGGACGAAGCAATAACGGTAAAGTGCCTTGCTCAAGAGCACAAGCACCATGTTCCCATAGGCTACACAAGGCATTTGCATTTGCGCTTCTTTCCCAATTTGCATTATGAGCAGCTCACAAGAAAAAAAAAACATCAACGTGCTTGGTGAAATCTTAGAACAATTTTGTAAGCCTAATCCGATCAGTGGATGCTCAAACCCTCTGGCTGAGGGAAAAAGAATTTAAATTTGAATATTGAGATCACAAGGGGTTATGTTGTGAATAGTGCTGGTGGCACTGAGACTGGTGCTGTAGAGAGTACAATCAGTATGTTGTTTAACTGCTTGGAGGTGATTGGGTACTATTCCATACTTTGTAGAACACTAGTGCACAAAAACTATACAAATCCTTTTTCTGGGCAGTCCAATGTACATGTACACGACATGTACATCTTGTGTCCCCACTGCAGAACATGGTAGATGTGTATACATTGTACATGTACAGTATACAGGTATGCCTTTTCACAACACTTTTAGAAGATTTCAATTTTTGAAATTGCTAAAGTTCCATTTGATCAATAAAAAAAAACAGTGAAAACATCTCTTTAACAAAATTTGACATATTGTTAGCTGAAAACAAGATGTTTTTCCCCCCGTTTTTATGGAATCCGTGTACAAGTACATGTACCGTACCGGTACCGTAGCACTTCAAGTGATACACAGACAATTTATCCGGCAAATTAATTGTTGTTCGGGTTTGCGCACATTCTAATGAACATTAGCCGTACTTCTCCTCAGGAACATGCATTTATGACATCCTAAACTAGTGCGCTTCTGCATTACATATAGGGACCTGTACATTCCGAGGACAGACACACAATAACAGAACAACAGATTCTTTGTTGTCCTTGAACGTACATTGTTTGTTGAAAAAAAGTCCTTGAATGTAACTGTGTGTGCTTGGTACATGTATGGGAGAGTGTTTTATATGACAAAGGGAATGACAATGTCTTGTCCTCAGACGTAATGCTAAAATATCGGTGTAACTGTGGGCACAAGCAGTGTGCTCCAAACACTACTCTCCTGAGTGATCAAACAGCGCCCTCTACTGTTCATGCTCAACTCCACTGTGAATCATTCATTTCGAAGCTAATGGAATAAGAAGATCCCTGCGCCATCTGACGGCAAGCATGCAGCAAGACAACCACAAGGCGCGATCAAGAATTCGCACCATTTAACGGACATGAAGGAATCAACTACAGATGTGACTTTTAGAAGACTTCAGAAACCCAAGAGTGGCGAACGTGACGGTGTCTAAAGAAACGGCATTCCGATAGGTCGGTCCATGTGTATACGGTCTGTCAGTCTACTGCCGTGCCAACCACGGCAGGAATGTGGACTTTTCAGCCTGGAATGCAAGACTAATGGTAGCACTGACAGACCCTAATACTGCTGTCATAAACAACAGATAACCAATGCTCGACGTAAACAGATTCGTATTAAATAAGCCTCAGACAAATCGAATAATTAAATATTTGACTGAATATTCATATTCCATACTCAAGGTAAACAGGATTGCAGTACAGCTGAGACAATCTGAAATAATCAAATATTTAAATTTAATTGAATATTCATACACTGTATATTCAATCCTGAAAGAGAACTGGTTAGCACAATGGTGCAAGTTTGAATTAGGCCTATTCAATATTAAAATATCAAACTTTGTGTCTGATTGAATATTCATATTTTTGAGGCGACAGGTGAATACAAATATATGTAATCAACAAAGTTACAATAGCGTTTTATAATATTGCTCACAATCGCCTACAATGTACCTGTAAATGGCATACACCAGTATACATTTGTATCCACGATGTACCAGTTTTCGAGGGTGTAAGGATTTATTTCTTGTAAGCAAGAGAAAAACAATGAAAAATTTTGGGCTGGCGGTGGAACACGTACTGCACACACAACAAATCAACTGGTTGTGTGGTACGAATCTGCGAGTGTGCCTTGCTACTGGTACAGGGTCAAACCTCGAAAACTTGATGCCTCCAAAACAGGTACAGGGACGATTTATCATTGTTTCAATTTTATGAATATTCATTGATGGTAGCAATATGAACAAGTTTCAGGATATAACAAAATAACAGAATTTCAACTCTTTAGTAGAGTTTGTTTTCTTTACACTACATGTATAACTGATTTAAAATAAAACAACAAGCCAAGCCCATACAGTGCCGTTGGTCTGTGAGTACACAAAATGCTTCACCTGATTCAGAATGGTTATTCACTGCAAGTCTTTACCTGTGCAACTGATCTACACAATGGTTCCCCTATTCACTGACATTATGGGTAATCCTATACAACAGCACTGCCCAGCCGACAAGTGACAGCGAGTTTGTGAGCCAGTCAGTGAGGTGCAGACTATTGGCAGGAGTAGTGGTGTGCATTTTCGGGTAGTATGGGAACTAGCTACCCAATTGAAAAAAATTAAAACGTGGGTACCAAACCCAACCCCAAAATTGAAATCTCGGAAGTTGCTGTTGATGTTCAGATTGTGCATAAAGGTCCGCACTACTACATCGGTGCGTTAAAATGTAGCAAGATAGAAGTGTGAACAATGAGCTTTATAGCTTTACGGCGAAAACTGCAACTTCGCCAGCGCTGCGTCACAAATATGAAATATGTTTTGTTTTCCCACTAGTCCGGTTTTCGCTTTAAATACTTTCCACAAATGACATACAAAACATTTCTTTTTTATTGAGAAGTTAGGCCCTTCTAGGTCATTTGTGAAGTTGGTTACGGGTGCCCGATCCCATAATCTGGAACCGGTTCCTAACATCAACGCTCGGGTACTCGGGTACCCGGTTCCGATGCACAGCCCTAGGCTGGACTAGCAAAAAAACAACTCAGAGATGACTTCTGAATTCTGACAATGTTGATTCATTTTTGCCAAGCTTGTCACTTTTCCAACATTGTAAGCTCTTTTTCCCAGTGGCTTCTCATGCCTACTTCAGTTTCCCACTCATGTGACATCGAGTGCATGCTTGAAGCATAATGGGATTTGCAAATGGGTTAACATTCACGGCAGGCACGCACACAATTGAACATCCTAACTATAACGTTCGCGCTGATGGTCTAGCTGTTTGCCGTGAGCTACGAGAACATTACATTACGTGACTTAGTAAATGTGAGTGAGCGGAGCGTTTCGTTGGGAAGATGCCCGACGACTGAATTGTCACATCAGCAGAAATGTCTACTGATGGATTTTTGTTTGGTTAAGGTTTATGACAGATACAGGCGTGGAACTGCGAATTTAGAAGAAGAAAAACGAGGAAACTCAAAACACAAGACTTTCTGCAGTATCTTTCAATTTGTAATGGCATTCACGCGAAGCAAAAAGCAAGGAAATCAGCACATCCAAGGAAAAGTTGCATGCCTGTTGATACCGGTATTTTACTTTTTATTTCATGATGATTATGTTTACAGTTAAACAAACTCACATGTAATTTTACAGTTGACCAATATTTTCCTTGTAAATGAAGAAAAGTGTTCACTTATCTTGATTATGGTGGAGTTTTATAAAAAAAAAAAAGAAGTCCGAGTCCAAAATATATAGGGCCTATTTCCCCATTGAAGTGTTCAGGGAGAGATGGACTTTGAACAAGTCTTCTTAGACTTTGTTGTTACAACATCTGAAAGGCCGACTTTTGCCATACTTAAGTTAAAAGCCTTCTATAACAGGTACTACACGGATTTTGAATTAAATTATTGATTGCCTAAAAAACAAACAGAAAAAGCAAAAACAACGAATAATAGGCCTCCCTCTTCCATTCACGATAGTTGCACACACATGTTTACATTACATACCAAGTGTGGGCATTCCTTTGCTTTCGTGAAGTTAAGAAAAACCTCTGAAAAAAACTCAATTTACTCTCACTGTGAAAACACTTTCAACCAAATTTTTTTTCTACATGTAGGCCTACATGTATGATTCCCTTTAGTGTTTCTCTTCATTTTGCCACTGATAAACCTAACCCCAAAATGCATCTAAACCTGTTTTCCAGAAATGGGGAAACACTGTGTGGACTTGGCCAAGTCCACACAACGTCGCCTCTACCTGGTTTATGTGGACCTCTGTTGTTTGGAAGTCCACACAGTGAATGTAATGCCTACCCACACACCCATGCATGTACATGTACATTAGTGATCGTACATTAGATCATCATACATTTACTGGTACTCGAAGATAATCCACTGAACAAGTACATGTACATGACAATGTTAAATGGGACACACAGATGCATTTTCAAGGATTCAATTTTTGAAATTACATTTTTAAAATTTCATCATCATCATGCAAAATCTCACAGAAATCCAGCAACGCCACATGAACGTACATGTAAGTGTGAAGCTTGCTAAACCAAACAAGTCTAAACTTTCCAAGCAGTGATTGATGCAATTTTGCAGCACATGGACGTACATCACATATTCTGCAAGCGTTGTCACGATATCGGACAAAATTGCTCCTAGTTTTATCTTCTTGTTTCACTGTCAACTTTGAAAAGGGCGATGGAAACTAGAGCCGTGCTGTAACGGCCTGGGCCGTCAGACAGTAATTTAACAAACACGGACAGGAAACATGAGATAAAACCAACCATGACTTACACAAGACGCGACAGAAAATCCATAAGTATCAATCCACAGCTTCTAAGTCAACACAACTCCGTTCCACATCAACACACGAGGCTCCGAACTTTAAAAAAAACTGAAGTCTGTCAAAGTGCGAACGTGGATGGATAAAAAGACCAGCGATGTGATTTCCTCGGTAAGACTTAAGCATCCCTGGAGTTGTAGGCTCAGCTGTGTGCAGAGTTTGTGGTGTGTCTCCGTCTGTAGCGCGGTGCAAATATGAGACAGCGTTTGGTGAGCGTGTGTGTGTGCGGCTGAGGGGGGGGGGGTGTAGAGAATGACCACATCTGTCTCTGTATCTCTGAAATGGCAGGGCTATGAATAGCTCCTATGGCTGAGTGACAGGCACGGCGGAATGGCAGCCACATACTGGGAGACCTCGCAAAGACGTCAAATTATAAGCGGGATAGCATCATCAAAATGTGGCTTGTCGTAAAGGGGCACATCATCAGTGAACATCCGTAAAATGCCAATTTTCATTATACGCTTCTCCACTCACACTTCTACAAAGCTTCATACTAGCAAATATTGGCTCTTCAATAACAAATCACGCCGACAGAAAATAACATGATTGACAGTGCTTCAAAACAATTTTAGGAAGTTTTGAAGACATTTCGAACTAATTTAAGCACAAAGTCTAGAGCAGTTCTTGACAGTTCTAGAGCAGTTCTTGACAAGAAATTGCTTCTCTGCTGTTGGGAATTAAAAAAAAAATTATGAAAGAATTTTTGAATGAAATGCATACATGTACATATATATACCTTAAATCTACACAGCATGGCTCAAGTCTAGAAAATCCATGAAGATGCACACGTTCTTCAGCTACGCAGTTGTAAATGTATGTATGCATACTGGTACACTGTACAGTACATGTACATGTATGGCAAGTATATGGATCATTGCCTAAAAATTGGGCGTTCTAAAACTTAACTTATGCCCTTTGGAAAACCAGTTCTCAGTATTCCGGACCTTTCTAAAGTACTATAAATAAAGGCACAAAGAAACGTACACAATATATGCGGCTGAAAAAGTTGAGCCATTGTGAGTGCAGACTCACACCCCATCTGAAAATGGAATCGCCCACTGGAATTGCTGTTACTGTGCACTTTGAGGAGTGAATTTGGGAATTCCACTTTTATACAAGGGGGTGTGCCTAACGTTCTCACTTACTTTGGCACTGAATTATAAAAAAAAAAGGTGTTAAATTACATTGAGTTTTCTAGTTTGTTTACTTTTCAAGCGTTTATTAAGTTGTACAATATGGAGGGGTGTGTGTAATGGAAGAGTCCTTGTATGCACTTTATATTTGAGGTCAAGGAAAGGTCGTGTTTTCTTCATTCTGAGCGCTTGATGGCAGTCATATGGTACAATCAAACTATTCAACACAAACAGCATGCCTAAACTGGATACCAGTCCTTAGATGTGAGAATAGGCAGTTTCTAAATAATCAAATTGGATGATCGTGTGTCAAAGGTCGCAAAGGCTGCAAGGGGTGATTTTTGAATTTATTTTGATTTTTAGATTTATTGGTAAGTTGTTATTTTGATACATGTATATCTTTTACACATTGTTTAAATAAAAAGTACAAACATCGAGGAATAAAGTGTCTTTAAGGAAACCCAGTTGGCATCTTTCATTTTCACAACTACAAAAGATGAAACTTTAGAAGCCACTTGCTTGACATGTTAATACATTATGCAAACTTTTACAAAATGTAAATAGCCATAACTTGTCAACGGAATGTCTGATTGAATATGAAGTGCAACAAGCAGTATTGTATTTGTAGGGAGAATTTCATTCTCTTTTCTAATACTTGAATTCAGGGATGTTTAAAAATCCAGAAATCATGAACAAAACAAATTCTGAAATAGAAAAAATCTCGATGAATGTTAGTTTACCCAAAGTTCTGTCCTATTGTTTAGCACATTGTACAATGTACATGAACATAAACATGATACAGTCGATTCTCGTTAGTACAAACTCTGTTAATACAAAATTCTGGTTATAACGAATATAAAGCCTTGGTCCCGACTGTGCATTTATGTGCACAATGAATGGGACTGATGTTCCTCTTAATACAAAATTCTGATATAACGAACAATTTGGCTAGGTCCGAACGAGTTTGTTATAACAAGACTCGACTGTACAAAGAATTCCATATTTCAAAAGGGTTTATTAGAAATCACAAAAGCAGGAGAAATCATGTCCAACCCCCCCCCCCAGAAATCAAAAAATGTCTGACAAATCTCAACCCCTTCTTTAATGTGCTAAGTATTATACAGTTGCTCACTTCAAAAACTCCTTGAAATTTTCGCCCCCTAGCCAGCGTTAGCCACTTCACTCAACGACTCATGAAATCACACAGTGGCTATTTATATTTCATCCAGTATTATCTTGTATCTCCCGGTTGCATGTAGTTCCTCGCAGCAATCCTCGTAATGACACCGAGACGACTGTTTCCTATTCGGACGGAAACTCGGTTCCTTCATGATAGGACTACTTTAAGGAGCGAAAGGGGCAGTTGCGGGATTAAGGATAAAACGGTTGCCGTAGCAACTAGAGTGGCAACTTTTCTTTTTTTTGGGCTCGAACAGAAGGGGAGGGGGTGTGACATTTGCAAATTTTGACCTTTTTTTTTTAGTCACCAAAATTGTCAAAAAGGCTTATTAAAGCTCAGCGCGAAAGCAAATACCAATAGGAATTGTTGATGTCACTGCAAGATTTCGCCCTGCGAATTCTCAAAAGTTGAGCACTTTTCAACTCTGGTGAATTTCGCAGAGACTATTTTGTGATTGTGAAATTTGTTATGCATTCAATTTTTGTTCAAAGTATTCGACAAACCTTAAGTTGATTTACTGGCAGCAAATATGCATAAACCACCATGAGAAGCGCCCCTTACAGTTCAATGTTGTCCAACTTTAATTGGTCACCAAAATTGTCTTGGCAACAAAACTGTGTCACATTTAGACATGTATGCCAAAATGCACAGCGCCACCTAGTGTTCTATCGTGTCCAGTCCCACCATGGACATCTTAACAAAACCTAGACCTGCCATTTACATATATAAATTACGTTGCGTGTTTGTAATAGCAAAATACTGCATCTTGTAACCGCCATGTTACACAAACGCTCATTCTGCTTGTGAAAAACGCAAACGCCATGTGACCGTCTCCTGTGCGCCTTTGAAGAGCGTCCTATAAAATAGCAGTTATACTACGCAGCGCTTTGATTATAACAGAAATTTCAGGCAAATGGCAGGTGTAAGTGTTTTTTTCTTTAAGGTGTCTAAGACTCCCGCTGCATTCAGAAGCGCCCCCATGTGTCAGATGATGTCCAGTTCTCGCAACTTCTTGCCACTCTTACCACAAAAGCATTATCATTTTAGCCAAGACTCTGATCTCTTAAAAACTGGCTTTTCCGATTCTTTTTCTTTTTAGGTGGGGAGGAGGTTAATATAAAGGAATTTAAACTCCAGCAAAGAATATTAAATACATAATGGGCCATTCATTAAAATTCTAAAACTTTTGTTTCTCATAAAAGTCAGTGCTAAAAGTAATGTAAAGGATTTCGGGCTAAATGCCATGTGCACTGCACATGTGCAGTATTTTCAATTAAGCATTCATTCATCTTTCGTCCCATGAGGCTCGTCAATTTGTTTCTCTTCGTGCCGTCTCTATCTGCAGATAATTTATGTCTTGGGGCCGTCTCTCTCTCCGGTGTACATGTACTCTCTATTGATCGGGTCATTGTGTATAGGCAATGCCATGTAAAGTAATACAGTCCACAAACTTAATTAAAGGTGCAATCACAGATCTACATGTCTTACTCAAGAAATGTTTTGTGCAAATATCTACATGTACGCCTCTGAAATGTACAATGTATCAAATACAGGGCAAGTCAAAAGAAAGTGATAGAATTTGAAAAATATTTGAAAATTATTTGGCTTACTCCATTTCATCAGAAAAAAACAGAAGGAAGTACATCTTATTGACTTGTAACGGTGAAAATTTCACAAAATTTGCATGTTCTATTCCAAAGTTATGTCTATTTTAAATAAAAAGATTACAAGACTCGGCTGTCCACCACTGATCATTTACTGTTCTACCGGTACGAACTGATGAATACCCATTAAATACAATGAAACATGGACATTTTCCCACCTCCATGAATGAACGAGAACTTGCAAAGGAAAACATACAGAATCACCATCAATATTTCAGCCGAAAAAATGACTTGTTCCTCATATTCAAAACACAAAATCTGACAGTAGAAAAAAGTTTCGGTTTTGATTTCAATCATTAAAATCTCATTTATATTTGAATGCTTGTGTGTAATCTGTAATTGTCACTAAAAGCTCAATAGCTTCCAATGGCTTTCGTTCTTTTAGTAAAACATGCGTAACTTCTGATAGCATGGATCAATTTCAGTCATTCTTTTCTTTTTCAGCTGAGTGGACGAACATGCTCTTTTAATGTACAAATGTATACATGTACATGTACTTCATTGATGTATCAAATTTGATTGCTTTTTAAGGAAAGAAATCTTTAACTTGGGTCACTTCTTTTGGACTCAGCCTGTAATGACAAATACGGTACTTTCGTGATTATATTTTCCTGGCCCACTTTTTTTTAAAACATTTTTCCTGCAATTTTTTTGTTGACAGCAACGGGCGCTGTTGTGATGATGGCTTTGCTGGTACACATTCCACAATTCAAGTACTTTTAGATGTTTAAACGTTTACACAAAACAATGTTTTCATTTACAAATTTTCCAAAACATTTAAACAAAACCCCAATTATAAAAAGGACCTACCTGTAGCTTCACAGATCCTCCTTTGAGTTAAACATGAGTAACACAAAGGTATTGGTAAATAATTAACCATGTTCTCAAACCCATTTAATTTACAAAACCTTAGAGGGACAGTAATATTTAACTACATTCAGGGTACATGTAGTTACATTTTCAATTTTTAAATGAGGGCGTGCGTATTCTGTAAATTATTTAGGAATTACAAATCAACACAGAAATAAACACACATTCTGAAATGAGAAATCATAGCAAAAACTACCTAAATAATGAGAGGTTTGCGGAAACACCATGTGCGAATAATTTCTCAACTAAGAGAATGGCTCTGAAAAGAACCAGAGGTATAACTCTTCAGAACCATTCTCTTAGTTGAGAAATTATTAGCACATGGTGTTTACGCAAACCTCCCATTATTTAGCATCTACACCATGCAAAGCCTCAAATCTTACTTAAAAACTACCTATTTTTTTTGCAACTTCTAATACTAACAGAGCTCTGCAAAAACTATTCCTGTAAAACTAAACAAATTTTCCCAACATGCGTGTGTATTCGGGGAATTACAATGTATGTAGGAATTTCTCCAACTGATTACTCAGGAATTTGGGGATACCTTGGAATTACCACGACCCAAAGGTCACAAAAGGTCACCTATTAGTTGCCTAGCAACCGTACTGTTAATTATGAGCCGAAAAAATTCTTTTGGAAGTGGAGAACTGAACTCAGCGTGCTGCCTGCGAGGCATGTGGCTGATCGAAAAATGCGATAGTATACATGCCCAATAAATCATTTTAGTATAGACTTACGAGTAGGTGCCACTATAGATTTCGAAGTCTGAGTGAGAAATTTGAATCGAGTGGATCCTGACTTGAGCGCGCTCTCGCAAATTAATAAAAAAGGAGGTTCAATATTTGGGCTTCGCCTGAAATTAAAAGTGTGGGTGGATTTTTTATGCTTGGCAATATTTTATCTTACCATCTCAGCCAGATGTAAATGTTTTTGATCAAATTATTAAAATTTAGGGTTTTTACTGACCATGGGCGTGTGCAATGTCATGAGTTGCATAAAGATACATGCGTGTAAGATACAACATTTGCAACTACTGAATCGTTATGAAATACGGTACCTTAATTGACTGTACACTTGTAAGTGAATAATAATCTCAAGCAGAAAATTATAAAATGAACATTAGAAAATGCATGTCAAAATCAATTTCGGCGTTTTTATTTTTATTTTTGAGTAGCCAAGGTATCCAAGATACACAATACGCATTTTTGCTGGGAAAACAATACCCTCAAAAGTGGGGAAAAAAATACCCTCAAAAGTGGAAAAACTGAAGAACTTTTTCACTGCCATTGGCAGCCCAATGCATTTTTTTTTTAAAGCCGTTTTCGTGACATGAGGTCAGTGAAGTTCCAGGGACACTGTCGAAGTTCCTGTGGCATGTATTTGGAGTAAATGAAGCTACATGTACAGAAATATATTTGGTTTCCTCGGAAAGCCAATGATTCGCCCTTTAACATGATGTCTTGAACAGTTAAAGGTGGGGGTTATTCCTCGTTATGATATGGCAGGTCACTGTTCTTTCTTTCGAAACTAAATTTAAATCTCAAAGAACACCCCTCTATAATACCTGCATGTATATACATGACCTCCCAAAATGATAAATCGCTACAAATTTTCCCTGAAATTTTCTGCCTTATTGTTGACCCTTCCCAATTATAAAACCCTCCCTCAAGATAACCCCCGCCCACATATTCTTCAAGACTGCATCATTACATCCCTTGTGACACATTTTAATGGGTCTCTCAAAAGTACACTGCCATACCCGACACCAAATTTTTCCGGCTGATTTAGAGAAAATCACCGCGCAGCGCTTGAAGCTATAAGCGGCCGTCTGAGATTAGAGGGGTCTTTATTATATTTTTAACCTGGGGTTTAGTGCTCTGATCTTTAAGGTTTACCCCTGTTCAGGGAAATTGGTTAAGTAGAGCTAGGCTCGCTGGGGAAATTCGCCAAGATTTGCAGTTATCGATGGCTGGTCAGTGTTGAGACCTGGGCTGTTTTTTTATTAAGCAGAAGATTTTGGAATATCACGCACTTCCAGCCTAGGATCTAATCCTGGCAGGTGTTGTTTGTGTTTTTTTTAGTCGATGATTGTTTTCTTGTACTTTTGTTGTTTTAATTTCTTTTTCCTTCTTGTTCTTCTATCTCAAACCCCATCAGGGTAAATATATTTGATTTCTAAATGTCATGAAAAAAAGCCCTTTGTTTTTGCATTTTTTTTTTCTTTTTTGGGGATTTGTTTTGTTCTTCGCAAATCACAACCGAATGTACAATGTACATACCCCGGCCTAGTTAAAGGTAGAGTAGATCATTTTCAGCTATCAAAAAGTAACGGACAAAATTACTGTTGAAAAGCATGCTTGGTTTAAAAAATTTAATGGCACTCAACTCGTTGTGAAATTATTCTTTCTTGCATGCTGTCATTTTGTAGAAAACAATATGGCCATCTCCATAGATGGGTCTAAAGACACAGTTTTGGAAATTTCTGTTAGTAGTGCGATTTTATTTGGAGAAGCCGTGAATGGGTGCACGCAAGCGCCGACACAACGCACATGCGCGCACGGTTGCTATAATTCGTCGGTTTAGCGTGTGACATCACGCAGCTGCAATCGGTTGAATGAGGTGTCTCAGACACTGATCCTACAAATATTGTTTTCTCTGAATACACAGCATTCACTGAGCTAATTTCATCAGGTTTAGTTGTTAAGCACCCTTTCCTTAGATTTTGAGCACTTTCCTTGCTTGAAACGAAAAAAAAAATGCACAAAATGAGAAATGAATCTAGATCTTTATACATGAACATGTACTCTCATGTGCAGTCAAAATTCCAATAACCAGCATTTGTTCTTGTCATGATTTTTACCCATTTGCTTCTACTTTCTCTTGTTTTCTTCTAGTTCTTCTATCCCGTTTCCACCAATTTATTTAACTCATCTCCAGAAAACCTTTTGTTTGGTGTTGATTTGGAAAAAATGTAGCAACCTGACGCCACGTTTCTCTTCATATCATCTCAATGAAGGTCATTCATTGCAAAAATGATGATAAGACATGAATCTGGGACTGAGAAACATTTTCAATTTTCTTGACTTTCAATAGACCTTGCACGCAATCGCAGTATTAAGTGGCGTCAGGTTGCAACATTTTGTCTGTTTTCCTTTGTGTTCCTGCATGCCAAATCACACAGACTGATACACATATTATTCTGGTTTCTATTTGGCGTCCCACAAGTCAATTGCTTTCATTTCTACACCTCCGGCACATTTTAAGTACTCCTCCCTACGGTTCGGACCGTACCATTCTTGACTGACAAATAACAATTTGCTCAAAATCAGACTATTTTTAGACTGTCTGTCTTTGTCTTCTAAGCTTCCTCATGTTGCCATACTAGAGTGTAAAACTGTTGGATGGGCTGCATTGTCAAGTACAGGAATAATAAACAAGGAAATACGGAGAATGTGCCAGGGCGCCACTGTCTGAAATGTTTAGCTCAAAAAATAGCCACCTTCATTTGACTGATATCGCAGTCACATTTTACTTCGTATTTTATTCTACATGTAGGTCAAAATGAATTTGTCTGCTACTTTAACAAATTAACAAATGTTGATGATAAGTTTGTTACAATTACAGTGGGGCAGATAGGGGAAATATGTTGGGGATTGTGCCTTTGATGATACAAGTATGAAATTTGGCACACAGTCAGAGTATGTCATGAGAAAAATATCTGACTATAGGGCCATCGCAGATTTGTCCTTTGAAAAAAATATAGGTAGAATAACAAGCAGTTTTTAAAAGTTTCAAAATGGCTGCCAGCTTGTTAATCTACCTATATTTGTCAAAGGGCAAATCTGCGATGGCCTTATAGCCAAATACCTTTTCTTAAGACATACTCTGACTGTGTGCCAAATGCCATGCTTGTATCATCAAAGGCACAATCCTATATTCTGCCGTACTAAAAGAAGATTGTATCCATGAACAAAAATTCCCAATACATGTACATGGTGGCATGAAATGCTATGTTTTTCAGTGGCAGGGTGTGGGAAGAACTGCTCAGTCACGTACGAATGTAATGTACATCATTGTAAATTATTAACAACATATAGGATATAACATGTCTAACCCAATTGGACAAAACGTTTATTCTTCCAAATGAACCACAAAGGGAACCTAATTAGGTGTATTAAAATAATTCTTACAAATTGAACAAAGAAATTGACTGGAGCATGGTGTGAGCCTGTGACCTATGGATTGCCGTTCCAGTGCTCTACCCACTCACAAAACCACAAAGGACTGTGTTCAAAAAGCCTCTGAGAGGATTCGTACACCCACCCAGTTAACAAAAATATTAACTGAAAACCAGTTACATGTACATGTATAGTGTGCAATAAACAACACATGGCATTTTTGGTTGGTGACTGTTTCTTGCTTACAGTAAAACTTCTCTGTGCTTACCAAATTCGTCCATGCTTAGTAGCTCCACAAAATGCCCCAGTACCGATATGCAACCATAGTGACTTTCATCGGATACCAAAAAGAATAATGGTCCCCATGACGAGAATTTTTTATTCGATGTAGAATTTCCCCAAAATTTCCCTGGAGAGATTTGGCCGGGTTTGGTTTCATTGGTTTGGGATTTTTCCGGTGTTTTGAAGTGTAAACATTCTCCAATGAGGTTGGGGAGTTGGGATTGTGAACGATGGCGAGGAAAAAAAGACCAGAATTTGTCTGGTTCAATAGAACGACGGAAATATCCTGGATACTCCGGAATTATGTCTCAATGCTGATATGATGTACAGCATGCATGATCAGGTAAATGTAGATACGTATTAGTGAAATGATGTAGTGTTGTGCATGTTCGAATAATTTAGTATTCGATTACTGGATATTGGATCCAATAGACTATTCAAACATTGATACTAAGTTGAAATCATGAATATCCTTTACAGGGTGAGTAAAAAAAAAAGGAAACCCAAATGGCAGAACCAATTTTTCAATGAAGATCAGCATGTAGTAGGCCTACTATCAAAATCTAGGATACGAAAGCCCAATCAATAATCATCTTCTCGAGACAGCGGACACTTTTCCAAATATTCTACTGGTCTCAGCTAACGATAATTTTCAATTACGACAAGATCCTTGACACATGCGACACTTGTAAAATTTTAAAATCTGATTAATTGGGGCGGCCAGTGTTAGAAAACAAACAGTATGGAGTACCGAAGTGAATTTGTCACGTGCACAAAATGTGCCTGAAAGACGTTTGCGCGTGATTCAGCCCGTGAACCAACTCCATTTGTTTGCACTACACTTTCCGGTTCTAAATGACGTCTCACTTCGGTACTCTATATTATTGCTCTCCTTGAGTTTGACTTTATCTTTGGAAGTTTTATGCACCATGTTTGGAACAGAAGGCACATTCTGTCAACTGATAGTGCACCATGTTCGTTTCGTGCATGTATGTTGCAAACCCCCAAAACAGTCTTTTGCAAGTTCAAAAGTACTGGGGCAGTTTTACATTCGCCATCTTTCCACCCCTTCAGTTGTCTGTTCACTCAGCGCATCCCTCACACCCTGACAACAAGGCAACTCTTAACACCTCGACTCTGTCAGTGTGTCTTTAGCTGCTTCTCATCTGAGTGGTAATCTAAAGCCTCATTAATATGGTTCCGTAACAGTCTGTGGTTAGTGTACGGGTAACTCAAATGTCTTGCACGTATGCGACGCATACTGTAAGTGGGTCATTCTATGAACTTAGGATCCAACGTGTGACATGTATTCCTGCCTTTCTTTCCCTTACTTCTTGGCCATTCAAGTATCATCAATCCTAACTCCATAGAGGCATTTTTGCTAGGATGCAACCTCAATCCTGCAAAAGCCTTCAGCTACATGTACCTCCATGTAAAAAATGCATACTGAGTCAATCCTCCAAAATCCTCCGTTATTTCTTGAATGTGGTCCTCAACCCTGCAATATCCTGTGGCAATCCAGGTCAATACAATGAGACAGAGCCAGTGACATCCTGGAGCAGTGCGGAGGATTTCAAGTATAATTTTGACCTACAGATTTATGCACGGCTGAGCATAAACAACACAAGCCACAAGGTCTGTCCAAAGACCTTGACACAGCACATCCCACCGGTACCAATCAGCCACACGTTTTTGCCTTATAAACCTCGATCCTGCAAAATCCTCCATTTTGCAAAGAGGACTTTGGAAGATTTGGGAAGGTTAGGGTTAACAACCCCCAAAGCCCTTTTGGCTAAGGACCATCCTCAATCCTACAAAATCCTCCACCTGCCACCATTTAAAATGTACATGTAAACTGGATTCAGCCTCAATCCTCCAAAACCATCCATTATTTCTTGGATTTGTTCAGGGGAAGGATGGCCATTTCTTCAATCCTTCAAAATCATCAGATGTTGGAGCAGTGCCGATGATATCCACAAGCAGTGAGGATGATAAATGAACCTAGTATAATCTAGACATACCTTATGCACGGCTAAGTATAAACAACACAAGGTATAGCTTAAGACCTTGACATAATGCATCCTCCAAAATCAACTGTCACTAAAATTGCAACTTTAGAGATCTCTATCATTCCAAGCTCATGTTGACTAGCGCCCTCCATTGCGGACTTCAGATCAGGGCCTGAACAACCCAACTACAATGTACCGGTACATGCACCAAATGACAATGGCATCATTCACAATATTCTCCGCGATAACCGCTCTCCGATTTCCAACCCCGCTTTCGCCATCGGGGATCAAACGTCTTTAAGCTGTCTGATCTTGTTAGCCTGAAAAGTCTGTCACCCTTACGGTGCGATTTCAGCGAATCTGCCTCGAGTGAAAGCACTCCATAAGATAGCTGGATGGTAATTCCATTAAATGGTTGACGGCTTTTCCACAATTCTCATCTCGTAGTATGTTTAAATCCCTACCTGTTTTACACTTTAATTTTAAAGGTAAAGTAGACCATTGTGCATTTGTTTTTGTTTGAACCAACAAAAATGCTCAAAATCTAAAAATGACCTAGTAGTTTCCTACATTTCCGGTGAATCAGCCTAATTAGTGCAATCAGAAAACAAAACTTAGCAAAAAACCTGCTTTGAAATCCACCTCCCATGTCACACCCATAAAGTTGTAAGTTGTAACCATTAGTGTGGACGGACCATAGAGCTATATTAAATTACTAGAGCACTAACTTTGTGTACAAAGTACCGGTACATGTAATGCTATAAAATGCTATATAACCCTGCTATAAAATGCAACAAGTTTCAACAACGGATTCTGTTGTATTGTGCAGTGAACCCAGTGCTTGGCATTAAGCAGTTACCCAGCTAAATGCAACCAAATGCGACAGTACATGTAGATTCTGTTGTATTGCCCTAGGAGCAGTTACCCTAAAAATGCAACAAGATGCAATGAAGTACAGGGACTTGAGTTGCCTGCTAAATGCAACAGTATGCAACAACCTTTTACAACAATACCTTTGTTGCTTTCTGTTGCATTCAGCACGGTTTTAATTGAATTCTTTAGAACATGCGACAGCAACCGACTGTGCTACGGGTAAATGAACGTCATTTTTTTCCGAGCGCTTATTGTCTCGGGAGAAAACTAAGACAGAAAAATTTCATCCTACCTTGATTATCCGATCCCCTTTCTGGACCCCGGCTCTGAATGCGGCGCCATCTAGAGGCCAAATGGAGAGAGGCATTTAGCAAATAGTTCATGAATTCATACCCCATCTTGGGTGTAAATATATCAATGTCACATGGTTTGAGGGTAGTTGGTTGATATTTACTCCTCATGGTAACGGAAGCAGTTTCAAGGTGAACTGAGGACACCACTTAGGCTATCAACTTGCAACACTGAACGGAGTTAATATCAACTGTTCACCGTCCCACTCAAGAATGAACTATACCTCACGAATAATCAGTTTCCATTGTTACTAAATATCCTTAAAAAAACCCAAGAAATTTAACTTCTACATACAAAGGCTAAGATTTGAGAACTGTTTAACCCTAACCTCCCCAACTCCATCAAAATCCATCCTCCCATTTTGGTGGATTTCAGAAACTTGGTCTGCCTGGCCTGGTTTGACTTAATATTGATGGAGTGTGACTTGGGCCTGGAGGCCTGAAGCAGTGCTAGGGGCATCTGATTGATTTTGCCTAGCATCCTGTACTGCTCTTGTCATACAAAAATGTGCCTTATGTACTAATTCCATCAATATCCACTAGTACTTCAGTGGTGGATTCCATTATGTCATGCATTGGCAGCAGAGTGAGTGATGGAATTTGGCGGACTTGGTCCAGTACTATGAATAAGGGAATAAATGTGTGCTTCGGAGGTTTTTATCACTCTGTTTAAGACCACTTAGAGTCTGGGTGCTGATAATTACCCGAGCCGGAGGCGAGGGTTATTATCAGCACCCAGACTCTAAGCGGTCTTAAACAGAGTGATAAATACCGATCGAGCACAAATTGATTTCCATTCATAAATACCTTTTCGGTCAAAAATATCAAATAATTTGTTCAAAAAATCCCGATTTTGTTAAACAAGTTCACTTCATGCTTTTTGAAACATCCCTCTAGCAAATAATGGAGTGTTCAGCTGGCGAGTAAGATGTAAACAACCCTTTTATGGAGATTGACGCGCGCGTAGCATGTTCTGCGCGATGTCGCGCAGAACGCACCTGGGGCGTTGCGTTTTGAATTTAGAACTATAAAATTCTGACTCGCTGGTAGTGTTGCGCATGCCTACGGGAGGATTGTGAACGTTCAACCAGTGAAACGGTAAGAGGCACTGGATTTTTAGGAGTCCACATTTTATTGTGACACTTGAAAAGTGTTTAAGACCAGCTAACCATGTCTTTATCATCCGTTTAAGACCGGCCACGTGACGGGCTCTCGACCAATAGGAATAGCTAAACTGTCTGAGGTATTAATGAATAATGTTTCTTTGACAATTTGTATCACCCCTAAAACATCTTTAACAAAACGGCTGTAACAGTTTTCAGCCAGAACAAATTCAGTAGGACTATGGTCAATTAATTTATTAATTTATTTAGTTTTTTTTGCATGCATTTGCAGCAGTTAAAACGTAAATCAACAGTTCATTGTGTTTGCTGCAATGTTTACAAGGCTTTGCTGCATGGTGTATCGAGGCTGACCCACTTACAAATAAAAAATGAAGGGCGATGTTCTCAAAACTAAGGTGGGGCGGCACCATTTTTTCCTTCAATTTTTTTTTTGGAATATAAAAGATTCAGGTTCTGTATGATTTTCTAAGTTGGTTTGGAACAAGGAAACAACTTTTTTTTCCATGGCTTAATGGTTAAACCATAGTCATCATTTTATAATAATGGAAAATACAACATTTGCAAACATCAAAAAATATGAATTACCAAATCATTTTGAAATACCTTACTGGACTATTACTGTTAGTGAACATGGTGAATGACAGTCTAAAGCATCCTGTAAAATCATGGCACCTGGTATACTGTCATTTAAAAAAAAGAGGTATTTTTGTATCAATTTCCAATGCTGATCGGCCGATCAGCGTTAAAAAAAACTGGCTTTTTTTTCAAATACTGGCCCCATCGCACTTGTTTGCAATCGATTACACACCTATGAACGGGTACAAGCCAGCTAGACTAGTTCCCTGACCTTACAATTCCCCAATGTATGTAAACTGCTCTGTTTCTTCTTAAATGGAGTCAGGGAACCAGACTACAGGAAAATGATTGTTTTTCTTGGTTTTTATAGCATTTTCGAACCCCAAACCTCAAAAAAGTCAGTGTAACTATATTTGCTATATATTTCCAACCCCCAAATTCCATCCATTACTGAAAATTACAACAAAAGCAAATGATGTATATTCCCTTTAAACCCTGAACCTGAAGCTGTGATTTCAGAACTGGCTAATTAATGCTTACCATCTTTGACGCTTTGAATGAAGACGGGATTGTCTCCACTCACAGTCAGGCCGTAACCCCTCTCATCTTTCTGCACAATCACACATCGCTGAATCAGTTGGGGACCTGTCAATGGAGCACATGGCTAGTTAGCAATGATACGCAGTGCTCATTGATCTTTTATCCTTTGTGCCTAATTAAACTATCGTGGTAGAATCGCGTCAACACAGCTTTGAATAAAGACTCTCCTGAAGACGGTCAGAGCATACTGACAGGAACGTCGAGTTTATACATGTACCTCTGGTTCTTTTCATTATTATTTTATTATTATTATTATTAATCATTTTGGTAATGAAACCCAGGATTCCTCAAAAGCGCCCTAGGCACTGTAGCTCGCAAGCCTGAAGAAACCTGTGGAGAGAAGACAATGAGAAGAAATTACAGTTTTAGAGGTGGGAGGAAAAGCCCAGGAGAATATTCTGGGGGAAACCCACGGAATCAGGCAGGGACTGAAAACCCAATCCACATATTGGCCCAGGCGGGATTCAAACCCGGGTCACAGCGGTGGAAGGCGGGGAAAGTACCACTACGCCAACCTGACTCCCCTACGCCAACCTGACTTCAGAACCATTCTCTTAGTTGAGAAATTGTTTGCATGGTGTTTCAGCAAACCTTTCATTATTTCGTATCTCCACCATGCAAAGCCTCAAATCTTAATCAACACAGCTTGTCAAATATTGTCCACTTACATGGCATACAATGAACACAGGACGCACAAATCTGAGTCAAACAAAACTTAATGTACACAATTCCATAGGGGTTGTCTAAGGGGCGTGGCTAACTTGCAAACGGCGATGGTGAGGGGTAGTGTGGTAGTGAAGGGGGGGGGGAATTTCCAGGAACACTTCAACGATATTTCTAATCTGAACGTTGTTCCCACTCAGCCACAACTAAAACTCTCTACCAGAAGCTTGGAATATATACAATGTATTACATTGTAATACACTGTAATACTTGTAAAATATGTTATTACAATGGTGAATACAATGTAATACAATCCATTGTAACACCATCTGCTGCATCTTTACATTATAAATAGCCCATTTCCTGGATGTGGCCTCTTTATTTTGCCAAGCAGCAACAGAACATTTGACAGTCATTAAATATCAATGCCAAACACATTAGAAGATTGCTTTTTCTTTTCCTTTCAATAACAGAATATTGGCAGGACTTGTGCAATACCCACCAATTGTGCATACAGGCGATTGTTACCAAAAGACTTCTGTATTCAGTTTTAAAACAAAGTCACTGAATGTTGGAAAATCACAACATAATTTAACAGTTAAAATGTAGTGCAGATCAAACAGTAGCAGAATAAACAGAAAGGGCATCACACGCCATGTAAAGTAATAGTGGCTGGGCTCTACCTTCCCCAATCCTACAAAATCCTCCATTGTGCAGGATGGTACACTCTTTGTACCTACCAATCGACACCCATGTAAAGTTATGGTGTTTGGACTCTACCTTCCTCAATCCTACAAAACCTCTTGGTGGATTTTGAAGGATCTGAGAGGGTGAGGTGGAATAAGGGGTGGGGAGGGGATGGGGGAGGGGATGGGGGAAGGGGTGGGGGAAAGGGTGGGGGAAGGGGTTGAGGAAGGGAGGTTTAAGGGGTGGGAGAATGGGTGGTAGTGGGGATGTCAGAAGGGGTGGGGATGGTGGTGGATGGGGTGGAAGTGGGGGTGGAAGTGAGGGTGGGGATGGGTTGGAGGTGGGCATAGGGTTTGGGTGGGCACTGGGTTGGGGTAGGAGACGGAGGTACGGGTGGGGATGGTGGTGGATGTTAGTGGGGGGTGGAAGTGAGGGTGGGGATGGGTTGGAGGTGGGCATAGGGTTTGGGGTGGGCATGGAGTTGGGGTAGGAGACGGAGGTAAGGGAGGGGATGGTGGTGGATGATAGTGGGGGTGGGGGTGGGGATGGGGATCGGTTGGAGGTGGGCATGGGGTTGGAGATCGAGGTGGGCGTGGGGTTGGGGTAGGGGACGGAGGTAGCTAGGGAGGGGAAATAGCAGAGACTTACCGTACTGATCTTGGAAAGTTTCCATGGATCTGTAGATTGGTCCCCTAACCCTGGGGGAAACACGAGCAGATAACCTGCAAAGATAAAACCAATACACAAAAATTAGGAATTTTTGTTAGACAGCACAAAATTGAACCGGTGTGAAACCTTTGATTAAGCATTCAATCCCCCTTCGTATTTTTTCTTTGTTCTCTTTAAAAAGTAACTATGACCATATAAAAAAATAGGACTTTTTTTTTTCATCATTCGCATTTGGTATCACTCAGTTTCAAATCCAGGAAATTTGAAAATTTCTTAAAATTTATTTATGCTGGAGGAAACATCCATTAGTTGACTTGTGACTCATACTGTTCTGTGCATTTTGGAGACTGTTAATATTTTTTGAATAGTTGAAATTTTAAAAATAATTTCTGATATTCGGTGGAAGATCGACCATCGAGTATTCGGTTGATTCATCAGCACAACCCTAATCATGTTGAGTTAAATCACCACTGTACTTCTGAACTCTCATGTAATGCCCTCTATCATCACGTCCATACTGCAAAGTCATAATCATCTTGCCGTCAGCTTAAGATACAATTCTTTGTTACTCATCCTGCCGCCGGGATACCGTACCTGTACATTAAAATCCTGAAGCCATGCATAGCAGGCCTGTTTTAATAATCAACGCAAAAAAAAAAACCGACCGAGGTGTACTGCGCAGCCTGTCTGCCCTCTGCATTACGAGCGGACAGCGAAAGTTGACGATCAGAAACCGTGTCGGAGACGGGCGACTGTCTTAATGCAGTTGTCACACGTATCAAGGGCACGCATGAGCTGTAACTAGTAGAACACTGTTGGACTCTGTCTACATATTACATCAAATATAGATCCTCGTTTTGATGTGGGTTTCCTTAACCTGATGTATACAATATGACGCATAACTGATAGAGAATTGATAAAAAATGAAATCTGACCATGAAACATTGAAAAAAATCATACAAAAACAAAGAGCCTAGCTTACAAATGCATGTGCCTGTAGTCAATAAAACTACGGTACGTGAAACATCTGCACATCATTGTACGGCACAATGTACCGGTCTGATGCTGCAAAAATCCATGTTGAAGGCCAAGTAATATCAATTTTGAACAGGTACATTACATGTACCTTGTAGGGATGTGGCTGTGCAACATTAATATGTACGTTTTTTTTACATCACAAAAAATACAAGGCACACCCTGTAAAGCTGGTCCCAGTGTGCACAGAATTATTTTCATTTGATTCATAACGGCTATTCACTGAAAGTCTTCTCATGCATTTGGTCTACGTCTGGCTTGAGTTAGCCCATTCATTGGTGTTATTGGGTAATCCTATATGATAGCACTGCCCAGCTCACAAATGAAAGTCTGTCAGTCAGTGAGGTTCTAGGACTCTACTGGTAGGTTGGCTCTCTTGGACCGGCAATAACGCCTTTCACGGCAGTTGCCATGCAAATAGACTTTGTTCACGAGTCGGCCATAAATTGAAAGTGAGGTAAACTCTTCATATTTGGAAGTTGCCAGTAGAAATGAAAGCAAAGTAAATAGAAGTTCATTACAAATTAAACCAGTCTGATCTGATGAATAATTACATGTAAGCTTTTTTATGATTAAACAGCATGTACCGGTATACTGGTACATGTACCGGTACATGTATGTACCCTAATGTTTTAAGCCACAGTTAAACAAAAATTTAAAGTGAGGCTTGGAATGCACTCCAATCATAAAATAGTCTGGCTGCTGGCATCGTCTCATTCAACAGTTTCCAATTTATAAAATAGGGGGCCTACGTGTAGATTAAACACAATCCAAAATGGAGTCCTCAGTGAATAAGGCCTATTGAGGACACAGCCAGATTCCTACTGGCGTAGCATAAACTGCATTGCATTGTGGGCTTGTGCCATATTTCCACGGCTAACGCAATTAGCCTAATAGGTCTACTAGTACTCCGTAATTGAGTTACGTTGTGTAACTCTGGCAGCTAATGGATCTGACCTTTGTGCTAAATACAGTAGACTAGCTACCAGTACATGGACGGTAGTACTCCAATTCTCAGTAAGGTTTCTTATCGTTTTTAAAACAGTGAACAATGAAGTATCCTTAAAACATTAGATGAACATTGTGTACCGCACGTACCGGTACATGCGTGCTCTTTAGAGGGCCAATCTTCTGCATGATTTTGAACCCTAACCCCTTGAGAAGTTCAGTGATTTGTACATGCAATAGGAACCTTCCTCACTCTTGCAAAATCCAACACCCAAGCTGTTGGACTCTGATTACGGTGGTATGTCTGACCCCATGTAAAGTATTATCAGTTTACTAGTGAGGTACTCACTCCAACAGATTCCAACAAATGCAGTTGGATTTTGAAGACTTTGGGTGGTTAGGGTTAACTCTACCCCCCCCCCCCCCCCCGGCCTTTTAGCTAGGAACCATCCTAACTCCTGCAAATTCCTGCCAATTGCCACCATGTCAATATTGCCTCAATCCTTCAAAATCTTATCAGTTATTTCTTGAATGTGTTCAGTGGAGGGGTGACCATTGCCTCAATCCTTCCAAATCCTCCAACAATCACTGTTAATAGGTTGAGGCAGTGCGGATGATATCAAGCATAATGCAGGGCTCAATTATGCATGGCTGAACACAATGCTGGGTACAGCATACCAACTCAACACAATGCATCCTCCACATTTTTTTTATCATTCAGCCTCAATCCTGCATATTCCTCCAAAACGGCCCGGAGGAGTTTGGTGGATTGAGGGTGGTTAGAGTAAACCCTGGAACTATTGACATTGAATCTTTAGCTCTGTTCCCACCATGCAAAAAGGCCTGAGAAAAGTCTCAAGCTTGAGAAATTTTACATATATACCGGTACTTGAGCGTTCTGACAACCCTTGAGAGAGATTAACATTTCACTTGCTACTCGGCAGGCTTGAGAAATCTTCTCATGCTTGAGAAATTTCACATCAATGCAACCATGTGAGAGGACAACTTGGCATGCTACATTAGCTACATTAGCTGAATCATGTTGCGTGTTTTGTAAATTCACAGTGAACTGGGTTGCACAGATCAATTAGTGAGGGACGGTTAGCGGGAAACTCACCAGTCACCATGAAAAATGATAAACACACAGCTAGCTACATGTACGTGTAGGCAAATTGTATCTTCGTTGCGACACGTACTTGTTCATGTACACGTTTCTGGGCCGATTAACGCGGCCAATGAAAGTGTGCTAACCTACTTTAGCTGCTGTGTCAACAAACCCTAGATGTAGCTGCAAGCTGATATCTAATAACCAACAAGAGTAAAATATTAACTGAAATGAGCCGCCAAATCTTGCTAGGTTGCTGTGTGTTTGCAGTGGAGTATTTATAGCTGTTTCAATTGGTAAAAAGTACACCGAACTGTCAACTGTAATGCATATTTTATGTTGCTGATCTTTTTTGTATTTTCAAAAGTGTTAATTATTGGGGTTTTTTTAAAGATTTTATGCAAGTAACTTTTTTTTATGTGTAAATTTGTTAAGCACATGTGTCGGCCAGTATTGGTGCTCAAGGCGTTACATCATTATTACCCTGCTCATTGGGCCAATGAAACATTCCAAAGACAATCTCAGCTCCCTGGGGAGTACCGGAATCTGTTATTTCGGCACAAGCAGCTAAAATTAATCACAATAACCAACTCTGCCCTCACAGGTACCCCTTTACTCCTGGGTGGAGAGAAGCAATGAGTGACAAAGTGCCTTGCCCAAGGGCACACGCACCATGACCCCAGGCTGGACTCGAACCCACAACCTGCAGAATTACCAGCAGACCCGCAGATCACAAATTCAATGCTCCAGACTACGAGGCCATGACAGATGTGTAGCCAATGTAGTGGAGACTTGACACTACCAGTCCCTTCAAAATCCACCAGGTCGAAAAGATTTTGTAGGATTGAGGAAGTCGGATCCTATAGGGTGTATCACAATATACCTGTACATACCGGTACACGTATGCAAATCCAAAATCTTTGAGTTGGATCCGCGGGCTCAAATCCGCAGACCTTGGGTTCATACTAGCAAGAATCCAACATGGCTTCTACATGTACACTGTTTTGTGCGCATCTAGGGTGCAGTATGACCAACTACCAACAACGATCTGCGCAAACCAACAGGTACCGGTTCCTGTGTGTGAGAAAACACAACTGAGCACACACAGTGGCAATGGCGTGCAAGCGTCCTGCAATATTGACCCAATTTGTCTTTTACGTCGATTTATTTCTCTGAGAGCTACATGTACATTGTAAGCATTGTTGTAATGAAGTGTTGGAACTGCATTTGTAGCTTTGCTCAGAATACATGTCATACAATAAAAGTCCAAAGTCTAATGGTGTGTACAAGGCAGTCTTACTACACGATTGAAACTGATCCACATTGTACCAAACACCATGCAATGACTGCTCTTTCAATCATAAAACTAGCATACACCAACTGCAGATCACAATAATGTGGATTCATTGCCAAAGGCAATATGAGTGATGCACTGTATGGGTACCAGGGTATTAGTACATGTACAGGTACATTTGTACATGTATGCGCTGTGCAATTCTGTGTGGTGTGAGATTATGTGCCCTGCTGTGTACATGTGTTTGTCAGGCAGCAGTCAGCACTAAACAAACATGATTTACAAACACTGACTGCCATTGGATAGCCAAATTAAAATGACACTTTGGTGTAGGTGTACACACGTACATGTAGTCATAGTGCATCTAGCCTATAATGTACTTGGTAAGTTAAGTCAGTCACGCTTGCAATCAAATTTTAATTTTTCCTTCCAAAAATCTTTTGATAATTCGGCCCATGGCCAATTTACAATTTGTACTGTGGGCTACAACGTGTATGTAATAGAAAAGGCATTAGCTCATACCTGTACGTATGACGTTTTGGCTGCTGACCAACCGGTACATGTATTTTTGCTAAGCTTAAAATTGGCTCCTGTAGACGATTTTACGAAACGGTGCGAAAGTTACGCCATGCGTAGGACTTACATGTACTGGTATGTGTACGCCACCATTTGTTCCTTAACGGTCGCTGCGCAAAAAAACTAACAATCAATTTCAGGAAACTTGGCCTATCGGTGGCTGCGCACCATTTTTAAATAATCTAAACATCTTGGACATCTAACACAATTTTCGAAAGGCTGTTCATTTTGTTCAGTCAGGAAACATTCCTTAACCCTAACTCCCTAGCATGATTTATCATTTACTAAGAACCATACCCATCCTGGCAAATTCTAACACCATATGGGAAACTGCACACACATATTTCTGACTTTGATTCTTTGATTCTGGAGGTGTGCCAACCCAATGTAAAAGACTGTCAGTTTAGGGGTACTGTACCCATCCTGACAGATTCCAACAAAAAATGTCCTTGGGGTTTGATGGACTGAGTTCTGTTAGGGTTGAATCACGTCTGCCAGCTCTAAAAATTTTGTCACAAGTAAAATAGCCATTCATTTACCTAAAACACAGAAGCCCTGAATTTACAACGCAAGAGTGATAAAAATTTGAAAGTAAAATTATCTACATGAACCGGTACCATCCCATCAACACTAAATCATTATTTTACCTTGGCGGATGCGGCATGTTGACCATAATGCGCCGTTCCACCAAACCACTGTCATCAATCATGAAAGCATACAATATTGAAGAACGGCACTACACCAAAATAATGACCAGAAATACAAACACTCATCAGCCTTCGGTCAAAAATTCCCATCAAACGCTGATTAAAAATCCACTTGTCAAATTCACCCCGCGAACTCGGTGTAAGATCCGACGCGATCCGCGACCACCACTGCCGCAATATTAAGATTCCAGCAGCGTTTCTGGACATCTGTTTGTAGACGTCTGCCCCGAGATCACTGTTCCATGGCGACCGGGCGTCTTAAGAAGCAATAACGCAGGCAAGGCTTCTGCCCATAAGGTGCGCCTCTCCGTTCTTCGAAAACAAAATCCAATAAATAAATGGGTACCATCGAAGAGAGACCTGGCCACTTAATTAAATGCAGGTCATGTTTTTTTCCTCCTTTTCAGATGCGGCCGTACTCGGCTTACAATCAATTTAACCCTGGAATTTTTTTTGGTTATTAATTTCCTTGAATGAACGTAGGAGAGAAACTGGGAATTGAACAGCTGAATTTTGAAGAAGACATAAAGAAATCGGCTTAAAGATGATGGTTGGCAGAGAATGAAAACTGACACTTGTGATTGTGTAAGCAGACGAGCAATCAAGAATGAATTGAAATTAACGGCGCGCTCTCAAAAAATCTCATTTAAAATTGTTTACTTCATGTACAATCAGATACATACGTGTACATTCTGTATGTTCTAAATCTTAAAGGTTGCCGTCTTGCCGACCACAGATAATTAAAGTACATGTATGCATACTATTAACAGTCAATTTTGAAATTTATTTGAAAATTAAAAAGAGAGCATTGCTTATTGTTCAAATACATGTTCCTTTCTACAAATTTAATCTGTTTAGCACGGTTTTTTTATAACATGTATTCAATTCTAAAAATTATTGTGCAAAGTATTTAATAGCTGAAAATGTTTACAATCTGCACTTCAATATTCAATATGATGAATGACTTACTCTTCATGTACCGGTGTGTGTAGAACCAAGCCAACCAAGTAACAGAAAGACAATGAACTATACCACTCCCCATAAAAGCAATTTCGTTTTTGCTTTGTTTGATTTAGAGGAATGGAGATGACATGATGTCGAATGAAACTTTCCTTTTTTTTAAGCAGAAAACCAACAATTGTAGGATATAAACCATTCTCAATCCTCCAATTTTTTGCACACATTCAGATGAAGGAAACCCAGAGCCTCAATCCATCAATATCCTCCAACAGCCCTGAATCTCAAAATGCATTCATCCTAAATCTTGCACAATCCTCCTCTTCTTCCAACACTGTTCATCCTCAATCCTCCAACATCAACCGGTACCTTCATCCTCAATCCTCCAAAATCAACCGGTACCTTCATCCTCCATCCTCCAAAAAAACCCAAAAAAAGGTGCGAAATGTCCATCACAGTCCGTGTGCCCTCAATTCTCCACAATCCTCAACAATCATCCACATTTGTATGTTGCATTCAGCCTCAAACCCCCCCCCCCCAAAAAAAAAAGAACACCAGAAGGACTTTGGAGGATTGAGGATTAAGGGTTAAATCTATTGTCCATCATTTGCAGCCACCAGAAAGTAACTGGCGTAATTATTGTTGAAAAACATACTTTGTTGAAAGATAGTAAGGGGACTAAACTCCCTGTGAAATTATTCTTTCTGGCAAGCTGTCATTTTGAAGTACCGGTAATCAACAAAAGAAGGCCTTTCCAACGGTGCCTCTTAAGACGCACCGCAGGAAAATTTAAATTAGTAGTTCGTTTTGTTATTCGGCAGAGCGCGCGCAAGCATTGGCACGACGCACACGCACGCGGGGTTGCTATAATTCGTCGGATCGGTGCGCGACATCGCGTAGCTGCAATCAGCTCAGTGAGAATGCGTCTTGGACGCTGAATTCAGGCCCAATGCAAAACATGATTCAGCAACTTTTGATTTGAAATTGAGATCCTAGAAGGCTGTTTTTCTTGGAATATACAGCTGAAGCTGCATGAGCTGAAACTTCATCAGGTTAGTTGTTCAGTATCCTTCATTAGATTTTGAACATTTTTTTTGCTTCAAACGAACAAAATGCACACATTATAAATGATGGACTACATGTATATCTTTAAATGTGCTGTCTTGCGGACCACAAATAAAATTTTAGAAAGTACATTTTGAAAGTAATGTGAAAACTGAAATCAGATATTCTTTGTACCAACTTTCTAGTGTTTAATCTGTTTAACTTTTTCTTACACTATGTACCGGTACATACTTAATTTATTTTAAATATTATTGTGCAAAGCAATTCCTAGCTTAAAAACTTTACGATTTGTACAATATTTAATTTACTGACTGACTAATTCTTATTGGGTAGGCACAGCTGAACCAACCAAAAACTGAAAAGACAATAAACTATACCGCTCCCAAAAAACAATTTGAAATTTTTGTAAAAGAACTGCTTTTTTTTAATTGTTGTTTTTGAGATGGGATATGACACCAATTAAACAAATTTGAGAATTCACAATGCATTCTGGTCTGGTGTCTGCTTAAACGCACTCCGCACATGGTGTCAAATGCCAAACTACACAGTGCAATCCAAAAGTGAGATTTCCCCAGGGGCCGGGACCAGACTATCAAGTGACAGGGGTAAAGAAAAAAACATGCAAGACTCAACCGCCGTTTTGTGTATGAACTGCACCAAAAGGGATTAACCAGGCTTTAGCTGGGATTGTGCAGATGATGTGCATGAAAGGTTTGTTATTGCGCATGTTCACGCTGCAAACGGTTGTTGAGATTCCCGGAGGGTGTGATAATAGGGATGTGTGAAAGCTGGGCAACAAGAATAAGAGTGACCCTGTGACTATTTCATGAACGGTTTGAGATGAAATTCGAGCAATGAATTGGCAATAACCTTATGCGTACAGCCAAAGTTAACTAGTCTATGGAATTGTCCTCAGCACAGGTTGAAAGCTATTTGAGAATCGTCGGAAACACTGGCACCTCTAGTAGATCTGCAGTGACTGGCACATGGGCACAACCAGTACATACATGTATTGCCAAAGTGCCAATAAACAACAACAACAACAAAAACAAATCAAGCCTAAGGCCAAAAAAAAAATAGTCAGTCTCTGGTCAGACCAAATTTCCAGAATTGATGCGGCGATGCATTTTGTTTTCCAAGCTTGAATTGTACAGACATGACCAGTGGGTACTGTTTTGCTTTTTTGGTGTCCTCATGAAGTCATATACTAGTATCTTGGTGTCCTCCATCATTTGCCTTGGTGTTCTCCAGTATTTGGAGTCGAGCTGCCCACAAACTTTGCGACGGTGCAGCAATAAAGAGCTGTTGTACCAGTAGCTACCGCAGAAAATTTGGAAGAAAAAAAAACATTGACGCGTGATCAAATTGACGCGCATGCTGACCAGACACCGACTCTATTTTTTTTGGGGGGGGGGGGGCCTAATTGAACAAAAAGAGTTGAAGAACATTTCATAGAAACATAAAATAGTTGTCAGAGAAGTGTGTATCTTGGAAAGTGCTGGCGGAGGGTTTTATGATGTAGACAGAAGAGTTTCCAGAAAAATGCTCTTCTCGTGCTGCTCCTTTGTGATCCCAGCGACACTTAGATCACGCCATGCATCAAGCCTTACATGAATGTCGTCATTTCTGAATTTTATGGTCGCCATTGACAACAGGTGCGTCTCAGAACTAGGGTTGTAAATTTCGAGACTTTTTAAAAGCTTGGCACGATGCACGGATCTTAAAGGTCTACTGTGCAGAAAAGCAGCTTCAATTTCAATTGGTTGATTCTCACACCCTAGACATTTTTGCTAGGATGCAACCACAATCCGGCAAAATCCTCGGACCGCCTTCAAGTAAAATTGCAGAAAACCTCAATCTCCCAAAATCCTCCACGTCCTAAGAGGGGTGACCACTGCCTAAATCCTGCAAAATCCTCTGGCAATCACTGTCAATATATGAGGCAGAGCCAGTGACATCCTGGCGCAGTGCGGAGGATTTCAAGTAAACTATACATCTACATATACACCACGTACATGTAGGCCTAAATTTATGCAACATCAGCCATACATTTTGGCCTTAGCCACGATCATGCAGCCTCAATCCTGCAAAATCCTCCACTTAGCAAAGATGATTTGAAGGATTTGGGGAGGGTTTATTTTCAATCTTAATTTTCACTAACACAAACCCTCCAAAATCATTCAAAGTCTACAAGGAGGTTTTGATGGATATCGTAGGAATTTGGAAAGAACAGCACAATCATACTACTGGTAGTTGAGAAGTTAAAGACCATGCCATTGGGTGTCTACACTGTGGTGGATTTTGGAGGATGGTTTCAAGAAGAACAAGACAAGGCAAGGGAAGTACATGTAAATGGTCCCAGAGTGCACAAACAGCTACCGTATTCTATTAACCAGAATGGCTCTTCACTGCAAGTACTTTAACCCTAACCGACTAGGCCCTTTTGGTTAGGAACCATCCTTCATCAACCACATCGCAAGAGAGATACCCTATCCATCAAAATCTATCAGGTGACAGGTTTTAACGGTTCTGTAAATTGGCCTCATATTGGTACAATTGACAGGCTGTGGTGGTCTTGTTAACTGAGGGCACCATGCCTTGACTGACATAGATGTGGTGGGTCAGCGCTGGTGAGTGCCTGTCAATGATGGATTGAGCTCAGTAACAATGAAGGCACAAAAGGTGAACTACATGTAATACAAATGTATATCCCAGCTAAGATGGCTGCTACATGTACATGTATACATGCAAGTTGTAGCAGTATTCAAGGTCACCCCATCTATCAAACCCCTTCAACAGGTTTTGACAGTTATGTGGTTTAATCACTAGAGGTTCTGGCAGTTGGTGACCAGCCTGTACATTGTATGCTGGGATTCAAATGGATAGATTTCTTGACGGTTTGTGACAGCTCTGTTGAGTAGGATGGTTAATCATCTTTGGGCATCAACAATTTACACATGAACAAGTAGTGAATTTTCAACTTGAGTTCTCAAATTACAAGCAGTCGAGTACTTGTGAGTAAACCAAACTCCCTCAAAACAAGTTAAATACGTGTTTTCTATACGGGGTAAGTAAACAAAAATGAAACCCAAATGTCCAGACTATTGTTTTAGTGAAGTTCTGCATGCAGCACTTTCAAAATCTAAGATATGAAAGCTTAATTCATCAGCTTTCCTTTAGTACAAGAATCATTTGAATTACTCAATGCACTTTTTAAGAACTTTACAGAATTTTAAACACAACCACCATTTTAAAGTTCTGTCCATGGATCACAAAAAAAGGTGTGTGATCTTTCAGCAAAACGAAAACAATTTAATTACACACATCCTTATGTGATTTGTTTTCGTTTTGCTGAAAGAACACTGAACTTTATTATGATCTGTGGACAGAAGTTTAAAACAGTGGTTGTGTTTAAAATTACGTAACTTGATACATACATGTACGTGTAAGTACATTCGAGAGTGATTTGAATGATTCTTGTACTAAAAGAAAGTTTATAAAAATATCCTAGCTTTTGAAAGTGCTACATGCAGAACTGCACTAAAACAATGGTCCATACATTTAGGTTTCGTTTGTTCTTTACTCGCCCTGTATGTTTTCATTCGAAGTGGTAACAACATGCAAATAGGGCGTTACTGAGACTCAGTTTTTGCGCAGACAATAAATTCTGATGTTCTGCACTGCCTAGCAAATTTCAATGACAGCGGCTGTTCCAATGTTCACTGAGAATCACTGCCACAGTGTAATCTCAACGGGCAAAGATCAAAAGGCGTTCAATGGTAATGCCCCGTTTGTTATCATTACATGTAAGGAGTTGAAGTAGACGTTGTACTTGTATATCATCATGTGATATCTTGTGTGAGATCAGGACACTGGGAACGAGTCAACAATCACGTCTGCGGTGAGGCATCTAACACAACACAGCTACAATTTGTCATTGGATTGTTAACTTGATTACTGCTGTTTGTGTTATTTTATTTTTTTTACAAAGAGCAGACTTGAATTCAAGTCTACTGGTAGTATTGACTGATTGCATTGTACTATATGTACCTGTACTAAGCACAGAATAGACCATTATCATGTTGCCGCCATCTTGATTTTTTTTACCATTCAAATCAACATAAAACAGCGAGGCTGGAAGAAAAAATAGTCTGGTTCTTTTTTGCACAAAAAACTTTATCATTCAGACTGTTATTGGACACAGGGAACATGACTGAAATGGTGGCAGCATGATAAAGGTCTATTGGCGCATCTGGGTAAAAAGTAGACTTGAGAACAAGTCCATTAATTAACTGAAATTGACTTGACGCTTACTACGTACACAGGTATTTTCATGCTAAAAAAAAAAAACCCAAATGTTGTGGATTTTGTTCTAAAATCCTCATATAGATGCAAACATGTATTCTGTGCAAAGTTGTCCTTTCAGTCAAAATCAGTCAAGAGACTGTTTTCAATAATTCAAGAGCTCTCAGCCTACGTACAGGATTTGTATGCCCTTTATTCGTCAAGATTTAGTTGGAAATTTTTTTTTCCTTTTCTGTTTATTGTATTCTTCGGTTCAGTCTCAAGTGCGTGTGCATTATCAATTCCTTGAATCACGATTGGCTGAGTCATAAACGATCCGTTACTAGCGTTATCTATCGTTGTATGCAGCGTAGACCGGTCCACTAAAGCTTGATATTAGGGAGGGGGGGGGGCGTTAAACTTAATAATGATGGTTGCAATGTATAGGACTACAATCACCAAATGCAGGCAGCTGTGATAAAATAAAGCAAAGTCCACAATTGTGTTTCTGAGTACATGTTATTGTGCATTCAATTTTGTGAAGTCACATTTTTGGTTGACAGAATTTATTTTTTCTTTTAACCCCAAACTCCTAGGCATTTTTGTTAGGATACAACCTCAATCTTGCAAAATCTTCTAACTGTCTCCATTTAAAAAGAGCACGCAGCCTCAATTCTCCAAAATCCTCTGCTATTTCTTGCATTTGTTCAGTGGGGGCGACCCCTGCCTCAATCCTGCAAAGTTCTCCAACGATCATTGTTGATATGTTAAGGCGGTGCCGATGCTGTTCAGAAGCAATGCGGGTGATATCAAGCATAATGCATTTCTCAATTAATGCGTCCACCATAGACAATACAGAATCACGGCCTACAAACTCGACACAATTCTCCAAAATCAACCGGCATTTTACCATTCAGCCTCAATCCTCCAAAATCCTCCAAAACCACCAGGAGGGTTTTGGAGGATTGAGGAAGGTTAGAGTTGATCCTTTGTCACTTTAGCAATGTCCCAAACAACCAAAAGACGCATCGCTGGAATTTTACGTCAGTAGTTTGTATTTTCGGCAAAGCACGCGTAAGCATTGACATGATGCACGCCCAGTTGCTATAATTTGTCGGTTCAGTGCGTGACATCGCACAGCTGCAATCGGCCCAGTGAGAACGTGTCTCGGACGCTGAATTCAGGCCCAATTCAAAACATTGAAATCGAGATCCTAGAATAATTGTTTTCTTGGAATATAGACCTACAGCATTCACAAATGCTGAAACTTCATCAGGTCAGTTGTTGAGCACCCGTCTTTAGATTTTCAGCCCTTTTGTTGCTTCAACATTACAATTTAATAATTTTTTATAATGACAAATTTCTAAGATTTCTAATTTTCTAAGAATGTGAATTTCCTGAATGGCCATATGTTTCTCAAATTTATGTAAATGATTGCTCAGGGTTTTCTCCATTAGACCCAGTACCACCTGAGACCACATAATGGTTTAATGGATTCTTCAATGAATAAATACAAAGTAATACAATGTATGACAGGTGCAAATGGGTTAATTAAAGAGAACTCCCCCATAGATGCAGAGGACAGTGTTTTGCGAGCACGACCCAAGTACATGTAGGCACACAAACACACCTGGGCTGGTTTGCATGGTTTGGGGGAAACCAAACAACGAGATGGGTTGGTAAGCTAGATCAACATGCCCCATTGACAATGCACAGCCAACTGTGACTCCAGCCTGGGAAGAATAGGATCATATGATCAACAATACACATGACCTACATGTACATTGTACAATGTACATGTACACGAAGGGTTCTCTATGTACTTGAATACAGCATACATGTACATGTACATGTAAGTTTACATGCAATACATTTGCACACCTGTGTGATGTACAATTGCACATGTAGGCCTATGTGTGTAAATTGTAAATTGTGCTTACATGTACTGAACAAGTACGAGTAGAAAGTGTGTACAGGACATGTACATAACATGTGCATGTATGTTTTGTATGAACACCAACCAGTACAGACACTCGCATGTGTAATAAACATGTGGCATAATGCATGTTGATGTATACATGTACATGTACATGATGTACATGCACATGTACATGTATGATAGTGCAATTTTTTTCCAGTAATCTTAAGTAAAAAAAAAATCATAAACAGAGAGAAATTACAATTAAAAGTAAAACCTGCTACAAAAAAAAAGACAAAATATTTGAAACCAACAATTGTTGGTTTCAAATATTCGAAGTCTCAGACTTGTTTTGTATTGATACAAAACAAGTCTGAGACTTCGAAATTGTACACAAAATTGGTCACACATGTACATGTGTACATGGCGTGTCAGGTAATTTGTAGGCTCTAATGCACACCCGATGCAAGTGTATGCACATGTATCAGTAGCAGCTGAAATTGACCACTATTCATAAAGTGTACTTTTTATTCCATCTCAAATATTGATTTTTTTTTCATCAATTATCAGTCATTTTTTTGGGGGGGGGGGGAGGGGGAAGAGGAACAGACGTTCTATCAAGTCAGATCCCCTGTCGAGCCCCCTAGGACGTTAATCTAATGTTCCTTATTTAGAAACTTAGAGCTCGCCCGACAGCTCATGAAATTGTAGGTTATAAATAATACAAGTGAGTAGGGACTGACGTCTGCGCTGGAGTATTTTAAGTAAATGTCAAAGGTAAAGATAGTACGGGTCGTGTGTGTATTACCATGGAGCTGTTACAGAGGAACAGATGATGAGGCTGTAACTAGATAGAAGATGGAAACAGGCACGTACTTGGGTTCCTTGAACAATGATAATTAAGCTTGAAGGTTAGACGCTACATTCATGCATAGATCTTGTGATGGTACAGATGTTTAGCCGCAACTTATTTGTTTTGACAGAATTCATGACAAAATATGATTTCAATGTCCGATTGTAACAGGTCTCACAGTGCACAGTGTTTTGAAAGGTTTTTCCTAGTGCCAAAATATAGGCACTGCACCAGGGGAAATTTTAGGGTGCAATTTTCCAGCACGTGGTAGCAGAAAATGCAGAAAATTGCTGACGGTAGGCCTACGTATACCTCAAGTTTGCCACTCTAGATAAAGTACCTCATACAAATGTAAGTACCCTAACCCTCCTCAATCCACCAAAATCCTCCTGGCGGTTTTGAGGATTTTGGAGGATTGAGGATGAATGGTGTTTTAACACATGAGGATTTTGGAGGATTGAGGATGAATGGCGTTTGAAGAAGAGGAGGATTTCGGAGGATTGAGGATTAATGCATTTTGAAAAGCAAGACTGTTTGGAGATTTTGAAGGATTGAGGCGCTAAGATCCTTCATTTAAATATAAGTGCACATTTTTGGAGCATTTTGGAGGATTTAGGATGGTTCTTAGCAAAAGGGGCCTAGGGGGGTAGAGTTAAATCCTCCAACTGCCTCCATGTAAAATTGCAATACAGCTTCACTCCTCCAAAATTTCTGTTATTTCTTGAACGTGGTTCTTGGAGGAGTGACCACTGCCTTAAATCCTGCAAAATCCATCGGCAATCACTGTCAATATGTTGAGGCAGGGTTATTGATATCCTGGAGCAGTGTGGAGGATTTCAAGTATATTCCAGGCCTAAATGTACGGTATACACAGCCGAGCATTAACAACACAAGGTCCGGCCTAAGACCTCAACACAGTGCATCCTGGGTCATTCTATAAATTTGGGGTCCAAAGTGTGACATTTTTCCCGTCCCTGTTACCTTGGTACTTTGTAATTTGCCATTCAAGCATTATTGTTTATTTGTTGGGTAGGTAGTTTGCTATTCATAATCACTCTTGGAGGATGACTGCATTAACCCTTACCCTACTAGACCCTCCAACGCATGCCAATATGTGCCTCAAGAAAATCTCCTATGTTTTTTGCATGGCCCTCCAATATCTGCCATGTCATTTCAAGGGTAACTGGACAGGCACTCCAATACATGCCACAGAGAACAATGAGAGTCCTCTGATAACAAAGTGAGTGCCCCCAGCTGGTCAGTATCAGGCACCCTCCAGGGCCTCCAACTCCTGCCAATTGGAGCCTTCACTGCTACATCAAAGTATCCTCCAATAAACTGCAGCTGGAGGGCATTGGCATAACCAACTGACATGCAGTAAACTACCCTCAGAGAGTAAGGGTTAAGGAGTGCATCAGAATTATACAATCATAGATGTCAGATGTAACAGGGACGGGAAAAAAGTGGACCCCAAATTTATAGAATGACCTCAAACTCCGAAATCAGCCACACATTTTTGCCATGTACCGGTATGGCCTTAATCTTGCAAAATTAATCCTCCATTTTGCAAAGAGGATTTTGGAGGATTTGGGAAGGTTAAGATTAAACCAATAGGCCTATAAGCAGGACTTCAGGATGTTTGGCTCATCGAAGAAACTCTTGTTAAATATGTTCTTAGACAGTCACAGGTATATTGACAATGTGGTTATCTTGGTATTATGATATGGCAAAAAAAATTAGTTCTGCTTTCGATTTACATGGCATTCGAAAAAAGGGTAGGTACAACACATGTAGGTAGGAAAGGAACTTTTTTTATCCAATTATTTTTCTGTACGATCATATTGGAGGCGTCTGCGTGCAGTCAAGGGTAGAAATTGATGGTTTTCCGTGTTTTTTTCCACATTTTTCCCATAAAAAAATTAGGGTAGGGGCTGTCAGAATAGGGTAGGTAGGGAAACCGGAAGCAGAAGTATTTTTGGGGGGGCCTCACTAAACTGTGGGGCAAATTGATTTTTAAGATTTTCTTAAAAAAAATTTAAAGCAGAATTAAATTATACATTTGTAGGCCTATAGCTTTTATAGGTTTCGCTACAATCCCGGCCAAAATGGTTGGGACACTTCCTGAGCCTGCCACGGTCACCCACTCCCCCGCTCCCCCGGTCAATGTTGTTCTCTCCAGCTGATGGAGCACACACCGCGCAACGACAGACAACATTGAACGGGGGCCGGGGGGGGGGGGGGGGGTTGGAGGCCCAGCGAGATCTGGCCAGGATTGTAGGTCGGAGTTTATAGACATGCATTCCTAGAGCTACTGTTGTACAGCACAATGTATTTTGAGTTTCACCTCCAAAAGCAGGTTTAATATATTTGTGCACTTGCTATTTTCGTAGCAATAAGTTAATCATTTTTGAATGAGACATCAAACAAAGCAATCCACACTACACGGACGTTTGGTTACTGAATTATTTCTTTACAAAATCTGATTTATTGCTGCCTAACAATAATTTGTATATTGCAGGGCGGGTTCATTTGTGAACAAAAAAAATAAAGCTTAGAAATTCCAGAAGTTTACTGGCTGTCCGCACTGGACTTAATCTCGTCATATGGACAATAGTCTCCGTACGTTTCACACAAAGTCCAATGCCAACACAGCTTTTGACAGTCTACATGTAGTGACTGTCCACCTCGTTTTCAGGGTGTCGAGCAGTACCGGTAGGCTCCCACCCATGCCTGCTCTCTCACCCTGGTATTGGATTGTGTGCATTTCCAAAATGTTTGGATTCGTATGCAAATTAGGAATAGTCTGGTGCCTTGCTGTGCTTTACATTTGTTTTTGTATGTGGGGCCTGGGGTATAAACAGAATCCGTATTCGGAACGGATGACAGATTAACATGCAATGAGCGAGGCTGGAAATATGTCTGCAACCCGCTCGCAGTGAGCAAGGCCGGAAATATCAGGGTGTGTTACCCGCAGATGACAGCCTGAACCCGTCTGGCATCGAGGTTCGTGAAAACAATCCCGCGCCTGGGTCCGATCAATGTCAAAATAATCCCAGCGCAAACTACACGATTGAGGGGGTTCCACACACAATGCAGATGTACATAGTTTAAGTTGGAATAGAAAACTTTGTTGATGCTGTATTAAGTGGACAAGAAACTTATTGAGATTTTGTTGTCCTTTTGGTTGACACATGTTGACACTAATTAGTACGACCTGTTAAGTCATTGTTAGTCACAATTAGTATGGTTCCACTTGCCTTCACTGTGTCACAAGAGGGCCTCCTTCAAATTGATGTAAACATGTCAAATGTTTTTTTCTCATAAAAAAATTGTCAAGATTATTCTTAGAGTGTTTAATGCGAGTTTTGTTGCTTTTTTTTTTACATTATGTTACGTACAGTATGTGTGTCATTTGTCAATCAAATTGTTCTCAGACTTTACTTCCCTTTAAAAAAAATCTGACAGAATGGAGCCATGAATTAGACAGAAAAATGGAAAAGAATGTTGCATCCTGAAGCCACTTTTTTCATCGTATATCATCTCAATGAAGGGCAGTCACTGCAAAATGGTGAAAAGACATGAATCTGGGACTGAGAAACATTTCAAATTTTTTTTAGAAAATACACTCAACTCTCCATTGACTTTGTACACAACTAAAGAAGTGGCGTCTGGATACTACATTCTTTGCAGAAAAAAACTAAATCTAACGTTCAATAATGACATTCTATCTCTACACCTTTGGCACCAAAATCTATCATAATGAGCTACTGAAGCACTTTAACCCTAACGTACCTGAATCCATTAAAATCCACCCCCCTGTTTCGGGGATTTCGGCAGATTCAGGATACACCCATATTGCACAAACTGGGGGATTTTGATGGATTCAGGATTGTAAGCCGAGCGGAACTGCAGGATTTTGATGGATTCAGGATACCTCCATATTGAGCTGTTGATTCAGGATCTCAACAGAATAACTCTTGGCTCTGTTTGTGGTCAAGTAAATACTGCTTGTAGCCCTGCCAAGTCTGTCACCTGCTGTACAAAAATGTATGTACTGGGCAGTTGGGAGCTTGTTACTGCGGCTTATTAGGCCTCAGCATATAAACAATAGATTACAAAATAACCCATCCAGACAAAGCAATGCTGGGGTCGGACAATGGCTCATTGAAATAGCCCTTCATGCAAACATCATGGTATACATAATTACCCACAGCCCAAGTTGAAAGGAAAACCAACCCACATCATATCCACCAGCAGTTAAACCATGCATTTGGTGTGTTTTGATGGATCCTATGCAACAACACACATCACAATTTTCATTCGAGCATGGTATCCTGAATCTGTCAAAATCCACCAGAAATTTAGGTGATGGATTTTGAAGACTCTATGGAAACACATGCTGTATTTTTCTTTTATGCCACCATGGTATCCTGAATCCACCAGAATCCATCGAGACTTTTTGCTGGTGGACTTTGGCGGATTCAGGATACCTCCATTATCTACACTGGGGGATTCTGATAGATTCAGGATACCAGCATTGTTTGCATGACAAAATTGGTGGATTTTGGCGGATTCGGGATACTTTCTAGTAAAAGAGCCATCAGGAATTAGGGTTAATCGATGTAGAAATTTAAAATCTCATAAAGATTTTCCATGTTACGTTGTAATTCTGTAATGTGTTACGGCTTCCGTTAACAATAGCCACTGCGCACTACGTCAAATGTCGTTATCCAAAACACAAGATAAGCCAAACTTTTTAATGTTGGTGTTTTGTAGAGGCAAACAATTTTGCGGGGTAAGTTGTCTACGTGGAGCCTCATAGTTCTAGGCATGCTAGGAGTACATACTTTACGTGGTAATGCAATACATTTTATAATGAAGGCCTACTCATAAACATGTCAAAGGGGGTGCTGTACAATCTAACGTTCGCAAGAAGCATAATACTATGGCTAAATATCCACTTTATAATTAACATTTTGGTAATCCTTACTTTTAGGACCCTGTTCCTATATAGGAAGGGAAAGACTCACCAAAACAGCTGACTAAATGACACTCAAAAGTGACATTCTGATATTTCTTGACACATTTGAACAGTTGGAAATGACACCTTCTTGAATATCAGCAGGTTTAAGTTTGTGGAAAGAGGGCAGGGCTTTGATTTTAGAGGGAAATTGAGGGGTAAAAGACGACGATGACAACCAGAAAACAGACTCAAAAACCAAGATGGCAAACGTGAAAGCTCGATGCAATGAAAGCTCGATGTTGATTGGCTGATAAAAAATAAACATCTTAATTATTTTTTTTAGCAGCCAATCAGCATCAGGCTTTCATTATGTAGGGCTTTCACGCGTGTGAGAACTACAACATGCACGTCTGACTGTGAAAAAAGGTAGGAGGAGTCACTTTTTTTTAAAAGTGCTTTCAAAATTACAACTAACATGAGTTTATATGAAGAAAAAAGATTGCTTTAGCCTGCAAAAGTCACTTTGGTACTGGACAGTCATCTGCAAAAGTCAGTTTTGAACAGAACTCGTAAAAAATAGAGGTGTCCTAAAACTTAAAAGTAAGGATTACTTTGTTTGACATGACTAGCAACAGTAGAAATTGAAGGGGGTCAGACAAGTCGACCGTTGAGACAACTCGACTCGGGAAAAGTCGCCCGTTGAGACAACTCGACCGTTGAGACAACTCAACCGTATGTGCGATAAATGGAAAGACAAGTCGACCGTTAAGACAAGTCGCCTCGCATGTTTTTGGGCCTAGTTTTGGGGATAGTACCGGGGATTTTGACGGCGGCTGATCGCCGTTTGGGAGTTATGACACATAACAGAGCAGAGCCGATATAGCGCAGCGTGATTGTCCGTGCACATCGTTCGAATTTGCCGGGCCGGTGCGCGCATCTCCAGTCAACCGCGTGGCCATACCGTGCACGTGCACGTTACATGTCACTGTCTCAACGGTCGAGTTGTCTCAACGGCCGAGTTGTCCCGAGTCGAGTTGTCTCAACGGCCGACTTGTCCCGAGTCGAGTTGTCTCAACGGTCGACTTGTCTGACATTCCTATCTAGCCACCAATTTATTTGATTCTTTCAAGAGAGTAAAGCATTTTCTAGTAAATATAAATTCTTATATGTTTTCCCAGGAAAAAGCACAGCATATTATCGTTCCTCATACATTACATTGTCACGAAGTGACGAAGTGATAAACAACGTTCCAAAATTTGAGTCCAAATATATTGGAAGTGGATATTTTGCCGGAGGTAATGACGGCAAACTAACGTTTACTAAAGGTTTGCCGGCGGCAATCCATATCAACAGAGGGCGCTGTACTCTTTAAGATAGGGCTGAATTATAAGATGTACTAAATTCCCACCAAAAGTTGTGCAGCACGTTTGGTGTAGTGGTTAAGCAAAAGCTTTGGTAAGCGGGATGACTCGAGTTCGACCCCGATCCCCGTCATATTTTTAAGTTTTTTTTCTCATCCCCAAATAAATAAGAATATTCTTCTTTTATTATTTTAACATGTCTCAAACATTTTATTGCAGAGTCGAGTATTACATTTTCTTTTTCAGATTTGTGGCTCTGGAGGATTTTTTTTAAAAGGGAAATAAAGTCCGAAATTATAAAATGGTCTGAATCCCATCTTGTGAATACAAGGTTACAACGATAATATTGGCATGGAGCCAGACTAAAATTTGTCACCGGAAAATGTTGGCATGGAGCCAGACTAAAATTTGTCACCCGAAAAAGTACAAAAAAACAGTAACTGCGCATGTTCAGTGCATATCCGGCAAACTAACGTTTACTAAAGGTTTGCCGTCTCCGGCAAAATATCCACTGCCTAAATTTAATTGCACAAATGAATGGCGTTTACTTACCGTGCGCAATAACACTCCGAAAATTAATGAATTTGGTAGTGACAATCGTTTCAGCGACACTGGCGACTTTCAGTGATATCCTGCATCAGCACCTACGTGCAGAACTGGCATTCTCGTTGAAGTTATCAGTCAAAAAATCGGCAAATTTCGTCAAAATATATCAAAGTTTTCGCCACTGTCCCATCGCAGACTTCTGGCATTAAACCTTTTTACTCCGAAATGGTTTCCAACTACACTAACAAAAATGAAGTGCGAAACCCCTAAATTCAGCTTGACCCAAACGAAAACGTTCATACTTTAGCTAAATTTCTTACAGAAACTGCATTTTCTGACATTTAAGTTACATTCAACATGAAAGTACCATTAAAAGTTAATATTTTGTTAACGCGTATGGATATTACTCGAGTTATCCGTATTTTTCCAACATGGCTGAATTTCAATGGTACCCAAAGACGCTTCCCATTACTTTTACGCAATGGGCAGAATTCAAGATACCAGCTACACTTTTTCAAGGTCAAAGGTTAGACACTTCCTGGTGACCTTAAAAACAAAACAAAGTCAACTCAAAAGCTGATTCATCGCGATATTTTTATATTCACAACAAACACATGCACAATGTAGGTGGTGCTATATGTGTTTGCTGGCCAGAGTATTTCTGTACAAGTCTTGTTAATCAGTTACTTCTGTTCTGGTTCTGGAATTGGATTCGAGAACGTTCACGATCGATATGAAACCCGCGTGGGCGGAGCTAGCTTGTAACGGGAGGGGGCGGAGGGGTAATGTTTGTTGAGTGGGGTAATGTTCGACTTGAGTGGATCCAAAATTATTCAAACTAATTTTCAGGTTGTAATTTTTCATCCAACATTTACAAAATAACTTTTTCTAACTTCCTTCCTCAGCTTTTAAAAATGGTTTATATGGAAGTTAATAAAAAAAACCTTCTAGGTATACCCGCCCCAACGCACACCCCCCCCCCCCCCCCCCCCCCCCCCCAAGCGACAAAATCAGCAGCTATAGTGTAATCATGGAGGAATGGTGTAATCCTCTTCATTCAGTAAAAATTAATCCGTTTAAAAATAAATTCCCCATTCACAGTATTTCAAGTTCAATTGACTAATTATTGTTTTGTATCATCTGAAAGTTTCAAATGCCTAACTACGGTAAGATTATAGGGCGCCCTCTCTCAGATTTAAATATCCAACTATTTTAAACTGAAAAAAAAAACCCGGCCAATATCAAGAACATAAAGTGCAGAAACACCCCGTATCCTGAAAAGGAAGTTTGCAGCAAAAGCAAATGCTGTGCATTCCCTTTAATAGCTTGTTGACTTTGTTGATATACAACAAATATTTCTTGAGTAATTGGCCCGAACGACGAGTGTGTAAAAATGCGTTACTGGCCATAAGTGACCTAGTACCTGTAGAGGGCGCACATCCAAAACTATGGTTTGATTTTCAGATTGCACGTTGTTCACCCTGAAGACACGCGAATGTTTTGGATATATTTAATCAAACTGCTTGACCATTCTTCGTGATATTAATTAGGAAGCCTCTTTCAAATATCACAGTTAAGTAACAAACGCTATTTCAATTCGAAACAACAGAAGTTAGTATTGAGTTATTGGCCCCATAACGAGATACTGTTGTTGAAGTATCAGTATTTTCGAGCTGAATTATTATTTGGGATATATTTATCTTTGGGCATCACAATACTTCTTGATATTTATAAGACGTCTTTGAAACATCAAAAACAATCAGTAGACAAGCTTGGAATTTCATACAACAGATATTTCATGAGTTATTGATCCCACAACGATTGTTATGTTCATAAATATTTTACACCCATGACAGGCCAAAAGTGGCCTATAGAGGGCGCACATCCTAAATATATGGTTGCATTTTACTTGTTCCCTTCATATTGTAGGCCAACATTGTACATTTCACACTGTCTTCAGTGAAGGCACGCTATTGTTTTGGATGTATAAACTTAAAATTGTTTGACAATTTTCATGGTTTTAGGAAGCTAAGCCTCTTCAAAACATCACACAGCTAATCAAAAACGTCACTTCAATTCAATAAAACAGATTATTTCTTGACATGTCCGCACAAGGAGTGTTCTTTTGTTGAATTAAATGTGATCTCGCGCTAAGAGCACGCCGTTGTATTCCCGGCAAAATCTCGATTTACAGGCATGCCCTTATTCTCCGGTGTATGAAAGCATTTTGAGGGCCGTGAACGTCAGATTGTATTAGTGTGAAATGTGGATGAAATTAGGCCCTAAAATGGCGCAGTGCAGTGCCCGTCTAAAATGTGCATGTTCGGGAAGCGCAAATTGCTTTGCCACCAGTGGCGTCGCCAGGGGGGGGGGGGGGGGGGGGGGGGGGGGGGGGGGGGGGGGGGGGGGGGGGGGGGGGGGGGGGGCACGTACCCCCCCCCTGGAAAACCTAGTGCCCCCCCCCCGAGTGCCCCCCCCCCATCAAATGCTGGTGCCCCCCTATCCTCTGCAAAATTCTGCGCGTTGTTAAAATCATTACCTCAAAAATAGCAATTTCTTGAGATATCTTCAGATCGAATTTAGCATCAAATGTGGCACCATTTTGCATCTAGTCCATCCTCCGTATGCGAAAATTTTCCAATGGCACCCCCTCCCCTTAGACCCTTCCCTCAGGACGGCGATCCGTATCCACCTAAGTGCCCCCTAAGTGCCCCCCCCCCCTCAAATGCTGCCCCCCCCCCCCCCCCCGTGCCCCCCAGACTGAAAAGTCTGGTGACGCCACTGTTTGCCACTGGTATTGGTTGCTTGCTTGCAGAGTTTTTGAGAACTGCTCGTGCAAACAACGCAGGCGATTCATTCAAAGGTGTTGTTTTCAAAGGTTGAATGCACACTCACGTCAAAGTTTGTGCCAAGTTTGAAGTTTGAAGTTGTTTGGGCGAGTGGTTCTCGACGAGTGGTTCTGCAAAAATAGCGCAGATATTCACCCTTACTGGACAATGGTATCGCCATGTAGTAAGGTTGCTCAGTCGACCGCCTACTAAAAATAATGTGCCCGTGCAGCCACCACGAACTTGTGCATACGGAAACATGGCATGCAGTGCTATTCACCCGTACTGGACAATGGTATCGCCCCACAATGCACGCGCGCGTGCCCGCGTCCTTTTTGCATTGTTTGTATCATATTGAGCGGGCGGCAATTGAGCGTACGTAGTTCCATAACCATACGCACAATGCGCAACGCGCGCAGGCGCCAGTTGTGGGGCCTTATGACGTCACTGATGGTAAATTAACATCACAATGATATCAAATATTCAAAAAACATGGTTTTAACAACACTGAAATTATTATTACGTGTGGTGATAATGCAGTCATGCACATGGTTAGAACAAATTATGCGTGCGGACTGAACTACAAAGGAAAACATCTTAGGAAAAATTGGGAGTAATTCATAAGATGTCGGCGGCGACTGCCACAGCGCACGCCATTGCAGTCAATACAAGGAGAAGGTATATGTTTTTCGTTTATTTCTTTACAGCTGAGGTTTTTTTTAGGCCTTTCTATACAAGGCGAACCATTCTTCAAAAACAATCGGCAAAATGACAAACGGTCCTCACCTAGAAAAAAAACCGGCACAATAAATGTCAATTTAAATGTTTAAATTTTAAAAGGAGAAGAACATTGGCCAACAAAAGCGAGATGAAAAGTCTTCCACTGGCATTTATTTAGAACTTTAAATTGCTGTGTGGCCTCTGGAAGTATACTTCACTGCGCGTGGGGTGTTAAATGAGACACAAATCTTGAGACATAATTCTTGAGACAAAGGCCTATGTAAGACGTAATGAAGAGCGACTATACACTGTACAAAACTCAGGTACTGTAATGTCATACAGTATTCCTGTGTAGAAAAGTTGATAGAGACAGTACATTATAGTGTTACAAGGGCACCGTTGTTACTCATTACTTTCTCATGCCAATCGACACAACATTTGGTGTTATTTCTGACAGGGTTTTGGGGGACGTTAACCCAGACTGGCGTCACGATGTCAGTAACTACGCCACAGATTTCACCAAGAAACCCATGGCAAGCCAAGCGGGTCGGGTCAGTCTACCCATCCCGGACAATCGCAAGAATAACCCCCATCCCGCTCACCTTGCGCACTTGAGAAGACTCTCAAATGAGGTAAAGAGCGGACAAATTCTATTTTACTCCTGCTCATCAAGCCCATTGCCAAGACCATTGCCAAGACTCGATGTTGTCATTTCAGCGCAACGGACATATTGACCAACAAACACTGCAAAGTGCCTTGATCAAGGACGCACGCACCTCGAACCCTGTTTGTCGGGCCAGTAACATTATTTAGGCAACCTTTCCCTGGGGATTACAGATATTTCCAAGTTCGGCATTACTTTCGTTGACCATCGAGTAGGGCGAAACATTTAAAACACAAGTACCCATTTTACCCCTGGCTGCGTGAAGCAATTACTGCGAAGTATCTTGCCCAAGGACATACGCACCTCAAACCCTGCTCCTCATGTCTGTTAACATTCCAAAGACCACCTCGGCTCCCTGCAGAGATGCACACCAGGACACAACTGACGTTGCCATTTCGTTTAATGCAACATGCGATAACAAAACAAAGCGATTGAAACACAGCCATCTTTGCCCTCACAGCTGCCCGTATCTTTGGCTTGAGAAGCAATTAATGCAAATTGTCTTGCTCAAGGACACATGGACCATGACCCACATGGAGGACTCAAAACCCAACTTCGCAGAATGACGTATTACTCACAAAATCTTCAACTCAAATGATGCATATCATGAAATGGTATACAAATATTGAGTGGCTCAGCGTGGAATGGGAGGAATATTATCGCAAGGTAAAATCTGGACTTTTTCCATTTCAGGAGGCGAAGCCGAGTGAAATGGAAAAGTCCAGATTTTACAGAGCGATGATATCCTCCCATTTCACAATTTAAAGCCACTCAATATTTGTTTTATATAACTGACATATAGATCCTTGTCATTTGATATTTGAACTTTTATTTCAATACAAACCTGGAGGAAAATGTATTTCTCTCTTCCAAACCACCCCTTCACGAAAATGTTTGAACCCAGATCTGTAGCGCTGGCTCTTTGGAACAATACGCGCTACGCGCAGCGCTGAACGCGTACACCAGCATGCATTTGCACACAAATGGCGCGTCATGATCCTAACTGTTGAATAGTATACAAATATTGAATGCTTCGAGTGGTGTTGTATACAAATATAACATGGTTTGAGGGTGGACAGTCGATATTCGCTCCCCGAGGTATTGGAAGTTGACAAACTAGTTCCCGAGGCGAAGCCGAGGGAACTAGTTTGTCAACTTCCAATACCGAGGGGAGCTAATATCGACTGTCAACCCCCCAAAAAACATGTTATATTTGTTTTACTATACCTCGTTCATATTCAGTTGCGAACCGCGCACACCAGCATGCATTTGCACAAAAATACCGCGCCGTAGAAATAGTACTTTGGTTGCTATGCGCATAGTACTTTGGCCGTGCACAGAAAGATAGCAAAATTAGAAAGTAACATGTGACTCGCTCTCGGCCAATCAAGACACAGAATCTGTGGGTGAGGTGTTATAATATTTCCCATTCCCCATGGGCGGATAGTACTTTTTGAGGCTCGGCATGAATGGGAGCAATAACGAATGCCACTTCCACCAATCAAATGACAAGGATCTGTGTCGGTTACATAATAGTAAATGTGTGTTGGGTAATATCAAATATTGGGATATGATTTGTTGTTCCACAAAAGCCCGTGTGCACAGTCAAGACAGTCATCGCACAGTCTGACGATGAGGGCGCCACACATACCATGACCTCTTCCATGAGGACACATTATCCAATCAGGGAGGGTCACGCGCGCATGGTCAGATCGACGCGCTTTGGGTGTAATCCTTCAAAGAAGGTGGCCGCATGTGGCATTGGTGAGTACACATTCATTACAATACACTGAGCTGGCGAATGTCAAATTGGCACTGAAACCAAGGGCCATACATGGTACTGTCTTTTGTTGAGAGGATTAAATTAAGGAGAATACACGACAAAATGTGGATTCGTAATTCGTAAATTAAGAATCCATACTTGCGAGTGTAAAGGGGCCGGGTTATTTTGACCATCTCTCAGCCGGGGGGGGGGGGGGAGGGGGCGGATTCGGCCCCCCCCCCAAGATCTCGGCCATCGAGTGACGAAAAATTTTGAAACTCGATACATGCATAGAGCAACTCTTCCTTGACATACTCAAGAAATTTCATGACTATAGGTCAAAGGGTTTTGGAATTATGGCTAATTAATTATTCATATGTATGAATGGCAATTCTGCTCTGTGTACACGACGTATATGCGAAAATTCAGTTTTCACGGCGCGTAGCGCCGGAAAATTTTTCGCTACGCGGCAACCCGTGGTCCGATTTTTATGTTTTTGGTATCAAAAGATGCGCAAAGCTCGAGGCTCAAAAGTCATAACAGCTCGGGTCGCGAAATTTTTTTTTTAGAGGCTATCACGGAAAATGTTGAGGGGGGGGGGGCGGATTCCGCCCCCCGGCCCTTTTAGGGTTAAACCATTGCGTCAACAGAAGTATCGGAAAGAATGTTGCAACCTGACGCCACTTTTTTCTTCATATATCATCACAATGTAGGTCATTCGTTGCAAAAAATGATGATAAGACATGAATCTGGGACTGAGAAATGTTTCCAAATTTATTAGGAAATGCTTGAAATGACTCTCCATAGAATTCGTACACAATGTCGTCAGGTTGCAACATTTCTCCCTGGCTTGTTTAGCGTGTGTATCGCCACCACCGTACAACCAAGTCATTTTGTGTACATAGGCTCCTTACGTCAAAATGGATAGTTCAGACGACGATTTCTTTCTGACCAAAAGTAGAGAATCTGACAGTGAAGATGCAATTTTCGGAAAGCAAATTTTCACGCAGACGGTCCTATTCAGGCTCATTATGGAGAACAATTGTCTGAGGTGTTCAAAGTGTGGATTCGTAATTCCGAATCCACACTTTACTAAAGATTGGTCGTTCCGATCCACACTCTGTGACCAGTGTAAGAGATTCATAGATCTGAATCCACACTTTTAACAATATTGTGACGTCATAGCAATGGTTTTAAGAAAAAGTCCTCAGTTCATACAATGGCTTAGCATTAAGAGCGTGGGTTTCAATACTAATTTGAAATGTGTCTATAGACATGAAATGTTAACCTATTTTGCTCTTCTCCGTATCGAAACTGATGATCGAGGCTCTCCTTGTATTCACATGAACAGCTATGAAGACCTTTTTCATGCTGCCACCATTTTAGTCATGTTCCCATGTATCCAATAACAATACTGAATTGTAATGTTTTTCTGCAAAACAGGAATCAGACTATTTTTCCTTCCAACCTCGTTTTGGTTACGATGATTTAAATGGGAAAAAATCAAATTGGCCGCCGACAACATCATAATGGTGATAATGATAATCGTCAAACAACTTATGAAATTATGATACTATGACGTAATAAGACAGCGCGATGAATGTAGGCCTCAATGTCTCTATCGTTACGATGACTTGACAGTCAAAACCAATGAATTAACAAAAAAGCACAAGTAAAGAAGAAATCAAAAGAATATTGCAACATTCACTTTCCATTATGTTTTCCCCCTTTTTCTGAAGTGCCGAGTACCCCGGAGCCCGAGCTGGAAACAGAACGACTTTTGCCGGCATGCTACAAGGTACCCGACCAATCCAATAATAAATGAAAAGGAGCGATTTAACTGGGCCACTGATACAATTTCGCTGTGCATTATGGGAACAAGGTGACACCTATGTGCACACATTTGGGGGTATTTTTTTGCGAGCATAACGATAACTACGAGACGCGATATGTTTCACGCGGTACTGCCAGCAACTCGTAGCTACGGGGGGGGGGGGGGTCCGCCCCCATGAAAAATATGGGTAGAAATATTTTTACAATAATGTCGGTGATAAGTTGAAAAGTTAATCGTCGAAGCGAACGCATGGTGGCGCTCTATAATCAAAATATGCCTGCATGTCTATGGCCTGCATGCAGTTCGTGTGATACACAGTATATCAACGTCTTCACCCATCACCACAATAATTCTCAAGTAGGATATTGTGTCGCATTTTGTTTATAACAGAAAGCTGCGTTTTTACTTCATCGTATGTTCACGCTATGGTCAAATTAAAGGCCTAATAATAACAAGCAATACGCGATGTTGCGTATAGGCCTTGTATTAAATGGGGACAAATAGAAAGAAAAATATACACACATTAAAACGAGAGCTGACTCCACAGTAAATTTTACTGACAAAATGAAACTAGAAACATATATCAATGTTCATGTCATATTTTGTTGTCAACAGCATACTACAATGATGACAACGTCAAGTCCGTTTTCTTATGTGCCACGTCGAAGAAAAATCGTCCCTCATATACAAGGTATCATAGCTATAGGCCTATACTATAAGTGCGAAACAATTTTGGGAGAAAATAATCCAAGAATTTTTTACAACTTCCCATAGAATTTGCGGCAGGTTAATATTTACTTCTTTCTCTTTAATAAACACAAGGCGTAAACATTTTACATTAAATTTGCAATTGGTCGTGAAACCTAAATTGGTGATGCGTTGCTGCCGTGGCGAATTACCTCTAAATTCATCCAGCTCTAAACAATCCCTTGTTGAGTTTATACCAGTCGTGTAGTTTACGACCCCATTTCATATAAGAAAACGAAAAGACAGTGTGTTTTGGGGCTTAATATCTAAACATTTGGCGATGTTACAAGCTGGATAAGTCACTTGATGTGTTTGGAAGCTGAAACACCATGTCGAATATTGCTTAATTTTGTGGAAAGTGGGCAGGGTTTCGATTTATGAAGGGAGCATTAAAGATGTCCTAAACTACACGAAGGCTGAGTTTACCTCAATGTTACAAAGTTAAGACAAACATTAATTCGGCGCGATATGCTGATTTTATATTTAGTTTAATGCCTAGAGTGAACCCCTTTAAAATACGCTAAAAAAACAGTGACGTTTTTCTGACAAACTGGTGGCTGGATATGTAAATGGATGTAACACAAGTTTATTCGAATTTGGTATTTTTGAAGAAACTCTCAAATACTCACTTTGAATTTTCCACGTGCACCACGTTAGAGAATACTTGTTTGATTTTGAGCCCAATTTCTTGACACCACGTTTTTCTCTTAATTTCGGGCTAAATTTCATGACACTAAATTTGTTTACAAGCTGGGGTTCACTAACGGCAAGCATTGTTATCGTGCCAGCATTTAACTGAATGAATTTAATTTGAAGAGGTTTTGCAACACTGTATGAGGAAAATCGGGGGAAACTATTAAAGTTCGCCATGTAAAGGAAGTTCAAGCTACGCATATTGCTGTTTTTGTTTACCTTTTTAGACGAAGGTTTCACACTGAGCGAGCCCCAACCGGGCGATTCCATCCAGGTCGGCAAAAGTTCCCTCCCGCGTCGACCAAGAAGACGACATGTTGAAAGTGCCCCACAGACAACACTCCAGGTAACACAAACCTCCGTGCACAATTACCCCCTCAATTGGTCAAAAACAGAGACTTGAAGGACCGTATATGGCGCAAATATGTTGATGAAGTGACGCAACGTTTGCATTAAAAACCCAGTTGGTTCTAGTCGTATATTAAGCGAGAACACTGATGGTAGGGCGGGTACCAATCGTACCGCCGGCCTGGTGCTCGTTGTTCAGTAAGGCTTTATAGATAGTGAAAATCATGCGGAACCAGTGAAGTGTAAGCGTTCCTTATGTAATGCAAATTCTTTTAAAAATTTGAAATTAGATTGAAACAGTTTAATTTGTTTCTGTTAAACTTTTTTATGACATAAATAACTGTTTGACAACCATATAAAGAAAAATGTGTTCAACCTCGTTTCGAGCAGGCTGTGGTGGGAGCGTTCTGCTCGACACCATGGGGACGAATTTGCGTTTTTTTTCCCGCCCAATTTTGAGCACCGCATGTTTATAGAACCATCGAAAAAGAGAGGGCGCTCTTGCATTAATTCGAGAGCGGGGCTTCAGAGGGAGGGGGAGGGGTGAAACTAAGGTTATCATGAGATGGTGTATCAGTAAGAATCATTTAAGAAAATTTAAAAGACTAAAAGTTTTTTTATTCTGTGTTTAGGTGCGTCATTTCGATGGGGGTGCACCGCCAGATAACACGCGTACTATCACTGGACGCAAGAAGCGATATATTCCCAACATTAAACTCCTTGGAAACGCTACACTGCCGACTTGGATGACCGCTTCCTTCTAAAAGCTTTTTGACAAAAAAAAAACACACAAAACTTGTCTCTTTTTTAATTTTTGTTTCAAACAGTTCCAACGTTTTTCAATTAATTGTTTAGCAACATGTCACTAAGTCAATCAAGAGTGTGCTCTTCGAATGACATAAGATAGAATTTAATTTTTTTTTTCAGAAACAGTATTCATTGATGAAAAAGCGTACTAAAAAGAAGCTGTTGAAAGTTTTCACATAATAAATTTATTCCAACATAAATCCAATTAAATCGCTAAACATGTACTTGGCTTTTTAAATTTATTTTTCATTTTAAAGAACATATGATTTTTGCCAGATACCATTATTGTCTTAGGAAAGATTCAACTTTGATCGGCAGGGCTTTTACTTTTGTGCCCAAATCAGACCACAACTGTTACAAGTTTCCTAATTAAAAAATTTGACAAGCGAAACTGCCACTAAAATGCGTTGTTGTTGTTGTGGTTGTGGTTGTTGTTGTGGTTGTGGTAGTTGTGGTGTTGTGGTCACGGTGGTTGTGGTTGTTGCGGTTGTTGCGGTTGTTGCGGCTGTTGTGGCTTTTGTTGTGGATGTGGTGGTTGTGGTGGTTGTGGCTGTTGTGGCGGTTGTGACGGTTGTGTGGTTGTGGATGTGGTTGTGGTGATGGTTGTGGCTGTTGTGGCGGTTGTGGCGGTTGTGGCTGTTGTGGCTGTTGTGGTTGTCGTGGTTGTCGTGGTTGTTGTTGTTGTTGTTGTTGTGGTTATTGTGTATGTTTATTGTGGTTGTTGTGGTTGTTGTCATATCAGACTGCCTTTGCGCCATTAACTGTGCGTGGTTTCTGCATTGAAACTTAATCGACACTATGACATGGAGTGTTGCTGTATGGAATCTGTCAGGAACGAAAACAAGGGGAATCGATACTACAAAGAAAAGGAAAAAAACGATAGAAGTTGATGTACGTGCCAGCAGGACGTACGCTCCATACTTTTTGCTACTCTCTATTTCTTCATGAAGAGGGCGCCCTACACAAACACTGGTCAGCAACGTTAAAACTTCTGTCAATGCGGATCACAATCTGCCCATTAAGCAAAAATACAACACTAGGCTTTGTGGAGACAATAACTTAAGACCAATACATTACATCGGATTGAAATTGCATCCGATTATTGACCATACAATTTGACACAACCAGTTTGAAAATTGACGTGAACCGTGGAAGAATACATTTAATATGATTTAAAGAAAATAGGACTAAGCGTTTTTAATCACGAAAAATTCATTCCGAAGTTTAATCTCTTTTCACACTCTGTGTGGAGATAATAACTCACGAACAACATATTGCATTTGATTGAAATTGCGTCCAATAATTGGCCACGATATTTGACACAAGATGCTAGAAAATCGACTGAAACCTTGAAATAAGAGAAAAAGAGTACACAACGACAATAACTAACGGCCAACAGTGTGCCAGGACACTCCGTTCTTTTTGCTACTCAGTCTCTATTTCTTCCTGAAGAGGGCGCCCTACACAAACAGGGTCAGGACCATTTCGAGACCTGTCAATGCGGATCACAATCTGCCCATTATAAAGCAAAAATACAACACTCGTTGTGGAGATGATAACTCAAGAACAACATATTGCATCAGATTGAAATTGCGTCCGATTATTAACCATATACAATTTGACACAACCAGTTTGAAATTTGACGTAAACCATGGAAGAGTACATTTGATATGATATAAAGAAAATAGGACAAAGCGTTTTAATCACGAAAAATTCATTGCGAAGTTTAGTCTCTTTTGACACTCTTTGTGGAGACGATAACTCAAGAACAACATATTGCATTTGATTGAAATTGCGTCCAAAATGTGCGAGGGATGAATCAAAGACTCAAACAACAGGTTGTGCAGGCTCTATCTTCACCACAATATTAATTGGGTCAAGTCTTTCCTCGTTCTCATCGTATAGCAGTACGCTCTCACCACTACATACTATGGGATACCAAATCGGAAATAACAATTGCCCTGGGCCGGGGAAAGGTTGTGAAGATAAATCTGATTGTCCCATTTTCGTTTTCCGTGCTATAGCTAGCCTAAGACACAAAACGTTTGGTTTTGATATTCTAAAGAAAACATCTGCGAATATCTTTTAAAAAAATGACCAAATCTTTTGTGTGCCTCCAATGACACCCATAGAACCCTCCCCTCTCCCTCATGGGACCCCAGTTACTCTACTGTTGGCTGTTGAGATGTCCGCTAGTCCTTTCCGAATTAAAATTTACCAGCACGATCGATTGCAGGGGAAAATAGGGATCGTCTTCTTTGGGTGAGAATTTCTTGAAAAGTCTTTGGTCAACCCACCAAAAATTGAAAATAAAATAAAACATCGTTTCGGTTTGCGGTAACACCATGTGGTAATAACTACTGCTTAGAAGATATTAGTTCTGAGAAGAACTTGTCCTGAAGATATTAGTTCTGAGAAGAACTTGTCCAGTAGTTATTACCACATGGTGTTACCGCAAACCGAAACGATACCGATACCCCACCATGCAAAGCCTCAAATCTTATAAAATAAAACATACTGATCGCCATTTCTCTGTGCAGCTTAAATACATGTGAGAGTTCTGAGGGTTATTTTTAAAGAATTTAGAAGTATAGGCATTTAGCACTAGTGTCCATGGGAATTTTAATACACTGTAAGGACACTCCGTATTTTCTTGTCATGGAACATTTTTTTTTTCAAAAAGTGGGCGCACTGTACACAAATACTGCTCACCACGTTCCGACGTCTGGCCATTCGAGATGTAAATACAGTTATTGTGAAAACGGGAACTCAAGATAAACACATTGTATTGCAAGGAAATTTCCTGCAATATTTTGCCATGGTAATTGACACGAAACTCTAGAACATTGACAGGAGCCGCCGAAGAATGAATGTAATACGATTTAAGGAAATTGCAGTATAAATGTCACTCCATATTTTATCGTCATGCAACAATTTCTTACAAAAGAGGGCGCGCTACACAAACACTGCTCACAGATCCGACGTCTGGCCGTTCGTTATGTCAACACGAAAAGGGGCATAGTGGACTACCCTCCCGGGGGAAGAGGGGAAGGAAAGGGGGGAAAAGGAGGGGGAAAGAGAGAAGTAAGAGAAAACGAAGAAAAGTGCTTTTTGTTGACAGAATGGTGTTAAATCGTGAAAAATTCAGTGTAAAACGAGTACTTTTTGGTGTAAATTATTAAAATTTAATGGATTTTAATGCAATGTTAGGTACTTTGTTGCATATATATTGCAAAATTAATGTAAATTATATTTTTGGGGGCGTAAATTGAGGTTAAATCTAATAAATTTAGTGCAAACCAGTAGTTTTAGTTAAATTGATGAAAAGGTTTTTTTTTTTTTTAATTTGGCATAAATATTCATGGGTGTTGTCAGGATTTTTCGGGGGGGGGGGGGCCCTAAAGCAAATATGTCCCCAAAATTCCTTAACTTTTTCATTATATTCTCAATTCATCATTTTTCCGAGCGTGAGAGCATTTGCCCTACCCCCCCCCCCCCCCCATCAAATTAACAGCAAATTAGTGACCCCTACTGTTAATTATTAATATTTCCGAATAAATTATATCTTTGCAATAAGTATAACTTCATAATTATACAGTTTGGGCTGCAAGTTGTCTTTTTGAACACCGCGCTCTTCTATTGGGAACTATTCTGTATATTTTCTATAATCGTATTATGTGTAAAATGGGGGGGGGGGTGTGAATGGACACCAAAAGGTAAAACAGAAGAATTTGTGTAGTGTAATAATACCAAACATTTATTAGTTAATGTGATCTAATATGCAATGTACAAGCATAAAGTAAACCATTGAAAACCATTTTTTTTCAGAGGGTTGCAGACGCCACAAATCGAGAGAAGCAATTTCAACATTTTCAGAAAATCAAAAGTTACATCACAGAACCCCAAAAATAAGGGACAACACAATTTACTGATCAGTTGCAAAAGCCTATGCTTTCAACAGCATGAGATAAGACTGCTATAAGTGTCAATTATAATTATACTATACATAATCTAACTATATTTTTGTGTGTACATGCAAGTTTTAAAACACTTCTTATACACTTTTTAATTACTGATGCACCAATCAAGTAAAAACACTTATTCGGAATAAAATCATTCCCCACTTGCATATTATGGTTCACGTCAAAGAAATCTTGAAATATGACCCTATAAAATGCTCAACTGCAGGCATGACGGGGCTAATAATCGTGGAGAAATCAAGGAAACACCAGTTTCTAGTTTCATGATGAAACTAGAAATGTGTTTGTGGACAAACACTGATCTGTTTCGACGGTTTTAGCAATAACTGCAGTAAAGGAGTTTCATCCAAGTCGAATGAACAAGTACATGAAAATTCTATACATGGTGGTCTAAGTGTCGATCCAATGTAAAAAAACAAATTTTCATGATGTCATGGTGATGTCACACATTCTTCGAAATTTTCTGTATCTATCTACGACCTAATGAACCTTTTGCAACAAGAATTTGGAATTTACCACATTCGGCCTGAATCTCCGGATGGTGGTCTAGGACCGTATTGCTAATTAGAAGAAAATATCAAATTTTCAGCTAGAAATGTGTTTTGTGGACAAGCACTGAGCTGTTTCGACTGTTTTATTAATTGTTTTATTAATAACTGCCTTAAAGGAGTTTCATCCAAGTCGAATGAACATGTAAAGGAGTATTCTACACACCGGTGTATCAAGTGTCAGTCCGATGTAAAAAAAAAAACCTGGCCCAGTCCAATGAAGGCTGCCTCATCTGGAAAGTTGGCGATACAATTGGTTGGAGGGGAGGACTGGAGGATGGCAGGAGACAGAGGGCCTGCTCTCTCCTAGTTCGCTCTCCTGGCGAGAGGGGGGGGGGGGGGCTCTCCTGATGAGAGGGCAGGGGGACAGAGGGCCTGCTCTCTCCTGGTTGGCTCTCCTCGCAAGAGACTGGCTGGCTCACCTGACGAGAAGGTGGTGGGACAGAGGGGCTGCTCTCTCCTGGTTGGCTCTCCTGGCGAGAGGGGGGCTGGCTCACCTGACGGGAGGGTGTGCTTTTCACTTGCTGACTCTTGTGGTGGTCAGTAAATGCATCCACTCCTACTCTTTAGAAACACTGCGGGCATTCAAAAGTTGGTTGGCTTGAATGGACATCCGGTGGCTGGCCTTGACAGACGGCGTGCGGCTTGCCCGGACGCACCACTTGTGGCTGGGGGGGACGCACTGCTTGTGGCTGGCCTGGACGCATCACTTGTGGCTGGCCTGGATGGACCACTTGTGGGTTAGGTTGTAGTATCCTGTACAGAAAATAAAACACCAAAATACGTTTATGACTGAAAAATACACTTTGTCACATTGACATGGAATCTTGTACACCCCTGGTCTGCATTCTGGGTCACACCGATCCTTGTGTGAAGTCAGCAGGTTCTGCATCTTCAGAGGGGCTGTGTGGAAGACTCGAATTCCATGCTTTTGGAGGATGCGTTGGATGTGATGAGAAGTGGTGCCTAAGTAGGGGAGGGTGATGGAACTAGGGACCCTAACTAGTTGGCTTGGGGTATAGGAGACCCTACGGCCGGGAATGGTTCTTGAGTATTGTGTCTTGACTTGGCTGGGCTGGTATCCGTTGTGCTGCAGTGCTGTGGTGATGTGATGGAGTTCTTGAGGTAGGCATTCATCGTCGCAGACGTTGTATGCTCTGTGGATGAGGGCTCGTTTGACAGAGGACTTGATTCTTGGGTGGTGGAAAGAGCTGCTGTGCAGGTAGACACTGAGAGCAAGACATCCGTCTGGCTTTCTGGACACCTCAACGTCAAGAAATGAGATGTTGCGATCTCTTTTTGTTCCATGGTGAACTGGATGCTGCTGTGAAGCTTGTTGAAGTGTTCCAAGAAGAGCTGGAGGTTGTCTTGCCCATGTTGCCAGATGACAAAGGTGTCGTCCACGTACCGGAGCCAAACCTTGGGTTGGTGATCTGCTGTTGCGATGACGGTCTGTTCAAATTCTTCCATGAACAAGTCAGCCAGAAACGGGGATATAGGAGATCCCATGGAAGTTCCAGCCGACTGTTCGAAGAATTTGATTTGTCCCGCCATCTGAAGCTGGATGAGTTGACACATGTGAGGGGCAGATCTTGAAGCTGGTCAGGGGTGAGGTTGGTGCGGTCTTGGAGAGTGGTGTCTGCTTGAAGTCTGTCCTTGGCGATGGTGCAGGTGTCCGAGGTGGGAATGCTGGCGAAGAGGGAGACGACATTAAAGCTGACCATGATGTCGTCCGGCTGGAGGGTGAGGTCTTGGATGAATGCTGCAAACTGGTCGGAGTTCTTGATGTGGTGTTCGGTGTTTGCTACCAAGGGGTGGAGGATCTTTGCAAGATGCCTGGCTGTGATGTATGTAGGACCCCCTCTGGAAGCTACAATGGGATGCAGGGGGACATCCTTCTTGTGGATCTTGGGCTGTCCGAAGAACCTGGGGCACTTGGAGCTAGATGGTCGTAGCTGTCTGTACAGAGGCTGTGGGATGATACTGGAACGCTGAATAGAAAGGAGCTTGCTTTGCAGTCTCCTCTCGATGGATGGCATGGGGTCCTTCCGCAGTTTTAAATTGTTAACCCTTGCTCTATTTGACACTCCAAGGCACTTCAATATTCGCCAAACAAAAGTGCCTACAATTTTTCATTAGGACAATTCTATGAAAAAAATTGAGTCCACTATAGAAACATGAAAAATGATTTGTAAATAACATACCTCATGGTAAGATCAGTTGCAGACGATTCTGCGCCCCATCAGATCTGTGGTCTGGGGGTGTTGTGGCACGGGCAACTCTCAACCTTCTTTAGTTCCATCTCTTACTGCCCAGCTTTTGGCCAATGCCAAATTGGTAGCGACCATTGGCATATTGTCGCATGATATGCCCCCAATATGCATCACCTCTTCCTTTCTTATAGGCATAGCTATAAAGAAACAAACATAAAGACTATGTTATTACTGAATGAAATTATTATTATTATTGTTTAAGACAGTTTAAGAGAGATTTTTAGGCAGATTGAAAATGTATATCTTTCTGTGTAGGCGCTCCTCCAACCTTGCTAACCGCAGAAGGCCTACGTTTTCTATTTGCAGGTCAACTTTTCGTCTAAAAATCTCTCCTAAAGAAAGACCTCATCCAGACATTCCTTACAATGCTGAAATGATTTAAATATCTGAGGTACAAGGAAAGCCCCAAAAATTGTGACTTTTCTGTTTCTAAAATAGCATCACGTCAGGTTGCAACATTCTTTCCAAGGAAAAATGGGAGGCAAGAACTATAATCTAGCATGTCTAGGGGGACTTGTGGGCTAAAGTAAACAAACAGGGGGGGCACACTACCAAGACTGGGAGGGGAGATCTCCAGGGTCTTTTAAATTTCCTATATGAACATGACAAAATAGGACTCACCAAACACGCTGAACACCAACATCACTTCATCTATACGTATGCAGCATGTAGCCGCCCCATCTTAGACATGATGACCTCGCCTCACTTGTGACTTGTGTATAGCCAAATTCTGATGCAGGGATGGAAGGGAGAGGAAATTACTTATACAAGATATTTTCCAAGTTTCAGGTTTTCCATATGTTTGTGCACAGTGCACCCAGCAGGCATCACTTTGTACATAAGCCGTTTTGCGGATACCGCATGCATCTTTGGAATTTGGTGGGGAGTGGGGACATCACAATGAAAATACACGTCCCATCAGGCTCATCTACAGCTGTTGCATGATGGGAATTAGTATTGTCGTTGTTATGCCCTCGAAAATTGTTATGACCCCCCCCCCCCAAAAAGTAATTCAAAGAGGGGCGTACGGTATCCGTGAAACGGAAGTAGTAGTAGTAGTAGTAGTAGGCCTATGACTGAGTCAGCGCTCTAGTAATTTAATAATATAATAATTAATATTATAACTCTATCATTCTATGGTTAAAACATATCTCACCAAGCACACTAGCACCAAATCTAGTAGTAATAGGTTTATCCCTACCAAAAAGTAAAAAAAAAATTGCAACCGGATGCCAATTCCGCGATTGTGTGAAAAATCTATCATGTTTTACTATGGAGAGTCAAGAAAATTTTCCAAGTACATGTGCCGGTATTTCCTAACAAAATTGGAAATGTTTTTCAGTCCCAGATTCAAGTCTTATCATCATTTTGCAATGAATGACCTTCATTGAGAAGATGTATGAAGAAAAAAGTAGCGTCAGGTTGCAACAGTCTTTCCCCAAAAAGTACCAACCATGCGACTGCTGATAATAAAAAAGCATGTACAAGTACAAACGGCAGTATCACCAAAAAAGAGCAGTAAAGTTCATGTCCATTCCATAAAAACAACAGCGATTCACGTTCCCGATATCGTCAATCCCCCAGCTGAAGCTACGCGGTACTACTACGCGCTCACCTTCATTGCGTTATGCGCGCTGATTTACACCGCAGCATTACTTTAATTTCCCTACAAAACATCGCTCTTACCTATCCTAGTCTCAACATCTCTGCATATTAGTAAACCCAAAATTACATCCAACAATAACCCACCGGATAAAAATGAATCCTAATGTATTTGGAAGTGTGAACATTTAGTTAAAATATACGTTCTCTTACCTGAATCACGGAGCAATGGCGGACTCCTGGAGGCCGCCATCTTTTACTCGGGTTAAAGGTCACGTTTGCCGAAATCCGATATCACTTTCCTAACGCCCACTTGTAATTCCTAACCAATTCCTAACCAATTCCTAACCAATTCCTAACGCGCCGTTAGGAAAGCGTTAGGAATTGGTTAGGAATCGGTTAGGAATTATGTTCGGAATGTTCGGAATCGGTATCGAGCGTTAGGAAAGCTGGGTAGTCCGTCCGGCCGCGGGTGGCAACACTGTGAAATTGGGAACTCAAAATAAACACATTGTAATGCAACGATATTTGCCACAAGATGTTAGAAAACCAACTTAATTTTTTGGCCACAGTTCAATTTAATTTAATTTCTGAGATTTGAGATTGCTGGCAGTTTGTCACAAGGACTATCGTTTCGGAGCGAAAAGTGAGGAAAATGGTTTGTTTGTACCGGGACTGCATCCTATCGCCAAGTTTTTCTTTGCTTTGACAAAAGACACTGTTGGGGAATTGTCTAAATCTTCTGTCTAGTTTGTCTATTTTTGATAATAAATCACCTGGCCACCGTTCAATTTAAGGCATTACTTAATTATTGAGATAGTTTGTCGACAAGGACTATCGTTTCAGAGCAAAATCTTGGGAAAATGGTCTTTTTGGACTGGGACTGCATCTTATTGCCAAGTTTCTTCCGTGTTGACACAAGACACTGTTGAGGAAGAGAAAAACAATATTTTGTCTAAATCTTCTGTCTAGTTTGTCTATTTTTCATGATGAATCACCTGGCAACCGGTCAATTTAATGCATTACTTAATTTTTGAGATAGTTTGTCGACAAGGACTATCGTTTCGGAGCAAAAAGTGAGGAAAATGGTCTTTTTGGACTGGGACTGTATCTTATCGCCAAATTTACTCCGTGTTGACAAAAAACACTGTTGAGGAAGAGAAAAACAATATTTTGTCTAAATCTTCTGTCTAGTTTGTCTATTTTTCATGATAAATCACCTTGCCACCGTTCAATTTAATGTGTTGCTTAATTTTTGAGATAAATTGTCGACAAGGACTATCGTTTCAGAGCAAAAAGTGATGAAAATGGTCTGTTTGGACTGGGACTGCATCTTATCGCCAAATTTTCTCCGTGTTGACAAAAGACACTGTTGAGGAAGAGAAAAACAATATTTTGTATAAATCTGTTGTCTAGATTGTCTATTTTTCATGATAAATCACCTGGCCACCGTTTAATTTAATGCATTACTTAATTTTTGAGATAGTTTGTCGTTTCCAAGTATAATCTAGGGAAAATGGTCTGTTTGGACTGGGACTGCATCTTATCGCCAAGTTTTCTCCGTGTTGACACAAGACACTGTTTAGGGAGAGAAAAACAATATTTTGTCTAAATCTTCTGTCTTGTTTGTCTATTTTTAATGATAAATCACCTGGCTACCGTTCAATTTAATGCATTACTTAATTTTTGAGATAGTTTGTCGTTTCCAAGTATAATCTGGGGAAAATGGTCTGTTTGGACTGGGACTGCATCTTATCGCCAAGTTTTCTCCGTGTTGACACAAGACACTGTTGAGGGAGAAAAAACCAATATTTTGGCTAAATCTTCTGTCTTGTTTGTCTATTTTTCATGACCAATCATCTTGCTCACCGTGCTCCAACGTCTGGCCGGTCGAGATGTAAAGACAGTTATTGTGAAAACGGGAACACAGAAAAAAAAAACATTGTATTGCAATGAAATTTCTTGTAATATTTTGCCATGGTATTTGACACGAAACTCTAGAAAATTGGAACTCTAGAAAATCGACAGGAACCGCCAAAGATTGAATGTAATAAAATTTATGGAAATTGCAGTATTATGAAGCTGTTCCGTATTTTATCGTCGTGCAACAATTTCTTACAAAAGAGGGCGCGCTACACAAACACTGCTCAGGCGCGCTACGTCTGGCCATTCGAGTTGTTAAACACAGTTATTGAAAATTGACAGGAACCGCCAAAGAGTGAATGTAATATATTGAAGAAAATTGACTTTTAAGGGTGCACACCTGTAAATAGGCATGCACTTCAACCGAGCTCATGAATAAAAGTTATTCCCCTTAAAACATTCTATATTAGATAGACATGCTTAGGGAATTGAAAAAAAAAATATGGCAGTGAACCTCTGGCCCAGACTTGGGACTTTCAATTACGAGCATTTTGGATGCAACAGAGCTCGAAAGTGGCGCTATTTTTTTCATGTTGTGGAAAGATCGTTTTTCAAAATGACCACTTTTCCGCTTTGGGAAAAATAGGGGTCGTCTTCTTTGGGGGAGAATTTCTCGAAAAGTCAATGGTCAACCCACAAACAAAATTGAAAACAAAATAAAAGATGACATTTTGATCGCCATTTCTCTGTTCAGCTTATACATGTGAGAGCTCTGAGTTTTTTGTAACATGTTTTGTTTGACAATTTCTCTTAATAGTCAAATGGCTTTTGCTATTTATCACGATCAATCAATAGACGATGTTTCAATTCCATACGACAGGTAGCCTACGGCGCATTGTGACCACTATTTTTGTAGCGCCCTCTTACGGAAAATTTTAGTTGGCTTTAATTCGATTTTTTTTGCGCTCAACAAACCAATTTTGTAATGGTTATATTTTATTTTTTTTCGGCACTCTGGCCCTTTAGTGTCTGGTAAAACGAGTGTATTCTTTTTTTTTCTTTTTATCTTCCAGAAAGTTGACTTTAATTCAAATTGTATGTTTCGCGCTTTACACAATACTTTTAATCATTTTTACGATTTTCTATAATAGGTATTTCTTGAGTTAATGTCCTAACAACGAGTTAGTATTTCTTCCTTGAAAGTTGACATTCTTATATTCATTATTAAAAGTCTTCTTTTCCGTAACTGAAGTGCCAAACCTCCACCCCACTGTTAATTGAGAAGGGCGCCCTCGGAAAGTAAGATTTCTACGTCCAACTACAGAGGGCGCCCGTCAAGTTTTCATGCATGATCGAGCAAGAGGAAATAAAAAGAGGTAGACATGAGGAGAAAGTTGAAACTCCTAAAAGTTCAGCAAGAAAGGGAAAGTTTTGTCATCGGTTACGTCAGTGAAAACTTCTAGAGGCAGAAGGTATTCTATGATAGTAAGATCTTCAGTAACCCGAGTAACTTGGGGCCCCAAATTATCGCCTTTTTATTTGTTAACTTTAGTGAATTTCGTTGGGCATAGGCATGATAGGCCTACTTCCGGAAAAAAATCCGGAGTAGGCTTAAGCCAACAGCCAGCGCAGCCGGCAAAAACGAGTAGTTGACAGCGATCGCTCTCTGTGCCTGTTAATCGACCGCCATTCATTGTACACAATTTTTTTTGTGCACAAACCAATAGCAGTCCTGGCCATGCCTGAAAGGTTGTCAAGTTAGCGGTTATTCCTCCTGTTTTCACTGCAATTGTAGGCTGAATCTTCATCGTGGATCGTTTTTTACTTCAAGGACCTGTGTAATGGTTATTCCAGGCAAGTTTGGGGTGAGTTGCAGTTGCAATTAGTGTGTAACGGGGACAAAATTGAACATTTTCCAAATTTTTTTTGCAAATAGGCCTACTACAAGTTTTGAGAAAAATGCGCTCCAGCCCTAGATGACAACCCAATGATAAAACTCAGGGCTGGGTAACTCCAGCTAACTCACCCTCTTTATAGGTAGTCCAAGTAACTTGGACCCAACTTATCGCCTTTTTTTAACATTTTGGACATGGTCTGGCGATAGTGGGGTCCAAGCTAATGCCGCGACTTGGACAACATCATCCTGTCACTGTCCCAAACCAACATTTTCCAACAAAAAACATCAGATTTCACCTTCAAAACGGCCTCCAAATTACTAGATATGCCACCTGAAGTACAAGTAGACATCGATGATTAAGATGGTTGTGCTGTGTAAGTTCGCGGTACGCCTAGGAGTCGCACTCTTCATCAGGAAACAGTCGTCGGCGCGGCGCAGGGGAATCTGCTGTGCATGCAGTGCATTGTGCGCAAGCGCGCCGTCACGACCTTTGCATGAGGTCGAGGTCAGACACCATTACCCAATTGGGAACGCGTACACACAGCGTATCATGCAGTTTTGAACGTGAGCACAACAACGACAACCTAGGCAGAGGGGGTCTTCAAAATTGAACGGAAAATTTCACTTTTCTTCCGGATCGTAAGTAAACTTAAGTACAACCATCTTAATCATCGATGTCTACTTGTACTTCAGGTGGCATGTCTAGTAATTTGGAGGCCGTTTTTAAGGTGAAATCTGATGTTTTTTGTTGGAAAATGTTGGTTTGGGACAGTGACAGGATGATGTTGTCCAAGTCGCGGCATTAGCTTGGACCCCACTATCGCCAGACCATGTCCAAAATGTTAAAAAAAGGCGATAAGTTGGGTCCAAGTTACTCGGACTACTTTATAGGCTAATCAGAAAGTACTGCCTTTTTCAGATGTCTAATTTTTGTGAAATTTCATGTTGAAATTTTGATACGCAAACGTGTGCGGAAAGATTTCCATATACGAAGTTCACTCAACACCCTGTGTATAAACCCTATGAGATTGGACTGAAAAATTGTAAGTGTTTTCTAAGAAAATGCTTGTATTTTCTCACTGCTCAAATTGACTTTGATGACATGAAATTGCTATCTGGGGGCGTGTTAGTCAATACAGAGGAAAATTAGTGAACTTCGTATATGGAAATCTTTCCACGTGTGCAAATGAATCTGGAAATTTCATGAAAAATTTAAAAAAATAAAAAATCGACTAATATTTCTTCAGTTCTTCATTTCTCCTCTCCAAATTAGCACGCCATGCTTTGTACCAACGAAGACAATCAAATTGAACCCATCAAGCTACAGGTAGCTACGCAAATCATGCATGTGCCCAACAGTTCGGTGTACGTATACAGGGCGACAATTAATCAACATGTTGTAAAAAAAAAAAAATCAAATTAATGATTTTAATGCTCGAATAGTCTTTGGGTAACCTCAATATTTTGCTTATATCATCATCTTTAATTTTAGATCTGTTCTATTTTATAAGTTGAACAGAAAATTTAAGATGATGAAATAGCGAAAAAGTTGATGTGTGTCTCGGTCCCTGTGTCTCGAACACCTCATCAGAGAGTTTGTATTTTTCCTGAGTTTCTAGAATTGGGAGCATATATTATCGGGGGTCTTTGGCAGTTTATTTGGTCTGCACCCCTAGCCTTCACCTTTTTCATACTACATGGGGCGAAGCGGGGATGGGGCGAAGCGGGGATGGGGCAAAGCGGGGATGGGGCAAAGCGGGGATGGGGCAAAGCGGGGATGGGGCAAAGCGGGGATGGGTCAAAGAGGGGATGGGGCAAAGCGGGGATGGGGCGAAGCGGGGATGGGGCGAAGCGGGGATGGGGCGAAGCGGGGATGGGGCGAAGCGGGGATGGGGCGAAGCGGGGATGGGGCGAAGCGGGGATGGGGCCAGGCGGGGATGGGGCCAGGCGGGGATGGGGCCAAGCGGGGATGGGGCGAAGCGGGGATGGGGCGAAGCGGGGATGGGGCGAAGCGGGGATGGGGCGAAGCGGGGATGGGGCGAAGCGGGGATGGGGCAAAGCGGGGATGGGTCAAAGCGGGGATGGGGCAAAGCGGGGATGGGGCAAAGCGGGGATGGGGCAAAGCGGGGATGGGGCAAAGCGGGGATGGGGCAAAGCGGGGATGGGGCAAAGCGGGGATGGGGCAAAGCGGGGATGGGGCAAAGCAGGGGTGGGGCGAAGCGGTTAGGGGCGAAGTGAAAATGGGGCGAAGCGTCCGACACGCAAAAAAAAACACACCTGTTGCCGGCTACGTAATGAAATCCCATATAAATGTGATGGAAATACTCGACTACCTCCATATTTAACTTCACACATCCCACCTGTGGTATAAACAGGGAGCGTCCCGTTGCTAGGGGAGCCGAAAAATTAATTAAAAATCAAAATTATTTTGTCAGCAGAAAAGCAACCCAGCTATTAGTATGACTGCTAAATAGCAAAAATATCGTTAAATTTGGTTCCTTCAGAGGTCTAGTTATCCCAAAATCATGGTAATTCGTTCAAGAATGCAGACGGTTTTGAAAAAGCATGTCTCTGATATTTACCAGACTGTTTCCCGGCCACCCTTATAGTCAAAAGGCCAATGGGGTCGGGGAACCAGACAAGAGCTTTAATCATCTACTGAGCATGCGTCAACGTTGGCAAAGCGCACCGCGGCTGTTGCCTGTCATTCCAAAATCTTTGGCGCTCTGTGAAGTGCCCAGATGCAATACGCGGCCACGGATGAAGAGCACACACAAGAGGGGGCGCTTCACTGTAGAGGGCTTCTAAGAATTTTTGGAATGACAGGCAGAGGGCAGAGCTACATGTAGAACAGTTTCTATTAGAAGTTAACAAAACAGTACTGTTCTGGACCACCTTTTCTTCCAAAGGGGGAAATGACAATTGTTGCAAAAAATGAAAAATTGAAAGAACCAAATAAAGGAAAGAGTTACAAACAAGTTGAAGAAAGCAAAACTGCCCTCACCCCAAATCCATGACGTTCCCAATATTAAAAGACCATCGACCGACCACCTGACGAACCAACAGAGCAACAAACCAATTGACTGAATGACAGATTGACAGACTAACCGATCGACCGACTGACAAAGTGACCAACTGTTCGACCGATGGACTGATTGACTGACCAACAGCATCCATTATGTGATTTTACCTGATTGTATTTTGCACTCGCAGGATTATACCGGGTTGGACTACCGAAGCTGTCTGTAACTAAACTGTGACCACATCATCAGCGCTAAATGGCAGAACCACCGGCTAAGAGAGCCCGAAGACAAAATGAGACACAAATTTACCCTGGTCCAAGCACAGCACCAGACAGACAGGCAGCTGCAACCCAAAAATTGGCTGATGGAGAGAGGGATGATCAACAAACGACTCATGGCAGCAGACAGCCTTCCCAGCAGGAACCACCGCCACAACCACCACCGCAACTACAGCCAAGACCGGGTGAGACACAAACTAACCCTGGTCCAAGCACAGCTCCGATCCAACAACTACCGGCTGATGGAGTGAGGGATGATCAACAAACAACTCAGTCTGGCAGCGGACATCCTTCCCAGCAGGAACCAACGCCACAACCACCACCGCAACTACAGCCAAGACCGGGTGAGACACAAACTAACCCTGGTCCAAGCACAGCTCCGATCCAACAACTACCGGCTGATGGAGTGAGGGATGATCAACAAACAACTCAGTCTGGCAGCGGACATCCTTCCCAGCAAGAACCAACGCCACAGCCACCACCGCAACTACAGCCAGGACCGGGTGAGACACATACATTTGTCTGTAAACCCTGCATATTTTGCACTAAATTTAGTCGGGCACCATTTGCATTGACAGTGTTGTAATTTTGTTATTGTGCGTCTGGAAGCCAGAATGAGGGAGCGATGGTCGTGTATCTCAGGGAATCTGTAAATGCATTTTAATTATCACAATATGTAAGGGAGCAGACTAATGACTAGCCTGGCAGCTCATGCACGATGTCGATGTCGCTGTATGGTCTGACATTGTCGTTTTCTCTGATTTTTGTCTTGACTGTCAAAATTTCCTGAAGAATGTTTCTGTCGGTTGAGATCGTATGGGTCAGACTTCTCAAGACTTATGGCCTTACTGAGTCATCTCAAGCTCCACTCTAAAGGACATTTTTGAGAGTTTTAAGGGGATCGAAGTGTCATCTGCACCATATCAGCCGACATTTGAAGAAAAAAAAGTGGGGCAAAAAAAAAAAACCTGCGTCGCCGGACAACTTTTGGGACAAGCTCCATACCAGAAACTGGAGACTTTGTTTTTGTCTTAGGGTTAACGGAGGATTATGTCCTTTTATGTTTCGTGCGATCATTTTTATTTTCAGATAAAGCAGACGCCAACGAGAGCGCAGAGAAACACATGAAACGTAAAGCAGAGGCGACGGTTCTGAAAGATCAGGGGAACCAAGCATTCCAGAAGGGCGATTACACACGAGCCGTTGAGCTCTACACGCAGGGCCTGGAGTGTCTAAAAGACTTTGTGGTGCTGTACACCAACAGGGCACAGGTAAACAAGTCAAGTCAAGTCTGTTACGAGATCTCCGTATTCATGAAAGATCCCCGTATTCATGAAATGACTGAGAATATTTCTATCCCCCCTGGATCAGTCCATTGTAGGTTGCTCCCCAACTAATACCCTTACCCATTTACATGTGTACTCCTGGGTGGTGAGAGGCAAGTGGAGGTGAAGTGGCTTGCCCAAGGACACACCATATGACCAGCAGCTGGATTGGACCCCTTACCCTCTGATCATGAGTCACTATAACCCTAACCACTCCGCCACACTCCCCCAAAGGTAGACAAATGAACAATTGTTGACTGCTGTGATGTGGGATATGACACCTGAGGGGGGCATAGCACCTGCAGGTAAAGCAGAGGGTGCTAAACATGACATAGCCCACATCACAGCAGTCAACAATTGTTTGAAGGTTTTTAACTCGCTCGTGCCAGACATGATATTGAAAAGCTGCAGTATTCTGTTGCGAGTCACATGTACCCTTCACGCAAATGTAATATAGACATTGTGGTGTATATGAGATAATTTGCAACGCGTTGTATTTATATGCAATGCAGGGTTCATGAAGTAAACAACCATTATTGTAGACTGCACATGCTGCCATTCTCAAGGGGGGGGGGGGCCATAACCATTTTTTTTGGGGGGGGGTGGGGAGGGGCCAAGAGGGCTCGATTTTCTGAAAAGGGGAAAGGGATTAAGTATATAGTACTGTGCACTATTTGCACATTGCTGATGGCTTGTGAGAGAGATATGCAACGTTTTAAGTTATTTCCTGAAAAGTTTTCTTAAAAAGAAGGGGAAAAAAAGAAAGTAAAACATATCATTTTGGGAGGGGGCCAACTCATCTTACATGTATGTTTTTGTAGTACTGCACATAAGGCAGACGATTAATCCGAGGCAACACACCTGTTATCCTGTTGAGACACACAACGCTTCGTTGTTCACTATGTGGCAAATTTGAATCCCCTCTTTTCACTTATTCCCCCCCCCCCCCCCCCAGGCTTACAACAAATTGGAAAAGTTTTCAGAGGCAATGGAGGACTGCCGGACTGCCTTGCAGTTGGAACCAAACAACGTCAAGGCATTGGTGCACCTTGGCAAGGCCCAGCAGGGACTGAAGGATTACGAGGCGGCTGTTACGACTTTCCAAGAAATCCTCAAGATTGACGAGAAATACGAGAAAATGGTGGCAGGTGGGTCAGCAGTCTTCAGGCCAAATGCACAAACATGTCATGTGATCATGCTAAATGAGTCATTTGTCGGCCCTTATCGAATTGTGTGAAATTTTGACAAAACCAAAAAACCATTATTATACAAATAACGAATGTTTGTGAGTGCGATGGTAAGAATAATTTCATGAGGTGACAGATTGAATGTTCTATTCCACGAGGCGAAGCCGAGTGGAATAAAACATTCAATCTGTCACCGAATGAAATTATTCTTTCCATCGCACGAACGTAAAACATTCGTTATTTGTTTTATACAACACCTGAATAAATTCTCGTCATTTGATTGGTAAATTATAAACTACAATTTGTTTTGATTTTAAAGATGTTGAACTACCCCTTCACGAAAATGTTTGAAGCCAACGCTGTAGCGCTAGCTCTTTGGAACAATACGCGCTACGCTGAACGCGCACACCAGCATGCATTTTGCACGCAAATACCGCGGCATGGAACAAGCGCAAAGTGAAACGGTAATAACGCATGGGTATAACGCATGGTCGCACCGTGCATTATACCGAATAATAATATGTCACATGATCTACAATTTACCAATCAGATGACGGGGATTTATTCAGGTGTTGTATAAAACTAAATAACATTCAGAGAAATGATCCACAACTCCTAGTCTGTGTAGTCTTCTTGACCATTACCAGATAATAGCTGTCCATGTAGAAGATTTGAAAAATACATTGTCAGGTTTATTCACTGAGCTCTTAAAAGCTCTGTTCAATACTGACTTGACATTCAATTGCCCATAACCAGAATTTGTATTAATCCTAACTCCCTAGGCGTTTTTGCTAGGATACAAACTCAGTCCTTCAAAATCCTCCAACTGCTTTCATGTAAAAATTGCATACAGCCTCAATCCTGCAAAATGCTCTGTTATTTATGTGGTCCTTGGAGGGGTGACCACTGCCTCAATCCTGCAAAATCTTTCAGATATTTTTAAGGGGATAAAGTGTCATCTGCAACATATCAGCGGACATTTGAAGAAAAAAAGTGGGGGAAAAAAACAACCTGCGTCACCGCACAACTTTTGGGGCAAGCTCCATACCAGAAACTGGAGACTTTGTTTTGGTCTTAGGGTTAACGGAGGATTATACTGTAGAAAACTCTGTCCTTTTATGTAATGTGTGATCAACTTTATTTTCAGATAATGTCAAGAGAGCCCAAGAAGCAGACGCCAGCGAGCGTGCAGAGAAGCGTAAAGCAGAGGCGACGGTTCTGAAAGATCAGGGGAACCAAGCATTCAAGAAGAGCGATTACGCACGAGCTGTTGAGCTCTACACGCAGGGCCTGGAACGTCTAAAAGACTTTGTGGTGCTGTACACCAACAGGGCACAGGTAAACAAGGGCACGTTATGGCGCTGTGACCGTAAACATGTTTCTGGTTCGCGGCCACTTTGGCGCTACGGTTACACTGAAATGAAGTCATTGTTTCGACCAAAGTTGAACCGATGTTTCCGGTCGGTTCTCTTACGTTTCAAGATGGTGGAAAGGTAAAGAAGCCTTTCAGACGACGTTACTTTTTACCATAAATGGGGTTTAAATAGTGGGTTTTTACTTTCAATTGGTACGAAAGTTGATACAGAATATCAGGCCTACTCTTTTTAGAACTTTGGGGAAATGCTTTAACAATAACCTCCCACTTTTGCTTTGAATGTTATTGTTAATCATGTCCGGACGCCGCGTGATTTTTTTTGGGGGGAGGCTGTGTGCAGAAACATGACGTCATGAACAATTTTTCGGTCAGTCGTTTTCGCGGTGCACAGGAAACATGTTTCAGGTCACGGCTGTGACGTCAGAAACATGTTCCAGTTCAAGGGCCGTCAAAACATGCTCCAAGTCAAGTCAAGTCGGTTACGAGCCTAGATCTCAGTATTCATGAAATGACTTAGAATATTCCTATTCCCCCTGGATCATTGTAGGTTGCTCCCCAACTAATACCCTTACCCATTTACATGTGTACTCCTGGGTGGAGAGAGGTAAGTGGAGGGGAAGGCTTGTGAGAGAGATACGCAACGTCATGAACGTTTTAATTTATTTCCTGAAAAGTTTTCATATAAAGGGAATAAAAAGAAAGGGAAAAAATCATTTTGGGAGGGGGCCAACTCATCTTACATGTGTGTTTTTGTAGTACTGCACATAAGGCAGACGATTAATCCCAGGCGACACACCTGTTATCCTGTTGAGACACACAACGTTTCGTTGTTCACTATGCGGCAAATTTGAATCCCCTCTTTTCACTTATTCCCCCCCCCCCTCCCCAGGCTTACAACAAATTGGAAAAGTTTACAGAGGCAATGGAGGACTGCCGGACTGCCTTGCAGTTGGAACCAAACAACGTCAAGGCATTGGTGCACCTTGGCAAGGCCCAGCAGGGACTGAAGGATTACGAGGTGGCTGTTACGACTTACCAAGAAATCCTCAAGATTGACAAGAAACACAAGAAAATTGTCGCAGGTGGGTCAGCAGTCTTCAGGCCAAATGCACAAATTTGTCATGCGATCACTTGTTTTTAATTACATTTTTTGAATAGAGCTGCATTTCAGTTTACATTTGGTGAAAACCCCAAGTGAATGCGACCTTCGGTTCAGAAGATATGGGACTTAGAACACAGGCAGATCAGAAAGAAGGAAACAGAGAAATCAAACAGAGAAATCAACGATTAAAAATTAAAGTGTTTATTACACAACAATAAACATGCCTTATTTCAGGTTTTTGACATTAACTCCTTAGCAAAAATGTCACATTTTAAATACTTTATCCTGAAATTTTCTCGGGAAGAAAAAGTTGACATGAAAGAGGACATATGTAGACTTCCGATTTTACAAAAAAGTCAATTTTGAAATTTTCACCCTGACTGAACTATTTTGGGCTTTATCTTAAAATCCTAATTGCCGACAAATGACTCATTTAGCTTGATCGCATCACAAATGTGAATGTGAACGCGAATCTGAAGCTAATTTGAAGTCATTCAGGACACGTATTCAGAGTTGAAATGTTTGCAGATCCACAGTGCATTTATTTGCTGATTATTTTTGTGGATTTTTCATTTTCCAACAATCTCACCCCTGCACTAGGCTACATTGCAGCCGTGAATCTAGCCAAGTCCACAGCCAAGTCTGATATGGAGGCTGAGAGGCTGTTCAATGAGGGCGACGTCAAGGCAATGGGCGTTCATGAGATCGGACTCAGTGAGGGTAAGCAAAAACTCTGCCATAATTTAAGAAATATGCAAATGTAGGTATGTAAATTGAATGTTTCTTATCCCCAAAATGTCCTTTTTTTTAGCATTTCAAATAATCTTGAATTTTGGTTTATCTATAGACCCTTTGTTGGTTGCGCCATGACAGTGGGCAGCAGCCAATTTCCTGAAAAAGTGCGCAGCTTGTGCCATTTGTAAGACTTACGCAACAAATTTGTTGCGCAGCTGCGCAATAAACTTACGATCAATCTTACGAAACTTGGCGTAGCTGCACAATGCTTTGAATAATTGGACGAGGATAAAAGCAGCATTTACGATGGCTGTTTGGGTGTGAATTTTTTCACTCGCGAAACAGTCGTTGGATCACCTCAGCCAGCCATTTTGAAAATCATTTTGTCCATCTTGTATCAACCTTGATAAGTTGTTTAACGAGCTCTATGACAGTCCTGAATTTGAATTATGGTTTGTGGGTTGTTGTGAATAGTCTTAACAAGCCTATTAATTTAAGGGTTGACAGGTCAAAGGTCAAGGTCACTAATATTGCTAAAACAATAAAAAATACATGTATTGTTAGCACCAATGCTTGAGAAATAATTTACTTAGGTAACTTCATGTTTGGTTTGTGGGTTGCTCTTAACGCAAACACAGTAGCAGACAGTCAAGCAGCTCTGACCCAACAACTACCAGATGATCAACAAACGACTCAGTCTGGCAGCAGACAGCCTTCCCAGCAGGAACCAATGCCACAACCAACGCAACAACTACAGCCAAGACCGGGTGAGACACAAACTAACCCTGGTCCAAGCACAGCTCCGACCCAACAACTACCGGCTGATGGAGTGAGGGATGATCAACAAACGACTCAGTCCGGCAGCAGACAGCCTTCCCAGCAGGAACCAATGCAACAACCACCGCCACAACTACAGCCAAGACCGGGTGAGACACAAACTAACCCTGGTCCAAGCACAGCACCAGACAGACAGGCAGCTGCAACCCAACAACTACCGGCTGGTAACGAACAACCTTCCCAGCAGGAACCAACACCACAACCACCGCCGCAACTACAGCCAAGACCGGGGGAGACACAAACTAACCCTTGTCCAAAGACAGCACAAGACAGTCAGGCAGCTGCAACCCAACAACTACCGGCTGGTAACGAACAACCTTCCCAGCAGGAACCAACGCAACAACCACCACCGCAACTACAGCCAAGACCGGGTGAGACACATACATTTGTCCGTCAACCCTGCGTGTTATGACTCCCCTGGCCCTGATATCGGTTCCCTGACAGCATCCTTCCCCTCCATCCTTTGCATTGACGCTATTAGGCACAATATATAGCGTAGCAGAGACCCTGAAACAAGGGGGACCTCACTGCGGACCAGCCCCTGTCACCCCATGACGAATTACTCGGAGCATCCATACTACACTATACCACAACCAATTAGTGACTAATTGAAACACAGATAATCCTTGCCACCTAAAAGAAACAAAGATTCACCCTGTTGAAGTTTGGACCAATATTCAAGTTCCGGTGCGATTCTGCAAATTTCAAATTGGCACTGAAACCAAGAGCCTCAGTACTGAGAGAAATAAAAAGAATACGTCCTTGGACCTGGAAAATGCAAACCGGGATCACTCAGAGAGGATACGGCTTTTTGTAACAAATTTTCAAATGAATGACCAATTACTTGGAGCATCCGTACTACACAATACCACAACCAATTAGTGACTCATTGAAACACAGCACGTAGTCCAATTCTTCTGACAGTTAACGCTTAAATCCTTGCCACCTAAAAGAAATAAAGATTCACTCTGTTGAAGTTTGGACTGATGTTCAACTTTCGGTGTTGCTCAGCAAATTTCAAATTGGCACTGAAGCCAAGAGCCTCAGTACTGAGAGGTAAAAAAGAAAAGGTCCTCGGACCATATGAATAATTAATTAGCCAAAATTCCAAAACCCTTTGACCTATAGGGGCCTAGTCATGAAATTTCTTGGGTACGTTCATATGCAGGTACGTTTATATGCAGTTGTTCTATGCATGTACTTCGTTTCATAATTTTTCGTCACTCAATGATAATGCAGGTACATTTAATATTATTTTCTTTTCAGAAGCAAACTTGGATAAAGAGCACCCTGAAGTTCCAGGTAAGTTATAAAGTACTTTTTAACTTTCCGTTTTGCCGGATAAAACGTTTTATGAGTGGACAAAGGCTGATTGGAGACAAATATGTATTACAAGATGGAATTTTGCGCCAGGGTGATATAAATCAAATTAGGTTTTGCCCTTCACCGACGTTTAAACACTGTACACTCAGTGTGTTACCTCCCGAGTGAAAGTTGGAAAAATCACTCGGGTGGGACTCGAACCCACGACCTCCTGCCTTCTAGTGCAGATGTCTTACCACTCGACCACCGAGCTAAGGGGATCGGCTGGCTGGTTCGAATCTGATGTACATAGCAGCGGGTACTGCATAAACTATTATACTGAGAAGGCAGGAGGTCGTGGGTTCGAGTCCCACCCGAGTGATTTTTCCAACTTTCACTCGGGAGGTAACACACTGAGTATACAGTGTTTAAACGTCGGTGAAGGGCAAAACTTAATTTGAAATATGTATTACGTTTTTCATAATGTCTACACAAGAAAAAACACTGCATGTGCACCAACTTACCACCATGAGTCAGTATTCTTCTCTTTTGATCTGAGACAGAGAAAATCAATGGAATCAGAAAGAAAATTGCATAAGTGTCCAAAGTTGCCGTGCTGAACATAAGTGTAAGCTTTGTTTACAATAAACAGCTGTTAAATGAAGTAATAAACATCACAAAGTTTTTGTACAGAAACGTTGTTTACTGTATTAATTGATTTGTGTCTGTTTGTAGGTATCACTGAACCCGTTCTACGCAAGATCTCTGAGAGGCTTGGCTCTGAATGGCAGAAACTGGCTACACATCTCGGTTTAAGTGCTGCAGAGATCGAGCGCATCATGATGGATGACCCAGGCCAGACGGAGAACCAGATCTTCAACATGCTGGCTGAATGGAGGCGCCAACAGAGGGACGTGTTATGCACAGCTCTGGTGAAGCTCGGCAAAATGGACATAGCCGAAGACATGATAGGTAGGCCTCAAAATGAACCACATCAATCGTTATTTTCGTGACATTAGTAGCCTTGGTACATATGATTGCATGACGAGGCAAAACGCTGTTTTTTATGGCCATCAAAATAGTTACCATAATTTCCTGCGGATAAGACGCGTCTTATCTGACTTTCTAGACCACAAAAACATCGCTGCGCCTTATCTACAGGTGCGCCTTATCTGGTGTCGCTTGAGTTCAAAGTGACGGTCTTTGTGTGAAGAATTCTTCAATGCCGCAATCAATAATGCGGTCAACCAAGGCTCAACTCTCCAGACATTGTGACCGTATTTTCATTCCAACAATGCCGCGATGTGTTGATCCCCCATGATCGTGCTTTCATTCCAACAATGCCGCAATACGTTGATCCCCCTTAGTGATCGTGCTTTCGTTCCAACAATGCCGTCATACAAACGTTTTTCTTTGTGGCCGTTTTTTCATTCCGAAAATGCTGCAATCAGAATTACTTAAACGTTTGGAAATCGCATTCACTCAAGTTCTATTGTGTGAACGTTGAGGGTGTTTATTGTACAGGATATCTTTGAAGTCTGCTTTAGACTTAGGATAATATGAAGTACTAATGTCAGCATGACAATCGGCATCATTTTGAAACCGGAGTCAACAAGGTTCCTCCATTCACCGCGTTTTGGTGTTGCTCAAAGGTGTGCGGTTGTTTTTTTTCTGCAAGCCTGAAGATCAAGATGAAAACAGTGCGAGTCGGTAAAAGCGGCTCAGGAAAGCGTACTTCCGGCCCGAGCGCCATGTTATGCATACAGAGACCGCACGAACCTCAGTGCACGTGTGGCCGAACATTTTGTAGAAACACGCTGCGCTGTATCATCAAGTCCGAGCGGTAAAATCTCGTTAAAATATATATTTCAACGGACAAATACATACACAGAGAAGAGAGATCATGTTCTGAGAATTAATTTGCGGAAATTCTCTTTCTCCACCGATGTATGTTATTTTCTACGATCCAAATTCGTCCTGATACGCTACTGTAGTCATGCACGGAACATCATGGTCCGGTACCGTACGTAGGCCGTAGTCACTGGTTCCTGGCCAACATCATAGCTTCGATTCTGTAAGCATGCGATGGGAACCAACGAATACTGATGGCACTGCTGCTGCACGGAACATCGTACAGCGGCATGGCTTCGACGACGTGCATCACAAATGCGTCAGAATTACAGGCCTTTTCGTCAAGATTTAGCGTGTCAAGATGAAATAATATCGTGTAAACGATTATGTTGTGCATGCAAATGGCGTGTGTAATATTACTGTGCGTATCGGCGGCTGAAAATGTGATCGGCAATTTGTTTTCTGTGTACGGTGAGTAATTATTTATACTGACACTGTGACAGCTCGGTTACTTCTCCCACGCGGTCTGGGTAAATTTTCCCGTGTCGAAAGTCCAAGTGCGGACAGTGGTCACATTTGACCATTTCTCATTTTACTATCGTCTCGGTAAAACCTTCCAAAAAAAAAGTCCAGTGCGGACACGGCTTAATTCATCCTCCGAATAGTGTGATCGTTCTAAGGCAACACAATGGCCCCTTTGTGGCGATGTACCGACACCGGGTGACGCCTAGTGTTCTTCTGTGTGCGGTCAAACATGCGTCTATGCGGTGGTGCGCCTTATCTGTTGGCGTTTGAATTTTTTGGGGTGATTTTAGGGACCTGCGCCTTATCCGCCGCGCGCCTTATCCGCAGGAAATTACGGTAAGTGTGCTTCAGGAAGCCATGGAGAAACTGTATTACTTTACCTACGATATACCTGAAAATAATAAAACACATTTGTTACTGTCTGTTTAAGGCCTGAGTCTCCTTTATTATTAACCAAATTTTGGTCCTAAGGACATTTGAAAGGGAAAACCAAATATTTTTCAAATTAAAAAAAAAATTGTGATGTACGTAGATTTCAATAGGCGTAAACGATCATTAACCGTATTGACATCAATTTTGAACAATTTTGACCTGGATGATTCATTTTTTTTAGCCCTAAAAATTGTCATCACCCTACACGTGACCTTGTTAACACCTGTGCACTTGCTAACCCTTTTCGTTTTAGTGACTGTTCTTATTGCCTAGTATACATATATGTGTCTAAAAAATTTTTTTTTATAATTCGTTGCCATACTCATTACAAAGGCATTTCTAGAAAGGTTGAAATGTTTTTGCTTCCTCGGTGATCGAGTTAATGGTTGGGATAGCATGAGACTGGGATTGTACTGGGTGAACCCCCCCCCCAAAAAAAAATGCAACCCTGAAACATTTGCCTTTAAAAAAAAGGATTGATTGATTTTTTTGGTGTGTATCAGATTAAAGCTGAGAGCTTTTTCTTTAAAATACTGAAAACAATCATGAAAATAGCACTTTGGTTTGCTGAAGAATGCCAATTATGTAAAAGTAGTCGTTTTTCATCCAGTACAAATATACTTCAAACAGTGAAACATTTTACTGTAAGCCTACTGTGCAATTATCCTTCATTTGTGCCATGTCTTCAATTTTTGACATATTTATGATGCTGAAAAGGTTTAAAATAGGACTGAAAGGGATGAGATACCTGTTCAGGTGGGAAATAAAAGGTATTTCCATCAAATTCATTTGTACTCTTGTCATATTATGTGCTGTGTTGTTTGTAAGGATTAGGACATGCACAAATAGGTACATTGAAAATCCCTTACTGTGGTAATTTTTTGTGTACAGGATGAAAAATGACTGATTGTTTCAGAATTTAAAAGACAAAGCTCTCAGCTTTAATTTGATACCCAAAACATAAAAACCCACCATCCAAATCCACAAAATCCATCTCTTTTAGCACCTATTTTTTTTTGAAAGGCAAATGTTTTTAGGGTTGCATTTTTTTGGTGTCACCCTGTATAATTCTCATGTTTAGCCTGATCTTAAAGATCTTCTGTTTAGCCCTATCTTAACATTATAATAGCCTCATCTTTTTTTTAAATGGCAAGGATTAACACTTAATTAGATTGAAATTTAAACACACAGTCGGAAGAACCATTGCAAGGTATTGACCATTCCCAGCACGCTATCTCTATACGCAATGAGTCCCATTTAATGGTGAATCACGGTGCTAGTTATTGTACCAAGCAACTGGCCCATTAACTGCCAGTTACTGCTTTTACATTTGAAGCCACTAGAGATCTTGTGGTAATAATTGTTTTTGCCGTATAAATTGATTCGTGTCTGTAAGCAGATTTCAGTGACCCCGTTCTACGCAAGATCTCTGAGAGGCTTGGCTCCAAATGGCAGAAGCTGGCTACACATCTCGGTTTAAGCGCTGCAGAGATCGAGCGCATCGTGATGGATGACCCAGGCCAGACGGAGAACCAGATCTTAAACATGCTGATCGAATGGAGGCGCAAACAGAGAGAAGTGTTATGCACAGCTCTGATGGAGATCGGTAGAACGAACATTGCCGAAGACCTGATAGGTAGGTATCAAAATTAACCACATCAATTGTTTTTTTCATGACATTAGTAGCCTTGATAATATGATACATATGACGAGGCAGAACATTGTTTTCTATGGCCATCAAAATAGCTAGGTGTGCTTAGTTTATAAGGAACCCATGGAGAAACTGTATTACTTTATCTATGGTGTACCTGAAATTAAAGGCGCCATGACATGCATTTTACTTGGTAACATATTTTGTGCACAGAGCTGGTCCTCTTAAATGTATAAAAACTATTTGACATCCCTTTCGGTTAAATTCGGTGAAAAGTGCACTTCTCTAAACATTGATAATGTTCCATGCTTTTCATGACAACTGAGGACGCTGTTGCTGTGATGTCATTTCAGGAAGACTCTGTTAAATTTATAGGTTTTCTGTTCAAACTGTGAACCCAATATTTGGTCATTAAATACATTTGTATGGAAACTCTGTTCATTGGCCTCCTGCCATGTACTGAAACATCAAAAAATCACCAAAGGAAACAAAATTGACAACAGCAAAATATCCCTAATTCTGGCAAATCATGGTGCTGAAATAGCTGTAATAATGAGGTTTCTGCCTCAGTGCAATGACATCATACTTTTGCTCATGAATGTGTAAATGTTCATAGCATAAAAACCAAAACGGCACCGAAATGCCCTTAAAAAAAGCACAATGAAAATTGAAAGTAACTTAAAATGGGACACAAAGGTGCCTTTTCAAGAATTGCATTAAAATAATTACATTACATGGGCCCTTTAATGAAACACTTTTAATAACATGAATTACCGTCTGTTTAAGGCTCACCACTCCTTTATTATTAACCAACTTTCGGTCCTAAGAACATTTGAAGGGGAATCATCCCCCCCCCCATTTTTTTTTAGGATATGTACATTTCAATATATGAATATCCTTACTGACATTATGTTTGAATAATTTTGACCAGAACGATTCATGTTTATCAGCCCTATAAAAATAGTCTTGACCCTACACCTGACCTTATGAACACCTATTGCTGTGTATCAGATTTGTCTTAATATTTTATAATTAGATGCCGTACTCATTACAAAGGTGTTTCTAGTAAGGTTGAAATCTTTTTGGTTCCTCACTGATAGACTTAACGGTTGGGATAGCATGAGATATATCTGGGATTGTATAATTCTCATGTTTAGCCCGATCTTTATAACGATCATAAAATACAAGATACAAGAAACAAGTTTTTCACAGAAATGTTCTTTACTGTATTAGATAATTTGTGTCCGTTTGCAGGTATCAGTGATCTTGATCTACGTATGATCTCTAACAAGCTTGGCTCTGAATGGCGGAAGCTGGCTACACATCTCGGTTTACGCCCTGCAACAATCGACCGTATCGTGATGGATAACCCAGGCCAGACAGAGAACCAGATCTTCAGCATGCTGGTCAAATGGAGGCGCCAACAATCCACTAGCACAGATCAGAGGGACGTGTTATGCACAGCTCTGATGGAGATCAGCAGAAGGGACATTGTTGAAGACCTGATAGGTAGGTATCAGAATGAACCACATCAATCGTTATTTTCATGACATTAGTAGCCGTGGTACATATGATTGAATGAGGAGGCAAAACATCCTTTTTTCTTGCCGTTAAAAAAGTGAGTTGTGTTGAATTTACTTTATCTACGGAATACCAAAAATCACATGAAAAATTTTGTTATTAATCCTTAACCAGAGGCTCAAGTGGGAGGAGCTAAAGAACAGAACAGGCAGAGAAGAACTACATCATCTGAAAGACAGGGACAGGGAGATGTTGGTCATCGTGACAAATCTCACCAAGAAGTTCAAGAAAGAGGGGCTAAAGAACAAAGCAAGCTGAAAAGCACCTCATCATCTGAGGGACAGAGACAAAATCAGCAAGAGGCAGGAGGAACACATCCGAACGTTCAGAAAGAGACTTTGCAATCATCCGAGGAGCATGGACTGAAAGGGTCAACAGACCATAAACCAGCTTATGCACAAGTGGGTGTTACACCAAGAAATCAGTCAGAGATACGAGAGACAGCGGTAAAAGAAATGACATCACAAGACCAACAGCTAATGCAGGGTCCAAAGTCAGTTCAAGACATCGTACCTGTAGGACAAACCTCATCCCGATCACCTGCTGTACTCAGACATGGACCTGCGCAACTAGTTTCCGTTGATTCCATGAGTTTCAGTGGCGAAAATTCTCCTGTCTTCTTGGGAGCGGTTAACCAACCGACTTTTACCTTGAACGTTCAAAGCTTGAAGGTTACAGAAAAAAGTTCAGGTATGTTCCAAATATCAATGTGTCATTTCTCTCTCACTCGCTTCCTTCCTAGGCTTTTATTCTCTGTTGCTTTTATCATACATACAACCAGAAAGCCAGATACTCAGTAGCCAGCCAATCACTCAATAGCGAGATATGCGTAAAAACGTGTATCACCCTAATGTAATAAAACGATCAGATGTCCAAATTGTCAAACAATGACAGTGAAAAGAGTAAAATATATGGTACTATACGTACTAGCAATAGATGAAATTGAAACAAAATATGCGTCAGATAAATATGTATAAAGAACAAATTTTTGTTTATGTAAACGCACTTCAACCGGCTTCTTGATTTGACTTTGAGGCCTGTTGGTGTTTCTGGCTCGGGTCAAAACCACATTCTGAACCCTCAGTATATAGATTACAAGCTCAACTTAAACTGAGGCTGATGAAAAATCAGAATGCAGTTTAGACACCTCAAAATGAACATGCAATTCATTGCTGAGTGGGCCGACATCATATATTGATGTTGGCCCAGTCGGAAAGAATCGTGAATTCATTTTGAGTTTTCATAAACTGCACTCTGATTTCTTATCTTTTTTCCCTCTACACCCAAAAACAATATGTCGGCAATTAAAATGGCAAAATTGGCGCGGCCTCAGCCATAATTTATACAAATTCGGTTTAATCCATGCATAATGAAAAAGAGAAACAGATTTGAAGCGGTCCCCTGGTATACGACTACTAACACTTTAGAGAGTATTTAAAAACGAAGTCCAAGTGTCTCTCCTACGGGATGTAGGGTTGCTAGGAAGCACAACCCACTCCACTTTTACACACAGAGTCCATGGCCTTTGTTATATCAAAGTACTTTTGATAATGAAGACGTGTCACCTGATATCTCCCCCCCCCCCCTTGCAGGGTTTCCAAAAGTGTCAATAGCAACAGACGTAACAAGGCAGGGTGGCGAGGACCGTGGCATGAATGATGTTCTCCGGATAGCCCTGACTACCTTACATAGAACGGAGGGAAAGGATTACGTCCTTGAGCAAATCTCAGCTTTCCTGAACTCATGTGACGGAGAGCTTGAGGAAGTAATACCTGGGTCTGTGACATTTGTTGTTCGCTTCAAGAGTCGGGAGGGTCTGAACAAACTCTGGAGTATGTACACCACTGGAGAACTCGCCAAGAAACTGACAGAGATTCTCATCACAGTTCTCATCACAGATGAACTGACTACAGAAGATAAGAGTGACTTGGCTATCAAGGCGACTATACCAGAAAGCGACTACGATCGGGCCTGCAAATTCTTTGAAGAATTGGAAAAGGATCAGCAGAAAGGTAGCCAAATGCTGTAAAATTAAAACTGCAATCTGACTCCTTTTCTAATTTATGTTTAAAAATAACTCTTTCATTGTCGGCATTACTTTTTTAACAGATGAAGAGGACTCAAGCAGTATGGAAGAGGTACAGCATAAACAACTTGGAGAAAGCAGCACAGCAACAAGGGCTTCCAGTAGTGATCCAACCGAATACGCTGAAGACAGCTATGAAGAGAAAGTGATGAAGACATCGTTTATAACAACAGGAGGTATAGATAATCACAAATGGGTGAATGGTTAAATAGTCCCAAAATATAACGTTAAAGCTGGCGATGAGACAGAGGAAAGGGTATTATATGAATATATATTTCTTGAAAACAAGGGAGGGCGATCCCATGAAATTGTTGAGCAACAATCGGTTCTGTTTGGAAAACATTGCATATGGTTGGGCAATTAGCTCCAATCCCAGGCTAAACAAAGTTGTAACTGTATTCTGATCTGAGGCACAATCAGTAGGATCTGAAGGAAACTTCATTAGGTTTTTTTTCGCAGAAGCTTCCTTTGCCATATTAATTGATACGTGTCTGTTTGCAGGTATTGGTGACCCTGATCTATACAAGATCTCTGCGATGTTTGGCTCTGAATGGCAGAAGCTGGCTACACATCTCGGTTTAAGCGCTGCTGAGATCGACCGCATCGAGATGGCTGACCCAGGCCAGACAGAGAACCAGATCTTCAACATGCTGGTCAAATGGAGGGGAAAACAGGGGGAGGTGTTATACAAAGTGCTGATGAAAATGGGTAGAACGGATATTGTCGAAGAGCTGATAGGTAGGTATCATTAGACATTAGTAGCCTTGGTACATATGATTGAATGACCAAGCAAAACACCTTTTTTTTTGGCCGTTAAAATAGCTATGTTTAATTTACTTTACATATGGTATTCAAGAAATCACATGAAACATTTGCTAACATGAATTAACTATTTAAGGTGCATGAGTCTTGTATTATCAACTAAATTCTGGTCCTAAGAAAGTTTGAAAGGGGCAAACAAGCAATCGCATTAAAAATAATTTGCATTTTTTTTTTTTTTTTAATATTCATTCTGGACAATGGTATCACCATATAGTTGGGTGTGTGCAGTCAACGTGGCCCACGTGTGCAGCCACACACACAGGCAAAACTATTCTGTGAGACAGAAGCCTGCAAACATTTCTGTATTATGTTTCAAATCCAGGCATGTTTTCACAAAAACCAATCCAAAGTATGTTACTCAATGAGACAATAACATTTCCTCTGATTTATAAATCAAAATTCAAGTCGAAACAACCATTGCAACATAAGGTATAGGCCCTTTCGAGCATGCTATATCCATACACAGTGAGTTCCATTTAATGGCAAATATGCTGTGCTAGTTATTGTACCAAGAAATTAGCCTGTTATCTATATAAATGTTGTAAGAACCTGTTATTATCTGAAACAGCAATGCTTTCACCTTTGAGGTGTAATCGGAACATAATAGATATCTTCTTGTAATAATTATTGTTACCCCATTAATCAATTCGTGTCCGTTTGCAGGTTTCAGTGACCTTATTCTACACAAGATCTCTGGTATGCTTGGCTCTGAATGGCGGAAGCTGGCTACACATCTCGGTTTAAGCGCTGCAGAGATCGAGCGCATCGTGATGGATGACCCATGGCCAGGCCAGACAGAGAACCAGATCTTCAACATGCTGGTCAAATGGAGGTGCCAACAATCCACTAGCACGGATCAGAGGGAAGTGCTTTTCATAGCTTTGAAGCAGATCAAGGGAACAGACACTGCCAAAGATGTGATAGGTAGGTATCAGAATGAACCCTTTCATTTTTTTTTTTCATGACAGTTGTAGCCTTGGTATATATGATTGAATGACGAAGCAAAACACCTTTTCTTCTAAGTAAGATTTGAGGCTTTGCATGGTGGAGATACTAAATAATGAGAGGTTTGTGGAAACACCATGTGTGAATAATTTCTCAACTAAGAGAATGGTTCTAAAAAGAACCAGAGGAATTAACTGTTTTTTTTATCAATTTCCAACGCTGGTCATCCGACAAGCGTTGGAATACTGCCCCCAATTTACCATTTTTAGTTATAGACTAGGCGATATTTCAAATAAAGGGCTCATTTAGGACAAAGAGAGGCATTTTCGAGTAAAGTTGGTAACATAGTTATTTTACCTAATTCGGAGGTGCTGAATCCAAAAATGATGGTTACCAGGCCTTTTTTTGTGGAAATGTGCCTAATTTGCATAAATCTTTAGTACTGTGGTGTTATATATTTGTTCTCATATTTTGGTATATTTTGTATCATTTTATTTCTTGAAAAGTTTGTTTTGGTGATTCTACTTACACTTCCTGACCCCAATAGCATTTTCTTAAGCATATAGGTGACTAAATGATTATGAAGACATAGTAACAAACCAAAATGGCAACTGTTACACCCTAAAGTTACGCGCATTTACCTTGTCTCCAGATATCATCAAGTGACAATTGTACCGAAAAAGTTGCACTTTTGTATTTGTGCAAGGTGAGTGTGAACCATAACTTGCACGTATACAGAAGTGCAACTGTTTTCGGTATCATTTGTCATCAATTGCATAATTTTGTACACATTATCACTGTTTTGGGCCAAATAAAGAGTATGGCTGGATTGCTAAGGAATTTCTGTACTGACAGGTCTTTATTTGAGCGAGAGTGCTCAGTAGTTTTTGAGTTAAACAAAAAAATATTGGAAGGGGGGGCTTTCTTTTTTGGTTGAGTGTATTAACTAATCACTATTTATGTGGATAAATGTAACAAAAAAATATTTAAAAACAGGAACAAAAAAAATTGATAGGTGGTGCGAGGACTTGAAAATATAGACCAGCAGAATGTTCAGCTTTGTTGACTGTAGCTCAAAAGTATAATTGTAATGAATCATCACTTCTGTTCAATGTTCATCACTTCTCAAATAAATTACTCAATATAATTGTAAAAATTAGAAGAAGAACTTGCTAAGTTCGCCATGTCAGGCTACATTAATTTTTAGATTTATATATTCCAGGTCCATCCAGTCAGTAAGCAGTTTGCAGCATTTCTACTTTTTTTCATGTTTTTTTTTCATTATAATTGTATTACTCTTATAGAAATCACCGGACTCCAGGGGCCGGGTACCTTTGAGGATTTACAACAGGAAATTATCGACAACTACAAGCAAACTGCAACAACTATTCCTGCACACCCTATACTGCAGTCATGTCAAGTGGGTACTGAGGAATTTTTTGTACCTCTCCATCTAATAAAGCACATTCCAGGCAAAACAAAATCAGTGAGGTCGGTGAGATTACCAGAAGGAGACACATTGTTAGATATCAATGAGACAATAACTCTCAATTCCTTGGATGATTTGTTAAATCCAGAAGTAGTTAAGGAAATCAAAATTCTTCTTTATGGCGGGGTTGGAACGGGTAAATCAACCCTGTTAGTGAAAGTTGTTAACTCTTGCATCACACTTGGTTCAAAAGCCCTTCGTGGTAGATTCGATCTTGTGCTTTGGATAAAGCTGAGGCAAATGCAGCAATCTAGTTGTGTCTTGGATGCCATATTTGACCAAATTCTAGCTCAAGACACCAAACTGACAAAATCCATAGTGAAAGGGTTTATTGCTGCTCATGAATCACACATTGCTTTGCTGTTGGACGGAGTAGATCAAATTCCATCTCATGTTTTGCAATCTGAGGAGGGCGTGTACAGGGTTCAGGATATCTTACACAACAGAGTCCTTACAAAAAGTTTTGTGCTGGTCACAACCCGACCGCACATGGTTGATTCAATACTCGAGGGTCACCCAACATTTGCCCGGGTGGAGACAACTGGCTTCAATCCACAAGACAGAGATCAGTACATCAGATTAAACCTTCCTGATGATGCTGACATGGGAGAGGCATTGGTTTCATATCTGAAAACCAATCAACATCTATCGGAAATGTCCAAAGTTCCAATCATTTCCCAGATGATGTGCCTTGTTTGGAAGAATCAAAAGTCATTGCCTGAGAGAATTACTGAGCTGTTTACAAAGTTTGCAAAGGTTCTTTTCATTCGCCGCAATGAAGAAATGGGTGATCAGCACATGATGTCCATCATTGATGACTTGGGGCGTGTTGCATTGCAAGGGCTACTAGACTCTAGCGGGGAAAGACTCATGTTCAATGAAACTGAATTGCAGAATTGTCAGTCTTCCTTAGCTGAGGGTTGTCATGTGGGTTTCGTTCAACGTGAAACGTTCACGTGTGGTCTGGATGTAAAGGTGTTGGTCACTTTCCCCCACAAGTCCATCCAAGAATACTTTGCAGCATGTCACCTGGTGAAATTGCTACAAGATGACGAAAACAATTTCCGTCATCAGTTGAAGCAGATTCGAGAACACAATGTTCATGCAATGGAATACCTGCTGAGATTTTGTTGTGGTAGATCAGGAAAGGCTGCTGGTCTCATTCTGGATCACATACAAAAGATGCAAGGTGACGAGATGAAACTGCAGAGATTGGCTCGGTTGCTATTTTTCGAGTCTAGTTCGAAAGAGTTGGCTACCAAACTAGTCAGACCAACTGAGGTATACTGCGAGAGTAACGAAGACCTGAAATCACTGAGCTACTACTTACAGCATGTCACTCCACCACTTAAAGGCACAGGTTTTAAAATAGATGTAAGAAAGCAGGAGCTTACCCTTCTCAGGGGAATTCTTCTGAGTGACAGCATGAAGTCAGATGAGCTGATATATGTTGACTACTTCTTGTCTGAGCAGGAGGAGAAGCTTAGCCTTCTTGAGGAAACACTTGGTGTGGTGGATGTACAGCACCCTGCTCGATTACACATTTTGATTCACATTGAGGCAAAGTCATGGTTTGACGTGGGGCATGTATCACACAGTCTTTTCTGCATGCAGGAACAAATATATGTAGGCAGGCTTGGTTTGGTTATGAACCAACGATCACCGGATGAGGTTGTTGATCTATTGAAGGCACTGGAAGGATGCAGGTTGGGTCTTCTCTCACTGTTTAACATTGACCTGCATGCACAGATGGGAGATGTCAGCCACGTACTGTCATCCCTTACAATCTTGCTGCTCATTGCATGCAGGTTGGTAGATGATGATGTGAAGGACCTGATCAGCATCCTTCCTGCTGGGCATGGTTTAGAAAGGCTTGCCCTTGATGGCAATGCATTCAGTTTGGATGCAGTGAGGGCTCTCACCCATCATCTCCAAGGTCTCCCTAAGTTACGTGGGTTGAGACTTTGTAACATCGGCCTCAGTGCTGAACTCATCAGACAAGTTGTCAGTCAAAACCTCCCTCACCTGAAGGAAACAGAAGAGGGAGAATTCGAAAAGCCTAAATAATCTCCCACCAAGTCATAACTCTCACCCTGTTCCCTATGAATGCACCACGCTCACGAGCCGCATTAAATTGAAACAAGTAGCATGTATCATGGGTCATTTTATGTGAAGTCAGTGCTCTGCAACCCCCCCCCCCCCAAAAAAAAGAATAAGTAAACAAACAACTAACAATCAATAACAAAAAAACTTTATTTTCAGAGGACAATAAGGGGCTCGATAATGAATAAAAAGTCAACAAAAGGGTTTCAATACAAATGGATGTATTCGGAATCCTCTTACATTATGAATACAAATAATATACCCAGCATAGTTCTTCATTCTACTGAACCTCCATCCCCCAAAAAATTCAATCCATCAATTGATCAATCAATCAGTGTGAAAAGTCAATCAACAATTCCTGTACAAAATGATTCATTGAAATCTTCAAACATAATAGCACTGTACTAAGCATTCTGGGTGTCACTTGAAAGTGATATTAAATTGACCTTGTATCTTGGGTGACCTCTGAGTACTATTATAAATCTACAATCTAATTGTCAATTAAACAGGAGAATCCACCTCTCCTTTCCATTTCTTTTGAGAAAATATCTTGAATCGCATCATCTTAGGAAAAAGTTGTGTTAGATGTCTTCAACTTTTATGACAAAGGCCTCCTCCTACCCTGTTATCCGATCAATGTAGTAATATGGCATTCAAACAAACTAATGTGACCACACGCAAATGGCTGCACGACACCCTTCCATAGACCAGTGCTGTGCAAAACTTAGTATACAGAATAATACCCCAAACCTCGGGTACTTTTAAATTGTTTTGCGTTTGCCTTATGTACAAATTCGGAAAATTCTCGCAACTTCACACCTTTCAAACAGATGTTTCTGTTGAGTGTTTGTGCTTCATTCTTTATCAAATCGTTTGGGTAAATTAATGTAAATTACGCATAAAATGACAAAATTTATGTATAGATCACCTTTTGTATAGATCTTTAACCTTGACTGTTTATGTAATATACCTTTAAAGTGGTCCAGTTGTGTAAGGACAGTATAACGTGGATTTTGTTTACTATTCAACTATAGGCCTATGTCCATATTGAGAATTACTAACCAGTGTTCATACTGTCAAACAATTCATGTATAATATATACATGTAGAATGTTGAATTGCCAAATGACACATTTTTGTCAGAGGACAGTCATGTTTGCTCATTCAGGACCAATCGTTGCAATTGTTGTATACGTGAAAATGTTTCTGTGTTTCTGATTATGTTGAAATAGGTACAAGTGGACAATTTGCTTGATTTTATCATTGCAAGCCTCTTCAAAGTATTGATTGACACTAGATTTGTTTGTTCCAAGTATGATCAATATTCTCGTATGAAAACTGACATTTTTGTTTCTAACAGTTTTGATATTTTGCAGTTGCCCAGGTGATAGCAGTCGTTTATAACATGCCCAAATGCAACCATTCAATTTGGTAAAAGTCGTTCTGCAGGAGAGAAAAAGTAGACTTTGAATCAGCGTTTTGATTTATTCACATTGGAAATGTAAACTGAATGTAAGTAATGTTTACTTACATTACTTACATTATGTTGTTGCTGGCATGACACGTGAAAGAAGATTTTGATGAAAATGAGATTTAAACACTGTATTTGCAAAGCCGAACTGATTGCAATTTTAAATGATGGGGATTTTTGTACTCATTAATTTACACATTTAAAGGGATATGGGATGGGATCATTTGCATTTATCCCAAAAGTAACCTACCGAATTGTAATCAAAAAGCTCACTTGGATTAATGATCGTACTGGTACTAAACACCCTGTGAAATTATTCCATCTGGCTTGCTGTCATTAAGAAGAAATCAAGAAATGTAGGTGATTTCCAATGATAAGTCAATTGACTGATTTTTGGAAATAAGAGTTCTATGGACGAAATTGCGTTTAGTGATCAAAAGTTTGTGCATGGATATTTCACTCTTTTCTTGAAAAGTGTAATATCCAAAGCTTCAACATGTTAGGTTTTTAGTATTCTTCTGTGCAACAGTGATGATATTACATGTATTGGAAACGAACAAATTGCATGAAATACAAATGTTCCTATATGCCATTAAGCCATGGTTTACAAACTACATAATTGTGATTTTTTTCTTGTGATCATTAATGTGCAACTCTGTAAGATAAGGTCATCACTCGGGCACGGACTCCAAGTCAGGATATCTGCTGACTTCTGGATAGTTTGGTTTCTGTCATAAAAATAAACCTCAAAGGAGAACTGACTCGGTGCATTATAATAACGTGAAAGTTGAACAAAGAAATTGACTGGAGCTGGTTTGACCCATTGACCTCCGGATTCCTGTTCCGGTACGGTAATCCGGAACGGTCATCCTGCTACAGTCAATTTGTTTATTTAACTTGAAAATATGATTTGAAGGTTTGCATGGTGGAAAGATACTAAGACAAGATAAGTTTGCGGTAGCACCATGTGAATAAATCAGTCAACTTGCATCCTTCTCAGCTGCACTGGTTTGGAGCTTCACCAGTTTGCATCCTTGTCACGCCTCACCGCACCCATCCTTATAACATCTCATCATCGTTGGAATCCCTCATTCTCCTGACGACAGGCAGAGCATACTGTTCGAGACGTTGAGTCCCTCCGGTTCTTTTCAGAACCACACATACTCACAAAAGAGATTTATTCACATGGTGTTACCGCAAACTTATCTTGTCTTAATTTGAAAATAAAAATTAAATATCTGATATTTACACCGTTTGGCGGAAGTAAGTTTATTTGTTAACTATGAGTAGAGATATGTTGGAATTGTAAGTCGGTTGTATTATTTGTTATTGGTGCAGAAACATTTCTGATCTCTTCTTTTGTTTTTCCAGATATTTTGGGCAAAGTTTAAGACGTCCGGGATTGTTATTTGACATTGTGTACTTTGTATGATTATTATCGTGTAATAAATCATTGCATGCAATGACTTGGGTCAATCAAGGAGAAATCTTTGAGGTTAGATGATTGTTGTGTTATGCCTCCATTCCTCCCTCAGTGATGGACCAATCTCCCGTCTCTGAATTCTACAGCTGGGTCACCACTTGGGTTTTGTAATCAGGCATGCAGGCTTCATAATGAGGATATCCAAAGAAATTCCTTAGAAAATATATCAACACAATCACAAATTTACTTCATGCAATTAAAAAAAATGATTAGACAGCTAAATCACTGGTGGATCCAGAAGCATTTATTGTTGGGGGATTAAGAAAGGGGTCACCGACAGGCCAGTTGTTGCCAATTCCTTATGTGGAGGGGCGGGGCTAGATCGCATTTTATGGGAGTGGCACAGTGTTTCCTTTCTTTTCTTTCTTTGTATTATTAAGTGGCAATGGGGATGAATAGACTTCAATTTCGTTTTAAAAACAGTCGTCTTCACTTGTTCCCTGGTGGATTTATCTCAAAAGGCATTTCTGGTGGCCCCCACTTCGGTCTGCAAGACAGCTTCTTTGATTAATTCAAGACGACTTCAAATAAGTTGAAGTTGTCTTGAATTAATCATTGTTTCATTACATTGTTTTGGCGTGGACCTGTTGTGTTTTGCTGTTGTGGGATTAGCGACACCATGGTGACTCTTTATTTGAAAACAAAAAGCCTTTTAAAATATTTTTCTGGCACCCAATGAACACCAAAAAATGGAACATGTAAACAACAAATACCCCCCCCTTCATCCCTTTCATGAATTAACTATACTTGCCGTCTAGACCCCGCTACCAAAAACAACTCCACTTTGTTAAAGAACAGAAATGCGCATTTTGTTTGACCTCCCTTCCATATTCCCTAAAAATATATTTTTGTAGAGTTTATTATCTGTCTCTATTATGGGTTGGAGGTGGTTATCAGAGGACAAGTTTATTTTAGCCGCACAATGGAAAGCCCGCCCTCTATGGCTGAATGTATTAAATAGAGGAATATTAGATATTAAATATATATTGAATAGAGAAATATTAAAATAGAGGAATATAGAAATCGCGGCACTTTTAGAAATTTCGATATGGGCGTCGCGGGGGGGGGGGGGGGGGGGGGTGCAGTTATCACGTGATGAAAGAAAAGACACTGGCACCTGTACTAATTTACATATACATTCCGCTCAGTCCTGGCTATACCAAATTAATGGAAAGGGTGAACCCATCCATCAATACAAAAATAAGGGAACTCAGTTTAAAATAAAATAAAACAAAGCAAACTATTCAGACGATCTTTTCTTAGATACATGTCTCCAATAATGTTTAATAAAAATTGCGAGAATTTAAAAAGATGATAAACAAAAACTGTGAATGAGAAGGGGAAAATACACCCGACTTTTACCCCAAGCTAAAAGGAACTAAAAACTACCCCACAAAATAATGCCGGGTAATTTTCATTGATGAATAAGGCGCCGCACAAATAACTGGTTCGCGTCCCCCAATGCCTTTGAAATCATTGCAATAGTACAGGGACCACGGATTTGTTCACCATCCAATCTCACGTGGTTCGTTGCGCGTTCGTAAATTGGCGGGGCACGTATGGTGGAGGACTTCGAAAAAACGTCAGAACAGTCGAAGTAAGTTTGCCAATTTTGGTCTGAATGTGAACCATTTGGCCTTGGAAAGTTAGGTGGAAGTGACTGAACTACTGTTGATACTTCTGAAGTTGATGCAGTTGAAAACACGGTCCGAAATCCTAAGTTTTTAAAGAAGGAATTCCGTGAGTTATTTTCTCCATTTTCTGAGAATCTGGAAATGGGCGTGGTTTCAGAAATTTGACTGCGGAGGGGGTACCAACGGTTTATATGGAAGGGGGCAGGAGGGGTAAAGGATAAAATAAACATTTGTGACATTTGCAATGCATGCTGGTATTGGATAAAAACAGTAATTTTAATCCCCAGACTTTTTCAAATTTGGCAGTGGGCATGGGCGTCGCGAGGGGGGGGGGGGGGGCAAGGGGGGGCACTTGCCCCCCCCCCCGGAAAAGCAAAAAAAAAAAAAAAAAAAAAAAAGGAAAAAAAGGAAGAAAAAAAAAGAAAAGAAAAAGAGGCGCGAAGACAAAGTGGTGTAAATTTAATGAGTTGGGGGGGGGGGGCAAAATGTCCCTGCCCCCCTCTAAAACTGATAAATCCAGAATGTGTTGAGAAATACAAGCATTTTTTGGCAAAAAAAATTTTTGCCCCCCTCTAGAAAAAATCCTGGCGACGCCCATGGCAGTGGGAGTATATTTAGCCGGCGCCGGCTTTCTTGAAGCAAACGATATTTTGCCAGATAAGCACTGAACATGCACAGTTACATTTTTACTGTGATAGATCTTAGTCTGGTACCGCTACAACATTGTCATTTTGACTTTGTATTCACGAGACGGAATCTGACCATTTTACAATTTCGGACTTTATTTCCCTTTAAACCAAAAGGGGCCGGGGGGGGGGGGGCGGAATCCGCCCCTCCCTCAACATTTTCCGCGATAGCTTCTATGAGCTGTTATGACTTTTTAGCCTCGAGCTTTGCGCATCTTTTGATACCAAACACATAAAAATCAGACCACGGGTTGGCACGTAGCGAAAAATTTTCCGGCGCTATGCGCTGTGAAAACTGAATTTTCGCATATACGTCGTGTACACTGAGCAGAATTTCCATTCATACATTTGAATAATTAATTAGCCATAATTCCAAAACCCTTTGACCTATAGTCATGAAATTTCTTGGGCATGTTTAGGAAGAGTTGCTCTATGCATGTGTTGAGTTTCAAAATTTTTCGTCATTCGATGGCCGAGATCTTAGGGGGGGGGGGGGAATCCCCCCCCACCCGGCTGAGAGATGGTCGAACTATCCCGGCCCCTTTAGGGTTCATTTGAAAAAAAATCCTCCAGAGCCAAGAATCAGAAAAAATCAGAGAAAAGAAATGGGGGCAAGATTACCATATATATGCGAAGTTCACTAATTTTCCTCTGTATTGACTAACCAGCCCCCAGATAGCAATTTCATGTCATCAAAGTCAATTTGAGCAGCGAGAAAATACAAGCATTTTCTTAGAAAACACTTAGAATTTTTCAGTCCACTCTCATAGGGTTTGTACACAGAGTGTTGAGTGAACTTCGTATATGGAAATCTTTCCGAAATGGGTAGTTAAATGTCAGAGTTCTAGTCGATTTAAAATAATTAAAGAATATCCTTAATTTTTTGGGATGAACAAAAATTGAAAATGTTGAGAGCTTGGAATCGAACCCTGCTGTGCTGGGGATCTCTCACTCATAAGATTCACATGCTATCCACTAGGCCACAGGTCTTGCACATGCACAAACAATGTGGGTAATTTGATTGATACATTTTATAAAGTAGGCTAACTAGTATGTGTCAAAAGGGGGCGCTGTACGTATAATCTATCTGGCTAAATCTTGTTTACTGTAAAAAAAAAAAAAAGGCAGCTGAATCTAGCCTGCTAAATAATTCTACACTTCCTTCAAATGTCTATTTTATTTGCCTGCATGTCTCTTGAATGTTCAGTACTGAATGGTAGCTCTCACAGGTCTGCCATTGAAAACTGATCAGTTGCACTCTTGTTATTTACAGGTGGTTATCATGACAGTCAGACTCAGAGCCAATGAAGTGGATGCTGTCAAGAATGCTTATGTGAACCACACAAAGCTGATCTTCAACTGAAGGAATGCCCAACTTTCAAAGTCCTTGCCATTCGGTTTGTCATGGTTCAACTCTGTTCATTGAACTAATATGCTCTAGAACAAAGCTCCAGTAAAGTCTATAGGGCCAACTTCTTAGGGCATGGAAATAATCTTATGAGTTATGTAGTTAAACTGAAATCCGAAATGAGTGATTTGATTCCAAATACATTAACAAATGGACTAAATCTTCGTGATGTTTAGACCTCGAGCACGTAGATGCTTGGAACTAATTAAGTTCAATTTTAAAATAACTTGAAAAAAAGTTGCACAGTAAACCTAACCTTAACATTAGGTTAGTGCTCATAAAAGTAAATTTAAACTTCAAATATGTATAACTATGTTTAATTCACTTTAATAAATGAAATCAAAATTTGTTTAGACTTAAGAATATTCAGTGCCTAAAACTAAGTCTTCCACTTGATTTTAAGTTAATTTAGAAAGCATCAGCAGAACCATAAATGTAACAAAACCCAAGGACAAAGCGAATAAAAGTCAAATTTAGCTTTAGATGTGAGGCAGCTCACTTGGGATGGCAATCCAGTTTTGACTACAATGTGATAGCATTCAAGTATGCCAAAGTCATTTTTGTTTCCACTATTCTGTGTAAAACTGTGGACCCTTGCAGCATTTGTTAAGTCATTCAATCATCTGCATGCATCCATTGACAGACAGTCATATTAACCACTGGCACTGACGACATAAACCACCTAATTAACCACTAACCAGACCTGTCCAAATGTTGCAAGGACTGGGCAAATATTCCACGCTTCTTGGGAACCTCACTTGCGCATTATCTTAGTTTTTCAAAGCTGGATTGCCAGTAAAAACAGTTCTTGGCATTTACACAATTTATTGAAATGTAAACAATTTGAGTCAACTTTTACATTTGGCTGAAATAATGAGCACAAACAAGAAAAAAAAATGAAAATGCTTTAAACAAATTCTTTCAGCGCATTATCTAAAAAAAAAGGACATATTTAAAAAGCAATCTTAATGTTGAAAATGGACAAACATTTTTAATGAAAGTAAATTCTCTATGAAAATGGTATAAATGATAAATAGCCAAACAATAAAGAATGTGTTCAATCTAAAAATGCACTTTAAAAACTACATTCATAAAAACAAATGTTTGAAAGGATTAGTTAGTATGAGGCATAAACCTGAAAGAATTTTATTTCAAAACTGTAATTACAAACAAGGTAACTCACATTTCTTGTTTGCCATAACCACATGATTTAAAATTGAGGTATAGGACATTTACTCAAGTTGGCCCTTGACATACTTGGGACAATGTTCAGTACGGAGCAGTAAAATGTGAGAGTCATTTATGGAGAAACTCTGAAAATCACCTCCAATTATAAGTTGCCCCTGGATGAACTTTGGACATTAACAGTACAGGCAATACTGCTGCACATCTGACCAGTTTGGAACAAAGGATGGACATGACTGTTTTGTTGAGTATTGCGTTTCTCCAGTGCGAACTCGTTGCAAACTGCAACATAACTTGATACAATCGTCTTGGAAGCACAACTGAAGAACATGCCTACCTTGAACTCCATGCAATATTGGAAGTTTGTTTGGACACTTGTTTGGAAGGACGATGCTTGTTTGGAAGGACGATGCGTGTTTGGATGGACGATGCTTGTTTGGAAGGACGATGCGTGTTGGAAGGACGATGCGTGTTTGGAAGGACAATGCTTGTTTGGAAGGACGATGCGTGTTTGGAAGGACGATGCTTGTTTGGAAGGACGATGCTTGTTTGGAAGGACGATGCTTGTTTGGAAGGACAATGCTTGTTTGGAAGGACGATGCTTGTTTGGAAGGACGATGCGTGTTTGGAAGGACGATGCTTGTTTGGAAGGACGATGCTTGTTTGGAAGGACGATGCGTGTTTGGAAGGACGATGCGTGTTTGGAAGGACGATGCGTGTTTGGAAGGACGATGCTTGTTTGGAAGGACGATGCGTGTTTGGAAGGACGATGCTTGTTTGGAAGGACGATGCGTGTTTGGAAGGACGATGCTTGTTTGGAAGGACGATGCGTGTTTGGAAGGACGATGCGTGTTTGGAAGGACGATGCTTGTTTGGAAGGACGATGCTTGTTTGGAAGGACGATGCTTGTTTGGAAGGACGATGCTTGTTTGGAAGGACCAACTGGAACTTTGAGGATCACTGCCTATTCTGATGTGGGAGACGTGGAATTCTGGTGACTTTCTGATGTTGGGAGAAGTGGAATGATTCTGGTGACTTTCTGGTGACTTTCTGATGTTGGGAGAAGTGGAATTCGCCATCCTCGCTACCTGTGGATGCCTGTATCACTCAGAAACCTCAGAGGTAACCCCCCCCCCCCCAAAAAAAATCATTGTTAGTTGTCAGATACTTAAAAAGGATTTTGCTGATGCTATAGCAATGCATCATTTAACTAGCTTTGGGTTTGTTTCACAAATTAACACATGTTATGGGGCATGACACTATAGGTCATTCTAAAAACAGATTGGTTAAATAACCAATGTGGGTTAAAATGTATCCAACCAACCCGATTAGTTCAACACATATTTAACAATTGTTGATTAATTCAACCAATGATTGGTTATGTTCACCAATCTGTTTTTTAAGTGTAAAAATGGCACATATAATGAATCTGGTATATTATAAATTTCAGCTTTTCATTATTTGACCAAAGGCAATACAAGGAAAATACTTCAAACTAAACAAACATTAATTTATTAGCATTGATTTTCTGCAGACCTGAACATGCACAAGAGACCCCTGGATTGTGAAAGTGTACAGTTTGCAAGTGGAGTCGTTCGATAGATTGCTCGGAATCGTCGGCATGGGGGACAAGGTTGTATGTTAACTGAGGTGAGGTAACCATTTTTTTGCAGGGCCACATGCACTTGTCCCCCCCCCCCCCCCCCCTTGGATTGTGACAGTTTTTGCAAGTGGAGTCATTCGTTGGATTGTTCGGAATCATCGGTGCAGGGGAAACAAGGTTGCATGTTAACCGAGGTGAGGTAACCATTTCCTTTGCAGCTCAAGGCCACATGCACTTGTTCCCCCCGGATTGTGACAGTGGAGTCGTTCGTTTTGTTCAGAGTAAGTCGAACCACAATTCTTGTACTTTTTCATGTGCAAGCAAATTTGAATCTATCCTGATTCTATAAGTCAAAGCAACTGCAGTACATTATTATCTTATGTGAACCAATTTGCGCGGCATTTTTTTAGCAATTTTGTAATAAAAATTCTCTCACAAAAAAAAAAATTCAAATGTGCTTGTACATATATATGTAACTTAAATTTGAGTGAAAAAGAAGTTTTGGAAATAAGCACAAAAGCCAATTTGTTTCTCAGGATTTTGTTGAAATAAAGTTTGGGGGAAAACATTCCCATCAGCCCAAATTGTTCTTTTTTATTATTTTTTTTAAAGATTACATTTTGATTAATGTTTTACTTAAACAATAAGAATGTCCAGGGTGGTTGAAATATGTGTTTGTGATGTACTGGTTGGTGGTGGGTGTGTGCTTGTTATTGTGTGGGGTGTAGGTGGTGGTTTGTGTGGGGTGTAGGTGGTGGTTTCTCCACAGGTCATCGGAGTTGGACTGGTTCTCCGATTGAGGTGCGGGGCAAACCCAGTTTCAAGGGACGGGTTGCGTCCGCGTGGAAGGTCCGCCTTTCACGTGGGGCGTGGGTCCTACGCAGCGGCCTGGAAACCCTAGGATGCCGTGCCATAAAGGAGCAGGTAGTGCGTCCCTCTTTATAGGGGCGTGGCCCTGTATTCACAGCCGGCAAACGCTGCTACTTCCTATCAGACCGCATGAACCCGTAATGGGGGATGGACTTAGGGGGGCACGCATATAGGTTAGGGTACTCTCCTGATCCTTCGGGGTTGGGTGGGCGTACCGGACAGTCGGCAACTGTGCATGGCCCTCCGGGGCCGGCCTTTTGCCCAGCAAAGGACCTGACGATACTGAAAGCGTGTTTGGGGCTGGTATCCTGGGACCTTCACGTGGTGGCCCTGTTTAAACTAATCTTACCAGGATGTGCTTCCAGAAGGGTTACATCTAAAAACAAGGTAAGATTTTAAGAAGGAATAAATTTTTTAAGAAATTTGAAACTTAATAAGCAACTTTTGAAAAATAAATTCTCAACAAACATAATTATTGCTGATCAGTCAAAATGGACTTTAATTTTAGACTCCAAAAAAACATTCCATTTGTTTCATGGATTATTATTTTTTCCATCAAGTAAACCAAAGCATTCTGTTGGAGAAAGATTTTAAAACCTTTTTTTACAATGGAAAACAATCTCCTCCTCTTTTTCTGACTGGAGTTCAGAGTGGGTAAAGCAAGGCCCTTTTTGTTGAAATTGAAATTGATTCCACCTCTCAAAATTTCACTCCAGTTTTAACTCGGCATTCTGAATCTATAGCTTAAAAATTCTGGGCACGCTAAATAAAGATAACAAATAAGTAAAACAACACAAATAAAATTCCTTTTGTGTTTATAATTGGAAGTACAAAATTGTGGACAAGATTTGTGTGCAAAATGAACATTGAAAACTTGACCACTTGAATGATTGTTTTGTTTTGTTTTTGATAACACTGCAAGGTACACGCTACCACGGATGAGAAGCTTACTGGAGAGAAGAGGGAAAGTAGCGATGAACCAACGACTTCAGGGGAATCCAATCGTCCAATCCAAGGTGAGCATCTCATTGCAACTGATCCATTATAGACAGCAAAAGGAATGGAGAAACATCTTCAAACCGGCTGAAATTACGATTGGACATTTGTCCGTGAACAAATCAAATTCTGTACTTTGAAGTGCATTCTAAATTAATGGCTTTTGATGCTCTGCATGAGACGGTTTAAAATTGATTTTGTCGGGTCAGTCTGTTTAAAAATGCATCAGCAAATTAAACTTTTTCTAAACTGAACAGTTTCCAGTTTAATTGAAAAGGAAATTCACCAATTTGCCACTGGATAATGTTGTTTTGCGAGTTATTTTGTTATTGCAGTTTAACCCTCCCCCCCCCCCCCCCCCCCCACTGGAGATGAGAGGCTGTAGAGGAATTTGTTGTGGTGACAATGAATCATTCTAACCAAAGGTGAGCAAAACATCTGACTGAAGATGATCAATTCAAGACAGCAAAGGGAACGAATAAACCTAAGAAAAGGCTGAAATTATGATCGCACATTTGCCAATTCAGAGGTCCTTGTCAGAGCAAAAATACATGCTCAAGTCAGATTTTGTACTTTTCACATGCATTCTAACTTTGGGAAGAAATTTATTTTCGACGTAATCGATGGCTCCAAATTGGTTTTCGCAGTGCATTTTGGCAAATTTATTTAAACTCCCTCGTTTATCATGAATTATGCTTTCTGGTCATTCTCAGCCCTGATCATTTATTTCCTTCAGATATCAAACATGAATTTCTTGTTTTTCTTTCCTTCCTTTCCTGATAGTCAGTATGGGCTCTGAGAAACACGCAGGAGACAAGATCTGCCGCAGTCATTGTTAGCAAGAACTACCAGTTTAATAAGGTCTCTGATTTTGCATTTGTGCTTTGAAATCAAGGAGCAATTGTAGTTGACTTCCAAGGTAGAGAGTAGACTCTCTGCTGTTGTCACAAAGATTTACACATGTGTATTTGAAGAACAGTTTTGCAAGTTGTAAACGTTTTTTTTTCAAACTACGAATGATTCGCTGATTGTGCATATGCCCTGAAAGTGTCCACTGGTTCCACCTCAGAAACTGCTTTCAAATGTTTTCATCGGATTATAGTCTCCATAATCTCTTGAGATCAATTCAAGTCTGCATGTCCTCTTGATAGTAACTACAACATTGATGTCTTATTTGTGATGGATACAATATCTTCTTTGTAGTTGAGATGTTCTCAAATTCTGAAATTGTCTGATGATCCACTATGAGCCCTGTCTGATAAACACTATTATAAGATCCCACTGTTCTCAATCCAATTCAAGTTGACTTGACTCTGATATGCCTTTTTGTTTCTATCTCACATCTTCCTCTGCAGGTGGACCACACAGACAGCATGATAGCCTTGCAGAGGAGAGCGTTTCTCACGAGTAGATTTACAACTGACTGACCAATCAACCTTCATCGGAACTTTCTGAAGTAGTGGTGGTTGGAAAGTGGTGGTGGGAAAGCTAGATTTTCAGGTTTGAAATAGAATGTTGTTCTAGGTTATGACTAGTTAAATGTTTGGTATTTTGTCAATATATTTATTTTAACTGCATGCAAACACATACAATTGTGATATTTTCTCAGTCCAAGATGGTTGATACTTGTGTAACGGCAAAAAATGGCTCACTAAGAAAAAAAACAGGTTTGAATGATTATGTCATGATGTACTTTTAGAAACTGGGACAAAGAAGAACAGGAATCAAGGAAACCAAATAGACTTCTTAAATTTTTAATTTATTCCGATAAAAAAGGAGATCTTTCACACACAAACAATTTGTATCCTTAAATAAAAAAAGTCTTCTGAAATACATGAAAGCAATCTCAATCTGGATCAAACAACGAATTAAAAACTTAAAATGAATTTGCCAAGGAGAAAAATAAAACTTTCAAGGATAAAAATAATAAACAATTGGATACAATTTTTGGAGAATATTGAAAAAAACTAAGACTTAGATAAATGGACAGCAAGAAAAAATTAAAAACCAAACAACATTATTGGAAAATGACTGTAAAAGCACAGCAATGATCTACAAACCAATGACTCCAAACTGATGATTTCGAAACTGCACTTAAATGAATGTTTGAATATTAGAAACTTGCCGATCAAGTGTGACACACGCAAGCTGCAGCTGCCTTCCTAGCTGGTCAACAATTGCATATAAAGCATGCTGGTTACAAATGACATGCGTTGATGGTATTGTCTCCTTTTCTTTGTCTGTGGCATCCATAGGGAGGTTGCTGACAGCCAGGTGATGACCAGCATCTTTCACCAGTAGTCTCCTGGTCTTCCACTGCATCTCCAATTTCTTGCCACCACAGACGGATGTTTCAGTGAAGTAGTTTTGCTCCAACCTCTCTGCCATCTGCCATGCGATGGGCGCTAGAGCACATCCCGTTGAGGAAGTCGGTAGCTAGGGGTGGAGGAGCAAAGTTCAAGTTAACAACGCTGATGTTTAATGGTAGCTACTAGAGATCCTGGATGCTGACTCTGCCTAGGTAGGTGATGTTGAATACGATAGAAATCACTAGTGAAAAGTTCTATATGAACAGCATGTGAAGTGACAGTCTCTAAAGAGAGAAGTGGTTCTGAAGATTTGAAGATTTAGTCAGTGATCTGTGACTGTCATCAGGAGAATGCCTGAACCTAAAGACAGGTGATCATTTCCCTTAACGCTGGCTGACGGCGGTGACTGCAGCTCAATGAAGGGTGATGAGCCAGGGAACGCTGTGGCCGCATTCCTGCTGCATTCATTGATGGGCAATATCCAAATGCCTGCATGTACACATTCAAACTCAAAGTGCCGCTGATCCGTGGCTGACAATACCAGCATCAAGGGGTTAACAGGTGTGAGACAGATCCAGTGTGGATCAATGAAGCAGGATTTGATAAAACAGCCAGCTTAGGATTGCATTATATCAGGAATAAATGACTCACAAGTCTTAGATTCATTGACGATCAATAACATGTGGAAACACCTGTTATATACCTCCCGAAAAGAGCGATTGCGTGTTGGTTCGTGTACGGTCCCTATACTTACATATAATTAATTTTAATGTCGCTTTTTATTTCCAATTCAAGGTTTTCACAATACCTGGACCTCAAAGATGAGCTGCTTTTGATGCTGAAATGCACTGACACGGCACTACTTTGTGACATCACACATCAGGTAAATCCTCACTGTTTTCACAAACTGACATGTACGCATGTGGAGTCAGTTCCTGAAAACCGTGTTATCAATAATTTCAGTTTCACAAACTGACATGGGGGTGTGTGCACGCACTTTAATAGTACACTGACTCGTAATAGAATAATGTAGTTTTTACCCAATGAAACACAAGCATGTGATGGAAATGCAATATAAAAACGCTTTGAAGGGTTCAACACAAATTTACGCCATCCATTTACTTGTGGGCTTACGCAAAAAATGAATTAGAATCCTTTAAACTGGTGACATTAAGACCGGTTTCAGTTCGTGAAAACCGAGTGTCAGTTTTTGGTGTCTTTGACAAAATGACGATGCCTTTGGTTTGCTTAGAATGTAGTTTTAATGTTTTTTCAGAACTCAAGAACTAATAAATTTAAAGGATAAAATTAATGGTTGACTTCACATCCCTGCCTGCATCAGTGATCAGTTGCATAAACTTTATTCAAAGTGGTTGTTATCAACTATTTATTTGAAATGGATCAGTAGAGTTTTTAGGCACCATTAATGGATCAGATCCTTGCTTGAACATTGTAGTAACCAAGTTATTGTTAGTGCACCTTCTTCAGACGGCTCTGTGAAAAAGTTCACTCATTATTTAACTCTCCATTCTGTGTGTATGTGTAATTATCTCGTTTGTTTACCATTTCACTTGCTTCATAAAGTCAGGTATTTGTTCCGGATAATAAAACTAAAAACGGTTTCAGCAAGTGTATACTCAGTGACATGCAGCCAACCCAGTTACTGGAGATCGCTTGAAGTAGATGCATGCAAGTTGTTTCTTCAGTCAAAATGTCCTACTTGTGAAATCGTCAAAATCGAACAGTTGGCTGAACTTGCAGACAGAATAATGGATGTTGCTGCTCCACAGCAGTCAGTCAGGGTCAACTCAGTCACATCTACATGCACCCCTGCATCACTGACAGAAGTGCAACTTCTTCACACAGAAATAAACCAGCTGTCACTGCAAATACAAACATTGTCCGCAGGACGTCATCGTTCTTGCAGTCATTCAAGCAATCGACCACGTTCCCTGTGATGGTAAAACATCTGAGGGTCTTGGACCTGGATGACGGAAAACAACTCTGGAGACAAGCTGCTGGAGAAGAATCACTACACGGCCAATCTCCAACACTCTGCGAAGGAACACTCATCAGACGCCCCTTTGGGCAACAGTAAGGCGGATAAGGGGAGGATTCTGGCTCTGGCCCAACACTTTTGTGGGTGCATGCTTGAGAACCCCTCTACGTAACCGTATCACAGATGAGGGTTTGGGGAAGTGACCGGGAAAGTGCCCAACACTCGTGGAGGAATGCTCAGGAACCCTTGGGCGACCATAATATGGACAAGGGCCAGGCCAACACCTGTACGTGGTACTCAAGATCATTCCTACGGCTTTTGGACTCCATCGTTACAGGCACGGGTCCATCTCAAATCTGCAGCCTTGAAGATCTCCGGACAGCGCAATCAATTCTTGTCCTATTCTTTCACTTAGTGGCTGGAATTGTGTCTTGTGTTGGGAAAGCTACCATTTGCAGCAGACCTGACCAGACACCAGCAGTGTATAGGCCTACATCCTTTAGTTTCCTTCAATCATGTCTACTGAGGAGGAGCATTATATTGCTACCTCGGCATCCGTATCAGGTTGTACAGAAGCGACAAGAGATTGAGGCACTGGTGGCCAAGATGACAGAAGATCTGCGCAAGGTAGAATCCTCTCTCCTGGCCTCTGGCAAACGCTGGATGTGCTACAAACTGCCATTGAACAGTGCACTTTGTATGTGTTGCGTGTCAGCAATTGCCAGAAGAAAAGTCTGAAGTGGCTAAACAAAGAGGTGGTGAGGTTGGTGCAGACAGTTTGCATCCTTCCGATGAGGACCACCACCAAGGACGTCTTTGCGACGTCTATACAGAAAGGTGTAGGTCTGATGGATCCCAACCGGGATGCTGCAGTCAAACAGTCACGCAAGCCGTACGCATTTCATCTTCACCTGACAATATCGTCCGCGGTGTCTCCACCATACAGTTGACTTCTATCATCTGCCGCACCATTCAGTTCATGAGCGGGTCTATGGAGGGGGACTTGGGTCCCACGCTAGGATGGTGGTTCGCCTGTTGGGTATCTCTTTCAGGGGCTGCTGTTCCAGCTCAGTACTTACACGTACAGACAAGGGAAAGGAGATACGCTCCAAAAGCATTACCACAGCTCTGCGTGCCGCGGCTCGAGAGTTTTACTCTTGTTGAGAACCGACTGCAGCGGGTAATTTCAATCAGCCCTCTTTCGTACCCTCACTTGATCTTGATCTTGATTGATATAGCTGTAAGCTCCTACAGGAACATCACTCAGCTTGGAAGGGATGGACGTGCTATTGACGAGTGCTGAGGGATCTAAGGGTATCGCTGAATTGATTGGTGTCTCCTATGCCAGTAATGTGCTGAGGGAGGTCGTTCTAGTCCTTGCTGGTCTGATAGAAGAATGAGTGTTGGAGGCCTTTGATATTGGTGAAGGGGATCTGAAGGTAGTTGGGTTTTGAGCGTCTCGTTGTTATTTCTGGCTGCTTAATGGTTATTTCAGGTGGAACGTTAACGTCGATCCATCCATTGAAGATTTTGTGGAAGTTTGTGAGGCGCTGTACGTATCTCCTATTTTCCAGGGTGGGTAATTCCAGTTTTTCAAGAAGAGCAGTAACAGATGTAGAATTGTCCCAGCTACATGTATATGTGTTAGTGATGAAGCGGGCAGCTCTTCGTTGAACCGTCTCCATCTTCTGTTTATTGGTGGCTGTGAAGGGATCCCACACTGATGCACAGTAATCGAGATGAGGACAGACTAAACTTTGATAGGCTTGGAGTTTAACCTTGGGTGGGGCTGAACCTAAGTTGCGTCTAAGAAAACCAAGCATGCTGTTAGCTTTAGCTGTGTCTGCATTGATATGAGTATTCCATTTCATGTCCGATGAGAGGTGGACGCCAAGGTACTTGTGGCTTGTAACTGATTCCAGAATGTGACCAGAGAGCTTGTATGAAGAGTGGATGATGTTTTTCTTATTGGTGAATCTGATCACATTGCATTTTTCTGGTTTGAATGACATCTGCCAGTGCTGCTCCCACTCCTCTAGTGTCTTCAGGTCTTGCTGAATAACATCGCAGTCAGATGAAGATGTCATTTTGCGATAAATGACACAATCATCAGCGAACAAGCAGACATTCGAGTTCAGTCCTTCGGCAATATCGTTGATATAGACTAAAAAGAGGAGAGGGCCCAACACAGTGCCCTGTGGCACAGCAGATGAGACGTGGACTGGTTGGGAACTGACTCCCTGGATGACAACTGATTGTTGTCTTTGGCTGCAAACACGTACACACCACTACCCGCATTGCATGGTCCAATGATTACAATGCCAGCTCCAGCTCTGTGAACACTCACATCATTCTCTAACTTTCCATTGTGTGCTCACGTGTATGAAATAGTGTTTGTGTACCGTTTTACTTGACTCTAAAAGTCAGTTATTTGTTTCAGATAATAAACCACTATTGTCTTACAGCCTCACAAGTAATTCCATAACTAATCTATATTTCATTTTTTGCACAGTCTTTGATAAGACAGGACCTGAGTAACCTGAGTAAGTCATCAGACGTCTGTTATCAGAACCACAAGAAGAGGAACACATGTGTTTCAGGTGAGCTAAGAACTTGTTCAATATACTTGAGTACTTGCTTTTGCAACAATGTTTATGAGAATTATGGGTTGATGATAAATTCATACTAAAATTTTGCTGTAGATGTGAACGCAAAGGAAGCTAAAATTCTAAATTCTATCTTCAAAACTCCTCCCTACATATAGTCAATCTCCCAAATCAGTGCAGCCTCAAAAGCTACAAAAGCCTGCAAAAAGTAATCATAAACTGCATGTATACAAGTATGCTATTTGTATTCAATTTTCCTTTTTTTTTCAACTTGAATTTCAGGTTTTCCTGCTCATACCAAGAAGACGTTGCTCTTGATGCTGGAATGCCCTGAAACTGCACCACTTTGTGAGGACATCAAACATCAGAGAAACTACATCCAAGGTGCCTTGGGCCTATTTAGAATGTACTAGGCTGTTAAATGAGAACAAAAGGTTATATGGGCAATTCCATGCTGGTGGAGACACAAGAACAGACAATTATTTCACGGTTTGTTTAAGTCTGATTTGCTGAAGTGACACAATATATTTTGGCGTTTTTAAAACTGAAATAGTTTCGTCCCATGCGCGCACTATTTTGTGAGTTACGGTACACCATCACATCAAAGTCTGCAATGACTTCATGATGACCTATGGATGCACTGGTAAGGAATTTTGTATTAGTCTTTTGCTATCTATTCAGTAATAATTTTTCTCAATATTTTGTTACCATTTTTAGGGCGTCTTTGTGAAAATAGATATTATTTTTAAGTTGCTAATTTTCGTCAGACTTTGCTTGTTAAATGAGATACAAATTTAGTTATTTATAATTCACCAAAACAGATCTTTTTTCTTTGTAAATACATGTACCTACATTTTTTGACTAATGAATAATTATGTTAAAAGTTTCTTAGCTTGATTTCTGACAAGTATATTTTAAAAAAATATCATTTTGTTTACATTTTAGTGGTAATGCTTATAGGCCAGCCATGAAATATTGTAATGTCGGCCACATGTAATGTCATGCAGTCACAATCTCTTAGCGTAACGTAATGTCAGTCACATTATTGCACAGTCCGTAGTTGAGGAAAATGCAAGTACACATGTTATTTAAGTCCATACACATACAAGTAGTAAACTCTTTGAACCAAAATGCAACTGATTGCCAAGCCACTGTCTGATCAACTTATATATTTTTTACAAAACAAGTCTTTTTAAAATTTAATTTGGACATCTGTAACCCTTTGATAAAATGAAAAATATATTTGATTTGCTTTTGGGCATTAGTAGTCTATCATTGTCCATTCTGATGGGGTGGGGTGGGGGAAGTCTTCCCTGTGAGAACTGAATTATTGTTTGGCCCCAAATAGTTTGATATTCATAATTCCCTATTTATTACTTAACATTGGCTAACTTATTTCATTTGTTTTGTTGTTGGTAAATTGGATAACTTTGGTATTGCTAGAAAAATAGCAAGTAAAATTGTGTTAATGTAAACATGTTCAAATTATGAATAATTCTGTTGAATATTTTATATTTTCAGGAAAGATGTACAGCCAAGTTGCAACTTACTGCAGCAGAGAGAAAGACACAACAGAAACAAAACTTGGAAGAAAAGGATTGTATGAAGACCACAAGAGGAACAAATGAAAGAGGAATAGACAGAAAAGAACAGAACATGAGAAGTTTCGCAAGAATAAAACTAGGAGAAAAAGTAGTTAGAATTGAGCATGGAATTTGTTAAACTTGTTGAGACCTCAAAATGTTTAGTAACACAGAAAATATGATGCAAGTCTATTAACACAGTTTTTATTGGAGACAACTGTAATATTATTACGGTCGCTTTGCAAAGTTTCTTACTTAATTAGCTTTATGATCAGTTACTTTTTGGTGTTGATGGTATATACATGTAGGTTTTTATTACGTTTTTGTTTTTCATAAATTTTAAAACTCTTGAGTTTGGATATTGAAAAAAATATTTTGTTGTTGCATACAGTCACTGTTGGAAATTTATAAAGAAAATAAAACTTGACCTGAACAGAAACTTTTCAATACACAGTGTCTACATTTCTCAATTATTATGATTATAAAAACTTTCATTTTACATCTTTGTACATATATAAAGTGTTTTACTGGCTATAAATTATATGAAAAATAAAATATGACATCCATTGGCCTTTAACATGAAGAGAAATTTCAATTTGATCTATCATTTGTTTCCTGAGTTGTTTTTTAATGTAATGTCGGTCACAATAAAGAAAGAGTTCTGTATAAAGGGAAGGACAGAAAAGATCAATGCGTCTACAGGTTGAAAAATGTAAAAACACTTCATCCCCCCAAAAATGATGCGTATTGGAATTATATGATGCGGCTGATTAGTGTAAAAAAATGCAAACATAATGGCGTGTTCAAATTTCAGTTTTTGGCATGGCGTCTCTGCGTAAACCTATTGAGAAAATCGCATTATAATTTCTTGTCACAAAAATGCTAAAAATTCATCGTACACCTTGAAAAATTCACTCTTTTACTTCTAATTGCAATCAGACGTTATGTCTTGTACATCATCAAATTAAGAATGAGAGGTGGTTATCATTTTTCTTTAAGAGAAAAATTTGAATTAAAACCCTATGCCACTATATCGATTAGCGTACGAAAAGAATTGAAGTGATGGCGTCACGCGTAAAATTGTAATACTGATGCAAATTTGAAACCTGCCGAAACTCTCTAATGTCTGTCACCATGGAATTGCCCATATACTTGCTCAAACTGTAGATTTTCTCGTTTTGCCCAATTAGTTACTGGGCATTATTGTATTTTTGTTCATTTGTGTAGTTATCATTTGTTTAAATTTAAAATTGAGATTTTTGTTTGTATATCAAGAGAGAAAGTTAAAAAATGTTGTACATAGTGGTGCACCCTTGTTGTGGTAAATAAAAATTAGTCTCAATGAGGAGCGCCCTCTATTGCCCATGAATTGCTAATGACTGTTTAATGAATGAGTTTAATGAATGAATTGATGTATAATAATAATGAAATATTAATGGAATTTCGTAGCGCCGAATCCATTTAAAAAGTGCTCCCTGGCGCTTTACAAACTATTTATAGAAATAAAAGGAATATAAATACAATTTTACTAATGTGATTATTCAAAACTCAAAGTGTATGATCCACACTAACAATTGGTTTAAACATGATGCATAGGAGTGCTTTGTTACAAGGTGTAAGATATGGTTGACATGAATGAAATCAGGCCAAATTTGTGTGATGTAAAAGATGTTATCAAACAAAGTTAAACATTAGTAACTTCTTTGCAATATACAATTGAAACTGTCTTTTTTTGTAAAGTGACAATTTTAAAACTACATTCCTAATAGAAAAAAGTTCTGGGAGGAAAAATCCAAGTTTTAAGGAAACAAAATCCATAAATATTTGTTTTTTGAGATGTCCTTAAATTTATGGAAAGAAAAGGGAAATGGAAAGTGTTTTTGAAATAATTTGAGCATTCTAAAAATGAATTGGCATAAAAATCTAGCCAGATAGACACAGTTAAAATATTTGGTTTATAGAGGGCAGTATGCATTTATTATCTGTAACATGTTCGTAAATCAATGTTCAACTTATTTAAATTTAGTTGTACAAGCAAGTATTCCTGAAATAAGGCATTACTGTATTGGAACTGGTATTGTTTTTCTTTTTGAAGTGGTTAAAACATTTCAGAATTTGAAAAAAATAGTTGTATAAGATTTGAGGCAAAAATCACTGACAATTTTAAGTAAAATCGAGATAACCAAATTTAAAAACTCCATTTCCACATTCAAACAAAAGTTTGGCCTTCATAGTTAAAAACAACTTTTGTGGCCTTTTAAAGTTTAAAACAACTCTTTCCCCCCCCCCCCCCCCCCCCGAAGAATAAAATTAGTGAACAAATTTAACGTAGGACTTGCTTTTAAAATATTGAGCATTGACAAATTTGGAATCTTGTAAAGGGAAGTAAATTAACGTCTACATTTATTAGACAGAATTGTGTTTCTTGTTAAATACATGTATGTAAAGTTTAAAAACTGTAATATTAACTTTTAAACAAAAAGTGTGAAATAGGTTTGTAGAAAGTGTACATAATGGCCAACAATAGAAATTATATGGAATAAATGGCTAAATTTGAGAACCAGAATTTTGGGTCTGTTGTGGTTTCCTTCTGAATATTCAGTTTTCTGCTTTTTATTATTCAAATATTCAAATGAGCCCAGGCGGCCATTTTTTTTCCTTTTTTTTTAAATTGCGCAATCTTACCTTTAAATATAAGTTCCGAGAACAAATTTTCGAAGAGGCCAGTGGCCTGGCGGTCCAGCTCGCTGACCGCCAGGCGCCGGGTCCCCGGTTCAAAACCCAGCCGGGGGACCCGGGAGGAGAATTTTTCCTCACAGCAGTGATAAAATTTTAAAAATATATAAAATAGTAGCATGGAGCAGGGTTGAACCGCGTACCTTCTGCATGCCAGCTCTCTTCTTTTCCGCTCTGCCATGGCACTTTCTTGAAAAAATCTCCGGTTATCGTAATTAAAACCCTTAGGTTGTTGGACTTGGACAATTTTTCAGCTTTGGCCAGAATTTTAGAAATCAAGGGGTACCCCTTGAAATTTTTTCAGATCTGAGGGTCTGAGGCTGGGAGGTTGAGAAGTTGGGAGCTGAAGGGGTTTGGAGCTGGAGGGTAGGCTTTGGGACTTTGGGCTGACTGGTTGATGGTTGAGAGGGAAATAGAATATTAGTTGAAGGGCTTCCTGACTGATAGGTCTGCAAGTTGATAGGACTAGGAAGGGTCTTGGGGATTTTTGGACTTAGAATTTATTTAGCTGGACTTTGATTTGGGAATATAATTTTCTCATATTAATTGGACTAAATTTTGGACTGAATATTCAGACTTCTCTTTTGAAGTCCTGCCCTGTCCTGTAAGTTCAGGTCTGTCTTCGCAGCCAATCATCAGTCAGACTGGTAGTTAGCCTTTTCCTTTTTTGGAGATTGCTACACTTGTTCAAACCTGCTAGAGACCACATAAGACTGCTGGAATGCTGGTTACCAGTGGTGTGTGAGGTGGATGTAGACTTCTTAGCCTGAGGGTCTCGATACAACCTGGTTGAAGGGCCTTCCTCACTTGACCGTGTAGCGTGCCGTCAAATTGAGTTTTCATGCTTCGATGATTTTGTATGGCTTATCGCCCTCTCTTGTGAAGGTGTTGAGAGGTCACATGATAGTCTGGTGCCGGTGAAAATTTCAGGATTTTTAAAAAGGAATAATTTTTACACTTAATTTTTAGAGGTATGCCTAAATGTTTGCAAATTGTAGATTTGTTTCTCAGTGCAACAGTATAATGCAAAGTTTCTACGGCTTTGATTATATTTTACATTAGTACTTTTCTAAATGTTTAATCGTTTTTTAATTGTTACACGATTTCTCTTGGAATTTTATGGAGTTCTTAATTGAAGACTTTACTTTGTGAACAATCGATGGACACATTTTAAATTAAGCTCAGCATATATTTCCAGAATTGTCGTCCACACAAATGTGTTGTTCTTGTTGCGTATTAGGAATATTTTTCATTCCGATTTAAATTCTCACACAGAAAACACTTTGTTGTTTTTGTTATATTAATTTAATTAATTTGCTGTAGAAATTAAATAGACATCGTCTCGAAAACCAGTGTGTGGGTTTTTAGTGGGACTTTTTTTTCTTCATTATTTTGCATTGCAATTTTCTTGCTAGAAACTGATTATAATTGTTTTAGTAACATTAACTGTATTGTTTGATATTCCTGTTAAAAATGTTCAGGCTTCACAAAAACGTCATGATGAGTTTATAACGGAGGAAATTTCACTTTAATACAATGAGTATTTCTCATGATATCCTCTAGACAACGAGTATGTTCTGTTTCATTAGGTAGAGTAAAAAAAAAACATGTTTCTCGTCCGGGTTTTTGAAAAAAGGAGGAAGCGGGGATTTTTATTTTTTCTTTGTTTCAAGATGGCCGCCATATTAAAATTTCCTGCAACTGTTCGTGTTTCCACTGTTCAAAGACACTTTTAAAATGAAAGATAAGTAAGACAAGAGAACTGAACATATTTACAGTGTCATTTAGACTTGTATTGGTCTATTTTCCGATGAATTGTGGACTTGCATTTTTCAAAAATAAAAAATAATAAAAAAAAATCCAGGCGGCCTCCAAAAAAGGAAGCAGGCGGGGACAAGAAACATTTTTTTTTTACTTTGCCTTAATGGTTGATTTAATTTGTATTGTACTTGTTTTCCTGCTGAATTTACACACTCTACAATATTAAATTTGACAATTCCTCTTCAAATTTGGGCTGTTTAAGACGTCAAATTTTCAAATTTTCGTGACGCGCATCGGCTGCGCCGTATTTTGGAGACATTCCAAGCAACAGGAGCGCATGTTTAGAACATTTTGCACACTACGCGCACATGGCGTTAAACACGCAGTTGTAATTTTCCTACAAAGATGGCGTCCTATGAGAGAGATCTATTGGAGAATCCGGGCCTCGTCATCACAACCAACCAACAAACAAAATTTCAATTGACTTGCATTCTGATTGTACTTTTTCCACTGAACACACTCCATTGTGTTTGGTTTTATTGTTGCAAGAAAAACTTTTGCAATAAATTGTTACGCACTCCCTGTTATTCTAGATTTGTATCTGCACATGTGCACTTAATCAGGCCATAGAGCTATAGTAAATTATTAGAGAGCTTATTCATATATGAATAGGATGAAGCTTGCTGGGCGCATGCATCCATGTTTGTGCTTAAATAAAAGGAAATTAGCTCAAAATGTTGTATGTTTATACATTTCAAAGCTGTTAGTACAACTTTCATTTCATTCTGTGCTTTCACACTAATGCGCTGCATAGATATTTGCATTTGTTCACTGTAGATCACGTGCCTGCTCAGCCGTATATCTGTTGTATTTTGGCAACACATTAAGTGCGCAAAACTCAAAAGAATTGATGTCATATTGGCGACGTGACTTGCACATTGATCTCGCTACATGTACATTCTTCAAGCACTGTGTTGAGCTCAGACAACTTTGAAGTGTGCAAGGGAATGAGGAGTAAACGCTCTCATAATTTACTACAGCTCTATGGAATGGACATTTTAACTGATAAACTACTATTGGGACAACAGAGGTCAAAGGTCACCCAGGTTCACTGACCTTTAATGTTGTAATGTACATGTCAACAAAACATATTTTCAACTGACAGTTTCCAAGATTGATTTCAATTAACTTCAAATTTCTAACATTAGTAGCCTATCATCTTTTTACATAAAAATTATGCCAACAAAATAGCAAAGGATTTTTCAATTGTTTTACAGTAAGGCCAAAAAAAAAAATACTTGGTCTCTGGTCAGACCAAAGTTCCGGAATTGATGCGGCGATGCAGCTTTTTTTTTTTACCTTTTTTTTCAAGCTTTGATTGTACACACAAGGTGGGGGGTACTATTTTGCTTTTTTTTTTGGGTGTCCTCATGTACATTGGTGTCCTCCATAATTTGCCTTGGTGCCCTTGATCATTTGCCTTGGTGCAATTTCCCATTCCTTGGTGCTCTTTGGTAAAAAAAATGTGAGGAGGTGCGCCAATAGAGGGCGCTGTTGGAGCTACCATGGAACATTTTTGAAAAAAAAAAAAAATTGAAGCGCATGATTAAAATCGACGCGCACACTGACCAGAGTCCGACTATTTTTTTTTTGGCCTAACATAAATAAAGTTAAATACAAACTACTCGCAGTTTACAATAATCTTAAATTTCACAGAATTGATACAAATTTTTTTATTCCAAGGCCTAATTATTTTGTTTTCATTCTTTTCTCTGAATTATGCCGTCAGCAAATTTTTTGGTAGGTAAGGCAACAAAGCCACAGACATATAAATGCATAGACCGCCAGGTCCTATTCAAACTACATGAGCATTTCGTGATTTGCCTAGCGCCTGACTAAAATCAAAACTATGGGCAAATTCACCTCTCGGTATAGGATTTTACACACATCTGACGAAATCCAGTCAAACATGTAAAAAAAAAAATTGTGAAGTTAGTTTTTGATTGTAAACCAATCCCTTGTGAACTAAATATGATTTCCGTAGATTAAAAACAATACGGTACCCAACATTTTCTTGCAAAGTTTGAGTAATACAGCCTTTACCAAAATAATTTATGAACTGTATTTAAATGTATGAACTGTACAAAGCGCGTTGGCGCATTGAGTGGCATCGCAGTTATGCGCGCTGTCAACAAACATTTTGCCCAATTATTAAATCACAGTTTCAAGCGCACGACTGGCGGTCTATGTGTTTATATATCTGTGAACAAACCAGATAGCATTATGGCGCCCTCTATGGCTGCTGGACATCGAAGAAAAATTAATTAACTTAACTATCTCTTGTGGATGCTGCGGCTGTGATGAACAGCGCCCTCTATAGGAATGGATGGAGAGGTGTCCTCATGTCACATGACTGACTGGCTCCGTGATGCTCCCCACACCTGAGAAAATAGAAGACAAAATTGCAAATTAATAAATTTATTCATTTATATTAAAAAAAAATTAAGTCAAAAAATGAGGATTGTTTGTTGGGTGACTGAGGGTAGTTGATCCCAACTACATGCAATGCTGTTGTGCAAATTTTTATTTTAGAACGTGTAGTTCATGTCAACAAACTTTTTAGGGCCTCTCCCTGCAAAATGAAAAGTGGTATTTATGGGAATATTGAATTCTTTTGTTTCTGAATCAACACGCCTTAACACTTCTGTTTCTCTGGAAATATTTTAGTTTTTCTGAGCAGCCACTTTAGACCTTTAACGTTTAACAACTTCAAAGACTGGGCATTCACACTACATCAGGAACACATTGAACTTGGCCTGAAGAAGGATTTTGCAGTAAACACTCAAGGAATTTATGTTCATAAATAATGACAGATTTTCAGACTGTCTCCCAATTGCTGCACTAGCAATAATGCGCCGATATGAAAGCGGCTGATAGACACGTGTTACTGACGACCATATATGTGAGGCGTTCTGGCAAAATGAGACAGAACTGGGCAGAGGTTGAAATGAGGGTTTGCAGGTATTAGGAAAGAGAATAAAATTCTCCTTACAATACTGTTTGTTGCACTCCCATCAGACATTTTGTTGACAAGTTATGGCTCACTTTAAAGTTCACATTTATCCACATGTCAAAAAGGCAAAACACTAAGAAAAAGGCCTGTAAAGTTTCGAGTTTTGTATTTGTGAAAATGAAAGATGCCAATTATCTTTCCTTAAAAACTCTTGTATTCCATGATTTTTAGACTACATGTTTTACTTACTTATAAGAATATTAATTAATCTGAAATTATTTTTCATTTTTCTCCACTACGGCCTGTGCCCAATTCCGTCTCATTTTGCCAGAATGCCTCACATATATAGCCTGATAATATTGACACGGACTTAAGCTTTGAGACAGGACCCACCTTTGGATTGGTGCCATGAAGTTGCATGGTGGCTACAGGGTTCCAGACCGTTCCTGCCATTCCATGAGCTGTCACCCCTCCCCCATCTCCCATGGCCATGTTATGATGCATGCCAGTCATTGGCTCATGTTGCTCACCAAACCGGCTGACAGGTGTCTGTAGGAAATAACCAGGGCAATAAAGTTAGAGCTCGCAAGCATGATGACATTTCAGTAATGTCTTGAGATACACAAGGTACATCTTGCTGAGGTTTTGATTTCTCTATTTGATTTTCTCAATGATCGCTGTTCAGTTTGTGCTGGTCCCAGAGGGCCAGCCTACAGTCCTCTTTGTACCTCACGGATCGACTCACTTTCACTTGTGAGCTGGGCAGTGCTGTTGTATAGGATTACCCTGTAACACCAATGAATGGGCTAAATCAATTGAATAGGACTGTGTGTACTCTGGAACCAACTTGAATTGCCTTGTGTTGTTGTAAACTGTTTTCAAGTCCTGAACTCATGCTGATTGAGTGTAGTGGGGGTGGTGGAGGGGTGAGATGCTTACTTGTTCATTTGGAAGCCATCCTCTCTTGACAGTGTCTTGATGGGGGAAGTTAGGCATCCTGTTAGCTGCTGTGCCTGGTATGTCCTCTAAGTTGCTACTTGGGATCCAGTCACCGCTGCTCCCTGGGGGAAAAATTCAGAAAAAACAAGAACTTTTATTAACAATCTGCCATTTATAGGAAAATATTCTCTTGAATGGATGACAACTAATATTTTGCTGATCTGCATGTCCTGTATGTCCATTGGGTTTAGAAATCACAGTGGTCTATTATTTAAATTGTATTTTCATGGCCTGAACTGAAATGTTATCATATCCTTCTGAGTTGATTTTTATAACATTTTTTAAATAACAAGGATCTTTAAGCTAAGTTCTTCAATTAGGATCTTTAAGTACCGAGCGAAGAAAATATGGGACTATTTCACACTCCTATTATCTTAATGCTCCAGATAAAGTCAGTTTTCATGCATCTAATGAAAGTGTGTGGTATATGAAAACTGAGCTTACCTGGTGTATAAGCCCAGATGCTACTCCCTGGTGAACCAACAGGGTAACCCAGATCACTGACAGGTACAACAACAACAAAGCTGACAAGTGTCTTGCATTGCCCTCGACTACGCTCATTGCTGATTGCTGATTGGAATTGGTAAGCGACGATCTTGACCAATGGCTGCTGGAGGCGGAGCCTGAGGCTGTTTAGTTGCCATGGTGTCTGGACTGGGCGTGGCGGTTGGTCAACGAAGCAAGGCTCAATGAGATGAGAGAGCTGCTCAAAATAAAATTGAAATTATAAAAACTCAAAATTAATGAGAAAAATACATGTAATGTATAGCCGTGTCCGCACTGGACTTTTTTGGGGGAAGGTTTTACTGAGACGATGGTAAAATGAGAAATGGTCAAATGTGACCACTGTCCGCACATGGACTTTCGACACGGGAAAATTTACCCAGACCGCGTGGGAGAAGTAACCGAGCTGTCACAGTGTCAGTATAATGACTCACCATACACAGAAAACAAATTGCCGATCACATTTTCAGCTGCCGATACGCACAGTAATATGACACACGCCATTTGCATGCACAACATAATCGTTTACACGATATTATTTCATCTTGACACGCTAAATGTTGACGAAAAGGCCTATAATTTTTGTCGCATTTGTGATGCACGTCGTCAAAGCCATGCTGCTGTACGATGTTCCGCGCAGCAGCAGTGCCATCGGTATTCGTTGGTTCCCATCGCATGCTTACAGAATCGAAGCTATGATGTGGGCCAGGAACCAGTGACTACGGCCTACGTACGGCGGACCATGATGTTCCGTGCATGACTACAGTAGCGTATCAGGACGAATTTGGATCGTAGAAAATAACATACATCGGTGGAGAAAGAGAATTTCCGCAAATTAATTCTCAGAACGTGATCTCTCTTCTCTGTGTATGTATTTGTCCGTTGAAATATATATTTTGACGATATTTTACCGCTCGGACTTGATGATACACCGCAGCGTGTTTCTACAAAATGTTCGGCCACTGCACGTGCAGGTTCGTGCGGTCTCTGTATGCATAACAGGGCGCTCGGGCCGGATGTACGCTTTCCTGAGCCGCTTTTACCGACTCGCACTGTCCGCACTGGACTTTTCGTCTCGGGAAAAGTGACCTGGTCAGTTTTCCTGGGCGCTCGGGAAGTTTTCCTGGGCAGCAGTTGGCCAGTAAAAGTAACCGCTGGACTCAGGAAAAGTAACCGAGAGGAAAACGTCCTAGGCTGTCCGCACTGGACTTAAAATGGGAAAAGTACCCATAGTCTCGGTTAGTTTGACCAAAAAAAGTCCAGTGCGGACAGGGCTTAAGTCAATAATGATAGACTGTTTTTCATAATTTGATAGGCTTTTCCAGTTTGTGAATCAAAAAGAGTATAAAGAGTATACAACTGTAAAAGATTATTTCACCAAATATGAAAAGACCAATTAACTTATCTCAGGTCCAAGATACAAACTCAAGTGTAGAGTAAACATGTCAGCAAACAAACAAGATAATGAACTGTACATGTCTGTTGCATCCAGCACTTGTCCCCCAAACTCCCCAAGCTCTATATATAAACCATGTCACGTTACTTGATGATGATTCTGTGTTTGCCAGTGCCATCTCTCTGGGATCCGCCCCCTCAAAAGCTTACCACTGTTCACACTCTTTGCATTTTCCAAATGAAAGCACTTTCAAAACCATTTTGTTATTTTTATCAATAGTTTGTCAAGTCGGAACTCAATGACAACAAGAGTTCAAAGTTACTTCAATTCCATTTTCATTTTAGTTACTCAACATTAAATGCAAGGTTTTATTAAAAAGATTATAAATGGATTGACTGACCTGGGTGTCATCTTCATTGTTTATTGTGTACATGTACCATCACCTGAAAGAGACAATTATTGAAAACAAAAAGTAAAAGTCATTTCATGTAAGTACTTTTTATGAGTGTGCACAGAAAAAAAATGAACTCTTAATAAAAGAGCAAAGGAAATCTGAATTTGGTGGCACTCATCTGAAAGTAATTGACCAATTATTTGGGTTTGTAAAAGTTTGCAAGATTTAGGATTATTTTCTTTTGATACTCAATTTGAATTAGAAAGAAAGGAAAAACCTCAACATAGGTTTTTTTAAAATCATTTCTGGATTGATGCTGCAGAAAGAGTACACAGTTACTCAAGATGTTCTCCCCAAATATGAAAATAAAACTATAAAAAGATCTCATCACAGCCAACAGCAAAGTATTCTGAGTGCCCAGCTGGCAACTTGCATTTTTTTGGGGGGGGGGTTGAAAATGGAGTTCAAAATGCAACTTTTCAAGTTGTGAAAACATGTGCTATATTAGGGCTTAAAAGATGCATGAATTTTAAGAAGTGCAATGTACATACATGTAAGGGTGAGGCTGTGTAGTGATATAGTTAATGTTGTGACATTGGTTTGCATTCAGGCTGGGTGGCCTTTCAAAAGAAAGCAACAAAACATATTAGTAGCGAGTCTGTAAATTGGCCCAAAATGTAGTTGCAGTGAGCCCATAAATTGGCCAAAAATCGCAAAACACATGCCCTGTTACTATGGCAATGGTCCTGGTACGGATTTTAAAAGACTTTGGTTATTTACTCCCAAGTCCAATCAAGTTGAAACAATCAAGTTTTGATTGTGGACACTCATATGAAAGATTGACATGAAACAACTCTTCAGACAGGTTGGCAATTTTACAACTGAAAATTCTGACTGAAGCTGGTTTGTGAGCTAGGTCAAAGGAATTCACACCTTCTATAGAAATCCAAACTTGTTCATTGGGCTTTTTACAAACAGAACAAAAAATGAGAGATTAAATGAGTCCATTATGTCACAGAATGGAAGGAACAAGTATGCACAGGTACATGTATTAACACCTCATTTGATGAAACAAGTTTGGAATGACATGTACAATGCACATATGTATGGACACTGATGGTTGCAGGCCAGTAAATAGGCCCAAAATGCCTAGGCCGGCCAAATCACGATTTGCACGCCCTCAATTTTTTTGCTATTAGAGCATTTTGTGGGCCATGAACTTGAAGGTTAAAGAAGGGTGGAAGCCGTGAACAGGACTGCCAGCTTGTATTTCTATTTAATTTAGATGAATTAAGCCCTAAAATTGCTCTATTTTGCAATACAGCATAGGCATCAGTTTTCAGAATGGCGATGGGTTTCCGGACTATTCTTTTGGAAGTGATCATCTTTGGATGGACATTTCTCACAAAAGTTATCGTATTACCACAACAAAATTGAACACAAAATGAAAGATGACAAAATCAGTTTTAATTTGATGTGGTTTAAACACCTTGGAGAGTTGTGAGTATTTTCCCCTGAATTTTGGAAGTGGGGGTATCTATCACTGGGGTCTATGGCAGTTTATTTAAGTAGTCTGCAACCTGATGGTGCACGTGTACATGTACACGTATGCAAGTCAAAAATTAACCTAACTCAGGTCCAAGATACAAACTCAAGTGTAGAGTAAACATGTCAGCAAACAAACAAGATAATGAACTGTACATGACTCAGATCTGGGATCCGCCCCCTCTAAAGGTTACAACTATTCACACTCGTTGCATTAAAGTGGAAAACCTTTAACAATTTCTAAAAAAAATGTCTTTAAGTGACTTGATTCCTCAATTCCTTCAAGAAAGAAAAGAAAAAAGCAGTAGGATCTGAACCAAAGACTCCTCAATTCCTTCAAGGATAACTGAGGTCACACCTGGGAATAAACAGGAATCAAACCAGGGTCAATAGAAAAGAAAACAAGCAGTAGGATCTGAACCAAAGACTCCTCAATTCCTTCAAGGATAACTGAGGTCACACCTGGGAATAAACAGGAATCTAACCAGGGGTCAATAGAAAACAAGCAGTAGGATCTGAACCAAAGACTCCTCAATTCCTTCAAGGATAACTGAGGTCACACCTGGGAATAAACAGGAATCGAACCAGGGTTAATAGAAAAGAAAACAAGCAGTAGGATCTGAACCAAAGACTCCTCTTTACCAGATCCGCCCATCAAACGCCTTAACTGCTTGTGCTCTTACATCAAAGTGAAAAATACTTTGTCTTTCAGTGATTTGACTGGGAATTTAAAAGAGGTAAGGAAATATTGTCAGTTCTGTTGAATTTAAACTCAAGTGTCAAGTAAATATGTACACAGATAAGCAGAAATACAGACTGTACGTGTGTGACGTACATGTACATGTATGCAGCAAAACAAAAATCCCAAGCTCTATATATAAACCATGTCACGCGACTTGATGACGATGCTGTGTTTGTCCAGCGCCATCTTTACCAGATCCGCCCCATCAAAAGCCTCAACTGTTTGTGCTCTCTACGTCAAATTGGAAAGATTTGTATTCAAGTGATTTGGTTGAAATTCAAAGAAGGTAAGAAAAGAGTGTCAGTTATTTTGAATGAGGTTAAATGCTAGCTTACGGGTACAAGTCATTTGACGGGAAATTGTCACGTACACAAAAATTGATGTCTTGTTCGAAAGTGGATCAAAATCAAATTTGGTTTTTTCGCCCGGATGAAACTCACACAGACAGTGCAGTATTAAAGAAGTTACATCTCTGTATTATAACCATTTCAATTTCTTTTTGAATACTCTTTGTATACAGATAAAATGGCTACAGCTCTAAAGAACATCGGCCCCCATCTTGAATGCGACATATGCGCAGACAAATATAAACAGCCCAAGGTGCTGGATTGCATGCATAGTTTCTGCCAGAAATGTCTGGAGCAATACTACACCAGCAGGTATGCAGGTCAGCCTAAGATTCCTTGCCCTGTATGTAGACGGGAGACGGTACTCCCACAGACACGCATTCAAGGCCTAAAAACAAATTTCCATTTGATGGGAATAGTTGAGGAGGTCTCACTCCAAGAAAAGGTGGCTTGTTCAGAAAACACAAAGGTCATCTGTGAGATTTGTGATGAGGGAAATGAGGCCATGCATCGTTGCTTGGACTGTGCACAGAATATCTGCCCAAACTGTCGCAAGACACACTTGCGATTTGCTGCTACATCAAACCACACAGTGGCTACTTTGGAGGACATTCGTCAGGGGAAGGTAACAGTGAAAAAAACACCAGCAGAAGATGAGTCTAAATGCCAGAAACACAAGGGGGAAGTGAAACGGTTTTACTGTGAGACATGTGAAGAGTTAATTTGCCGAGATTGTACTGTAGTGGACCACCGTGAACCAAAACATCACTACATTGACTCTAGAGAGGCTTCTCACAAATACAAACAGTCACTGAAAGATACGTTGCCAAATGTCACCACCGGCATAAAAATACTTCAAAAAGCTTTGGCCACTTCATCACAAGCTAAGCAGAAGTTTACACAGAACGTCACAAAGACTGTGAAAGCTGTGAAAGACAAAGCGGATAAAATGAGAGCTGAGATAACAACTCAAGAGACAAAGATGATTGCAGAAATCAAACAACTCCAGCAGGATCGCAACAAATCATATGATGAGCATCAGTCAACACTGACAATGATGCTTGAAAGTAAAAAACATTCACTAGGGACATCCCAGGAAATCATTAACACTGCATCCGACAGTGACTTTTTGTCGCTATACCCTATCATCAGTAAAGACTTGAAATCACTCAAGAGTCAAAATCCTCCCCAGATTGATCCCAAGCTTTTATATCTGAGCTTCACCCCGGGTCAGAAGATTGGTGACATCAATCTGGGCAAGCTGGCAGTCAAAGGCAAGTGGGAGATGTGTCGTGAGTTTGGTAAAAGAGGAAGTGGTCGAGGACAGTTCAATGGGGCTTGGGATGTTATTGCTACTCAACCTGGTAACATTGGTGTGGCAGACAAGTGGAACAACCGAGTGGTCATCTGCAGCAATGAGGGACAACACAAGGGAACCATTCCCCTAAAATCAAGTAAGTTTCTTTCATGCACATGTTCATCAACACAAACTTTCATAATTGTGTGGAAATTATAAGTCAGTCTTCCATGTGCACATGCAGATCTGACAACTTAGAATGAAAAACAATAAACTACTGGCAAGGAATTGATGTGCTGGCAGTGCTCTCTAACAAATTTGATTTTGTTCTCCCGACAAAACTTCAATTTTTTTTCTTTACGTGTAGGCCTACGTTTAAAAAAAATCACACACTGACACACACATACACAAAAAAACCTACAACAAAACTTCTATATATTTCATTACTGATTTCAGTTTGTTTGGAAGAAAAATTGTTTTTATTTTTGGGTCTGTAACCTTTAGAAAAGTGTGAAGTTGCTTTGCAAACAAACCAATCTGCTGTGTGAGTAGAATGTTCTACCCAGTAAACAAAACAACGGAAAAGAACCTGTTTTGGGGAGAGAGTTTTTAGTGAATTTTTGGTTTGGTAGTTTTTAAACTAAATTTTTGCGTTTTTATAACATGATTTTTAATAATTATAAACGGAACTGTTTTCTCGTTCCAATGGCACTTGGAAATTACCTACTAATCACGTGAATAAAGAAATGTGATTCCTGAAGGTTTTTATAACTAGTGCGAATCGCGTTATGATCACTATATATTCACTTGACCAAATGACATGTTTTTAAACCGTCTTTATATGGTGGTGACAAAAGGAGTTCATTTCACTTTTGAAGCACCAATTCTTCTGGTTTTACAGTTTCTACGAATATCCGGTGATTATAACGTTATTATTATCTATTCATTACCTAGACTAGTTACCACTGTATTTGTGTATATAACAAGTAATTTTTTTGTAACTAAAACACCAATAGATTTGGTTCTTTAGTTGCCAGTAATTCATTAGTGATCTTCTTCATTAGTGTCTCTAGTTATTTACCTAGGCATCTTACTGCTCGACATAACGTTAATATTTAGTGTATGCAAAAGGGTTATTATGTCGTTTTTTGAAGACTAATGGATTTGGTTGTACAGTTACCAGTAATTCATTAGTGATCTTCACGTTATTGTGTCTTGTTATTTAGCTAGGCATCTTACTGCCTTACATAACGTAATTATCTAGTGTGTGTAAAAGGTTATTTTTTTTCATTTTTTAAAGACCAATAGATTAGGTTGTACAGTTACCAGTAATTCATTAGTGATCTTCTTGTTATTGTATCTTGTAATTTACCTATTAAGCATCTTACTGCTCTACATAACATCAGTATTTAGCATGTGTAAAAGGTTATGTCGTTTTTTTAAAGACCAATAGATTAGGTTGTACAGTTACCAGTGATTCATTAGTGATCTTTACATTGTTGTGTCTTGTTATTTACCTAGGCATCTTACTGCCCTACATAACGTAATTATTTAGTGTGTGTAATTTGTTTTGTTTTGTTAAAGACCAATGGATTGTTTTACTGTGACCTTAATTTACATGTTGACCCGAGGTGGGCGTGGTAAACCTTGGTGAAGCAATTGTGCCACTTTTTGGCCATGAACAATATGTTTTGCTTAAAAACGGTTTTAGGATTTTTTATGTAGAGAATGTTATAATATTTAGCTATTCAAAATCTCAATGAAACAAATTTGCGGAAAAAAAACAAACAAAGCAAATAAAATATTTTTTTTACGTGCAAACTGCGAGTCTAAATTTTTTTTGAATAATAACCAATATTAATTGAGTTTCAGGAACCGTATCGCCGAACCTTGGAAATTGCTAACATATAACTAAACTTAATTCACACCACATTGGCAATGTGTCATGATGACATCAGCAGGTATCAAATTACAAGAAATTGTATTTCAAAAAGTGACCGTTTTGTTTTATTCATAACTCCTGAACAAAGCCAAAAATCTTGTTCACATTTTGTGATCTGATGGACCATCAGTTGATGAACCATGGTTTTTTCCCTGTGTACACATGAAGTTGCTTGACCTTCTGGGGTTGACGGTCAAATTAAAGTAAGGCAAATTCAAAATACTAAAAGCAGCATGAGTTAAAAAAAATGGATTTACTCCGTAACGGGTCAAGGTATGAAGACAAAACTTTGTACAAACATGCACTGTTGTACTAAAACGTGTCAAAAATGGTGACCGTTACAATGACACCACCATATCAAATTAAAAGTGATCTAGAGGAACACTACATCCTGGAAAGCACCCAATTGGGCTACAAAGAGCATTTAAAAATAGGATATAAACGTCTACAAAACCATCCTTGACAAATTGGCCGTTTGTGTTACTCTTGCAAGAACAAATTTTGGGGGTCAAAATTTTCACTCTTAAGATGTGTCATTCTGTGTCAATTCAACACGATTTTGGGCCCGACCCTCACAGATTGAAACGATTTGGTGTGATGATTGGCCTGTATGAGAAACCCCCAGAACTGATATTTTTTTTTGTAGTTTGGCTTGTTAGATTCTGAGATACAGTTCAACGAACTTTTGACTAATTAGCATGACCTCCAAACTTTCAATACTTGTATCTCCAAAACTATAGCAAATACAAAGCCAAATTGTTCATCATATTAAAGCTCTTTGAATGGCCCCTGATTCATAAAATAAAACCAAAATCATACCATGATGCACAGAAAAAATGCGTTATGAAATTACCTTTGACCTTAAATTACAAAATAAAATTATGCTTCAAGTTTCTTTTCTTTTTTCCAGTTGTTAGTTTATGATGTACGCACCAATCTTGGAACATTTTGTGAAAGGTGTCTTAAAGTTTGCAAGAACTAAATTGTTATTGTTCAGTTTGTTATTATACAATTATTTGATGACTAAAAATGGGGTTTATGTCAATTAATGCTTCATTTGAAAATTGAACAACCTTACTATTGCTAAAAAAAAAAACAATACAGGTAAATATAAGACTAATCTATTTTGATGTTTGAACAATGCGAATAGCACAGAGAGTGCATCAACTTTATAAAAGACTTTGCAAAACTGTATCTCCAAGACATTGCAGTTATTCACAATTACACATGTATGGTGGTTGAAGACTGCCCAATGTTCATGTAGGCCTATTCATTCTACATGACCAGGCTTTAAGGCACGCCATGTATTCATTATTATAGGTCGGTTATCATAGGTATTTATATTTCATGGGGACTCAGAATAGTGCCAGTGCATTTATATACTGTGCATACAATGTATGTTACATTTGAGTTCTTCTTTACCCACAGATCCACTGGCAGTTGCAGCCATCCACAATCCTGAGCAACGCTTGCTTGTGTTGGAAGCTGGAAGCAAGTATGTCAAGGTGTTCAACATGAAGGACAACACTCTTGTTACGCAGTTCCCAACGGTGAAGCATCAGGTAGACAAGACAAAAATGAACCTATCGAGTCTAGCAGTAACAAAGAATAGCATCTTAGTAGGCGACACCGACAATATGGTGTGGACTGAACACAAACCCACTGATGGTGAGATCCTACGCACCATACCAGTGCAGACTCCACCTCACTACCTGGCTGTTGATGACGACGCTGATAGAGTTGTGGTCAGTGGATGGGACACAAACAAAGTGGACATTGCTGATAGCAATGGTACAACAAATGCCACCATCAAACCAACCATTAATGGTAAGTCAGTGGAGTACTGCAATGGTGTATGCTGTGACAGCTCAGGCATCTACCTTGCAGTGGACGAAGGTAGGTTTGGCACTGGTCATATTCACCACTATGACCTAGATGGCAGGTTTCTTGATTGCCTGGCTAAGGGTCTGCATTACCCATGTGGAATGACATTCACAACAGAGGGCCAGCTGGCAGTGGCTGACCACTACTCAATCAAGATATATCACAAGGTGTGATGTCATCCAACATGACATTGACTAGCAATCATCATCATCCCAACAGCAAATGTTGAGGATGAAATTGTCCAGTCATTCCAGCACCAATCAACATTCATGTCGCACTCATATCACATCTCTCCTCAAAAAGCCAAACTGCCAGATCCCTCTGATGTGAACCAATGTACTATACAAATTCTTAAATAAACAGTGCATCAATTACATTATGTTACTATACAAAGCTTTATATAAACAGTGTATTGACTACAGTTACATTTGATTTAATTTCATTTGGGGATAATAAATTTTAATCTTACATGCATGATGACTTTTTTTTCTTGTCTAAATTAAATGGAAAATTGGAAAGGAAGAGGGGAGTTTAGTGGGTGTTGAGGTGTTTGAATGTAATGACCCCCCCCCTCCTCAACCCAACACCCCTCCCTCACCAAGTACATGGATCGCCATCAATCTATCCAATACTTACCAACTTTATGTGGTGTTTATGAAACCCCGGCTCCGTTGTGGCTTCCGCTTCATCTCTGGCACTAGATTCCTAAGAATCCTACCACATTCAAACTCAGTGAAAATGCACCAACCATCCATTGGCCTTGTGTGACAGGATTTGGTGTCTCTGAAGAAGAAAATGAACCAATATTGTACTGGAGTTACACCAGGGGGACAAAAATCATGTAGCCGGAAGCCAAGATTTCAAAAACACAATTAAGACTGTTAAATTGTTCCTGGTGGAACTTGCTGTATATATTCTGCTATCTTTTATAACAAAGACTTGAGAAATGTTTAGGATCATTTCATTCTTGAGATGCAACATTCTTAAAGTTTATTTTGAGTAATCACAACTTTACAAATGCATTACTCAGTTCAATTTAGTGTTAGGATTAGTGTTCAAGATAAGTCTTTATTTACTCAGTTAATTTTTTGTTACTTTGTTGTTGTTGGCATCTGCATATTTAATTAATAAAACGCTACTCTTCAAGTAAATTGACTTTGATCAAATGTATCCTTAAGATAAGTGACAAAGCTCATTCTATTAATGTGGTTTCAGATCTTCATTCACAGAATGGAGAATTGTGTTGACAGTGTTCATGAGGTTTATATCTTGACCTCATCAGAGGCTTTTAATAGTAGAAGCCAAAGCTGGAGACAAAGCCAAGACTTTGTAAACTCCCTGAGATTCTGAAATGTGTTCCTAATGAAATCTACATGTACATGTAGTCCATTATATATTGTACTTTTGATAATAGAAATTTTGAGACAGTTTTACAACCACTTCATCCTTGAGATGTAACCATACTACAAGTATTTTGTGAAATAGTATTGTTTGAATTCATTTTAAGCATACGCATCACCATGATAGTTAGTACTTAGATTACTGTCCAATGTAAGCCTTTATTTACTCAGTTTTGACATTACTTGTTGCAGTTTCTGTTTATGCATTTGATTTTACGATGCACTTGCATGTATATTGAAGATAATTTACTCATTGAAATGTTTGCTAAAGATGAGTGAAAATTAATTTGCTTTCCTGTCTTAATTCACAGAATTAAGACTCATGTTTACAAGAATGTTTTTATCTTGATTTGAAATTTTGTTGACATTTTTTCTCAGACTGTCAAATATCCCTTCAGTTTGAATGATTAGAAATCAATTCAACTGAAGCTGAATTTCAGAAAGCTATACGGCCTCAGTTGCCTTGATTTTGGCCTGACTGCCACCTTGACAAGGTCCCACACAAATAGCAAATTTCTACTTCAATTATTTTTTCTTACAAACAAATTGCCTCGTCTTTTCAAGAATCTAATTGCCCACCTCTGTTATCTTTGTTTTGCATTTTTGGTTGCCATTTCAGAAAACTGGAAAATGAAATAAAAAAAATCATCACTTCAGTTTGGGTTTCAGCAAAAATTATTAATTTGTTTGCAAAGTGACAATCTTATTGTAAAAATTAAATGTTCAAGTAGACTTTTAAGTGTTTAACAATTCACCACTGTATGTAGATCTTAGTTGTCACAACAAGACTTTGTAAACTCCCTTTATGTATATTCTTCAATTTGTTCCTAATAGAACAAACATCTACTCATTGTAAACTGTGCTATCTCTATATTACATTTTATGATTATAGAATGTTCAGCCTGTACACTTTTAATTATTCTGTATTTCTGTTAACTTCTCTTTTTAAAGCCATGTAGGATCATTTGCAATTACCCAGATAAGCACCTACCGATTTAATGACAGAAACCTCAAAGTGAAGATAGGACCGGTAACAAATACCCTGTGAAATAATTCCACCTGAAATGGTTTTGTCAGAAAACAAACATTGAAGGTGGTTTCAAAATGGGGTGCCTACAGAATCCAGTCACGAGATCCAAAGACTTGTGCATTATGTTTTCTCTGTTTTCTCCAAAATGTATAGTAGCCACTCAGCTAAGACTTGAACAGAATGCTTGTTATGCACCGTACATAAAATATTGAGCACTTTTGTTGCTTCGGAAAAGAAAACCCTGCAAAAAGCAAATGATCCTATGCACAATGTACCTTTAAGCATACACAAACTATGAAAGTTAATCAAGATAACTTTAAAAAAATTTAATATTCACTCAGTTTCTTTAAAAACAAAAGGTTTTTGTATTTGTTTTCATTTTGTAGTTTTTCATAGAAATCATGTTTATTGTTATTATTTACAAGCTTTGTACATTTGCATTTATATCAATGAAACACTAATGTGGATGATCATTTAATCATCAAAATGTCTGCTATAGATGAGCACAAATACTTATCCTATTAATTGGGTTTCCTGTCTGAATTCACAGAATAAAGACTTGTGTAAATTTACTCCCAAGGGGTTATCTTGATGGAAATTTTTATTATTTTTCTTTGAAGGTTAAAAATTCTTCAAGTGTAAAAGGTTGCCAATCATTTTAACAAATGTTCAAATCAATGGTATTGAATTTCAGGAAGCTATGGCCTCCGTTGCTTTGCTTTTTGCCTGACTGCCTCCTTGAAATTTCCTTGCCTTTTCAAGAATTAAATTCCATTCCTCTGTTTTGATTGTTTTACCTATTTGGTTGCCATTTCAACTTGAAATTAATGAAAACAATTATCCCCGTCACTGCAGTTTGTAGTTTCAACAAAGAATTATTAATTTTCATGAGACTTTTCAAACTCTACTGTAATAAATTCTATTCAAATTTACCTGTAAAATCTGAGGTTTTGAAATGAGCAGAAATAAATGCATTCATCCTTTTTAGTCCCTGGGATCAGGCCATTTATTAGCAAAATTGTATGATTTATCTTTTAAATATTATTTTGTTGAACTAAACCTTAGGACATCTGAAACTCTGACTTGCACAGCTGGTATTTGTGCCTTCCAGCTCAAACAACTGTAATTTCTGATGCTAAATTTGTGGAAAACAAATATTTTGGGGCCACTGCTCTTACATGAATGGCTTCATCGTGACCTGTTTTCTCTTTTTACCATCTTGATAGGATGGGTAAACATGGACAAACACGGTTGGTCCCAATTGTATCCGCATTCATGGTTTCTGAAGGCATATTGCTTTAAGGACACCCACGAAACTCTACCCTATTTAGGGACACTTGTAATGAGTTCAAAACACATACACAATGTAGTTATTCTTTATTCTAAACATGCCAGCTAGCTTGGTGAACAAAGTGGATTTGCATTAGTCTTGCGGGAAAGGGGTCCAGAAGTAGGCTTGCAACTATGGTTTCTCTCTATTAAAGTGAAGCCCTTTTCACACTTGACAAATCTTGGGGTTGACGCAGGGTTGAAAACATGCATCGTTTCACACTTAAAGAATTTCAACCATGCGTCAACCCCGAGATTGATTTCGCCCCGGGTTGAACTCAACCCTGCTCCTGACCAGGGTTGAGATTTTCAACCCGGGTTGAAATTGTGGCCAGGCCGGGTTCAAATAGTAGTAACTGAGAATGACAAGCTTGATTTGCATGAAACAAGTGTAAAACGATGCGGGGTTGAATGCGGGGTTGAAATAAAAAAACTCACCCCAGGGTGGCACTGGGTTTGCCCAGGGTTGATTTCAACCCAGGTTGAGAGGCTCTAGTGTGAAAAGGGCTGAAGAGTTTCTAGTTGCTCCATTTCCCCTCCCTCCAAAAAAAAGTGTACCCTCCCCCTCCCCTCCCCATGAATGGGGCAACTTAATAAATGATCACGTTGGGCTTACCAAGAAGTGACTGCTTGTAGTGACGGCCATCCCACACGGTTGCATCCTTTCCACACGACCGCCATACAGGACTGTTTTGGCTGATTCCCAATTTTCAGGGGTCAAATAACATCATTCAAAGTCTGTTGGTTAAAAAAAAATGAGAGTCTAAATATTTCTTTGAGTGTTCCAACACAGCATGAAGTATTTTGATTATTTTTCAATGAAATAGATGATTTGGATTACAAATGAAAAAAACCACAAATGAAAACAAGGCTGGAAAGGACGTCCGCGCACAAAGTTTAAAAAGAGAGGCCAAAGCATGTGTGCGCCGCTGCGATATAGCGGGTTGTTCCACTCAGATATAGGGGTGTTTCTACTGCGCCAAATACACAATGTATGTGCTAGTCTATATAATAGACCATGGCAATCTAAGCCATGCTCTATAATTTTTGAACATATTCGCTGATTAGTTATGCAAGACAACCGCATCTTGACCTCTAGATTTTTACCAATCAGTGGGTGCTTTCTATATATCGGGTCTTCGGTCATTCACCCGTTGTTGCGTCTAGACATGGATAAAATAAACTCAGCTATAGACACAGCAACAAAGGCCTTGGTCACGCGCTCTGTATTGGGGAATGTTACGCGACACGCGTTCTAATTGACTGTTTCATGCGTTAGACTGTGATGAGTGCCTTCTGCGTGAACGCGTAACGCATGAAACAGTCGTCTTGCTTTTATTAATGCACCAGACGAAAATTTAACCAGCTGTACCTGGAAGCGGTATGGTACCCACATAAATGGGGCACGTCGCACACAGATTTTTGAAAAGACCCAGCAGGCACCAAACGTCAGACTGACGTTGTATAACGGTTGTACTATGGTCGCAACGTCGGATCAACCATTCCTAACCGAAAAACAACGTTGTTTTGGTAGACCAAAGAAAACGTTGTCATTATAACGTCTGCCAGACGTTGCTTTAGTGTCGGCAATTTAACGTCAGAATTTGACATAACAACAACGTCACAATGTAGTAGGAATTTGGTCACAAATAATACGTAACATAGTTTCAACCATGATATGACGTTGTTTTGTCAACGTCTTTACAACGGCCTGAAAAACAACGTTGTATTATTGTCATTATTATGGTTCCCTTCAAGACGTCACAATTATGTCATGTTTTCAACCAAGATATGACGTTCGCTTTCTAACGTCGTTTCAACAAATCAAAACACGACGTTGAATTGTGGTTGGCCGTTGGTTATAATATCTGACGTCGTACATATGTCATGCTTTCAACTAAAATGCAGCGTCCGTTTTTTACGTTTTTTCAACTACTAAAAAATTGACGTTGAATTATGGTCGGCTGCTGGTTACAATATTTGAAGTCGTTATGAGGTCATGTTTGCATCTAAGATATTACGCCCGTTTTCTAACGTCGTTTCCGCGATTCAAATAACGACGTTGAGTTCTGGTCAGGGGATGGTTAAAATATTTAACGTCGTTATTATGTCATGGTTTTCACCAAAATATAACGTCCGTTTTTGACGTTTTTTCAACGACTCCAAAAGCGAAGTTGAATTGTGGTCGGCTGCTGGTTATAAAATTTGAAGTCGTTATTATGAGGCCATGTTTGCATCTAAGATATTACGTCCGTTTTCTAACGTCGTTTCCACGATTCAAGTAACGACGCTGAATTCTGGTCAGGGGGTGGTTAAAACATTTAACGTCGTTATTATGTCATGGTTTTCCCCAAAATATAACGTCCGTTTTTGACGTTTTTTTCAACGACTCCAAAAGCGAGGTTTTATTGTGGTCAGCTGCTGGTTATAATATTTGACGTCGTTACTAGGTTGTGTTTTAACAATGATATTACGTCCGTTTTCTGACGTCGTTTCCACGACTCAAATAACGACGTTGAGTTCTGGTCAGGGGATGGTTAAAATATTTAACGTCGTTATTATGTCATGGTTTTGACATTTTTTTTTCAACTACTCGAACAGTGACGTTGGATTATGGTCGGTTGCTGGTTATAATATTTGAAGTCATTATTAAAGGTCATGTTTTCAACCATAGTTACGTCCGTTTTCTAACGTCCTTTCGACGATTCAAATAATGACGTTAAGTTCTGGTCGATGGATGGTTAAAATATCTAACGTTGTCATTATGTCATGGTTTAAACCAAAATACAACATCCAAACGTACGTCTTGGCTCCGAGCCAAAATTCCTGCCCCGCGCGCCAAATGACCAAAACATCGCGCGCGCACCGCGCGTGCGTGAGCATTATTTACGCCCTGTGTGTGACCTCTTGCATTCCATCCAATGCTACACGAGTCTAGCAACTTCGAAACAGCTCAGTTCGGGAAAAGACGTGGTGGGTCAAATGTCGAAGTTTTGTGGGCACATTGCAACAGTCATTGTCCTACAGTATATGCCACTTGATGACAAGATCATGTTCCTGCTAATCTTAACTTCAAGTCAAGATACGACATCAGGATGTATGGGACAAGCACAAGATTCGATTGAACTGCAATTATCAAGATTAGTACGCAGGCGTACAATATGGTCGGCTTTTGCAATGTACCGGTCTGAAAAACGGTAAGTTTCTAATGCGATTGTTTCCGAGTTAGGGATTTGAAATTTCTTTTAAGGACGGGATCGAGTAGTCTTGAAATGTTATCCTGACAGTGATATGTACAATGGGTTCCCTTCTGTAGGCCTACTTACTTGTATAACATAAAAATTCAATGGAAAAATACTTCAACTTCTCATTGTTGAAAGTTGTTAATGTTTGACGCTATTGTCAATTCTTATTTCAAATTCAAAGTTACACTTACGGTGCCCTTTATTTAAACATTGAAATCTAGACAATCTAAGCTAATCAGCAGTCATGCATGTTCTGCCCGCCTTCCATCATCATGTCCAAGCTGCATTTAAGCCTAAAACTGCTGTCATTTAACGCACATCTCAACATGAGACATATTTCCTACACTATGTTGATCGATAACTTAAATATTCCAAATCTCACTACCGCACTAACTCAAATGAGGACCTTGTGATGCTTGCAGTTTTTAAAATTTTTATATTCTTCGAATTTTTAAGTTTTGTTCATTTTCTTGGAATCGCATGGAACTGCCCAGTATACTTAAAATATGCATGTCTTCTTCATAAGAATAATTGTTTTCTTCGGATCTCTGAAAATAAATTTGCCGCTGCACTTAAATTGGCTTACATAAAGAATCTATTTTGTTTTAATTATTTACGAGTCACAAAAAAATATTTTTGAATGTGTTGGTATTCAAGAGAATTCACAATTTCATTCATCTCCTTTTAATTTTCCAGCTCATCTCTGCTCTTTGCAATTGATGGAGAAGAAACATACTACCCAAGCCCTACCATACGTGTCAACAATCATCAGAGAAAACATCAAGATCGACGGCCTGATGTCTTCTACCTCCACACATATTCAAAAAAGAGATTAGATCTCATGTCTGTGTTTTAGACGTCTAAATAAATTACACTTTCAACCATTAACTGACCTAAATTCAACAAAGAATCTGACGTCCTGTCGACGTCCATTTAGCCAGTTAATCATGGTCAGACTGACGTCATGATTTGACCATATACGGATGTTAGATTTTGGTCATGTTTTCAACGTCTAAAAAACTTTCAAAATCAATATTATTATAAAATGACCAAAATCTGACCATGAAATCAGATGTCAGATTAACGTCAATCAAACCAGTAGGATTGACGTCACAACCCGACCATAAACAGACGTTATTATTTGGTCAGATTTCAACGTCTAAATAACTTACAAAATCAATCATTAGATGACCAAAATCTGACCATGAAATCTGACGTCAGTTTAACGTCAATCAAATCAGTAGGATTGACGTCACAACTCGACCATAAACAGACGTTATTATTTGGTCAGATTTCAACGTCTAAATAACTTACAAAATCAATCATCAAATGACCAAAATCTGACCATGAAATCTGACGTCAGTTTAACGTCAATAAAACCAGTAGGATTGACGTCACAACTCGACCATAAACAGACGTTATTATTTGGTCAGATTTCGACGTCTAACTGACTTTCATAATCAATTATAAAAGGACCAAAATCCAACGTCAGTATTGGTCAGAATCAAACGTCGCTTGGACGTTAAACCGACCAAAAATGCCTGCTGGGGAATGTTGCAACCTGACGCTACTTTTTTCTCTATATAGGCCCTATCATCTCAATGAAGGTCATTCATTGCAAAAATGATGATAAGTGTTAAAGACACGAATCTGGGACTGAGTTATATTTCCAATTTTGTTAGGAAATACTTGGAAAATGTTCTTAGTCTCCATAGACATTGTACACAAGCGCAATGGAATTGGAAATGGCTTCAGCCTCAGGTTGCAACATTTTTTCCAGATTTTTCAATGGTCATCACGAGATAAATTACAAATATGTGGCCAGTTTACTGGACTGTATGTTTACGGAGGCAGTCCAGTAAACTGGCCACATTTGGGGCTAGCTTCAGGTTGCAACATTTTTTCCAGATTTTTCAATTGTCATCACGAGATAAATTACAATTAATTTGCATAATTAACTACACACAGTCAGTCTATGGAGAGTTCAGTTTCTCAGTCCAGATTCATGTTTTTCAACCTTTAACTGACCTTATCTGCATCGTCAGACCCCCTAAAACGACGCGATCATGCCATGTGGCGGCGTTATAAGCTGCGTCGAATATGGAGGGTCGAGCTCGAGGATACACGTCATGAATTCAGGACGCAATTGACATTCTTTTGAAGGTTTCTAGTACTAAACTAGTTATCCTGTAAATGCTAATCAAAACTTTAAGAGTCTGTGTGTAAAACCACGGCCAACAATAGCTCCACGGGCAAAACAATTTTTATCTGATGACACCACGACGATCGACGTGCCGCATGCACGACCGAATGTGCAATCGAGGGATGTATCAAATACTGAACAACAGGTGGCGCAAGCTACATACTGTGGGCAACCAAATCGGAAAATACGTTCGCCGGCGCCCGGGGAAGGTTGTGAAGATAAATCTGATTTTCCCATTTTCGTTTTCCGTGCTTTTTTTTTTCAACAAAAGATATTTTAAAAAATCATCGAATTTATAATGAAATAATTATTAAACCGAATTTTTCCAAGCAAGTAAAATCCGTGGCAAGCGCATCTCTATAAAGAGCTCTGGTAATAAATTCACGGTCTTGACGAAAGCATAAAAGTCACAAAACGTTTGGCTTTGATATTCTGATATGGACGGGTATGGGTAAAGAAAACACCTGCAAATATCTTTAAAAGAACAATGACCAAACCTTTTGTGTGCCTCCAATGAGACCAACCTTCCCCTCTCCCTCATGGGACCCCAGTTACTCTACTGTTGGCTGTTGAGATGTCGGCTTAATTCTTTCCTAATTAAAATTTACCAGCACGATCGATTCCATACAATCTCAGCACTGCAGTCATGAAACTGTCGTCGTGTGACCGGTAGGCATGCACAATACAAAACATTGACCTCTGACTCGGGTTTTTCCCGAAGAATTATATGCAAATAACTATTGTCATCCAAATTCCATACGTGGCACGCGACATGCCATATGCAAATTGTGTATCTTGGCCAATCCCAGCCAACCCCAGAATATCCTGTTGACTTTCGACCAATCAGAACCGCTCTTACACTTTTTCAGCGAACATTGAGACTAGTGCGTGTTAGTCCGCGGATAAAGAAAAATAGAAGCCCATTTTCTGAATAAAATGGTTTAATATGGTTTGATAGTTTCCTATTCAGCAGCATGATTCATTATATATCGTAGTAATTAATAAAAACAAGTCATGACCCTAGACACAAGTAAAAAATAAATAGAAAACAAAAATCATTTTGTGACAGTGCGCAGGGATAAAAAGTGATAGGGTTTTTGAACCGCATTACGCCTTGAGCCTAGCCGTCTGACTTTCGCCCGCTCATCTGTTGCTTGCATTTCAAGATGGGTGCCAGACATTTGCACCTTGTGAGTATTTTTGTTTTAAATTTCCATTCTTTTTTCTGCGATAAAATATTTCCAAAATTGATGCCCATGAGAACAGTGACGATGTAAACTCTAGGTAACCCAGAAGACTTCTAAGCTGTCGCCATGCATGTTCGTTTTGCTCCGTAATTCACGGCAACATTCGAGGTGAAATGAACTGAAGCGCAAACGATACGAAATGAAACACAGATAATTTCTTTACCGGACTGACGCTTGTAAATTCAACCGCCACCATAATTCCCGCGCACTAGGCGAACCTTACAATTACAGGAGCGCTAGGCATGTATTCGTAAACAACCATATTAAGACGTGGACATTATGAGGGGAAAGGTAAGCCTAATTCTTAAAGTCATTGTTTATACTTCATCAGTAACGGAAAGGGGATTTTACATGTAGGCCTACTGGACAAGAGAAACCTAACATTTTACCAGCCATGGGAAGTTGAAAAGGGGGAGGTTGCAAAGTGAGTTTGAAACAATACCATTCGCCAAAGAATATCCAAAGAGAAATTGATTAAGATGCATATAATTAGGCACTTCACAAAATAATAAGGATATTTTCCAAGAAATTATGGAAATTAGTCTCAGGCTATGATGGACTATATGGAGAAAGATGTAATACGATACCCATGCCAATTAAAGCAGTTATATCTTGGAAGAGAATTATAATAAATTATTTCTTATGATGACGACGACTGAAATAGGTATATGAGGAGCCATGATTAGATCAGGGATATCTAAAATCTAAGGTCAAGGGTCAGAGATCTGAGTATCCTGAATGCGATCTAAGATAAGAATCCCACAAGATCAATGATCATGAACTTGTAGACTACAAGCCTACAAGCAAAAAGAAAAAGAAAAAGTGTGACGTATGTAGTCATGACGTTAAAGAACACAATCACAATTAGATCAGGTATATATGCATGTGTTTATTGCTCGTTAATGTAGGCATGTAAATTAACATGTTTTTCTGTTATGTGAAATGAGAAGCCATATCTTATTGAAAGACGTACATGACGTAGCAGTGACGTCGACTGATGTCATGATGAAGATCAAGGTCAAGATCACGATCCTCTGATCAGCGCACACAACAAGACCGTTACATGCTGCACACTGATGTATTTCGCGACTGAGGTCAACATCATGACAGACTTAGGGTGAAATTGATGAAATTATCACACCAATTAACGAAAACAAAACAACTAATGAGCCAACTACAGTACTTGGAAGAATTTTGTCATCATGTAGGCCTAAAAGTAAAATCAACAATTATTGCTGCCTAAATATTCCACATTACCTTTGTAAATGAGTAATCAAATTGTATGACCTCTTTTCAGAATATTATTGTATGCCACAGAATCAATGTTTTCTTTTCTTTTCGTTGCAGGTTGATTCAGGCACTGAGTGCCAGCTCCATGGTGCTAGTGATGACTTCAGATGATACATTTGAAGAGCGCCATCTTGCGGTGAAACATTGCTGAAGATGCAATGGCTTAGAATTTAAGAAATGGGGAAAAAAATGAGAGTTGACACTGACGGTTTGGAAATAAATGGTTGCGTTGCTGCTGGGATAAGGGTTTTGGGTTTTGGTGTCCAAAACGGAAATGAAATATGGACTTTTTGTAATGGTTTTTGTTGTCGCTTTAATACAGGGAGATAAGTTTGTTTCAGTTGAATATTCAAGAAATTGACAGATTAAGGACAAGTGAAATTTCGCCTATTTGGTCATTACTAGTAAAACAAGCCTAGGAAGTAAGACAAACAATGGTTGTTGCCAAAAATTACCAATGAAACTGAATATTTTCCCGGCCACTCTATTGCTTTAAGTTTAAGTCAATGGTGCACCCAGGATTTGGCTGGGGGGGGGGGGGGCTCACAGTTGTTTTTGCAATTTTGTTATAGAAGTTTGGATATTTTACAAATTTTTGCCCTAAATTTATGGGTGCAGAAAAATATTTTTATTGGTAGGAAAACTTTGACTTTTATGGCTGTCAATATCTTTAACATTTTAAATGTAGGCCTATAGTCTTATTTCAAAGCCTAAAATTGGCATTGTCGAGACAATAATCACGTAGCAGTGACGTCGACTGATGTCATGATGAAGATCAAGGTCAAGATCACGATCCTCTGTCAGCGTAAGACACAATGAGACCGTTCCAGGCTGCACATGATGTATTTGGCGACTGAGGTCATCATCATGACAGACTTAGGGTGAAATTGATGAAATTATTACCAACGAAAATAAAACAATGTAATTGAGATAGGCCTACCGATTGGAAGAATTTTGTCGTCATATTTATTAAAATCAACAATTATTACTGACTAATTATTCCACGTTTAATTTGCAAACGATTTGTCTTCTTCAAATTGTATGATCTGTTTTCACAATGTATGGCAGAGATTCAAAGTTTTCTTTTCTTTTCTGTTGATTCAGGCAGTCGACTTCAGATGATTTGAAGAGCGCCATCTTGTGGTCGCATTTTGCTGAAGATACAAACATGGCATAGAATCTAAAGAAAGCTATGGCAACAACCGATTCAAAATGACACTGACGGTTAGGAAATGAGATATTGATTTGTTTGGGTTTTTTTTTGCTGTCAATGTCTAAAACAGAAATTGGATATGGGCTTCTTTGTTTTTTTCTTGTTGTCGCTTTTTGGGAAGTGAGTTTGTTTTGCTGTGAATATTTTTTACTGACAATGCAATTGGCTGGCCATCAAAAAGAAATAAATAAAGATGAAAGTCGAGACAAATATTTTTCTTTGAGAAACCCCAGTGATGCGGCGGCTTGTATGTTGAATTAACGTTTCGGCACTCGAAAAAACCCCATTAATTTAACATAAAATAAAACGACATTAAGTAAAACATTCTTAATGGTTTGATCATTCTGCAAAGGAAACAAAAAAACACTGAAATGTGTTTTCACATACCTTTATTGTTTTGCTTCTCTTTTTGATATGTCAAATAATTATTTAAGACATTTAGGACCAGCAATAGACGCAGTTTCAATTTTATGTAGAATTTCACTTCTATGACACATGTATTTTTTAGTTATCGTGACCACATGATCGTCGGATTTGACCAGCGCCCCCCCCCCCCATAATGTCTTTCTCGTTTTGTTCTTATTATTTTTCAAATTTTGACAACAATATTACGGCCCAATTAATTTGAGCAATTTAAAGTATATCTCAAATGTTAAACCTCTTACTAGCCATCTCTTAATCTCTCTCATCAATAACATTGGTTTTAATCACTGTTAAATATTGTAAATAATTGGTTGTGATGTTCACTCGTTCTCTTGGCCAATGAAGAGTTTTGAACACCCCCCCCCCGAAAAAAATATCAAGAAGATATTTTCTTATACTTAAATTGTGTTTAAGTCAAAACTTGGGCGGGATTCGAACCCGTGCCCGGGCGCTCCAAAGACTACGCCTTTGGAGCGCCCGGGCACGGGTTCGAATCCCGCAGGTGGCTTAGACCGCTAGACCATCTGACTTAAGAGGTTTACCTTCAGTAATACGTAGATTATCTGGATTTGCGAGCCAAGGTGGGGGAGGGGCAGTGCGGGAGTGTGGGAGGGTGCGTGGACGATTGACAATGAGTGTTGGAGTAATGGCGTTAGGCTTCCGGACGCTTTGTACAAGTTGTAATACAGGAAAATGGACGTGCCACAAAATATTCAAAATCTGCAATTTTATTTGGTATTGTTTCTTCAGAAACTCACCTTTGAAAATAGCTTTGCAAAAAGCATTTTATTTGAAATTGAAAAATTACATGACGCAAAAGAGAAATATTAATTGATACTCGTTTGTACCTTCAAAGGAAATTCTGTTTTGTTTGGAGAAAAGTCACTTTTGTGCCTAATTTAATATATATATTTCAACATCTTTTGCATAAAACGATCGTTGACAAAAGTGTGGGGAGGCCGCGCGCGCCCTGTCTGTTCCTTGCTCTCTGCTCTTTAAGTGCATGAAATATAGTATGATTTCCCCTGAATATTGAAAAGTAATGGTCCCCTTAGTTTTGTTAATTTTCGAAAAGAAGGCAAATTATGCTCAAATTTAATAAAAATGCAAGGCATACTGCTTACTTTTGTTAATTTTGGAAAAAAAGTCAAATTTTGCCCGATTTAGATAAAAATGCAAGGCTCACCCCTTGCTTTTGTTAATTTTCGAAAAGAGACAAATTAAACCCAATTTCGATAAAAAAGCAAGACTAACCCCTTACTTTTGTTTATTTTCGAAAAAAGGGATGGCGAAGTTGAAACGCGTAGTTCAATTTTTACCACTCAGACGAGCTATATATTTAAATAACTCAAGAAAAACACGTTACATAAAAATGAATTTTTGTGCACTCATTTGTCATGATGTTTAACATAACAGATTTAATTTCAGAAGAAAAGGTCAAACAATCAAGCTATTATGACCGTAACAATACAGGGTTTTAATCGCGACAAATACAATCCTAATGGAAGTCAACGTGGATTTCTAGCTTTTCAAACACTAGATTGTTACGATCATATTATATTTATAGCGCTACAGTTTCTCACGCCATTCAAACCACTTCTGGTACACATCGTGAAAACTAGTTGTACCAAATTTCAATTGAATCCGTTTCGTATTTCTTGAGTAGTTCATCGGAAACGAGTTTATTCTTTTTGTTCAATTTTCCAGCACCCATGTTGATGCGTTGTTGAGACCACTATTTATTTGGCGCGCCCTCTATTGAACGAAACTTAAAATATTCTACGGCGTGCGGGTGTGTATTATGTCTTGGCGGTGCGAGATCACTTGTTTTATTCAGCGCGCCCTTTCTCGAAAGATTTTTTTTAGTTGTTTGACGGTTTCTCACGAAATTTAATCTCCTCATGTAAGACATCAAGACCGATCACTTGCTGAACTTACAACTTAATATAGCCTGACCTGGTGAGCTCGGGTTATTGCTCAAACAACGAGTGTATTATTATTTTTCCATGGGCCTTGACTTTCCATTTTTCATCGGGTTTGTATTTTTCACGTTTAAAATACTATATTTGTTTGGGGTATGCTCTTTTTTCATTGTTTGATGGTTTCTCATGAAATTCAATCTCATAATGTAATTAAGTCAAATTTTGCCCAGTTTTGATACAAATAGCAAGGCTATCCCCTTAGTTTTGTTAATTTTCGAAAAGAAGGCAAATTATGCTCAAATTTAATAAAAATGCAAGGCTTACCGCTTACCACAACGATTTTTATTTTCGCTCCAATAAAGTTGACTTCGGATTTGGTCTATAGGCCTAGACTGTGATTGCAGATGGGCGCGTTTTTTCTCCGGTGTTGACAAATTTCTATAATATTTACGGGGAGAACAACAATTTATTGCATAATTACTTTGTGTATTTTTTTCTATTTGTTATGACTCTCCTGGCTGTAATTGAATTCAATGCATCAGTTAATTTATGAGTAGGTGTGTCCGTTCATAATGCCTGTGTCGTTTCTGTACAATGGTAAAATCCTTAACGGTGGTTGTAAAGCGCGCCCTCCTTTGAAAGAAAATCTAAAACATTAGTGGGCAAAATTTAAAATATGCGGAAATGTCCTTTCGCACTACTCTACTGCTTGAGAATGGTTTTGATATAAAGTGTTTGATATTCCCTTTTTATTGTAATTTAGTGGACTTCCTCTTGACATCACAACCAATTATTGAGGCAATGAGTTCATCACACGTGGCACTTGTGGAATTATCCTGCCTCAACCAGTGTGTTGTGTTTGAATTCGGATTGATTTAGTGTTCGCGCTGACACCACTCTTCTGCTCTATATGTGTATTAAAATATTTTTTTTATGTTACCCGTTGAAATGAAATGCCCTTGTGACACAAGCCTATTGGAATTTGAGGGTAGCTGTTTATAATGAATAGTGTGTTCATGAGAAAGCGTCGAACGATACAAATAATATGACCGAATACTGTTAAATTTTTATTCGGAAAAATGCAATCCGAATTATTTTTGATATAAGCAACACAATCCTCTTAAGAAATATGTACCCGTTTCCTTTATTGAAAGTCGTTTGTTTCGCTAAGTTTACCAGGGCATTACCCCATACATTTCACCTTCACACTTTTGTCAACTAGTAAGGGGTTTCTGCTGAAAAAGGGCGCGCCTGACAAAATTGTTGTCTCGCACGGAGACAAATTTATGTGCCAAACGGTTTACTTTAATCTCCCCCTCCCCCCCCCCTTAATTGAGAAGGGCGCCCTCAGAATGTAAGATTTCTACATCCAACTAGAACCAGAGAGGGCGCCTGTCAACCTGGTCGATCGTAAACAAAAGTCATGAAAGTTACATATGGAACTCCTGAAGTTCAGCAAGAAAGGGAACGTTTTGGGAAAGAACGTTGAAACCTGACGCCACATTGTCTTCATATATCATCTCAATAAAGGTCAGTCATTGTAAACCAAATATTTTTAAAAAGACATGAATCTGGGACTGAGAATCATTTCCAATTTGGTTAAAAAACACTTTGAGAATCTTCTTGAATTTCCATAGACTTTGTACACAAACGCTAAATACTGCATTCTTTCCTTTTGTTTAGTATTTTGTGGAAAGAGGGCATATCTTTGATGTATGAGGGAAATTATGGGGTAAAAGTGGATGACAACAACCAGAAAACGGCACAATTGCAGAATACCCCGCCACTTAATCTATCCACATCGTAGCGGGCTATGGAGTCATGGACACGATAACGGTTGATTGCCCTCAATAAACCTTCTCAGCGCTAATTGTATGTACTATGCCCAGTATGCATCATGCTTCACTGCACTCCCACTCCGTATCCGCGTAGCCGGCAACAGGGTAGTTGGTTTGGACTTGGAGAATTTTTTCAGCAACTCCCATTCCTTTTGTGTTGCTTCGTTCTCAAATAATAGACCCCCACTCCATATCTGCGTAGCTGGCAATGAATTGTTTCTTTTCCGTGATTCCAACCGCGTAGCCAGAGATTTTAGGGGTGTATTTCCGAGTGGCGGGGTATTCTGCAATTACTCCCAGAAAACAGGTTCAAAAACCAAGATGGCAACTGAAATTGAAAGCTTGATGCATTGAAGGCTCAATGCTGATCAAGCTGATTGGCGAATGGCGGATAACATTTTAATTTTTTTATTGTTGTTATTTATTAATATCGGGCTTTCATTCTGTCTGGCTTGCTCGTGTGTTGCACATCGTCTCCGATTGCAAAAAAAAGATAGGAAAGTCACATTTTCTTTGGAAGTGCGTTTCAAAATTACAACAAACAAACATGACTTAATCTGAAGAAAAAGACTAGCCTGCTAAAGTCACTTTGGTACTGAACAGTGAATGCACAAGTCAGTTTTGAACGGAACTCGTAAAAAATAGAGGTGTCCTGAAGATAATGATAACCCAAGTCTCAGTACACAATGTAAGCCCCATCGGAGTTACAACTGCGCGTGTGCACATCACATGACAACAATGGTCTGTGGATAAACAAAGCAGAAAGACTTCCATACCCCACCTGGACATCACTTGACACCCTGTGCACAAACCCTATGAGACTGGTCTGAAAAATTCCAAGTGTTTTCTCTGTAAATGCTTCAATATTTTACCTGCAAAATTAGACTTTTTAGGGCATTTTATCGGAAATATTAGTGATGTCTATGTATGGAATTCTTTCCTAGCTATTGCAGTAAAAAAGAAGAGGGACAATTTTGTTTGGACAGTTGCAGCATACACATGATCAATACAAACCATCTTAAACCATGGTGCTGTTAAACAATCAACATTTTGCATCTACTTCAAAACAAGAACTTTCTTTTATGATTTTGCATGCGTATGGTGAACTGTCCATCCACAGACCCTAATCCTTGTCATGTGATGTGTGCACATGCATTTGTGCGAATGACATTTACTATTAGGTCAGGGAGCCAGACAATGCTGTAACGATAGCAATTGCCGCAACAGTAGCCCCTCCATTATTTTCAACATTTGGACATGATCTGGCAATAGTACTTACATGGCGTTTCAAATAATTGACAACCAAACATTTACTAACAAAACATCAAATTTCACCCTCAAAATAGTCTCAGAATTACTACATACGCCACCTGAGATACAATTACAGATTTATGATTTTAAGATCGAGATACTAAGCTTTACTTACAATCTGGATTAGAAGTGAAATTTACCGTTTATCGGTGAGGGCTGCGTTGCGAATATTGCGCAGACGCCATTTTCAAAATTGCCCTCCTTTCTTTTCCAATTTCAGTAAACTATGGCGACAGGCGTCCAACATGACCTGATGAAGCAGGCACAGTGCTTTTGGTCAATGCTGGATGAGCTTGCAGAGACCGATGAAGATGCATACAGGAAGTTCATGGCCACAAACCTCCAAAGAGGACAGCAAGAATTGACACCGGCCAAGCCATGGATGTGTGTCAAGACCCGTATCATGGTAGGTTCACTTAGGCTGAAAATATGTGTGTGTTTACGGTAACATCCTAACAGTTATCCAGGTTGGTAGGTAGAAAAATTACTTTGTTTTTAACTTTCCTTGGGTTTATTTGTCAGTCTGTCATACTTTTACTTGCTAATTACTTTTTTTTCGGTAACCCACGTTATAAGAAAAGAACATGGCAAATTTGAAAACCCTGCATTGTGTAGGGTGGATTTTCTCACAGAAAATCCCTTGCCATGAAATGACTATAAACTACAAAAAAGAGGTCAACAAATTAACATTCTGTTGGTTTGCTAATAAGTTTTTAAGCTCTGGCAGGAGCTTCTACATGTCACTTGGTGGTTGGTCAGTCTGTCTGTCTGTCTGTCTGTCTGTCTTTCGGTCGGTCTGTCCCCGAAAATTGACCAAAAATATTTGACCCAAAAAAATTGACTAATTGACCAAATGCCATGCCGTGGTCATAAAATGCACTCTTGCCAAAAGTTTTCGGAACACCGGTTTTGTTTCAATCTTTGTGCATGCATGTTAATTTTGCATTATGTTTGTCCCTGAAAATTGATCGAAATAAGCCCCCTCAGTTTCCCATAAAAAAATTAACTACCAAATTGAAATAAAAAGGCAAATAAAATACTTAACGAAAATTGTTTGTGACAATTTGGAAAGATGTTTATAAAAAAAGTTTGGAAATGGAGGCAAAGTATGTGCAGTAATGTTAAAGTCACGTGGTATTTTGTATAGCGGTTGGACAGTGTCTAGAAAGAGGAAATGTCAAAATTGACCAAATGTGTGGTCACATTTGTTGCCAGAGTTTGCACTCGCACTTGTTATTGGTAACGCAGCAGGGGTGGATCCAGGAATTATTGCATAATGCTGAACTGTTCGGTTTACGTGTTCTGATTCTCCATGACTGTATGGCAATCTCGATTGTTTCCTCTGATAGTCCTTTCTCAATGAGAGAATTCCTGACAAGTGTGCCCCACACAGCTCTAGGCTGGTTGCTAGTGGATGTTGACGCTGTGGGTCGTGAGGTAGACGCAGGCGTGTCTTGGTCTTGGTCAGTCCAACTGGCTCTGTTGTCAATAGACGTAGTAGCCGTGGAAACCAATGCTGTGTTTTCCAGAAGGGGAGGATGAGCACTCCTGGCCATTTCTATCTTCTGTAAGACTCTGTCCATTAGAGAAAATGGCGGAAAACAATCAATTAGTTCATTTTCCCATGGCACTGAAAAGGCATCGCAAGTTCCTGCCTGTGGATCTGGCAGCTAAGATACGAAAGATTTGATTTGGCAGTTTATTCTACTGAGAAGCAAACATATCTATGGTCGGTTTAAAATCTCAAAACGACATAATGTGGCAAAACACATGAGGGTTGAGTTGCCTCTCAAGATTGTCATTAAATGACTGTGATAAGGAATCAGCCATGGTGTTATGGACACTTGGAATATGATGTGAAATTAACCACTACACACCACAGCCATATTCTCTTAGTCAACTGATTTAGTTCCAATGAATGGCATCCATCCATATGATTTATATACACGCTACTGAAGTGGTCTTATCCATTGATACGGATATATGGGTTTACCTTCAACATGCGATACAAATGAACAAAGGCCATACTAGAAAACAGCTCAAGGTACAGTAATTGATATGAAATTTGGTTTCATTTGCAGTCCATCTTCCATTAGTTTTAAGATTAATTGCGAGGCATTAGGCTCCCCATGCACTATTGGATGCATCCATTTCTATTTGCAAGTTGCTCACTTGAGGCAAAATAGAACGAGACGCAGCGGGCAAACTGGAAACCCACCACTGCAATTCAATTCTTGCTTCTTTATCAATGACATTTTTGTGTGAAAATGCTTCCGTTTTCCTTAACCCTAAAAGGGTGGGGGGGGGGGGGCAGGATCCGCCCCCCCTCAACTTTTTCCGCGATAGCCTTGAAAAAAAATGTTTTTGTGACCCAAGCTTTTATGACTTTTTAGCCTTGAGCCATGCGCATCTTTTATTACCAAAAACATAAAAATCGAACGACAGGTTAAGTGCTGCATCTAATACTGATTTCAAGGTTCTTGTAAAACAGGGGCCCGATTGTTCTCCTGGAAAGCAAGGAACCAGTTTCCAAATTACTTGAGTGACAAACTGCACAGTCGGCAATGTTTGGGTATTAAACTAAGAACGACATAACTTCACAACTGGTTCACAATAACTTCAAAATAGGAAGCCGGACTTCCATTTCATTTGAATTTATGGTGAACCCTAGAAACTGCAATCATTTGTAGGGTTCAAGCAAGATTTTTACAATATTATAGGGCATTTATTTGAGGGTTAAAAAACATTAGTGGAATTAAATGGATGCTGAGGTGTATGCCATTGAAATTTAACTAAGTGCATTTTGTACATGTAGATAGAATGCATGAACCTACGGTATCTAAGGTCCAAAACTCAAGTGTGAAATAAATACCGGTATGTACACAGATGCTGAGGTGTGTGCGATTGAAATCTAACAAAGTACGCCTGTAGATAGAATCAGTGCATGGAGCTACCTGTCTCTAAGGTCCAAATTAAAACTCAAGTGTCAAGTAAATACTGTATGTACACAGATAAACAGATAAACAGACTGTACCGGTACGTGTGACGTACATGTATGCAGCAAAACAAAAATCCCAAGCTCTAAATATAAACCATGTCACGCGACTTAATGACGATGCTGTGTTTGTCCAGCGCCATCTTTACCAGATCAGCCCCGTCAAAAGCCTCAACTGCTTGTGCGCTTTACATCAAAGTAGAAAAACTTTGTCTTCAAGTGATTTGACTGGGAACTTAAACGGGGTAAGAAAATTGTCAGTTACTTTGGATGAGGTTAAGGCTAGCTTACAAGCGTAGGAATAACACTTTGCTTTATTGCAAAGTGTGAAGTGATGGCAATGCCTAATCATGTAATTGATATGTTCTTGTATTAGATTCATACTTTAAAGTTTTGCTATTACCCACAAAGAAAAGTTTCACATTTATTAAAATCAGTTTATGACGTCATCTTCACGTCATTTCACATTTTGCATACTATTATCTGCCTTCCACCAAGTTTCATGATGACCGGACCTACCCGGATGTTTGTTTTAAATATTCACATTTTCATGATGGCATCACACGTTTTTTCATATCTATGACCTAACTAAAAAATTACAAAAGAATTTTTAATTTGGCATGTTGTGTTGGTGAGATATGGCGATAATCATCAAAATGTCTGAAATCTATATAAAATCACGTAATGACAGCACCATAACGTCATCTTGATTTTCATCGATAACGCATTCCCATCTATAGACATACACTACAAAGTTTCAGTGCTAACTGTACGGTTCTCTAGATATAGGGCCCATTCATGCCTTCAATGAATTAAAAACGAACTACTATCGGAAAGTAGTCTTTAAATGCATCTTTGGATATGACATTCTTTTTTTACTTTCTTTAAAATGACAGCATGTCAGAAGAAAACAATTCACAGGGAGTTTAGTGTCATTACTATCTTTAAATCAAGTGTGCTTTTCAACAATAATATCATCAGTTACTTTTTGGATAGCTGCAAATAATATACCTTAAACAACCTGATCATCCGATAAAAGTCTCATTGAGTTTGTAGTTTCAGTGGTAGATTTTCCAGAGGAGAGGATGGGTCATTACTGCAGTCACCTCATAGTAATATCAAGGACCTCTCTGCATCAGTGAATTCAGGATTTGCAATATTGAGTGATGACAATTATGCAGAGAAAAATGTAAACCAAAAATGAAGACTTTTTCCATCACGTAAAGAATTAGCATTTTAATTTCAGGGTAGTGAGAGACACCAATCACTTCCGCGGATCTGCCCTTGGATTAAAAAAATCCATTCATAACATTGTAGTGTCTAGATAACAAACACCTCGCTATCTGGCATGTAGCTCACTTACAATTTTAGCTTGTGACTTTATTTTTAAAAGGTTGTTGACAAGAACAGAAATGGCAGAGTTTGGCAGCGACACGACTACAAATACGCTGTCTGCAACTGGAAGTGGTGGATATGATCTGGATGATATTTACAAAATCGCTGGAATGGTTGGAGGAATTGGCGGCTTTCTGGTGGCACTGTTGACAATTGGTTTTGTAATATGTAAGTGAAGTTCCTACTGGTATGTCCACAGAATTGGACATTACAGCCTTTCCATATTGTGTACTTGTTTTATCCTCCCCCACCCCTTCCGCAGTGAATACATAGAATGTCTGTAATTGTATAGGATTAGAGAAGGAATGGAAATCTTCCAAAACCTTTTTGCCTTGAAACCAGATTATGAATATCAACACAAGATATTGCAAGAAATAATATTGAAACATGAAATTTCATGATTTCATGTGATTTAGTTTTGTCGTCTGCTGTACATTAGGCAAAAAAAAAGATACTCGGTCTCTGGTCAGCACGTGCGTCGATTTTAATCATGCGCGTCAACCTTTTTTTTTTTTCAAATTAACACGGAAGCTACAACAGCGCCCTCTATTGCCGCACTTCCTGACATTTTTGTACCAAGGAGCACCATGAAGGAATGGGGAAATTGCACCAAGGCAAATGATAAAGGGCACCAAGGCAAATGATGGAGGACACCAATTTATAATGAGGACACAAAAAAACAAAATAGTACCCACCTTGTCTGTACAATACAAGCTTGAAAAAAAAAAAAGCCACCAAAAAAAAAAAAAATGTGTTGCCGCATCAATTCCGGAACTTCAGTCTGACCAGAGACTGATTATTATTTTTTTTAGCCTTATGTATTTTTTTTCTGATTTTCTTAATAAAACCGAGCTTTTATGTTCCTCAATAATTATTTATAGCCTATCAAACAGTCATACCTTGCAAAATGGTCACTTTGATTATTAGAGAGTGTAGAAGTTCACAGACAGTGGTAGTTTTGGAGTAAGACGTTCTTAATTCAGGATACTGAGACAGTACAGCCTTTGCACCGCACATCACCACAAACCTGACATGGCTTGTTAGTATTTGCGTAGCGCCCACTTCTGTGAATCGCTGCACAGTCCAATAACCCGTGCGTGCATGCAGTATTAATTGCACCACTAAGGACGTCTTGAAACCAAGACTACGACAGTGGTTGTGCCTTTAACGAAAATTGTTTCCCTGAAATATGAGGTCCTTGAAAAGTAATGACACTTTTGTGTTGTTATTGCAGATCAATACATTGAGAAACGTCGCAGTCAACGTAAAGGTAAGGAGATATTTGGTATTTCAAAACGAAAAAAATATAATAATGGAAATTGAAATATCAAAGAAAAATAACAGCGTTGCTGTTGAAACCTCTCAGCCGGAGTCAAGTTATCATCCAGAAACCATTGACCTTAAACTCACCATGGTGACTTTGACCTTTGATCCCAAAACTAATCCCAACTTGCCTGTACCCAAGGGCAACCCCCTACCGAAGTTAGACACAAAAATCTCATTTCTAACTGGACTTATCATTTAGAATCCATTAATCTTTAAGGTGACGTCATAGGACCATTGATGACGTCATCATGACATCACTTGTCTAGGGTTGGGTTCTTTGTCTATGCATAGTTTAAAGACGATCTGATTGCAATTTATGTCAAATGTTGGTAGTAGAAGAAATGTAAAAGGTTTAAAAATCAATCAGGTCAATGACGTCATCATGATGACTTCTGTATGCATCTTAGTAACAGTATCTACCTACCCACCAAGTTGAAGTGATTTTGCCCTGTCAATTTAATCCTATAATATGTGTAAAGATTTCTTACCACCTGAAACAAATATCTCTTTTAACTTAAGGCCAAAACAAAAAGTCTCAGATTTCTGGTCTGTGCGTAGCCATGCGCGATGGCAAAATTAAAAAGTTATTTTTCAATGTAAGATTATGTCTCAAAACTGCCAAACTCACTGGTTTGACTGGCATCCTGCTGCTGCACAATTTTAACGTGTTTTTAGATAATTGAGTATCAGTGTTGGAGTCAAGACCTCAAAGTCCGAGACCGAGACCTCATAGTCCGAGACCGAGACTAAGACCGAGACTTCCCCATCCGAGACCGAGACCGAGACCTCATAGTCCAAGACCGAGACCGAGACCTCATTTAAAAAAAAAAAATGCTGCTATGTGCACCAAGTGTAATAAAACTGGTGATGGTATGCTGCTGACTGTCTGCCTGAGTCTTGTTTTGTATGTATTCATTGTATCTGCAAATGAGTCAATTAAGAAAGTTATATTTATTTGCAGTAAGGAAAATCATATTAACATGAAACATATTAAATTGAAATAATTTTTTAGAGAAAAAATAAATCAAAATAAAAAATTACTTGTTTTTAAAAATGTCCACATTATCCATTTAAATCTTATAATAGATATTGTAATTCTTGCTTTTGATTGTAGATTACCCACAAATAAGTGGAGCCAGCATAGGAAACACCGGCACGATCAGCGGTAGCCACAACCCTGTCATTGTTGGTCCAAGTGCAGTTCATATCACTTACAACAAGCCGTCGGAGGAACGCGGTAAATATAATCTTGTTTGATGCAATGAAGTAGTGAAGTAGTTTGATATCTTAAATCAATTGTTAATGTATTTGGGGGGGGGGGCAGGGGGAGGGTGGTTTACGGTTTTAGAATATGTGTTGAACATTAGTTCCATGACTTAGCTGTTGTAGTTCTCCAGATATATAGGACTTTAAAAATTTCAGATGACAATCGGGCCCACCAAGTTTCAGTGATTTTGCCCTATCACGGCATATAGGCCTTGCTTCTGACCTGCAGGAGTCAAACATGGAAATTGTGTCCGGGAACTGTCTCCGAAAACGCGCAGACTTTGCAAGTGCAATGTATACAAATGTATACAATGTAAGTGACTTCCTACTGACAAGTGTGGTCGAGAAAATGCTTTGTAATTCAGCACGTGTGGGTCAAAATGAAATATGCAAATCAAGATCAAAGGAAATCCCCAGATGCCCACATTAACATGAATAACTTTCTGTTCAATGTTCACAATTTCTTTGTTATAAACCAGCAAAGTTTGAAAGGAGATTGGAAAAAAATAATGGCTTTAAAAATAATTTCCATTACTATATTCAAAGACAAATGTGTGTTAACTCATTTCATACACAACTTACTTAGCTTACGTTTCACTGTAGAATCAAGTCTTCGATAAACAAATCTTGGTCTGGTCGTAATTGGTATTGTTCAGCTTGCTTTGCCCTCTTTTTAGGGGTTGGGTGGGGGGGGGTGTGGTGTTGAGAAAGGTAGGTTGCTATGCATCCTTAAATATGCCCAGGAATTTACAGACAATGAGGACTGATAAGTGGGTCCACACCCTGTTCGTGATAACACACAAGACTTGAAAGTGACCTTGCAACACTGCACAGTACAGTATTATCAAAGGTTTGCTTTCTGCTGTGTGATGTACCGCCAGCAGCAGTTCGTCCTTTCATCACCCCGTTTGTGGTGTGATCAAAATTTCTGCGTGGACTTCATCATAGAGTAAATAGAGACTGGCTGTTGCGCGCAATGTCAACCTTGTGCAGCTACGTTGATCAATATAGTGAAATCTTGACAAGTCAAACTTCAAAGGAACAGTTTAAAAATTTGACTTAGCAGAGTTTTAAGTTAAGCAGGGTTGTATATCATTGTTATACTAATGAAGGCAATGGATATGGTAGCCTTGGTCAAGGCGCTAGTTGTGTTTTTTATCCGGCCGTAGCGCGGTAATGCATGCAGTCATAATGTCTATGCGCTATGCATGCAGTACAGTGCATTAAAAATACAGCGCGAACAGCGACCTCACGCGGCCACTATTTTTATGCAAATCATAATGCATGGCCCTAGCGAGGATATCTTTTACGCGCCACGGCCGGGATGAATAACATTTAGCGCCTTGACCAAGGCTTTGGATATGGATTCTTTGTTTGACTTAACAGTTGTTTTGAGTTATCAGAGTTTGACTGATTATTGAGATTTCACTGTTTTGTGATCTCAGGGATTGTTTTAATGCAATTCTTGAAAATGCACCTTTGTGTCCCATTTAACTTCAAATTCTTTTTGGCTATTTTCAGGGTTATTTTGGTGCTTTTTGTGTGTTTATGGTAATCCAAATTTCCATATTCTTTAGCAAAACTGGGATGTTGTTCTGGTCAGAAACCTCAATATTACAGTTATTTCAGCATGACAAATTGCTAGAATTTTTTGACATTTTTCCGGTTGTACATTTTCTTTGGCTTCGTTGTGTCAGTAAATGGCAGTAAAAGCCAATGAGCAAAGCTTTCTCAATTTTTTTTATTGACCAATTGACCAAATAATGGGGCCTTGATTCGAACAGAAAACCCTTTTCAGTAGAAAAATGTCCAAAAATGGACATGCAAATTGTTCGTTTTTGATGAATTGCAGCTTGAGAGAATTTTTATGAATCATGTTCATGTATACTTAATAAATAGTTTACTCTTACTAATGTTATGATTTCTTTTAGAAATCACCGGACTCCAGGGGCCGGGTACAGCAGATAACCTGCTGAAATTACTAGATTTCGAAAACAAATTCCGTCATCAGTTGAAGCAGATTGGAGAAGGCAATGTTTTTGAAATGGAATACCTGCTGAGAACTTGTTGCAGTAGATCAAGGCAGGCTGCTGGTCTCATTCTGGATCACATACGAGAGATGCAAGGTGATGAGGAGGAACTGCAGAGATTGGCTCGGTTACTGTTGTGGGAGTCTGGTTCAGAAGAGTTGGCTACCAAACTAGTCAGACCAACTTTGGTAAAGTGCAAGAGTAACGAAGACCTGAAATCACTGAGCTACTTTTCACAGCATGTCACTCCACCACTTGAAGGTACATATTTTTACATGCATGTAAGAAAGCTGGAGCTTACCCTTCTCAAGGGAATTCTTCTGAGTGACAGCATGGAGTCAGCTGGGCTGATATCGGTTAACTACTACTTGTCTGAGCAGGAGGAGGAGGAGCTTAGCCTCCTTGAGGAAACACTTGGTGTGGTGGATGAACAGCACCATGCTCAATTATACATTGGGGCAAAGTCATGGTTTGATGTGGGGCGTGTATCACACAGCTTTTTCCGCATGCAGGAACAAATAGGCGGGCTTGGTTTGGGTATGTTCCAACGATCACTGGATGAGGTTGTTGATTTATTGAAGGCACTGGAAGGATGCAGGTTGGGGCATCTCTCACTGTGTGGCACCGACCTGCATGCACGGATGGGAGATGTCAGCCACATCCTGTCATCCTTTACAGTCTTGCAGCTCCGTGCATGCAGGTTGGTAGATGATGACGTGAAGGACCTGATCAGCATCTTTCCTGCTGGGCATGGTTTAGTAGTGCTTGACCTTGATGACAATGCATTCAGTTTGGATGCAGTGAGGGCTCTCACCCGTCATCTCCAAGGTCTCCTTGAGTTACGTGTGTTGTCACTTTGTAACATCGGCCTCGATGCTGAGCTCGTCAGACAAGTTGTCAGTCAAGACCTCTCTCACCTGAAGGAAACAGCAAAGGGAGATTTCCGAGTCTAAATAATCTCCCACCAAGTCATAACTCTCACCCTGTTCCCTATGAATGCACCACGCTCACGAGACACATTCAATTGAAACAAGTAGCTCGTATTATGGGTCATGTTATGTAAAATCAATGCTCTGCAACCCCCTCCCCCCCCCCAAACCCCCCCCCCCCAAAAAAAAACAACAACAACTAACAATCAATAACAATAAAAACTACATTTTCAGAGGACAATAGGGGCTCGATAATGAATAGAAAAGTCAACAAAAAGGTTTCAATACAAATACATGTGTTCGGAATTCTCTTATATCATGAATACAAATATACCCAGCATAGTTCTTCATTCAACTGAACCCCCCCCCCCCCAAAAAAAATTCAATCTATCAATCAATCAATCAGTCAATGTGAAAAGTCAATCAACAATTCCTGTACAAAATGATTCATTGAAATCTTTAAACATAATAGCACTGTACTAAGCATTCTGGGTGTCACTTGAAAGTGATATTAAATTGACCTTGTATCTTGGGTGACCTCTGAGTACTATTATAAATCTACAATCTAATCGTCAATTAAACAGGAGAATCCACCTCTCCTTTCCATTTCTTTTGAGAAAAAAACTTGTATCGCATCATCTTAGGTGAAAGTTGTGTGAGATGTCTTCAACTTTTGTGACAAAGGCCTCCTCCTACCCTGTTATCCGATCAATGTAGTAATATGGCATTCAAACAAACTAATGTGACCACACGCAAATGGCTGCACGACACCCTTCCATAAACCAGTGCTGTGCAAAACTTAGTATACAGAATAATACCCCAAACCTTGGGTACTTTTGAATTGTTTTGCGTTTGCCTTATGTACAAATTCAGAAAATTCTCGCAACTTCACGCCTTTCAAACAGACGTTTCTTTTGAGTGTTTGTGCTTCATTCTTTATCAAATCATTTGTGTAAATTTATGTAAATTACATGCATAAAATGACAAAAATTATGATTCCAGTTTGCTAACTTTTGTATAGATCTTTAACCTTGACTGTTTATGTAATATACCTTTAAAGTGGTGCAGTTGTGTAAGGACAGTATAACGTGGATTTTGTTTACTATTCAACTATAGGCCTATGTGCATATTGAGAGTTACTAAACCAGTGTTCATACTGTCAAACAATTCATGTATCTATATATATAAGAGAGAGTTTAACTCGGCCTCCGAGACGATGTTTGCTCATGAAAGGATCCGAGACCGCGGGCTCCCGCGGCGCCAAAATCGCTCCACGTCCGTGGAAAAATGCGGAGGGTGTCTTCCGCCGGGTCGGACGCTTTGGGTTGTCCTGATTTTCCCGTACGGACCGGCGATCCGTTTAGTCGATTTTTCGTGACTGCGTTTTGCGCAGGAATTTGCCGTCGTGTGCGCTTTCACGTTGACTGCCTGGCCGCCCCCTGTGCTGGCTTTTTCTGCGTGTCTAGACTGTGCGAGGTCAGCGAGGTCAACGTAGGGGTTGCGTTTACGTGTTCTACTCGGCCGTTTTGCAAAAGAGTTCACCAAACGTTAGTATGGGGTGACCTTGGTAAAATATTTTTTGTCCATGGTGCGTGGCCACCAAGTGTCCCTATTCTTTCATATGCTTCGCTTGCCGCCCCTGTGCCGAGTGCAACGAATACTCAGAAGGACTACACATTAGTATGCCTAGCGCGGTCTGACCAATCGAAAGTCTACACTGCGTGGTACTTCCCGGCTATGCGTAAAACCGTCACTGGCAACGCGTACTGCAGCCTGCTCCACACCCTGGAATCGAGGTTGAGTCTACGGTGCTCGCTATTTGAAGCACAAGCATGTGACGTCGCGTGATAGAGTGCTGTTGCTTCCATAATGTGTTTACAGCTCCATGCTTCCACCACCAAGGCTGAGCGTTGTGAGTTCGCTGCCCGCCACGTATAATTCAGTGTCGTGTTATAATTTCGGGGGCCTGTTTGGGGTCAACGAAGGATCGATGCATTCACAAAAAAATCGACGAAAAAGTGTCCGACCCGGCGGAAGACACCCACATTTTTCCACGGACGTGGAGCCATTTTGGTGTCGAGGGAGACCGCGGTCTCGGATCCTTTCAGGAGCAAACATTTCTCGGAGGCCGAGTAAAACTTGCTCTTATATAGATGGTTGAACCAACTTCAATAAAAGTTAAATCGACTTTTTCCTCGCAGACGGTCTCGCAAATTGTAAGAAGTTCAAGTTTACGTTTGTTGAAGAGTCCAATACTGAAACTTAATTATGACCTTCGTCCATGATTCAGACCGTTTGTAATTTTATGGTAACACTCAACATTTTCATTTCAAATGACACCTTTACGTTTTATTGCATTATGATTTATTGTCGAAACTGTACAATCAGCCTTCGCCTGTGTACTACGGCAACCTTTTCACTGCGTTTTCCAAATGCGACTGCCTCACAAAATGCCAATTTAACAGACCAACGGGAACATTTACAGACAGTTGCCATGGTACATAATTATCATGTGCGTAAAACGACGGGGGACAGGGGGAACCCCCCCCCCTCCCCATTTTAAAGCGGGGACATTGTTTGGTTCCCCCCCCCCACACTTTTTCTTCCCCGAATAAAAATTGTAGCCTACAACAATGATTCTATTGCTCAGAATACATGTAGCTGATTCAATTACTCCAAACTCAAAACTTTAAAAGATGATCTTTTGCTAAAATTGGTTTTAGTGGTCAGAAATTGCCTCGCATCACACCACAGAAATTGCTTTTCTATAACTGCATGTCTCCTTAACTATGATCCCCATTTACATTTAACTCCCCAAATGTTCATCCCCAACACTTCGCCCTACCCGATCTATGATCGGGTAAATCAGCTTGTAATATATACATGTAGAATGTTGCATTGCCAAATGATGCATTTTTTTGTCAGAGGACGGTCATGTTTGCTCATCCAGGACCAATCATTGCAATTGTTGTATACACAAAAATGTTTCTGTGTTTCTGATTATGTTGGAATAGGTACAAGTGCACAAATTGCTTGTTTTTTCATTGCAAGCCTCTTTAAAGTATTGATTGACACTAGATTTGTTTGTTCCAAGTATGATCAATAATCTGTACAAAAACTGACATTTTTGTTTCTAACAGTTTTGATATTTTGCAGTTGCCCAGGTGATAGCAGTCGTTTAAAACATGCCCAAATGCAACCATTCAATTTGGTAAAAGTCGTTCCGCAGGAGAGAAAAAGTAAACTTTGAATCAACGTTTTGATTTATTCACATTGGAAATGTAAACTGAATGTAAATAATGTTTAACTGTCGTTGAAATGGCAGAGTTTGGCAGCGGCACGACTACAAATACGCCGTCTGCAACTGGAAGCGGTGGATATGACTGGGATGATATTTGCAAGATCGCTGGGACGGTTGGAGGAATTGGTGGCTTTCTGGTGGCTCTGTTGACAATTGGTTTTGCAATATGTAAGTGATGTTCCTACCAGTATGATCACGGAATTTGACCTTATTGCCTTTCCATATTGTTTACTTGTTTTATCTCCCCCCCCCCACCCCTTCCGCAGTGAATTCATGGCACGTCTGTAATCGTATAGGGTTAGAGAAGGAATGGAAATCTTCCAAAACCTTTTTGCCTTGAAACCAGATTATGACTATCGACACAAGATATTACAAGAAATAATATTGAAACATGAAATTTCATGATTTCATATGATTTAGTTTTGTCGTCTGCTGTACATTATGTATATTTTTCTGATTTCATAATAAACAAGCTTTTATGTTCCTCAATAATTATTTATAGCCTATCAAACAGTCATACCTGGCAAAATGGTCACTTCGATTATCTAGAATCCAAAATGTTCAGGGGCTCCGCGCTCGTATTACTTCTCGGAGCAAATTCTCCAAAGTTGTGCCCCCATCTAAAAAAAATCCTGGATCCGCGCCTGACGTCAATATTGATTTCATTACATCACCCAATGCAAATTCCATCTTATGAATAATATTTAAAAAAAAAACCTAAATATGATGTTTTTCACATACCTGAGAGCCAACAGTAGGATATTATCAAAGCACACTATATTATGATGTTGACAACAAAGAGCATATTTCATGATTTTTTTCGAGCACAATTTTTGGCAAATAAACTGTTGGTGCACAAATTAGTGAGACGGTTCGGTAGTCAAGTTCTCATGGCATGGATGCATGAGGGCACCAACTCCTGGACATACTGGGTTCATAATATAATGTATGTGGCCTGGAAAACATTTTGAATTGAAAGACACTATTTAAACCGATAATCACGTCACCCGAATGCAACATCATTTTAAGGAGATAAATCTTCTTTGTATCTGTATACAGGCCAAATACCAGTATAAATTAACTGAATTGAACTTGTGGTTCTTAAAAAAAAAGACTTTAAAGTAGGCCTACATATTTTTAAAATATTTTTATTTTAAATGTAAGTATTTTAATATTTGGTTTTTAGTAATATTATGTTTTGGTATAATTGTTTTTAAAAATCATATATTATGTTCACATGTACAAATATCCGATTAGTTTTAATCAACCATTAATAAATGCCTTGGAGAGTTGATAGCTTCTGATTGGTCGAGACTCGATCATGTGGGGGTGTATTAACATGTGATATAAAGACTAGCTTTACAAGCGAATAAATGGCTCCTTATTAAACCAGCACTGATCCGGCATCATGTAAGTCAATGATTGGCCAAATATACAACAGTCCTATGGGACCACTTGTTACAATACAGCAGTACACATGCGCTCAGCCACCATTGTGTGAAGACTTCCGGGCGTGTATGCAACACGTAAGCTATATTGCTATGTGGGGCGTGCGCGCTGGCACGTGATAAGTCTTCACACGACATGTTTGTACCTAGGATGTTAACGACGAAATCATGGATCTGCGATTTATTTTCTGTAAACATGTCTCCCAAGGAGATATTTACTTTTTCTAAACCGAGCATCTTTGTAATTTTGGACACAAGGAATACATGTATGTAAACAAAATTTCAGCTTCCTCCATCTGGTAAAACTAAAATTATGAAACAAACATTGTTGTAATGTTGTTCGCTATCGCAGAAGTTCATACCCTGGACATCAGTTGTAATGAACTATGTGGTCCAACTTGGGCCGGCAAGGGTGATATTAACAGTGCATATTGAAGAGACAGGGTACCGTGCATAAAATAAACTATGGCCCCTGAACATGAACATAAAAAGTCTGGAAATATCGCCGAAAGAAAAACCACACATGGTGAAGCTACAAAAGTGAAGACCGGGTCCTCACACTGTTATTCCCTAATTATTGAATTGAATTGAATTGAATTGAATTGAATTGAAGGATATTTTAATTCTTGCTTTTAATTGTAGATTACCCACAAAGAAGTGGAGCCAGCATAGAAAGCATTGGTACAATCGGCGGTAGCCACAACCCTATCATTGTTGGTTCAAGTGTTAATTTCCATTCCAACTTGCCGTCGGAGGGACCAGGTAAATATAATATTGTTTGATACAATAAGGTAGTTTGATATCTTAAATCAAGTGTTAACGTTTTTTTTGGGGGGGGGGGCAGGGGGAGGGTGGTATACGGTTTTAGAATATGTGGTGAACATAGTTCCATGACTATTTAGCTGTTCTTGTAGTTCTCCAGATATATAGGACTTTAAATATTTCAGATGACAGTTTGGGACCCATGACGTCATCATGATGTTGCTTTGGTATTAACAGTATCTACCTACCCACCAAGTTTCAGTGATTTTGCCCTATCACGGCAAATAGGCCTTGCATCAGAGCTGCAGGAGTCAAACATGGGAACTGTCTCCGAAAACGCGCAGACTTTGCAAGTGCAATGTATACAAACGTATTCCGACTGACGAGTTTGGTCGAGAAAATGCTTTGTAATTCAGCACGTGTGGGTCAAAATGAAATATGCAAATAAAGATCAAAGGTTACTTGACTGGGAAATCCCCAGATCCCTAAATTAACATGAATAACTTTGTGTTTAATGTTCAAGATTCCTTTATTATAAAGCAAATCTTTGAAAGAGAGTGGAAAAAATAATGGCTTTAAAAATAATTTCCATTACTATATTCATAGACAAATGCGTGTTAACTCATTTCATACACAACTTACTTAGCCTACGTTTTACTGTAGAATCAAGTCTTTGATCAGCAAATTTAGGTCATGTTTTCTGCTGTGTGATGTACCGCCAGCAACAGTTCTTCATTTTATCATCCCGTTCAATGGTTTGTGGCGTGATCAAAATTTATGCGTTGACTTCATCACAGGGTGAATAGAGAATGGCTATTGCGCGCAATGTCAACCTTGTGCAATCTTGATAAATCAAATAGCTTCAAAATTTGACATAAGCAGAGCTTTGAGTTAAGCAGGGTTGTATATCATTGTTATATACTTAAGGAATGGATTCTTTGCTTGACTAAACAGTTGTTTTGAGTTATCAGAGATTTCACTGTATTGTGATCTCGGGGAAGCCAAATTAAATGTAATTTTGTTTTAATGCAATCCTTGGAAATGCACCTTTGTGTCCCATTTGACCTCATTTTCTTATTTGCTGTTTTCAGGGGTATTTTCGTGATTTTTTTTTTATGCTAATACAAATTTCCATATTCATGAGCAAAACTGGGATGTCGTTCTGGTCAGAAACCTCAAAATTACAGCTATATAGCATGACAAATTGCTAGAATCTTTTGATATTTTACGGTTGTACATTTTCTTTGGCTTCGTTGTGTCAGTAAATGGCAGTATCAGCCAATGAGCAAACCTTTCTCAATTTTTTTTATTGACCAACTGACCAAATAATGGGGGCTTGATTCGAACAGAAAACCCTTTTCAGTAGAAAAATGTCCAAAAATGGACGTGCAAATTGTTCGTTTTTGATGAAATGCAGCTTGAGAGAATTGTTATGAATCATGTTTATGTATACTTAATAAATAGTTTACTCTTACTTATTTTATGATTTCTTTTAGAAATCACCGAAGAAATCACCGGATTCCAAGGGCCGGGTACAGCAGATAACCTGCTGAAAGAACTAGAATTCGAAAACAAATTTCGTCATTGGTTGAAGCAGATTGGAGAAGACAATGTTCTTGAAAAGGAACCCGAACTGAGAAGTTGGTGCCGTAGATCAAGGCAGGCTGCTGGTCTCACTCTGGATCACATACGAGAGATGCAAGGTGACGAGAAGGAACTGCAGAGATTGGCTAGGTTAATGTTGTGGGAGTCTGGTTCAGAAGAGTTGGCTACCAAACTTGTTAGACCAACTTTGGTAAAGTGCAAGAGCAACGAAGACCTGAAATCACTGAGCTACTACTTACAGCATGTCACTCCGCCACTTGAAGGTACAGATTTTCACATGTATGTAAGAAAGCAGGAGCTTACCCTTCTCAGGGGAATTCTTCTGAGTGACGGCATGAAGTCAGCTGAGCTGATAGTGGTTCACTACTACTTGTCTGAGCAGGAGGAGGAGGAGCTTAGCCTCCTTGAGGAAACACTTGGTGTGGTGGATGAACAGCACCCTGATCAATTACACATTACGGTTTACATTGAGGCAAAGTCATGGTTTGATGTGGGGCGTGTATCACACAGCTTTTTCTGCAGGCAGGAACAAATAAGCAGCCTTGGTTTGGGTATGTTCCAACGATCACTGGATGAGGTTGTTGATTTATTGAAGGCACTGGAAGGATGCAGGTTGGGGCATCTCTCACTGTATGGCACCAACCTGCATGCACGGCTGGGAGATGTCAGCCACATCCTGTCATCCTTTACAGTCTTGCAGCTCCGTGTATGCGGGTTGGTAGATGATGATGTGAAGGACCTGATCAGCATCTTTCCTGCTGGGCATGGTTTAGTAGTGCTTGACCTTGATGACAATGCATTCAGTTTGGATGCAGTGAGGGCTCTCACCCGTCATCTCCAAGGTCTCCTTGAGTTACGTGTGTTGTCACTTTGTAACATCGGCCTCGATGCTAAGCTCGTCAGACAAGTTGTCAGTCAAGACCTCCCTCACCTGAAGGAAACAGCAAAGGGAGATTTCCGAGTCTAAATAATCTCCCACCAAGTCATAACTCTCACCCTGTTCCCTATGAATGCACCACGCTCACGAGACACATTCAGTTGAAACAAGTAGCTCGTATTGTTAATGTTATGTTATGTAAAATCAATGCTCTGCAACCCCCTCCCCCCCCCAACCCCCCCCCCCCCAAAAAAAACCCAACAACTAACAATCAATAACAATAAAAACTATATTTTCAGAGGACAATAGAGGCTCGATAATGAATAGAAAAGTCAACAAAAGGGTTTCAATACAAATACATGTGTTCAGAATTCTCTTATATCATGAATACAAATATACCCAGCATAGTTCTTCATTCTACTGAACCCCCCCCCCAAAAAAAATTTCAATCTATCAATCAATCAATCAGTCAATGTGAAAAGTCAATCAACAATTCCTGTACAAAATGATTCATTGAAATCTTTAAACAGCACTGTACTAAGCATTCTGGGTGTCACTTGAAAGTGATATTAAATTGACCTTGTATCTTGGGTGACCACTGAGTACTATTATAAATCTACAATCTAATCGTCAATTAAACAGGAGAATCCACCTCTCCTTTCCATTTCTTTTGAGAAAATATCTTGAATCGCATCATCTTAGGAAAAAGTTGTGTGAGATGTCTTCAACTTTTGTGACAAAGGCCTCCTCCTACCCTGTTATCCGATCAATGTAGTAATATGGCATTCAAACAAACTAATGTGACCACACGCAAATGGCTGCACGACACCCTTCCATAGACCAGTGCTGTGCAAAACTTAGTATACAGAATAATACCCAAAACCTCGGGTACTTTTGAATTGTTTTGCGTTTGCCTTATGTACAAATTCGGAAAATTCTCGCAACTTCACACCTTTCAAACAGACATTTCTTTTGAGTGTTTGTGCTTCATTCTTTATCAAATCGTTTGTGTAAATTAATGTAAATTATGCATAAAATGGCAAAAATTATGATTCCAGTTTGCTAACTTTTGTATAGATCTTTAACCTTGACTGTTTATGTAATATTAAAGTGGTACAGTTGTGTAAGGACAGTATAACATGGATTTTGTTTACTATTCAACTATAGGCCTATGTCCATATTGAGAGTTACTAAACCAGTGTTCATACTGTCAAACAATTCATGTATAATATATACATGTAGAATGTTGCATTGCCAAATGACGCATTTTTGTCAGAGGACAGTCATGATTGCTCATTCAGGACCAATCATTGCAATTGTTGGTCACGCGAAAATGTTTCTGTGTTTCTGATAATGTTGAAACAGGTACAAGTGGACAATTTGCTTGTTTTTATCATTGCAAGTCTCTTCAAAGTATTGATTGACACTAGATTTGTTTGTTCCAAGTATGATACATTTTCTCGTACCAAAAATGACATTTTTGTTTCTAACAGTTTTGATATTTTGCAGTTGCCCAGGTGATAGCAGTCGTTTATAACATGCCCAAATGCAATCATTCAATTTGGTAAAAGCAGTTCTGCAGGAGAGAAAAAGTATACTTTGAATCAATGTTTTGATTTATTCACATTGGAAATGTAAACTGAATGTAAATAATGTTTAACTGTTGTTGCTGGCATGACACATGAAAGAAGATTTCGATTAAAATGAGATTAAAACACTGTATTTGCAAAGCCGAACTGATTGCAATTTTAAATGATGGGGATTTTTGTACTCATTAATTTACACATTTCAAGGGATATGGGATGGGATCATTTGCATTTATCCCAAAAGTAACCTACCGAATTGTAATCAAAAAGCTCACTTAGATTAACGATCGTACTGGTACTAAACACCCCATGAAATTATTCCATCTGGCTTGCTGTCATTAAGAAGAAATCAAGAAATGTAGGTGATTTCCAATGATTAGTCAATTGACTGTTTTCGGAAATAAGAGTTCTACATTGTATGGACGAAATCGCGTTTATTGATCAAAAGTTTGTGCATGGATATTTCACTCTTTTCTTAAAAAGTGTAATATCCAAAGTTTCAACGTGTTAGGTTTAGAGTATTCTTCTGTGGAACAGTGATGATATTACATGTATTGGAAACGAACAAAATGCATGAAATACAAATGTTCCTGTGCCTTTAAGCCATGGTTTACAAACTACATCATTGTGATTTTTATCTTGTGATCATTAATGTGCAACTCTGTAAGATAAGGTCATCACTCGGGCACGGACTCCAAGTCAAGATAATCTGCTGACTTCTGGATTGTTTGGTTTCTGTCATAAAAATATACCACAAAGGAGAACTGACTCGGTGCATTATAATAACTTGAAAGTTGAACAAAGAAATTGACTGGAGCTGGTTTGACCCTGTGACCTCCGGATTCCTGTTCCGGTACGGTAATCCGGAACGGTCATCCTGCTACAGTCAATTTGTTTATTTAACTTGAAAATAAGATTTGAAGGTTTGCATGGTGGAAAGATACTAAGACAAGATAAGTTTGCGGTAGCACCATGTGAATAAATCAGTCAACTTGCATCCTTCTCAGCTTCACCGGTTTGGAGCTTCACCAGTTTGCATCCTTCTCACGCCTCACCGCACCCATCCTTATAATCGCATCGTCGTTGGAATCCCTCATTCTCCTGACGACGGGCAGAGCATACTGTTCGAAACGTTGAGTCCCTCCGGTTCTTTTCAGAACCACACATACTCACAAAAGAGATTTATTCACATGGTGCTACCGTAAACTTATCTTATCTTAACTTGAAAATATAATTAAATATCTGATATTTGCACCGTTTGGCGGAAGTAAGTTGAGTTGGCTTTGATATGGTTAAATGTGAATGGAGATTTTGTTGGAAATTTGTAAGTCATTTATATTATTTGTTATTGGTGCAGAAACATTTCTGATCTCTTCTTTTGTTTTTTCAGATATTTGGGGCAAAGTTTAAGACGTCCAGGATTGTTATTTGACATTGTGTACTTTGTATGATTATTATTGTGTAATAAATCATTGCATGCAATGACTTGAGTCAAGCAAGGAGAAATCTTTGAGGTTAGATGATTGTTGTGTTATGCCTCCATTCCTCCCTCAGTGATGTACCTATCTCCCGCCTCTGAATTCTGCAGCTGGGTCACCACTTGGGTTTTGTAATCAGGCATGCAGGCTTCATAATGAGGATATCAAAAGAAATTCCTGAGAAAATATATCAACCCAATCACAAATTGTAATTCATGCAATTAAAAAAAAAGATTTAGACAGCTAAATCACTGATGGATCCAGAAGCATTTATTGTTGGGGGATTAAGAAAGGGGTCACCGACAGGCCAGTTGTGCCAATTCCTTATGCGGAGGGGCGGGGCTAGATCGCATTTTATGGGAGGGGTGCAGTGTTTCCTTTCTTTTCTTTCTTTGTTTTATAAAGTGGCAACGGGGATGAATAGACTACAATTTCGTATTAAAAACAGCCGTCTTCACTTTTCCCTGGTGGATTTATCTCAAAAGGCATTTCTGGTGGCCCCATTTCGGTTTGCAAGACAGCTTCTTTGATTAATTCAAGACAACTTCAAATAAGTTGAAGTTGTCTTGAATTAATCATTGTTTCATTACATTGTTTTGGTGTGCACCTATTGTGTTTTGCTGTTGTGTACTTTGTGACGGTGACTCTTATATTTGAAATCAAACAGCCTTTTTAAAATAGTTTTTTTTTTTTCTAGCACCCAATGAACTCCAAAAATGGAACATGTGAGCTATATCTGCTTTACAAATTACTGCCCCCCCCCCCCCTTTCATCTCCATTCATGAATTAACAATACTTTGTCCTGGCCCCACTACCAATAAACAAGTCCACTTTTAAAAAGAACAAAATGCGCATTTTGTTTGACCCCCTTCCATATTCCCTTAAAAAAGATGTTTTTTGTACAATTTAATTCAGCTGTCTACATTATTGATGGGGGGTTATCAGAGGACAAGTTAATTTGGCCGCACTAATCGAAAGCCCGCCCTCTATGGCTAAATTTATTAAATAGAGGAATATTAGATATTAAATATATATCGAATAGAGGAACATTATTAAAATAGAGGAATATTATTAAAATAGAGGAATAATTAGAAAATCGCGGCACTCTGGAAATTTGCATAGTTATCACGTGATGAAAGAAAAGACCAATTGCACATGTAAATTTGCATATACATTCAGCACTGTCCCGGCTATACCAAATTAATGGTAGGGGTGAGCCATCCATCAATACAAAAATAAGGGAACTCAGTTCAAAATAAAAAAAAATCTAAGCAAACTATTGAAGACGATCTTGTTCTTAGATACATGTCTCCAATATTGTTTTACAAAAATTGTGAGAATTTAAAAAGATGTTAAACAAAACTTGTGAATTAGAAGGGAAAAAACGACTTTTACCCCCAAGCTTAAAGACAGTGAATACTAACCCACAAAAACAATGCCGGGTTATCTTCATTGATAAATAAGGCGCGGCACAAATAACTGGTTCGCGTCTCCAAATGCCTTCGAAATCATGGCAATAGTACAGGGACCAGGGATTTGTTCACAAACCAATCTCACGTGGTTCGTTGCGCGTTCGTAAATTGGCGGGGCACGTACGGTGGAGGACTTCAAAAAAACGTCACAACAGTCAAAGTAAGTTTGCCAATTTTGGCCTGAAAAGTGAACCATTTGGCCTTGGAAAATTAGGTGGAAGTGACTGAACTACTGTAGATTCTTCTGAAGTTGATGCAGTGGAAAACACGGTTCGAAATCCTAAGTTTTTAAAGAAGGAATTCCGTCAGTTATTTTCTCCATTTTCTGAGAATCTGGAAATGGGCGTGGTTTCCGAAATTTGACTGCGGAGGGGGGGGGGGGGGCAACGGGTTATATGGAGGGGGCATGAGGGGTAAAAGGATAAAATAAAGATTTTTGACATTTGCAATGCATGCTGGGCGTGGATAAAAACAGGAATTTTAATGCACAAACTTGTCTTTTTTATTGAAGTTGAAAGAGGTTTAGCTGGAGTTACCCAGCCCCGAGTTTTATCATTGGGTTGTCTATTAGGGCTGGAGCGCATTTTTTCTCAAAACTTGTAGTATTTGCAAAACAAATTTGGAAAATGTTCAATTTTGTCCCCGTTACACACTAATTGCAACTGCAAGTCTGCAACTCACCCCAAACTTGCCTGGAATAACCATTACACAGGTCCTTGAAGTAAAAAACGATCCACGATGAAGATTCAGCCTACAATTGCAGTGAAAACAGGAGGAATAACCGCTAACTTGACAACCTTGCTGGATTGGCCAGGACCGCTATTGGTTTGTGCACAAAAAAATTGTGTACAATGAATGGCGGTCGATTAACAGGCACAGAGAGCGATCGCTGTCAACTACTCGTTTTCGCCGGCTGTCGGTGCATGACGTCACGCGGAAGCGTAACACCCGATGACTGTTTCATGCACGAGTATAAGGTTTACCACTCGCATCAAAGCTTTGGTACTGGAACCGCAACCAATAGTGCATGAAACAGTCATCGGGTGTTACGCTTCCGCGTGACGTCATGCGCCAACAGCCAGCGCAGCCGGCAAAACGAGTAGTTGACAGCGATCGCTCTCTGTGCCTGTTAATCGACCGCCATTCATTGTACACAATTTTTTTTGTGCACAAACCAATAGCGGTCCTGGCCAATCCAGCAAGGTTGTCAAGTTAGCGGTTATTCCTCCTGTTTTCACTGCAATTGTAGGCTGAATCTTCATCGTGGATCGTTTTTTTTACTTCAAGGACCTGTGTAATGGTTATTCCAGGCAAGTTTGGGGTGAGTTGCAGTTGCAATTAGTGTGTAACGGGGACAAAATTGAACATTTTCCAAATTTTTTTTGCAAATACTACAAGTTTTGAGAAAAATGCGCTCCAGCCCTAATAGTAATAGACAACCCAATGATAAAACTCAGGGCTGGGTAACTCCAGCTAAAAGAGGTTGTGGAATGCTCGAAGACATTTCCGTCATTTTTTGGGTATATTTAGCCTTAGCCCCATAAATATGGCCTATTTACTGGACTGCCTCCGTAAACATAGGCCACACGTCCACATGTACAAAAATCGTGTCGACTTTGCCAAATTTTGATTTTCACATTTAGGCTTAGTTTGTAGGATTTTTTTGCTTTAGAAGCATACTCACCCACTTTATAGGCTAGTCAGAAAGTGCTGCCTTTTTCAGATGTATATTTTTCGTGAAATTTCCAGATTCATTTTTACACGTTTGCGTATCAAAATTTCAACATGAAATTTCACAAAAATTAGACATCTGAAAAAGGCAGCATTTTCTGACTAGCCTATAAAGTGGGTGAGTATGCTTCTAAAGCAAAAAAATCCTACAAACTAAGCCTAAATGTGAAAATCAAAATTTGGCAAAGTCGACACGATTTTTTGTACATGTGGACGTGTGGCCTATGTTTACGGAGGCAGTCCAGTAAATAGGCCACATTTATGGGGCTAATTTAGCCTAAGGTGTGATGAAATAAAAACGACTATTGTTTCTGTCATGAAATGAGTACAAAGGGTACATTTGAGAGCTATTTTTCAGGTCCTGTTTCGACCCAATCGTGCAATTTGTGTAAAAGTCGTAATTGCGGGCAGCAAACAAAACACAGTAAATCGTGACGTAATAAACAGGACTCGTTTATGCTACTCTGCATCGGGAGTCCTGTTTATTACGTCACGATTTACTGTGTTTTGTTTGCTGCCCGCAACGACGACTTTTACACAAATTGCACGTTCGGGTCGGAACAGGCATGACAGGGCTTGAAAAACAGCTCTCAAAAGTACCTTTTGTACTCATTTTATGACAGAAACAATAGTCGTTTTTATTTCATCACACCTTAGGCTACATATACCCGAAAAATGACGGAAATGTCTTTGAGCATTCCACAACCTCTTTAAATTTGGCAGTGGGAGTATATTTAGCCGGCGCCGGCTTCTTGAAGCAAACGATATTTTGCTGGATAGGCACTGAACATGCGCAGTGACTTAGACATTTTTACCGTGATAAATCTGACCATTTTACAATTTCGGACTTTATTTCCCTTTAATTAAAACAAATCATTCAGAGCCAAGAATCAGAAAAAGAAAATCGGTAATTAAATGTCGGAGTTCTAATCGATTTAAAATAATAAAAGGATATTCTTAATTGTGTGGGATGAAAAAAATTGAAAATGTCGAGAGCTGGGAATCGAACCCTGCTGTGCTGGGGATCTCTCACTCATAAGATTCACATGCTATCCACTAGGCCACAGGTCTTGCACATGCACAAACAATGTTGGTAATTTAATGCATTTTATAATGTAGGCCTTCTCGTATACGCATCAAAAGTGGGCGCTGTATAATCTATCTGGCTAAATATCGTTCACTGAAAGAAAGCCAGCTAAATCTAACCTGCGAAATAATTATACACTTCCTTCAAATGTCTATTCTATTTGCCTGCATGTCTCTTGAATGTTCAGTACTGAATGGTAGCTCTCACAAGTCTGCCATTGAAAACTGATCAGTTGCACTCTTGTTATTTACAGGTGGTTATCATGACAGTCAGACTCAGAGCCAATGAAGTGGATGCTGTCAAGAATGCTTATGTGAACCACACAAAGCTGATCTTCAACTAAAGGAATGCCCAACTTTCAAAGTCCTTGCCATTCGGTTTGTCATGGTTAAACTCTGTTCATTGAACTAATATGCTCTAGAACAAAGCTCCAGTAAAGTCTTTCGGGCCAACTTCTTAGGGCATGGAAATAATCTTATGAGCTATGTAGTTAAATTGAAATCTGAAATGAGTGATTTGATTCCAAAAACATTAACAAAATGGACTAAATCTTCGTGATGTTTAAACCTCGAGCACGTAGATGCTTGGAACTAATTAAGTCCAATTTTTAAATAATTGGAAAATAAGTTGCTCAATAAACCTTACCTAAACATTAGGTCAGTGCTAATAAAAGTAAATTTAAACTTCAAATACTTTAAATATTCACTTTAATAAATTAAATCAATATTTTTTTAGACTTAAGAATATTCAGTGCCTAAAACTAAGTTTTCCACTTGATTTAATGAAACTAGAAAGCATCAGCAGAACCGTAAATGTAACAAAACCTAAGGACAAAGCTCATAAAAGTCAAATTTAGCTTTAGATGTGAGGCAGCTCACTTGGGATGGCAATCCAGTTTTGACTACAATGTGGTAGCATTCAAGTATGCCAAAGTCATTTTTGTTTCCACTATTCTGTGTAAAACTGTGGACCCTTGCAGCATTTGTTAGGTCATTCAATCATCTGCATGCATCCATTGACAGACAGTCATATTAACCACTGGCACTGACGACATAAACCACCTAATTAACCACTAACCAGACCTGTCCAAATGTTGCAAGGACTGGGCAAATATTCCACGCTTCTTGGGAACTTGAGTTCACTTGTGCATTTTCTTCTTAGTTTCTCAAAGCTGGATTGCTAGTAAAAACAGTTCTAGCATTTACAAAATTTATTGAAAAGCAAACAATTTGAGTCGACTTTTACATTTGGCTGAAATAATGAGCACAAACAAGAAAGGAAATGAAAATGCTTTAAACAAATTCTTTCAGAGCATAATCTAAAAAACGGACAATCTTAAAAAAAATCTTAATGTTAAAAATTGACGAAAAAATCAAATGAAATGAAATTATATTCTATACGACGATGATATAAATGATAAATAGCCAAACAATGAAGGATGTGTTCAATCTAAAAATTCAATTTAAAAACTACATTCATAAAAAGAAATGTTTGAAAGGACTAGTTAGTATAAGGCATAAACCTGAAAGAATTTTATTTTAAACTGTAATTACAAACAAGGTAACTCACATTTCTTGTTTGCCATAACCACATGATTTAAAAATTGAGGTATAGGACATTTACTCAAGTTGGCCCTTGACATACTTGGGACAGTGTTCAGTACGGAGCAGTAAAATGTGAGAGTCATTACAGAGAAACTTTGAAAATCACCTCCAATTAGAAGTTGCCCCTGGATGACTTTGGACATTAACAGTACAGGCAATACTGCTGCACATCTGAACAGTTTGGAACAAAGGATGGACATGAACGTTTGGTTGAGTATTGCGTTTCTCCAGTGCGGACTCGTTGCAAACTGCTACATAACTTGATACAATCGTCTTGGAAGCACAACTGAAGAACATGCCTACCTTGAACTCCATGCAATATTGGAAGTTTGTTTGGACACTTGTTTGGAAGGACGATGCTTGTTTGGAAGGACGATGCATGTTTGGAAGGACGATGCTTGTTTGGAAGGACGATGCGTGTTTGGAAGGACGATGCTTGTTTGGAAGGACGATGCTTGTTTGGAAGGACGATGCTTGTTTGGAAGGACGATGCTTGTTTGGAAGGACGATGCTTGTTTGGAAGGACGATGCGTGTTTGGAAGGACGATGCTTGTTTGGAAGGACGATGCGTGTTTGGAAGGACGATGCGTGTTTGGAAGGACGATGCGTGTTTGGAAGGACGATGCTTGTTTGGAAGGACGATGCTTGTTTGGAAGGACGATGCTTGTTTGGAAGGACCAACTGGAACTTTGAGGATCACTGCCTATTCTGATGTGGGAGACGTGGAATTCTGGTGACTTTCTGATGTTGGGACAAGTGGAATGATTCTGGTGACTTTCTGGTGACTTTCTGATGTTGGGAGAAGTGGAATTCGCCATCCTCGCTACCTGTGGATGCCTGTATCACCCGGAAACCTCGGAGGTAAACCCCCCCCCAAAAAAATAAACATTGTTAATTTATAATTGGCATGCTTAAAAAAGGATTTTGCTGATGCTACAGCAATGCATCATTTAACTAGGTTTGGGTTTGTTTCACAAATTAACACATGTTATGGGGCATGACACTATAGGTCATTCTAAAAACAGATTGGTTAAATAACCAATGTTGGTTAAAATGTATCCAACCAACCCGATTAGTTCAACACATATTAAACAATTGTTGGTTAATTCAACCAATGTTTGGTTATGATAACCAATCTGTTTTTAGAGTGTAAAAATGGCAGATATAATGAATCTGGTATTTTATAAATTTCAGCTTTTTATTATTTGACCAAAGGCAATACAAGGAAAATAATTCAAATTAAATGAACCATAATTTATTTTCATTGATTTTCTGCAGACGTGAACATGCACAAGAGACCCCTGGATTGTGAAAGTGTACAGTTTGCAAGTGGAGTCGTTCGATAGATTGCTCGGAATCGTCGGCATGGGGGACAAGGTTGCATGTTAACTGAGGTGAGGTAACCATTTTTTTGCAGGGCCACATGCGCTTGTCCCCCCCCCCCCTTGGATTGTGACAGTTTTTGCAAGTGGAGTCATTCGTTGGATTGTTCGGAATCATCGGTGCAGGGGGAACAAGGTTGCATGTTAACCGAGGTGAGGTAACCATTTTGTTTGCAGCTCAAGGCCACATGCACTTGTTCCCCCCGGATTGTGACAGTTTGCAAGTGGAGTCGTTCGTTTTGTTCAGAGTAAGTCAAACCACAATTCTTGTACTTTTTCATGTGCAAGCAAATTTGAATCTATCCTGATTCTATAAGTCAAAGCAACTGCAGTACATTATTATCTTATGTGAACCAATTTGCGCGGCATTTTTTTGCAATTTTGTAATAAAAATTCTCTCACAAAAAAAAAATTCAAATGTGCTTGTACATATATATGTAACTTAAACCATCCTGGAAAAATTTGAGTGAAAAAGAAGTTTTGGAAATAAGCACAAAAGCCAATTTGTTTCTCAGGATTTTGTTGAAATAAAGTTTGGGGAAAAACATTCCCATCAGCCCAAATTGTTCTTTTTTATTATTTTTTTAAAGATTACATTTTGATTAATGATTTACTTAAACAATAAGAATGTCCAGGGTGGTTGAAATATGTGTTTGTGATGTACTGGTTGGTGGTGGGTGTGTGCTTGTTATTGTGTGGGGTGTAGGTGGTGGTTTGTGTGGGGTGTAGGTGGTGGTTTCTCCACAGGTCATCGGAGTTGGACTGGTTCTCCGATTGAGGTGCGGGGCAAACCCAGTTTCAAGGGACGGGTTGCGTCCGCGTGAATGCTCCGGCATCCACGTGGGGCGTGGGTCCTACGCAGCGGCCTGGAAACCCTAGGATGCCGTGCCATAAAGGAGCAGGTAGTGCGTCCCTCTTTATAGGGGCGTGGCCCTGTATTCACAGCCGGCAAACGCTGCTACTTCCTATCAGACCGCATGAACCCGTAATGGGGGATGGACTTAGGGGGGCACGCATATAGGTTAGGGTACTCTCCTGATCCTTCGGGGTTGGGGGGGCGTACCGGACAGTCGGCAACTGTGCATGGCCCTCCGGGGCCGGCCTTTTGCCCAGCAAAGGACCTGACGATACTGAAAGCGTGTTTGGGGCTGGTATCCTGGGACCTTCACGTGGTGGCCCTGTTTAAACCAATCTTACCAGGATGTGCTTCCAGAAGGGTTACATCTACAAACAAGGTAAGATTTTAAGAAGGAATGACTTTTTGAAGAAATTTGAAAATCTAATTCAACTTTTGAAAAATAAATTCTCAACAAACATCATAATTATTGCTGATCAGTCAAAATGGACTTCAATTTTAGATCAAAAAAAGCATTTCATTTGTTTCTTGGATTATTATTTTTTCCATCAAGTAAACCAAAGCATTCTGTTCAAGAAAGATTTTAAAACCTTTTCTTACAATGGAAAACATCTCCTCTTTTTCTGACTGGAGTTCAGAGTGGGTAAACAAAGGCCTTTTTTTTGTTGAAATTGAAATTGATTCCACCTCTCAAAATTTCATTCCAGTTTTAACTCGGCATTCTGAATCTATAGCTTAAAAATTCTGGGCGAGCTAAATAAAAAGAACAAATACATGTAAGTAAAACAACACAAATAAAATTGCTTTTGTGTTTATAATTGGAAATACAAAATTGTGGACAAGATTTGTGTGCAAAACATTAAAAACTTGACCACTTGAATGATTGTTTTGTTTTGTTTTTGATAACACTGCAAGGTACAAGCTACCATGGATGAGAAGCTTACTGGAGAGAAGAGGGAAAGTAGCAATGAACCAACGACTTCAGGGGATCCAATCGTCCAATCCAAGGTGAGCATCTGATTGCAACTGATCCATTATAGACAGCAAAAGGAATGGAGAAACATCTTCAAAACGGCTGAAATTACAATTGGACATTTGTCTGTGAACAAATCAAGTTCTGTACTTTGGAGTGCATTCTAAATTAATGGCTTTTGATGCTCTGCATGAGACGTTTTAAAATTGATTTTGTCAGGTCAGTTTTTTTTCTTCGGCAAATTGAACAGTTTCAAAACTGAACAACTTCCAGTTTAATTGATTAATTTAAAAAAGAAATTCAACAATTTACCACTGGATAATGTTGTTTTGCAAGTTATTTTGTTATTGCAGTTTACCCCCCCCCCCCCACTGGAGATGAGAGGCTGTAGAGGAATTTGTTGTGGTGACAATGAATCATTCTAATCAAAGGTGAGCAAAACATCTGACTGAAGATGATCAATTCAAGACAGCAAAGGGAACGGATTAACCTAAGAAAAGGCTGAAATTATGATTGCACATTTGCCAATTCAGAGGTCCTTGTCAGAGCAAAATATACATGCTCAAGTCAGATTGTGTATTTTTGATATGCTTGTCAATTCAACGTGATTGCTGGCTCGAAATTGGTTTTCGCAGTGCATTTTGGCAAATTTATTTAATTCCACAGTTTGTCCAGAATGATGCTTTCTGGTCATTCTCAGCCCTGATCATTTATTTCCTTCAGATATAAAACATTATTTTCTTGTTTTACTTTCCTTCCTTTCCTGATAGTCAGTATGGGCTCTGAGAAACACGCAGGAGACAAGATCTGCCGCAGTCATTGTTAGCAAGAACTACCAGTTTAATAAGGTCTCTGATTTTGCACTTGTGCTTTGAAATCAAGGAGCAATTGTAGTTGACTTCCAAGGTAGAGAGTATAGACTCTCTGCTGTTGTCACAAAGATTTACACATGTGTATTTGAAGGACAGTTTTGCAAGTTGTAAACATATTTTTCAAACTACGAATGATTCGCTGATTGTGCATATGCCCTGAAAGTGTCCACTGGTTCCACCTCAGAAATTGCTTTTAAATGTGGTCATCTGATTATAGTCTCCATAATCTCTTGAGATCAATTCAAGTCTGCATGTCCTCTTGATAGATACTACAACATTGATGTCTTATTTTTGATGAATTCAAAATATTCTTTGTAGTTGAGATGTTCCCAAATTCTGAAATTGTCTGATGATCCACTATGAGCCCTGTCTGATAAACACTATTCTAAGACCCCGCTGTTCTCAATCCAATTCAAGTTGACTTGACTCTGATATGCCTTTTTGTTTCTATCTCACATCTTCCTCTGCAGGTGGACCACACAGACAGCACGATAGCCTTGCAGAGGAGAGCGTTTCTCACGAGTGGATTTACAACTGACTGACCAATCAACCTTCATCAGAACTTTTTGAAGTAGTGGTGGTGGGAAAGTGGTGGGAAAGCTAGGTTTTCAGGTTTGAAATCGAATGTTGTTCTAGGTTATGACTAGTTAAATGTTTGGTATTTTGTAAATGTAGTTATTTAACTGCATGCAAACACATAAAATTGTGATATTATCGCAAAAACATGGCTCACTGAGAAAAAAATCCTGGTTGAAATTATTATGTCACGATATATTTTTTAGAAACTGGGAGAAAGAAGAAAAGGAATCAAGGAAACCAAATATACTTCTCAAATTTTGAATTTAGTCTGATAAAAAAGAAGATCTTTCACACAAAAACAATTTGTATCCTTAAATAAAAAAAATCTTCTTAAATACATGAAAGCAATCTCAATCTGGATCAAACAACGAATTAAAAACTTAAAATGAATTTGCCAAGGAGAAAAATAAAACTTTCAAGGATAAAAATAATAAACAATTGGATACAATTTTTGGAGAATATTGAGAAAAACTAAGATTTAGATAAATGGACAGCAAGAAAAAAGTAAAAAAACCAAACAACATTATTGGAAAATTACTGTAAAAGCACAGCAATGATCTACAAACCAATGACTCCAAACTGATTATTTCGAAACTGCACTTAAATGAATGTTTGAATATTAGAAACTTGCCGATCAAGTGTGACACACGCAAGCTGCAGCTGCCTTCCTAGTTGGTCAACAATTGCATATAAAGCATGCTGGTTACAAATGACATGCGTTGATGGTATTGTCGCCTTTTCTTTGTCTGTGCCATCCATAGGGAGGTTGCTGACAGCCAGGTGATGACCAGCATCTTTCACCAGTAGTCTCCTGGTCTTCCACTGCATCTCCAATTTCTTGCCACCACAGACGGATGTTTCAGTGAAGTAGTTTTGCTCCAACCTCTCTGCCATCTGCCATGCGATGGGCGCTAGAGCACATCCCGTTGAGGAAGTCGGTAGCTAGGGGTGGAGGAGCAAAGTTCAAGTTAACAACGCTGATGTATAATGGTAGCTACTAGAGATCCTGGATGCTGACTCTGCCTAGGTAGGTGATTTTGAATACGATAGAAATCACTAGGGAAAAGTTCAATATGAACAGCATGTGAAGTGACAGTCTTTAACCCTAAAAGGGCCGGGGGGGGGGGGCGGAATCCGCGCCCCCCCTCAACATTTTCCGTGATAGCCTCTAAAAAAATTTTTTTCGCGACTCGAGCTGTTATGACTTTTTAGCCTCGAGCTTTGCGCATCTTTTGATACCAAAAACATAAAAATCGGACCACGGGTTGCCGCGTAGCGAAAATTTTTTCGACGCTACGCGCCGTGAAAACTGAATTTTCGCATATACGTCGTGTACACAGAGCAGAATTGCCATTCGTACATATGAATAATTAATTAGCCATAATTCCAAAATCCTTTGACCTATAGTCATGAAATTTCTTGGGTATGTCAAGGAAGAGTTGCTCTATGCATGTATCGAGTTTCAAAATTTTTCGTCACTCGATGGCCGAGATCTTAGGGGGGGCCGAATCCGCCCCCCCCCCCCCCCCCCCCCCCCCCCCCCCGGCTGAGAGATGGTCAAAATAACCCGGCCCCTTTAGGGTTAAACAGAGAAGTGGTTCTGAAGATTTGAAGATTTAGTCAGTGATCTGTGACTGTCATCAGGAGAATGCCTAACCTAAAGACAGGTGATCATTTAACCCCTTAACGCTGGCTGACGGCGGTGACTGCAGCTCAATGAAGGGTGATGAGCCAGGGAACGCTGTGGCCGCATTCCTGCTGCATTCATTGATGGGCAATATCCAAATGCCTGCAAGATCCAGTGTGGATCAATGAAGCAGGATTTGATAAAACAGCCAGCTTAGGATTGCATTATATCAGGAATAAATGACCCACCAGTCTTAGATTTATTGACGATCAATAACATGTGGAAACACCTGTTATATACCTCCTGAAGAGCGATTGCGTGCCGGTTCGTGTACGGTCCCTATACTTACATATATAATTAATTTTGACCGCTTTTTATTTCCAATTCAAGGTTTTCACAATACCTGGACCTCAAAGATGAGCTGCTTTTGATGCTGAAATGCACTGACACGGCACTACTTTGTGACATCACACATCAGGTAAATCCTCACTGTTTTCACAAACTGACATGTACGCATGTGGAGTCAGTTCGTGAAAACCGTGTTATCAATAATTTCAGTTTCACGAACTGACATGGGGGTGTGTGCACGCACTTTAATAGTACACTGACTCGTAATAGAATAATGTAGTATTTTACCCAATGAAACACAAGCATGTGATGGAAATACAATATAAAAATGCTTTGAAGGCTTCGACCGAATTTACGCCATCCATTTACTTGTGGGCTTACACAAAAAATGAATTAGAATCCTTTAAACTGGTGACATTAAGACCGGTTTCATTTCGTGAAAACCGAGTGTCAGTTTGTGGTGTCTTTGACAAAATTTCGATGCCTTTGGTTTGCTTAGAATGTAGTTTTAATGTGTTTTTTTCAGAACTCAAGAACTAATAAATTTAAAGGATACAATTAATGGTTGACTTCACATCCCTGCCTGCATCAGTGATCAATTGCATAAACTTTATTCAAAGTGGTTGTTACATCAACTTTTTACTTGAAATGGATCAGTAGAGGTTTTACGCACCATTTTTGGATCAGATCCTCGCTTGAAGTTGTTGTTAGTGCACCTTCTTCAGACATCTCTGTGAACAAGTTCACTCATTATGTAACTTTCCATTCTGTGCATGTGTGTAATTATCTTGTTTGTTTACCATTTCACTTGCTTCATAAAGTCAGGTATTTGTTGCGGATAATAAAACTAAAAACAGTTTCAGCAAGTGTATACTCAGTGACATGCAACCGACCCAGTTACTGGAGATCGCTTGAAGTAGATTGCATGCAAGTTGTTTCTTCAGTCAAATGTCCTACTTGTGATAGCGTCAAAATCAAACAGTGGGCTGAACTTGCAGACAGAATAATGGATGTTGCTGCTCCACAGCAGTCAGTCAGGGTCAACTCAGTCGCATCTACATGCACCCCTTCATCACTGACAGAAGTGCAACTTCTTCACACAGAAATAAGCCAGCTGTCACTGCAAATACAAACATTGTCCGCAGGACGTCATCGTTCTTGCAGTCGTTCAAGCAATCGACCATGCTCCCTGAAATGGTAGGTAAAGGAGCTGGATGATGAGGAACAACTCTGGAGACAAGCTGCTGGAGAAGAATCACTACACGGCCAATCTCCAACACTCCGCGAAGGAACACTCATCAGACGCCCCTTTGGGCAACAGTAAGGCGGATAAGGGGAGGATTCTGGCTCTGGCCCAACACTCTGTGGATGCATGCTTGAGAACCCCTCAGGGTAACCGTATCACAGATGAGGGTTTGGGGAAGTGACCGGGAAAGTGCCCAACACTCCGTGGAGGAATGCTCAGGAACCCAAGGGCGACCATAACATGGACAAGGGCCAGACCAACACCTGTACGTGGTACTCAAGATCATTCCTGCGGCTTTTGGACTCCATCGTTACAGGCACGGGTCCATTTCAAATCCACAGCCTCCAAGATCTTCAGACAATGAGACCAATCTTTTCCTATCCTGTCACTGGAATTGTGTCATGTGTCGGGAGAGCTACCACTTGCAGCAGACGCTGACACAACACCAGCAGTACATTCTCTAGTTTCCTTTCACCTTGTACGTTTATCAGTGGGAGTTTGACTCAGACAGGCTAGCTGTTTCCAACCACTACCAAACTCACAAGTGCAGTGGGTCCGTTTCACCAATTGTCCGGGCTCTCCTGCGGCCTCATGACACACCTTCCAAGCCTGTGGATACAACGCTCCCAGCCCATGGCTTGGTTGGTCAATTAATTACGACTGTACTGACATCAGCCTAGCACTCTGTCTCCCAGGAGCACAAATCAGGGACTTCCCAGCCGGGACTGGGATCAAGTGAGATCTGGCCATTTCCCAACACTCCACGGATGAATGCTGGAGTTCCCTGCGGGGTTCTTCTAGCGTGGATGAGAGAGTTGCTCTGGTGCTCCAACACTCCCTTTGGGGCCCTTTGGTTTTTCATAACACAGATGAGGGTCTGTACATGTATGTGCTGGGGGAACAACCGAATCCATGTGACTGATGTGCGGCGCTGGAATTCCTTCACAGCTAGGTGAGGGAGCAGGCCGGGTTGCTTTTGGACTTGGCCATCAAGCTGCGGCTTACCTTCAGACCAATGAAGTGTGTCACTATGTCCCTGGAGTGTCGCAGAGGTCGGTGAGTGCTTCCCTCAGACTACAAAGTGCAAGGCAGCGATATTCCAGCACTGACTGAGGAATTATATCGTTACTGTCACGTCCGTATCGGGTCGCAGAAGTAACGAGAACCTTGAGGCAGTGGTGGCCAAGATGACAGAAGATCTGGGCAAGGTGGAATCCTCTCTCCTGGCTTTCTGGCAAACGCTGGATGTGCTACAAACTGCCATTGAATAGTGCACCTTGTATGTGTTGCTTGCCAGCGATTGCCAGAAGAAAAGTCTAAAGTGGCTAAGGGATGAGGTGGTGAGGTTGGTGCGGAAAGTTTACATCCTTCCGACGAGGACTGCCACCTATGACATCTTAGCAGACAGAATGGTGGGCAGTCTGGGTCTGACGGATCCCATCCAGGATGCTGCAGTCAAACACTGTCACGCAAGCTGTATGAATTTTGTCTTCACCTGGCAATACCGGTTGCAGTGTCTCCACCATGCAGATGACTTCTGTCGTCTGCCGCACCATTCAGTTCATGAGCGAGTCTACGGAGGGGGACCTGGCCAACTTCAGCTTGAGCGGGCAGATCTGTACCCTCTGGTCCCAGGCTATTATGGTGGTTGGCCTGTTGCGTATCTCTTTCAGTGGCTGCTGTTATGGCTCAGTAGTCGCACGTACGGACAAGGGAAAGGAGATACTCTCCAAGATCATGACCACGGTTCTGTGGGCCGCCGCCCGAGAGTTTTACTCTGGTCAATTTCTCTTGTTGACAACCGACCGCAGCTGGTAATTTGAATCAGCCCTCTTTGGCACCCTCACTTACTTGGCTGCAAACACGTACACACCACTACCTGTCATTCAGAGCATGGTCCAACGATTACAATGCCAACTCAAGCTCTGTGATGAACACTCAAATTGTTCTGTAACTTTCCATTCTGTGTGCTCACGTGTATGAAATGTGTATCGTTTTGCTTGCCTCTAAAAGTCAGTTATTTGTTTCGGATAATAATAACCAATGTCGACAGCCTCGCAAGTAATTTAATCTACTATAACTAATCTATGTTTCATTTTTTGCACAGTCTTTGATAAGACAGGACCTGAGTAACCTGAGTAAGTCATCAGACGCCTGTTATCAGAACCACAAGAAGAGGAACGCATGTGTTTCAGGTGAACTAAGAACTTGTTCAATATACTTGAGTACTTGCTTTTGCAACAATGTTTATGTGAATTATGGGTTGATGATCAATTCACGCCAAAATTTTGCTGTAGATGTGAACGCAAAGGAAGCTAAAATTCTAAATTCTATGTTGAAAACTCCTCCCTACCTATATTCTACTTATTATTATAGTTGTTCTCCCATTTTTGTGGAGCCTCAAAAGCTACAAAATCCTGCAAAAATCTGAAAAAGAAATCATAAACTGCATGTACATATTTTGTGTATATTCAATTTTCAATTTTTTAATTGAATTTCAGGTTTTCCTGCTCTTACCAAGAAGACGTTGCTCTTGATACTGGAATGCCCTGAAACTGCACCACTTTGTGATGACATCAAACATCAGAGAAACTACATCCAAGGTGCCTTGGGCCTATTTAGAATGTACTAGGCTGTTAAATGAGTAAAAAAGGTTATATGGGCAATTCCATGCTGGTGGAGACACAAGACCAAACAATTATTTCACGGTTTGTTCAAGTTTGATTTGCTGAAGTGACACAATATAGCTTGGCGTTTTTAAAACTGAAATAGTTTTGTCCCATGCGCGCACTATTTTGTGAGTTACGGTACACCATCACATCAAAGTCTGCAATGACGTCATGATGACTTATGGATGCACTGGTAAGGAATTTTAAATTGGTCTTTTGCTATCTATTCAGTAACATTTTTCTCAAATTTTATGTTACCATATTGAGGGCATCTTTGTGAAAATGGATATTATTTTTAAGATGTCAATATAAGTCGGATATTGCTTGTATAATAAAATACAAATTTAATTATTCATAAGTCGCCAAAACATAATTTTTTTCTTTGTAAATACCTACATTTTGTGACTAATGAATAATTACGTTACAAATTTTTTAGCTTGAGTCCTGACAAGTTTATTTACAAAAAATATTTTGTTTACATTGTAGTTTTAATGCTTAGGCCGCTGTGAAATATTGTAATGTCAGCCACATGTAATGTCATGCAGTCACAATCTCTTAGCGTAACGTAATGCCAGTCACATTATTGCACAGTCCGTAGTTGAGGAAAATACAAGTACACATGTTATTTAAGTCCATACACATACAAGTAGTAAACTCTTTGAACCAAAATGCAACTGAGTGCCAAGCCACTGTCTGAGCTGATATATTTTCACAAAACAAGTCTTTTTAACCCTTTGATAAAATGAACAATATATTTGTTTTGCTTTTGGGCACAAGTAGTCTATCATTGTCCATTCTGATGGGGTGGGGTGGGGGAAGTCTTCCCTGTGAGAACTGAATTATTGTTTGGCACCAAATAGTTTGATATTCATAATTCCCTATTACTAAACATCGGCTGATTTAAATTCTTCATTTTGTTGTTAGTTCATTTGATAACTTTGGTATTGCTAGAAAATTGTGTCAATATAAAAATGTACAAAATATGAATAATTCTGTTGAATATTTTATATTTTTCAGGAAAGATATACACCCAGTTGCAACTTGCAGGAGAGAGAAAGACACACAGCAGAAACAAAACTTGGAAGAAAAGGATTGCATGAAGACCACAAGAGGAACAAATGAAAGAGGAATAGACAGAAAAGAACAGAACATGAGGAGTTTCATAAGTGAGCAAGAATAAAACTATGAAAAAAGTAGTTAGAATTGAGCATGGAATTTGTTAAACATGTTGAGACCTACACATTTTTAGTAAACAGCAAATATGATGCAAGTCTATTTACACAGTTTTTATTGGAGACAACTGTAATATTTGCAAAGTTTCTTTCTTAATTAGCTTTATGATCAGTTACTTTTTGGTGTTGATGGTATATACATGTAGGTTTTTTATTACGTTTTTGTTTTTCATAAATTCTAAAACTCTCTGAGTTTGGATATTGAAAAATTATTTTGTTCTTTCATACAGTCACTGTTGGAAATTATGAAGAAAATAAAACTTGACCTGAACAGAAACTTTTCTATACACTGTCTCAATTCTCAATTATCATGATTTACATCTTTGTACATGTATAAAGTGTTATACTCGCTATAAATTATATGAGAAATAAAATATGACATCCATTGGCCTTTAACATGAAGAGAAATTTCAAATTTGATCTATCATTTGTTTCCTGTGTTGTTTTTTTATGCAATGTCAGTCACAATAAAGAAAGAGTTCTGTAAGCGAAGGTCAGAAAAGATCAATGCGTCTACAGGTTGAAAAATGTAAAGACACTTCATCCCGAAAAAAAGGATGCGTATTGGAATTGATATGATTAGTGTACGCAAACATAATGGCGTGTTCAAATTTCAGTTTTTGTCATGGCGTCTCTGCGTATACCTATTGAGAAAATCGCGTCATAATTTCTTGTCACAAAAATGCTCCAAATTTACCATGAAAAGTTCACTCTTTAGCTTCTAATTGCAAAGTGACATATGTCTTATACATCATAAAATTAAGAATGAGAGGTGGTTATCATTTTTCTTTAAGAGAGAAATTTGAATTAAAAACCTATGCCACTTTATCGATTCACGTACGAGAAGAATTGAAGTGATGGTGTCACGCGTAAAATTGTTCTGAATCTTGAGACTGCTGCGAATTTGAAACCTGCCGAAACTCTCTAATGTCTGTCACCATGGAATTGCCCATATACTTGCTCAAACTGTAGATTTTCTGGTTTTGCCCAATTAGTTACTTGGCATTATTGTATTTTTGTTCATTTGTGTAGTTATCATTTGTTTAAATTTAAAATTGAGATTTTTGTTTGTATCTCATTGAGAGAAAGTAAAAAGTAAAAAAATGTTGTATATAGTTGTGCACCCTAGTTGTAGTAAATAAATATTAGTCTTGATGAGGAGCGCCCTCTATTGCCCATGAATTGCTAATGACTGTTTAATGAACGAATTTATGTATAGTAATAATAAAATAATAATGGAAATTTCTATAGCGTTCAATGCTCCCTGGTGCTTTACAATCAAACTATTTATAGAAATAAAAGGAATATAAATACAATTTCACTAATGTGATTATTTAAAACTCAAAGTGTATGATCCACACTAACGATTGGTTTAAACATGATGCATAGGAGTGCTTTGTTACAAGGTGTAAGATATGGTTGACATGAATGAAATCAAGCCAAATTTGTGTCATGTAAAAGATGTTATCAACAAAGTTAAACATTAGTAACTTCTTTGCAATATACAATTGAAACTGTCTTTTTTTGTAAAGTGACAATTTTAAAACTACATTCCTAATAGAAAAAAGTTCTGGGAGGAAAAATCCAAGTTTTAAGGAAACAAAATCCATAAATATTTGTTTTTTGAGATGTCCTTAAATTTATGGAAAGAAAAGGGAAATGGAAAGTGTTTTTGAAATAATTTGAGCATTCTAAAAATGAATTGGCATAAAAATCTAGCCAGATAGACACAGTTAAAATATTTGCAGGGGTGTGAGTGACCTCTGACAAAAATAGCTGAAAACAGCTGAAAAAGGTGTAAAAAAAGCTGAACTTTGGAAATCCCCAATACTTTTGTACACAGCAAGTGAGGGAAAATAGCTGAAATCCAAAACAAAAATAGCTGAAATCAGCTATAAAGCTGAGATTTCACACCCCTGTATTTGGTTTATAGAGGGCAGTATGCATTTATTATCTGTAACATGTTCGTAAATCAATGTTCAACTTATTTAAATTTAGTTGTACAAGCAATTATTCCTGAAATAAGGCGTTACTGTATTGGAACTGGTATTGTTTTTCTTTTTGAAGTGGTTAAAACATTTCAGAATTTGAAAAAAATAGTTGTATAAGATTTGAGGCACAAATCACTGACAATTTTAAGTAAAATCGAGATTACCAAATTTAAAAACTCCATTTGCACATTCAAACAAAAGTTTGGCCTTTTATAGTTAAAAACAACTTTGTGCAGCCCCCCCCCCCCCCCCCCGAAGAATAAAATTAGTGAACAAATTTAACGTAGGACTTGCTTTTAAAATATTGAGCATTGACAAATTTAGAATCTTGTAAAGGGAAGTAAATTAACGTCTACATTTATTAAACAGAATTGTGTTTTTTGTTAAATACATGTATGTGAAGTTTAAAAACTGTAATATTAACTTTAAAAAAAAGTGTGAAATAGGTTTGTAAAAAGTGTAAATAAAGGGCAACAATAGAAAGAATATGGAATAAATGTCTAAATTGAGAACCAGAATTTTGGGTCAGTTGTGGTTTCCTTCTGAATATTCAGTTTTCTGCTTTTTATTATTCAATTATTCAAATGAGGCCAGGCGGCCATTTTTTTTCTTTTTTTTATATTGCGCAATCTAACCTTTAAATATAAGTTCCGAGAACAAATTTTCGAAGAGGCCAGTGGCCTGGCGGTCTAGCTCGCTGACCGCCAGGCGCCGGGTCCCCGGTTCAAAACCCAGCTGGGGACCCGGGAGGAGAATTTTTCCTCACAGCAGTGATAAAATTTTTAAAATATATAAAATAGTAGCATGGAGCAGGGTTGAACCGCGTACCTTCTGCATGCCAGCTCTCTTCTTTTCCGCTCTGCCATGGCACTTTCTTGAAAAAATCTCCGGTTATCGTAATTAAAACCCTTAGGTTGTTGGACTTAGCCAATTTTTCAGCTTTGGCCAGAATTTCAGAAATCAAGGGGTACCCCTTGAAATTTTTTCAGATCTGAGGGTCTGAGGCTGGGAAGTTGAGAAGTTGGGAGCTGAAGGGGTCTGGAGCTGGAGGGTAGGCTTTGGGACTTTGGGCTGACTGGTTGATGGTTGAGAGGGAACTGGACTATTAGTTGAAAGGCTTCCTGACTGATAGGTCTGCAAGTTGATAGGACTAGGGAGGGTCTTGGGGATATTTGGACTTAGAATTTATTTGGCTGGACTTATTTTTGGGAATATAATTTTCTCATATTAGTTGGACTACATTTTGGACCGAAAATTCAGACTTCTTTTTTGAAGCCCTGCCCAGTCCTGTAAGTTCAGATCTGTCATCTCAGCCAATCATCAGTCAGATTGGTAGTTAGCCTTTTCCTTTTTTGGAGATTGCTACACTTGTTGAAGCCTGCTAGAGACCACATAAGACTGCTGGAATGCTGGTTACCAGTGGTGTGTGAGGTGGAGGTAGACTTCTTAGCCTGAGGGTCTCGATGCAACCTGGTTGAAGGGCCTTCCTCACTTGACCGTGTAGCGTGCCGTCAAAATGGGTTTTCATGCTTCAATGATTTTGTATGGCTTATCGTACTCTCTTGTCAAGATGTTTAGAGGTCACATGATAGTCTGGTGCCGGTGAAAATTTCAGGATTTTTAAACAGGAGTAATTTTTACACTTAATTTTTAGAGGTATGCCTAAATGTTTGCAAATCTTAGATTTGTTTCTCAGTGCAACAGTATAATGCAAAGTTTCTACGGCTTTGATTATATTTTACATTAGTACTTTTCTAAACGTTTAAGCGTTTTTTAATTGTTACACGATTCCTCTTGAAATTTTATGGAGTTTTTAATTGAAGACTTTACTTTATGAACAATCGATGGACACATTTTTAATCAAGCTCAGCATATATTTCCAGAATTGTCATCCACACAAATGTGTTGTTCTTGTTGCGTATTAAGAATATTTTTCATTCCAATTTAAATTTTCACGCAGAAAACACTTCGTTGTTTTTGTTATATTAATTGAATTAATTTGCTGTAGAAATTAAATAGGATTTTTAAAGACATCATCTCAAAAACCAGTGTGTGGGTTTTTATGGGGACTTTTATTTTTGCATTATTTTGCATTGCAATTTTCTCGCTAGAAACAGACTATAATTGTTTTAGTAACATTAACTGTATTGTTTGATATTCCTGTTAAAATTTTTCAGGCTTCACAAAAACGTCATGATCAGTTTATAACGGAGGAAATTTCACTTTAATACAATGAGTATTTCTCATGATATCCTCCAGACAACGAGTATGTTCTGTTTCATTAGGTCAAGTAAAAAAAAAAACATGTTTCTTGTCCGGGTTTTTGAAAAAAAGAGGAAGCAGGGCTTTTTTATTTTTCAAGATGGCCGCCATTTAAAAATTTCCTGCAAACGTTGGTGTTTCCACTGTTCAAAGACACTTTAAAAATGAAAGATAAGTTGGACAAGAGAAATGAACATATTTACAGTCATTTAGACTTGAATTGTCTACAATTTATTTTCCGATGAATTTGTGGACTTTTTCGGTGTTTTTTTTACTGCATTTTTCAAAACAAAAAAAATAATTTAAAAAATCCAGGCGGCCTCCAAAAAGGTAGGAAGCAGGGATGAGAAACATTTTTTTTTTACTTTGCCTTAATGGTTGATTTAATTCGCATTGTGCTTGTTTTCCTGCTGAATTAACACACTCTACAATATTAAATTTGACAATTTCTCTTCAAATTTGGGCTGTTTATTTAGACGTCAAATTTTCAAATTTTCATGACGCGCATCGGCTGCGCCGTATTTTGGAGACATTCCAAGCAACAGGAGCGCATGTTTAGAACATTTTGCACACTACGCGCACATGGCGTTGAACACGCAGTTGTAATTTTCCTACAAAGATGGCTTCCTATGAGAGAGATCTATTGGAGAATCCGGGCCTCGTCATCACAACCAACCAACAAACAAAATTTCAATTGACTTGCATTCTGATTGTACTTTTTCCACTGAACACACTCCATTGTGTTTTGTTTTATTGTTGCAAGAAAAACTATTGCAATAAACTGTTACGCACTCCCTGTTATTCTAGATTTGTATCTGCACATGTGCACTTAATCAGGCCATAGAGCTATAGTCAATTATTAGAGAGCTTATTCATATATGAATAGGATGAAACTTGCTGGGCGCATGCATCCATGTTTGTGCATAAATCAAAGGAAATTATAGCTCAAAATGTTGTATGTTTTTACATTTCAAAGCTGTTAGTACAACTTTCATTTTATTCTGTGCTTTCACACTTTGGAATTTTTTTCACTGTAGATCACGTGCCTGCTCAGCCATATATCTGTTATATTTTGGCAACACATTAAGCGCACAAAACTCAAAAGAATTGATGTCATATTGGCGACGTGACTTGCACATTGATCTCGCTACATGTACATTCTTCAAGCACTGTGTTGAGCTCAGACAACTTTGAAGTGTGCAAGGGAATGAGGAGTAAACGCTCTCATAATTTACTACAGCTCTATGGAATGGACATTTCAACTGATAAACTACTATCGAGACAACAGAGGTCAAAGGTCACCCAGGTTTATTGACCTTTCATGTTGTAATGTACATGTCAACAAAACATCTCTTCAACTGACAGTTTCCAAGATTGGTTTCAATTAACTTCAAACATTAGTAGCCTATCATCTTTTAACATACATAATTAAGCCAATTAAGATTTTTCAATTGTTTTACAGTAAGGCCCCCAAAACATATACTCGGTCTCTGGTCAGACCAAAGTTCCGGAATTGATGTGGTGACGCATTTTTTTTTTTTTTTCAAGCTTTGATTGTACAGACAAGGTGGGGTACTATTTTTCTTTTTTTTGGTGTCCTCATGTACACTGGTGTCCTCCATAATTTGCCCTCGATCATTTGCCTTGATGCAAGGCAACTTTTTGCTCTTTGGTAAAAAAAAAATTGAGGAGGTGCGGCAATAGAGGGCGCTGTTGGAGCTACCATGAAAGATTTGGAAAAAAAAGAGATTGACGCGCATGATTAAAATCGACGCGCGCGCTGACCAGAGACCGACTATTTTTTTTTTTTTTGGCCTAACATAAATAAAGTTAAATACAAACTACTCGCAGTTTACAATCATCTTCAATTTCACAGAATTGACACAATTTTTTTTATTCCCAGGCCTAATTATTTTGTTTTCATTCTGTTCTCTGAATTAAACCGTCAGCAATTTTTTTGGTAGGTAAGCCAACAAACCCACAGACATATAAATGCATAGACCGCCAGGTCCTATTCAAACTACATGAGCATTTCCTGATTTGCCTAGCGCCGAACTAAAATCAAAACCATGGGCAAATTCACCTCTCGGTATAGGATTTTACACACAGTTGACGAATTCCAGTCAAACATATGTAACAAACAAAATTGTGAAGTTAGTTTTTGATTGTAAACCAATCCCTTGTGAACTAATTATAATTTATGTAGATTAAAAACAATACAGTACCCAACATTTTCATACAACTTTTGAGTAATACAGCCTTTACCAAAATAATTTATGAACTGTACTTCAATGTATGTACTGTACTAAACGGGTTGGCGCATTGAGTGGCAGTTATGCGCGCTGTCAACAAACATTTTGCCCAATTATTAAATCACGGTTTCACACGCACGACTGGCGGTCTATGTGTTTATATGTCTGTGAACAAACCAGATAGCATTATGGCGCCCTCTATGGCTACTGGCCATTGAAGAAAAATTAATTAACTTAACTATCTCTTGTGGATGCTGGGGCTGTGACGAACAGCGCCCTCTATAGGAATGGACGGAGAGGTGTCATGTCACATGACTGACTGGCTCTGTGATGCTCCCCACACCTGGGAAAATAAAAGACAAAATTGCAAATTTAATAAATTATCTAATTTATATTAAAAAACATTAAAAGTAAAAAAATGAGGATTGTTTGTTGGGTGACTGAGGGTAGTTCATCCCAACTACACGCAATGCTGTTGAGCAAATTTTATTTTAGAACATGTAGTTTATGTCAACAAACTTTTTTAAGACCCCTCCCTGCAAAAAACAGAAGAAGTGGTATTTATGGGAATATTTAATTCTTTTGTTTCTGAATCAACGTGCCTTAACACTTCTGTTTCTCTGAAAATATTGGAGTTTTCTGAGCAGCCACTTTAGACCTTTAACGTTTAACAACTTCAAAGATTGGGCATTCACTACATCAGGAATGCATTGAACTTGGCCTGAAGAAGGATTTTGCAGTAAATATTCAAGGAATTTATGTTTAGAAATAATGACAGATTTTCAGACTGTCTCCCAATTGCTGCAGCTAGCAATAATGCGCCGATATGAAAGCGGCTGATAGACACGTGTTACTGACGACCATATATGTGAGGCGTTCTGGCAAAATGAGACAGAACTGGGCAGAGGTTGAAATGAGGGTTTGCAGGGATTAGGAAAGAGAATAAACTTCTCCTTACAATACTGTTTGTTGCACTTCAATCGGACATTCCGTTGACAAGTTATGGCTCACTTTAAAGTTTGCATTTATTGACATGTCAAAAAAGCAAAATACTAAGAAAAGGCCTGTAAAGTTTCGATTTTTGTATTCGTGAAAATGAAAGATGCCAATTATCTTTCCTTAAAAACTCTTGTATTCCATGATTTTTAGACTACATGTTTTCACTTACTTATAAGAATATCAATATATCTGAAAGTCGAAAAACAAAAATCACCCCCTATCATTTTGTTGCATTTTCCCTCCACTACGGCCTGTGCCCAGTTGCGTCTTATTTTGCCAGAATGCCTCACATATATAGCCTGATAATATTGACACGGACTTAAGCTTTGAGACAGGACCCACCTTTGGATTGGTGCCATGAAGCTGCATGGTGGCTACAGGGTTCCAGACCGCTCCTGCCATTCCATGAGCTGTCACCCCTCCCCCATCTCCCATGGCCATGTTATGATGCATGCCAGACATTGGCTCATGTTGCTCACCAAACCGGCTGACAGGTGTCTGTAGGAAATAACCAGGGCAATAAAGTTAGAGCTCGCAAGCATGATGACATTTCAGTAATGTCTTGAGATACACAAGGTCCATCTTGATGAGGTTTTGATTTCTCTATTTGATTTTCTCAATGATCGCTGTTCAGTTTGTGCTGGTCCCAGAGGGCCCGCCTACAGTCCTCTTTGTACCTCACGGATCGACTCACTGTCACTTGTGAGCTGGGCAGTGCTGTTGTATAGGATTACCCTGTAACACCAATGAATGGGCTACATCAATTGAATAGGACCGTGTGTACTCTGGAACCAACTTGAATTGCCTTGTGTTGTTGTAAACTGTTTCCAAGTCCTGAACTCATGCTGATTGAGTGTAGTGGGGGTGGTGGAGGGGTGAGATGCTTACTTGTTCATTTGGAAGCCATCCTCTCTTGACAGTGTCTTGATGGGGGAAGTTAGGCATCCTGTTAGCTGCTGTGCCTGGTATGTCCTCTAAGTTGCTACTTGGGATCCAGTCACCGCTGTTCCCTGGGGGAAAATTCAGAAAAAAACAAGAACTTTATTAAAATCTGCCATTATAGGAAAATATTCTCTTGAATGGATGACAACTAATATTTTGCTAATCAGCATGTCCTGTATGTCCATTGGGTTTAGAAATCACAGTAGTCTATTTTTAAATTATATTTTCATGGATTGAACTTGAATGTTGTTGTATCCTTCTGAGTTGGTTTTTATAGCATTTTTTAATCAACAAGGATCTTTTAGCTAAGTTCTTCAATTAGGATCTTAAAGTACCGAGCCAAGAAAATATGAGACTATTTCACACTCCTATTTTCTTGATGCTCCAGATATAGTCAGTTTTCATGCATCTAATGAAAGTGTGTGGTAAATGAAAACTGAGCTTACCTGGTGTATAAGCCCAGATGCTACTCCCTGGTGAACCAACAGGGTAACCCAGATCACTGACAGGTACAACAACAAAGCTGACAGGTGTCTTGCGTTGCTATCGACTACGCTCATTGCTGATTGGAATTGGTAAGTGACGATCTTGACCAATGGCTGCTGGAGGCGGGGCTTGAGGCTGTTCAGTTGCCATGGTGACCAGACTAGGCGAGGCGGTTGGTCAACGAAGCAAGGCTCCACGTGATGAGTGAGCTGCTCAAAATGAAATTAAAATGATAAAAAAACTCAAAATTAATGAGAAAAATGAATGTAATGTTTGCCATGAATGATAGACTGTGTTTCATAATTTGGTCAGAACATAATCACAACAAGATATCAAAGTTACTTCAATTCCATTTTCATTTTCTTACTCAACATTAAATGCAAGGTTTTATTAAAAAGATTATAAATGGATTGACTGACCTGGGTGTCATCTTCATTGTTTATTGTGTCATGTACCATCACCTGAAAGAGACAATTATTTTAAAAAAGTAAGAGTCATTTCATGTAAGTACTTTATATAAGTGTCCACGGTAAAAAAAAATGAACTCTTAATAAAAGAGCAAAGGAAATCTGAATTTGGTGGCACTCGTCTGAAAGTAATTGAAAAAATATTTGGGTTTGTAAATGTTTGCTAGATTCAGGATGATTTTCTTTTTATACTCAATTTTAATTAGGAAATAAGGCAAAAACTCAAAATAGGTTTTTTTTTAATCATTTCTGGATTAATGCTGCAGAAAGAGTATGCAGTTGCCCAAGATTTTCTCACCAAATATGAAAAGACAAATATATAAAGATCTTATCACAGCCAACAGCAAAGTACAAATGTATTCTGAGTGCCCAGCTGGCAACTTGGGTTTTTTTTTGGGGGGGGGGGGGGTCGAAAATGGAGTTCAACATGCAACTTTTCTAGTTGTGAAAACATGTGCCATATTAGGGCTTAAAAGATAGATGAATTTTAAGAAGTGCAATGTACATACATGTAAGGGTGAGGCTGTGTAGTGATATAGTTAATGTTGTGACATTAAAATGAGTACATTATGTCACAGAATGGAAGGAACAAGTATGCACAGGTACATGTATTAACACCCCATTTGATGAAACAAGTTTGGAATGACATGTACAATGCACATATGTATGGACACTGATGGTTGCAGGACAGTAAATAGGCCCAAAATTGCCTACGCCGGCCAAATCCAATATCCACGCCCTCATTTTTTTTTATATTAGAGCATTTTGTTGCCCATGATTTTGAAGGTTTGAAACAAAGAAACAAAGAAAGGTGGAAGCCGTGAACAGGACTGCCAGCTCGTATTTCTGTGTAATTTGGATGAATTAAGCCCTAAAATTGCTCTATTTGGCAATGCAGCATAGGCATCAGTTTTCAAATCGAATTAACAAAACAAAATTGAACACAAAATGAAAGATGATGAAATCAGTTTGGATTTGATGTGTCTTAAACACCTTGGAGAGTTGTGAGTATTTTCCCCTGAATTTTGGAAGTGGGGATATCTATCACTGGGGTCTATGGCAGTTTATTTAAGTAGTCTGCAACCTGATGGTGTACGTGTACATGTACACGTATGCAAGTACAAAATTAACCTAACTCAGGTCCAAGATACAAACTCAAGTGTAGAGTAAACATGTCAGCAAACAAACAAGATAATGAACTGTACATGACTCAGATCTGGGATCCGCCCCCTCTAAAAGTTACGACTATTCACACTCGTTGCATCAAAATGAAAAACTTGTAGCAATTTCTCAAAATTGTTTTTCAGTGATTTGACTCCTCAATTCCTTCACGGATAACTGGGGTCACACCTGGGAATAAACAGGAATCGAACCAGGGGTCAATAGAAAAGAAAACAAGCAGTAGGATCTGAACCAAAGACTCCTCAATTCCTTCAAGGATAACTGAGGTCACACCTGGGAATAAACAGGAATCGAACCAGGGGTCAATAGAAAAGAAAACAAGCAGGAGGATCTGAACCAAAGACTCCTCAACTCCTTCAAGGATAACTGAGGTCACACCCGGGAATAAACAGTAATCGAACCAGGGGTCAATAGAAAAGAAAACAAGCAGTAGGATCTGAACCAAAGACTCCTCAATTCCTTCAAGGATAACTGAGGTCACACCTGGGAATAAACAGGAATCGAACCAGGGGTCAAAAGAAAAGAAAAAAAGCAGTAAGATCTGAACCAAAGACTCCTCAATTCCTTCAAAGATAACTGAGGTCACACCTGGGAATAAACAGGAATCGAACCAGGGGTCAATAGAAAAGAAAACAAGCAGTAGGATCTGAACCAAAGACTCCTCAAATACTTCAAGGATAACTGAGGTCACACCTGGGAATAAACAGGAATCGAACCAGGGGTCAATAGAAACGAAAACATGCAGTAGGATCTGAAGCAAAGATTCACCAGATTCAAACCAGACAGCCCTAACATGAAGCTTCCAAGACATTAAGTACATGTAGGATCACTAGTCATCAAATCTAGCTGATGCAGTGATTATTTCCAGACAACTTTCATTCTTACTTGACTTGAGACGTTTACCGGCCGTCATCTTCTTGACTCCTCATCGTCTCTCAGCCAACATTCTCTCAAGATCTTCCTTCAATCTCTTCCTGATGTCATAGAACCCAGGATGAATCCTGCCAAGAACCAGGCCATGTTCCTTGAGTTGTCTCATCTTGTTGTCAAGGGAGTTTGAGGTGATGCCCTTCACACCCTGGAAACAAGCCAGACAGGATGACAGTTTTATGTTACCATGGTTACAGCATTCTAAAAAATGCACTCATAAAGATTGTAGTTTTGCTACACTGTTTCAACATTATGTTGGTTCCCCTCCTCTGAAACTCTGCACTTTTCACACTCCCACAAAGGTTTGTGTAGATTGAGGACTTTCCACTGTCCTTCTGATGGTTTTTGTTTGGGTAACTTTTGGCAACTCCTCTCATTTGATTTGTGATGGTTTCCAACCGAGGACATAGCGTCCTCTTATGTACAGTCAATTCTGTTGTTCATTGTCCTCAGTGTACACCATTACACCCACATGTACTTCCCCAGTAGCATGTTTTTGTGTTTTATTTGCATTGACAATTTTAATACAAAAGTTGAAACTTTAATTTTGGGTTAGTCAAAATGATAACTTCCAATTGACTGAAAATTCTTTATCAGTATTTATAGCACAAGATGATAGAAACTTTTTGTGTGTGAAATATGAAACATTTGAGGAAAATATTTTTACAGCTTATTTTATTTGATGGTTGAAGAAAAGTGGAATTAAATGTATGGTGAGGTGTATATATGCGATTGAAATTTCACGTAAATAGAATGCATGAACCTATCTATGGTCCAAAACTCAAGTGTCAAGTAAATATGTGCACAGATAACCAGTATACAGATTGTATGTGTGTGTGTGACGTACATGTACATGTACGCAGCAAAACAAAAATCCCAAGCTCTATATATACACCATGTCACGCGACTTGATGACGATGCTGGGTTTGTCCAGCGCCATCTTTACCAGATCCGCCCCATCAAAAGCCTCAACTGTTTGTGCTCTCTGCATCAAATTGGAAAGATTTGTATTCAAGTGATTTGGTTGAAATTAAAAAAAGGTAAGAAAAGAGTGTCAGTTATTTTTAATGAGGTTAAATGCTAGCTTACCGGTACAAGTTTAGGAATCACAGTTTGCCTTTAACAACAAAAATGTGAAGAGTACATACAGTAGTAGTGTTCCAACAAAACCTACATGTATATTTAGTAATAACAAGAGTGGGCACAAACTATCACAGCTCTTCAAACTATCAGAGCTCTTAAAATTTGACGGAAATATAAACAAAATATTTGATACCTTGTTCAAAAGTGGATACATGTAACAACAAAAAAGCAATTGAAAATATTTTTTAGCCTGGGTTAAACTCACACAGGCAGTGCAGTATTAATGTATAATAAAAGAAGTTACATCTCCGTATTATAACCATTCCAATTTCTTTTTACATACTTTTTGTATACAGATAAAATGGCTACAGCTCTAAAGACGATCAGCTCCCTCGAGTGTGACATTTGTGCTGACAGATATAAACAGCCTAAGATATTAGATTGCCAGCACAGCTTTTGTAAAGATTGTCTGGAGCAATACTACACTAGCAGGCATGGAGGGCAACCTAAGATTCCTTGCCCTTTATGTCGACGGGAGACGGTACTTCCAAAGAGACGCATTCAAGGCCTGAAAACAAATTTCCATTTGATGGGAATAGTTGAGGAGGTCTCACTCCAAGAAAAGGTGGCTCGTTCAGTGGAACAAACATCATCAGATCAGTCCAAATGCCAGAAACACAATGGTGAAGTGAAATGGTTTTATTGTGAGACATGTGAAGAGTTAATCTGCCGAGCTTGTACTGTTATCGACCACTGTAAACCAGAACATCACTACATTGACTCAGGAGAGGCTTCTCGCAAATACAAACAGTCACTGAAAGAGATGTTTCCAAATGTCACCACAGGCATAAAAATACTTCAAAAGGCTTTGGCCACTTCATCACAAGCTAAGCAGAAGTTTACGCAGAACGTCACAAAGACTGTGAAAGCTGTGAAAGACAAAGCGGATAAAATGAGAGCTGAGATAACAACTCAAGAGACAAAGATGATTGAAGAAATCAAACAACTCCAGCAGAAGCGGAACAAAACATACGATGAGCATCAGTCAACACTGACAATGATGCTAGAAAGTAAAAAACATTCTCTAGGGACATCCCAGGATATCATAACCACTGCATCTGACAGTGACTTTTTGTCACTATACCCTATCATCAGTAAAGACTTGAAATCACTCAAGAGTCAAAATCCTCCCCAGATTGATCCCAAGCTTTCATATCTGAGCTTCACCCTGGGTCAGAGGATTGGTGACATCAATCTGGGCAAGCTTGAGGTGGAAGCAGTCAAGTGGGAGATGTGTCGTGAGTTTGGTAAAGAGGGAAGTGGTCCAGGAAAGTTCCATGGGGCTCGGGATGTTACTGCTACTCAACCTGGTGAGATTGCTGTGGCAGACTATTACAACAACCGAGTGGTCATCTGCAGCAATGAGGGACAACACAAGGGAACCATTCCCGTACAAAGTAAGTTTCTTTCATGCACATGTTCATCAACACAAACCTTCATAATTGTGTGGAAATTATAAGTAAGTCTTCCATGTGCACATGCAGATCTGACAACTGAGAATGAAAAACAATAAAATACTGGTCAACAAATATTCAGTTTTTTTTTACATGAAGGCCTATGTAAAAAAAAATGGCACAAAAACCCACACACACAGACACACACTCACAAAATAAACAAAACTACAGCAAAACTATTATCTATTTTATTACTGATTTGTGTTTGAATGGAAGAAAAACTTGGGGGGGGGGGGTCTGTAACCTTGAGAAGGAAATGTTTACTTAAAGGTTGCTTTGCAAACATATCTGCCCTGTGAGTAGAATGTTCTAGGCCATGGGTGATGGGGCTGATGAGCCCCCATCCAGATCACCCTTTGGTTTGGTCTTTGTTCTTCTGACAATAATGCTGCATGGCTTTTATTTCAAACACAACAACGTGTGAATTTTAAAGTTGGTATTCAACATATCCATCCTAACACTGAGATGTGCATTCAAATCTGAAGTCAAAATGACATCAACAGATGTCAAATTGCAAGAGATTTTAGTTCAAAAAGTGACCATTTTGTCTCGTTTATAACTCCTGAACAAAGCAAAAAATGTTGTTCACATTTTGTGATCTGATGAATCATACGTTGATGAACCATTTTTTTTGGTCCTGTGTATACGCGTGAAGTTGCTTGACCTTCTGGGGTTGACAGTCAAAGTTATACTAAAAGCAACATGAACACAAAAATATGGAATTACTCCCTAACGGGTCAAGGTATGAAGAAAAAACTGTGTACAAATATGCACTGTTGTACAAAGACATGACATCATACAATGACACCATCATATCAAATTAAAAGTGATTTAAATGGACACTACATCCTGGAAAGCACCCAATAGGGCTACAAAGAGCATTTGAAAGTAGGATATTATATAGGTTTTCTCGGTCAATTTCGGCAAATGAGCAGCCAATTTAACCACTACGCTATTCTATTTCGCGCGAAATCAAATGCTACTGAAAAGGATCATTCGATTTCGTTTTATGACCAGTCAAATGTACTGTTGCGTCATTCGATTTAACAAAATAATCATGCAATTTTACAATTCAACAAAGCAGCATTCAAATTCACAGGAGCTTTTTGAGGCGTTTGTTTAGTCATTCAAATTCATTTTTGGGCAGTCATTTCTGGAATTTGTGCAATCTAAAAAACGCTTTGTTAAATTTTTGTTTCCTTATTAGAATTTTGAAGGCATAAATACGGTTCACTTTTTGGCACTTGAGTCACTTTGCACGCATATTTCTAGAAATGGCAGCTTGGGGTCGCTACGCTAGAGTGGCCCAGGTAGATCGAGAAAGGTTGATTGAGGCCTTCGAGGGAAACGAGCAAGACTACCTTGAGCTTGCGGTCATTTTGAACATCAACAAGTCCACAGCCAGATCAATTGTTGCAACATATTTGAGGACTGGAAGGCGAGAAACGCTGGCAAGAGGAGGAGCAACCCACAGCAAGATGGATGATGACATGCGAAACCATCTGCAAGGCATCCTTGACGCTAATCCCGTCTTGACACTTCAACAAATGAAGGCTAGTTTGAGTGAGCATCTGCCAGAGAAGCCCCAGGTTTCTACTGCCACCATAGCCAGGGCCTTGGATGGGATGATGATTACACTGAAACTAGTGGAGGACGTCCCTGATGCAAGAAATTCCCCTGAAGTTCTTGATCAACGCGTCCAGTATGGTGAGTGGTTCCTGCAGCATGGTGTTCTGGCGCATCTAGTCTTCATTGACGAGACAGGTTATAACGTCTGGACTCGACGCTCCCAGGGTAGAGCTCCACGAGGGATCGCTGCAGGACGAGTCGTCGACAGACGAGGGAGAAATTGCAATGTCACCTTCGCTTTTTCCAGTGAAGTAGGCTTGGTGCACCACCGAATCGCATTCGAAACTGTGACGCGAGAGAGATTCGAGGAGTTTCTTGCGGACACAATTCAAGAGTGTGATGCAGTTTTCCCAGACGACGAACCCATTTACCTCATATACGACAATGCGAGGCCTCACGTGCGAGCCCAACTCCCTGAAGGTGCCAACCCAATGATCCAGCTGAAGCGCCTCCCTCCCTACTCCCTATTCCTGAACAGCACGGAGATGACACACTCTGCATTCAAGGCTGCAGTTAAACGCATCCTTGGGTTACCTGAGTGGCAACAACGTGTCGGAGACAGACAGGCTGCCCAGCAAGCAGGAATGAACATGCAGCAGTGGAGGTGCGATCTCCTTCAACAAGCAGCCATCCAGAGCGTTGATGTCATCACCCAGGTGAAGTGCATGCAGTGGTACAACCATACCCAGACATATATGCCAAGATGTCTGGCACGCCAACAGATTGATGGTTGAGGAAGAAACAACATAAAAAATACAAAACCAGGAAAAACATAAAGAAACACCCCATTCAAACACAATACAAAATTAGGTCTTGGTCATTAACCAATAAAGATCCCCCCCCAAAAAAATAAAGAAGAAGAAGAAAACAAAGAAGAAGAAAAAACCTCATTGGCCCCATGTAAAGCCTACTGGAAGCATAAATAAATAAAACAAGGTTTGCCTGAATTAAAGTGAAGATACGAAACAGTTGCCTAGTACAGTTTATCTGTTTATTCGTATTTCTTTAGTCGTACTTATTTAAATTCTCTTTAAGCGAAATTGATTGCCTCTTTACGAAATTGAAAAAAATTAAATCAGTAAAATCTCCAGTCGAACCAGCTTTGCTAAATTGAATGATGATTGTGTGTCACGAAAAAGAATGACGATATGCTAAATTGAACACAGTGCTAAAGGAATTTGAATGCCTCAAAACGAAATTGAATGGCCGAATTCTGAATTTGAAACGCAGTAACAACTGGAGAGGCAAAATCGCTTCAATTCGAACGCACGAAAATTAAATTGGCTGCTCATTTGCCGAAATTGACAGAGAAAACCTATAAAAATATATTGATGAGTGGCTCGGGGTGAAATAGAAGGAATATTATCGCAAGATAAAATCTGGACTTTAATTCGCCTCGAGAAATGGAAAAGTCCAGATTTTACCAAGTGATAATATTCCTCCGATTTCACAATTTTAAGCCACACAAAATTTTTTTTTATATTCCTGACATATAGATCCTGACATATTTGATACATTTGAACCTTTATTTCAACATGAAATTGGTGGAAAATGTATTTCTCTTCCAAACCACCCCTTCACGAAAATGTTTGAACCTAACTCTGCAGCGCTGGCTCTTTGGAACAATACGCGATATGCTACGATGAACGCGCACACCAGCATGCATTTGCATACAAATACCGCGTCATGGAACAAGAATGATCCTAACTGTTGAATAGTACAATGTATTTCCCATCCCCATGGGCGAATGGGACTTTTTGAGCCTTGGCGTGAATGGGAGCAATAACGCATGTCATGTGATGTGAGTTCCACCAATCAAATGACAAGGAGATGTATGGCAATATAAAAACGTCTACACAACCATCCTTGATAAATTGGTCGTTTGTGTGTTATTCTTGCAAGAACAAATTTTTGGGGTAAAAATTTTAACTCTCAAAAATGTGTCATTCCGTGTCAATTCAACACAATTTTGGACCCGACCCTCACAGATTGAAACGATTTGGTGTGATGATTGGCCTGTATGAGAAACCCCCAGAACTGAATTTTTTTGTAGTTTGGCTTGTTAGATTCTGAGATACGGGTCAACAACCTTTTGACTAATTAGCATGACCTCCGAACTTTCAATACTTGTATCTCCAAAACTATAGCAAATACAAAGCCAAATTGTACATCATATTAAAGCTCTTTGAATGGCCTCCATTTCATAAAATAAAACCAAAATCATACCATGAAGCACAGAGAAAATGCGCTACGAAATGACCTTTGGCCTTAAATTACAAAAAAAACCCAATATGCTTCAAGTTTCTTTTTTTTCTTCAGTTGTAAGCACCAATCTTGGAACATTTTGTGAAAGGTGTCGTAAAGTTTGCAAGAACTAAATTGTTATTGTACAGTTTGTTATTATACAATTATTTGATGACTAAAAATGGGGTTTATGTTGCTCAATTAATGCTTCATTTGAAAATTGAACAACCTTATTATTGCTATAAAGAAATTAGCGATACGGGTAAATATAAGACTAATATATTTTGATGTTTGAACAATGAGAATAGCACAGAGAGTGCATCAACTTAAAGACTTTGCAAAACTGTATCTCCAAGACATTGCAGTTATTCACAATTATACATGCATGGTGGTTGAAGACTGCACAATGTTCATGTACAGGCATATTAATTCTACATGACCAGGCTTTAAGGCAGGCCATGTTTTCATTAATATAGGTAGCTAGGTTATCAAAGGTATTTATTTTTCATGAGGACTGAGAATAGTGACAGTGCATTTATATACTGTGCATATGTTAAATTTGAGTTCTTCTTTACCCACAGATCCAGTGTCAGTTGCAGCCATCCACAATCCTGAGCAACGCTTGTTTGTGTTGGAAGTTGGAAGCAAGTATGTCAAGGTGTTCAACATGAAGGACAACACTCTTGTTACACAGTTCCCAACGGTGCCCAAACATCAGGTAAACAAGACAAAAATGAACCTATCGAGGCTAGCAGTAACAAAGGATAGCATCTTAGTAGGCAACACCTACAAAATGGTGTGGACTGAACACAAACCCACTGATGGTGAGATCCTACGCACCATACCAGTGCAGACTCCACCTTACTACCTGGCTGTTGATGACAAAACTGATAGAGTTGTGGTCAGTGGAGGTGACACAAAGAAAGTGGACATTGCTGATAGCAAAGGTAGAACAAATGTCACCATCCGGCCTACCATTAATGGTGAGCCAGTGGGGTACTGCATGGGTGTATGCTGTGACAGCTCAGGCATCTTCCTTGCAGTGGACCAAGGTGGGCTTGGCACTAATGGTCATATTCACCACTATGACCTAGATGGCAAGTTTCTTGATTGCCTGGCTCAGGGTCTGCGTGCCCCATGTGGAATCACATTCACATCCAATGGGGAGCTGGCAGTGGCTGACAACTTCTCAATCAAAATGTATCACAAGGTGTGATGTCATCCAACATGACATTGACTAGCCATCATCATCATCCCAACAGCAAATGTTGAGGATGAAATTGTCCAGTCATTACAGCACCAATCAACATTCATGTCCCACTCATTCCACATCTCTCCTAAAAAATCCAAACTGCCAGATCCCTCTGATGTGAACCATTTTACCATACAAATTCTTAAATAAACAGTGCATCAATTGCATTATGTTACTATACAAAGTCTTATATAAACAGTGTATTGACTAGTTATATTTGATATGATTGGGATAATTTGTTTTAATCTTACATGTACAATGACTGGAATCTGAAATTAAATGGTAAATTTGAAAGGAGAGGGGAGTTTAGTGGGTGTTGAGGTGTTTGAATGTAATGACCCCTGCCTCCTCAACCCAACACCCCTCCCTCACCCAGTACATGGATTGCCATCAATCTATCCAATACTTACCAACTCTTTGTGATGTTTATGAAACCCCGGCTTCGTTGTGGCTTCCGCTTCATCTCTGGCACTAGATTCCTAAGAATCCTACCACATTCAAACTCAGTGAAAATGCACCAACCATCCATTGGCCTTGTGTGACAGGATTTGGTGTCTCTGAAGAAGAAAATGGACCAATATTGCACTGGAGTTACATCAGGGGACAAAAATCATGCAGCCTGAGGCCAAAGCCAGGGACGAAGCCAAGATTTCATAAACACAATTAAGACTGTTAAATTGTTCCTGGTGGAACTTGCTGTATATATTCTGCTATCTTTTATAACAAAGACTTGAGAAATGTTGAGGATCATTTTGTTCTTGAGAGGCAACATTCTTAAAATTTATTTGGAGTAATTACAACTTTACAAATGCATTACTCAGTTCAATTTTGTGTTAGGATTAGTGTTCAAGATAATGCATTACTCAGTTCAAATACGTGCATATTAGTGAAGTGTTCAAGATCAGCCTTTATTCACTCAGTTAATTTTTTATTACTCAGTTTTTTTGGCTGTTGGCATCTGCCTACAATGTATTTAATTAATAAAACACTACTCTTCCAAGTAAATTGACTTGTCCAAATGCATCCTAAAGATGAGTGACAAAACTAATTATATTAATGTGGTTTCAGATCTTCATTCACAGAATGGAGAATTGTGCTGACATTGTTCATGAGGTTTATATCTTGACCTCATCAGAGGCTTTTAAAAGTAGAAGCCATAGCTGTAGATAAAACCAAGATTTCGTAAACTCCCTGAGATTCTGAAACGTGTTCCTAATGAAATCTACATGTATATGTTGTCCATTATATATTGTACTTTTGATGATAGTAATTTTGAGACAGTTTTACAACCACTTCATCCTTGAGATGTAACCATACTACAAGTATTTTGTGAAAAAGTATTGTTTGAATTCATTTTAAGCATACGCATCACCATGATAGTTAGTACTTAGATTACTGTCCAATGTAAGCCTTTATTTACTCAGTTTTGACATTACTTTTTGCAGTTTCTGTTTACGCATTTGAATTTACGATGCATTTACATGTATATTGAAGATAATTTACTAATTGAAATGTTTGCTAAAGATGAGTGACAATTAATTTGGTTTCCTGTCTTAATTTACAGAATGAAGACTCATGTTTACAAGAATGTTTTTATCTTGATTTGAAATTTTGTTTACATTTATTCCTCAGACTGTCAAATATCCCTTCAGTTTGAATGATTAGAAATCAATTCGACTGAAGCTGAATTTCAGAAAGCTATACGGCCTCAGTTGCCTTGATTTTAGCCTGACTGCCACCTTGAAAAGGCCCCACACAAATAGCAAATTTCTAATCCAAGGTTTTTCCTTACAAACCAAACATATTTCCTCGTCTTTTCAAGAATTTAATTGCACACCTCTGTTTCATTGCTTTGCATTTTTGTATGCCATTTTCAGAAAACTTGAAATGAACAAAAATCATCATTTCGGTTTGGGTTTCAGCAAAAATTATTAATTTGTTTGCGAAGTATCAATTTATTGTAAAAATGAAATGTTCAAGTAGACTTTTAAGTGTTTAACAATTCACCACTGTATGTAGATCTTAGTAGTCACAACAAGACTTTGTAAACTCCCTTTATGTATATTCTTCAATTTGTTCCTAATAGAACATACATCTACTCATTGTATTCTGTGCTATCTCTACATTACATATTCTGATTATAGAAATTACAGCCTGTACAATATCAATTATTCTGTATTTCCGTTAACTTCACTTTTTAAAGTCATGTAGGATCATTTGCAATTACCCAGATAAGCACCTACCGATTTAATGACAGAAACCTCAAAGTGAAGATAGGACTGGTAACAAATACCCTGTGAAATATTTCCACCTGAAATGGTATTGTCAGAAAACAAACATTGAAGGTGGTTTCAAAATGGGGTGCCTACAGAATCCAGTTACGAGATCCAAAGACTTGTGAATTGTGTTTTTTCTGTTTTCTCCAAAATGTATAGTAGCCACTCAGCTAAGACTTGAACAGAATGCTTGTTATGCACCCTACTTAAACTATTGAGCACTTTTATTTTTAAATTTATCCCAAGGGATTATCTTGATGGGAATTTTTATTATTTTTCTTTGAAGGTTAAAAATTCTTCAAGTGTGAGGGGTTGCTAACCATTTCAACAAATGTTCAAATCAATGGTATTGAATTTCAGGAAGCTATGGCCTCCGTTGCCTTGCTTTTTTGCCTGACTGCCTCCTTGAAATTTCCTTGCATTTTCAAGAATTAAATTCCAGACCTCTGTTTGCATTGTTGTACCTATTTGGTTGCCATTTCAACTTGAAATTAATGAAAACAATTATCCCCGTCACTGCAGTTTTGAGTTTCAACAATGAATCATGAAACTTTTCATGAAACTTTTCAAACTCTTCTTTAATAAATTCTATTCAAATTTACTTGTAAAATCTGAGGTTTTGAAATGAGCAGAAATAAATGCATTCATTCATTTTAGTCCCTGGGATAAGGCCATTTATTAGCAAAATTTTATGACTAATCTTTTAAATATTACTTTGTTGAACTAAACCTTAGGACATCTGAAACTCTGACTTGCACAGCTGGTATTTGGGCCTTCCAGCTCAAACAACTGTAATTTCTGATGCTAAATTTGTGGAAAACAAATATTTTGGGGCCACTGCTCTTACAAGAATGGCTTCATCGTGACCTGTTTTCTCTTTTTACCATCTTGATAGGATGGTAAACAAGGACAAACATGGTTGGTCCAAATTGTATCGGCATTCGTGGTTTCTGAAGGCATATTGCTTTAAGGACACCCACGAAACTCTGTGGCTTTACCCTATTTGGGGACACTTGTAACAAGTTCAAATCACATACACATGTAGTTATTCTTTACTCTAAACATGCCAGCTAGCTTGGTGAACAAGGTGGATTTTCATCAGTCTTGCGGGAAAGGGTCCAGAAGTAGGCTTTCGACTATGGTTTCTCTCTATTAAAGTGAAGCCCTTTTCCCACTAGACAAATCTTGGGGTTGACGCAGGGTTGAAAACATGTATCGTTTCACACTTAAAGAATTTCAACCCCGAAATTGATTTCGCCCCGGGTTGAACTCAACCCTGGTCCAGACCAGCGTTGAGATTTTCAACCCGGGTTGAAATTCTGGCCAGGGTTCAAAACAGTAGTAACTGAGCATGATAAGCTTGATTTGCCTAAAACAAGTGTGAAACAATGCGGAGTTGAACGTGGGGTTGAAATTAAAAAACTCACCCCAGGGCGGCACTGGGTTTGCCCAGGGTTGATTTCAACCCAGATTGACAGGCTCTAGTATCAAAAGGACTTAAGAGTTTCTAGTTGCTCCATTTCCCCTCCCTCCAAAAAAAGTCTACCCCTCCCCTCCCCTCCCCATGAATGGGGCAACTTAATAAATGATCACGTTGGGCTTACCAAGAAGTGACTGCTTGTAGTGACGGCCATCCCACACGGTTGCATCCTTTCCACACGACCGCCATACAGGACTGCTTTGGCTGATTCCCAATTTTCAGGGGTCAAATAACATCATTCAAAGTCTGTTGGTTAATAAATCAGAGTCTAAATATTTCTTTGCGCGTTCCAACACAGCATGAAGTCGGCATTTGAGTAGTTTTCAATGAAATAAATGATTTGGATTACCCATAAAAAAAACCCACAAATGAAAACAAGGCTGGAAAGGACGTCCGCGCACAAAGTTAAAAAAGAGAGGCCAAAGCATGTTTGCGCCGCTGCGATATAGCGGGTTGTTCCACTCAGATATAGGGGTGTTTCTACTGCGCCAAATACACAATATACGTGCTAGTCTATAACAGACCATGGCAATCTAAGCCATGCTCTATAATTTTTGAACAGATTCGCTGATTAGTTATGCAAGACAACCGCATCTTGACCTCTAGATTTTTACCAATCAGTGGGTGCTTTCTATATATCAGGTCTTTGGTCATTCACCCGTTGTCACGTCTAGACATGGATAAAATAAACTCAGCTATAGACACAGCAACAAAGGCCTTGGTCACGCGCTCCATATTATTGGGGAATGTTACGCGATGCGCTTTCTAACTGACTGTTTCATGCGTTAGACTCTGAGTGCCTTCTGCGTGAATGCTTAACGCATGAAACAGTCATCTTGCTTTCCACGACAATGCACCAGACGAAAATTTAATTGCCTGTACCTGATAGCGGTATGGTACCCACATACATGGTGCACACAAATTTTTTAAAAGAATGTTGCAACCTGACGCTTCTTTTTTTTCTATATATCATCTCAAGGAAGGTCATTTGTTGCAAAAAGGATGATAAGTGTTAAAGACATGAATCTGGGACTGAGAAATATTTCCAATTTTGTTAGGAAATACTTAAAAAATGTTCCTAGTCTCCATTTGTACACAAGCGTGGAATTGGAAGTGGCTTCAGCCTCACCCCCAGGTTGCAACATTTTTTCCAGATGTTTCAATTGTCATCACGAGATAAATTACAATTAATTGGCAAATTAACTACACACAGTCAGGCTATGGAGAGTTCAGTTTCTCATTCAGATTCATGTTTTTCAACCTTTAACTGACCTTATCTGATGACATCGTCAGACCCCCTAAAACGACGCGATCAAATTATACGCATCCGCATTTGATTTGGGTTCGCCATGCCATGTGGCCTCGTTATTAGCTGCGTCGATCTCGAGGATACACGTCATGAATTCAGGACGCAATTGACATTCTTTCGAAGGTTTCTAGTACTAAACTAGTTATCCTGTAAATGCAAATCACAATTTTATGAGTCTGTGTGTAAAACCACTGCCAACAATAGCTCCATGGTCAAAACAATTGTTATCTGATGACACCACGACGATCGACGTGCCGCATGCGCGACCGATGGTGCATCGAGGGATGTATCAAATACTGAACAACAGGTGGCGCAGGCCACATACTGTGGGAAACCAAATCGGAAAATACGTTCGCCGGGGGGAGGGGGGAGGTTGTGAAGATAAATCTGATTTTCCCAATCTAGTTTTCCGTGCCTTTTTTTCTACAAAAGATATTTTAAAAATCATCGAATTTATAATGAAATAATTATTAAACCGAATTTTTCCAAGCAAGTAAATCCGTGGCAAGCATCTCTATAAAGAGCTATGAATTCACGGTCTTGACAAAAGCATAAAAGTCACAAAATGTTTGGCAATGATATTCTGATATGGACGGGTATGGGTAAAGAAAACATCTGCAAATATCTTTAAAAGAACAATGACCAAACCTTTTGTGTGCCTCCAATGAGACCCATAGAACCCTCCCTCTCCGGCCTCATGGGACCCCAGTTACTCTACTGTTGGCTGTTGAGATGTCGGCTTAATTCTTTCCTAATTAAAATTTACCAGCACGATCGGTTCCATACAATCTCAGCACTGCAGTCATGAAACTGTCGTCGTGTGACCGGTATGACGCACAATACAAAGCATTGACCTCTGACTCGGGCTTTTCTCGAAGAATTATGCAAATAGCTATTGTCATCCAAATTCCACACCTGGCACGCGCCATGCCGTATGCAAATTGTGTATCTTGGCCAATCCCAGCCAACCCCAGAATATCCTGTTGACTTTCGACCAATCAGAACCGCTCTTACACTTTTTTTCAGCAAACATTGAGACTAGTGTGTGTTAGTCCGCGGATAAAGAAAAATAGAACCCCATTTTCTGATAAAATGGTTTAATATGGTTTGAAAGTTTCCTATTCAGCAGCATGATCCATTATATCGTTGTGATTAATAAAAACAAGTCATGACCCGAGACACAAGTAAAACATAAGTAGAAAAAAAATATTTTGTGATGTGCGGAGAGATAAACAAGTGATAGGGTTTTTGAACCGCATTACGCCTTGAGCCCAACCGTCTGACTTTCGCCCGCTCATCTGCTGCTTGCATTTCAAGATGGATGCCGGACATTTACACCTTGTGAGTATTTTTGTTTTAAATTTCCTTTCTTTTTTTCTGCGATAAAATATTTCCAAAACTGATGCCCATGAGAACAGTGACGATGTAAACTAATTCTAGGTAACCCAGAAGACTTTGAAGCTGTCGCCGTGTTCGTTTTGCTCCGTAATTCACGGCAACATTCGAGGTGAAATGAGCTGAAGTGCAAACGATAGGAAATGAAACACTCGGTAATTTCTTTACCGGACTATCGCTTGGCCTACCGTGTTCTAATATAATGTAAAGAATTCAACCTCCACTAATTTCCGCGCACGAGGCAAACCTTACAATTACAGGAGACCGAATTTCATAAGTTTATCGCGAGGAGCGCTAGGCCTGTATTCGTAAACAACCATAAAGACGTGGACATTATGAGGGAAAAGGTAATCCTTACTTTTAAAGTCACTGTTTATAATTATACTTCATCAGTAACGAAAAGGGGATTTTACATGTAGGCCTACTGGACAAGAGAAACCTAACATTTTACCAGCCATGGGAAGTTGAAAAGGGGGAGGTTGCAAAGTGAGATTGAAACAATACTATTCGTCAAAGAATATCCAAAGAGTAATTAATTAGAGGCATATAATTAGGCACTTCACAAAATCACAAAATAATAAGGATATTTTCCAAGAAATTATGGAAATTAGTCTCAGGCTATGATGGACTGCATGGAGACAGATGTGATACAATACCCTTGCTAAGGCAGTTATATCTTGGAAGAGAAATATAATAATTATATTCCTTAAGACTATGACGACGACTGAAATAGGTATATGAGGAGCCATGATTAGATCAGGGATATCTAAAATCTAAGGTCAAGGGTCAGAGATCTGAGTATCCTGAATGCGATCTAAGATAAGAATCCCACAAGATCAATGATCATGAACTTGTAGACTACAAGCCTACAAGCAAAAAAAAAAAGAAAAATTGTGACGTATGTAGTCATGACGTTAAAGAACACAATCACAATGTAATTACATCAGGTATGCATGTGTTTATTGCTTGTTAATGTAGGCATGTACATGAACATGTTTTTTTGTCATGTGAAATAAATAGCCATATCTTATTGAATGACGTACATGACGTAGCAGTGACGTCGACTGATGTCATGATGAAGATCAAGGTCAAGATCACGATCCTCTGTCAGCGTAAGACACAATGAGACCGTTCCAGGCTGCACATGATATATTTGGCGACTGAGGTCATCATCATGACAGACTTAGGGTGAAACTGATGAAATTATTACCAACGAAAATAAAGCAACGTAATTGAGATAGGCCTACCGATAGGAAGAATTTTGTCGTCATATTTTTTCAAAATCAACAATTATTACTGACTAATTATTCCACGTTTACTTTGCAAATGAGTTGTCTCATTCAAATTGTATGATCTGTTTTCACAATGTTTGGCAGAGATTCAAAGTTTTCTTTTCTCTGTTGATTCAGGCAGTCGACTTCAGATGATTTGTATGAAGAGCGCCATCTTGTGGTCGCACATTGCTGAAGATACAAACATGGCATAGAATCTAAAGAAAGCTATGGGAACAACCGATTCAAAATGAGACTGACGGTTAGGAAATGAGATATTGATTTGTTTTGGGTTTTTTTGCTGTCGATGTCTAAATCAGAAATTGGATATGGGCTTCTTTGTTTTTTTCTTGTTGTCGCTTTTCGGGAGGTGAGTTTGTTTTGCTGTGAATATTTTTTACTGACAATGCAATTGGCTGGCCATCAAAAAGAAATAAATAAAGATGAAAGTCGAGACAAATATTTTTCTTTGAGAAACCCCAGTGATGCGGCGGCTTGTATGTTGAATTAACGTTTCGGCACTCGAAAAAACCCCATTAATTTAACATAAAATAAAACGACATTAAGTAAAACATTCTTAATGGTTTGATCATTCTGCAAAGGAAACAAAAAAACACTGAAATGTGTTTTCACATACCTTTATTGTTTTGCTTCTCTTTTTGATATGTCAAATAATTATTTAAGACATTTAGGACCAGCAATAGACGCAGTTTCAATTTTATGTAGAATTTCACTTCTATGACACATGTATTTTTTAGTTATCGTGACCACATGATCGTCGGATTTGACCAGCGCCCCCCCATAATGTCTTTCTCGTTTTGTTCTTATTATTTTTCAAATTTTGACAACAATATTACGGCCCAATTAATTTGAGCAATTTAAAGTATATCTCAAATGTTAAACCTCTTACTAGCCATCTCTTAATCTCTCTCATCAATAACATTGGTTTTAATCACTGTTTAATATTGTAAATAATTGGTTGTGATGTTCACTCGTTCTCTTGGCCAATGAAGAGTTTTGAACCTCCCCCCCCCCCCTAAAAAAATATCAAGAAGATATTTTCTTATACTTAAAATTGTGTTTAAGTCAAAACTTGGGCGGGATTCGAACCCGTGCCCGGGCGCTCCAAAGACCTTTGGAGCGCCCGGGCACGGGTTCGAATCCCGCAGGTGGCTTAGACCGCTAGGCCATCTGACTAAGAGGTTTAGCTACAGTAATAAGTAGATTATCTGGATTTGCGAGCCACGGTGGGGGAGGGGCAGCGCGGGAGTGTGGGAGGGTGCGTGGACGATTGAAAATGAGTGTTGGAGTAATGGTATTAGGCTTCCGGACGCCTTGTACAAGTTGTAGTACAGCAACATGGACGTGCCACATAATATTCAAAATCTGCAGTTTTATTTGGTATTGTTTCTTCACAAATTCACCTTTGAAAAGAGCTTTGCAAAAAGCATTTTATTTGAAATTGAAAAATTACATGACGCAAAAGAGAAATATTAATTGATACTCATTTGTACCTTCAAAGGAAATTCTGTTTTGTTTGGAGAAAAGTCACTTTTTTACCTAATTTAATATATATATTTAAACATCTTTTGCATAAAACGATTGTTGACAAAAGTGAGGGGACGCCGCGCGCGCTCTGTCTGTTCCTTGCTCTATGCTCTTTAAGTGCATGAAATATAGTATGAGATTTCCCCTGGATATTGAAAGTAATAACCTTCCTTATGACATCACATATTAACCCAAATTTCAGTTTATCGCAAGATAATTTTATTGAGTAATTGTGCCCACAACGATTTTTTATTTTCGCTCCAATAAAGTTGACTTCGGATTTGTTCTATTGGCCTAGACTGTGATTGCAGATGGGTGCGTTTTTCTCGGTGTTGACAAATTTCTATAATATTTACGGAGAGAACAACAGTTTATGGCATAATTATTTTGTGTATTTTTTCTATTTGTTATGCATCTCCTGGCTGTACTGATTGAATTCAATGCATCAGTTAATTTAGGAGTAAGTGTTTCCGTCCATAATGCCTGTGTCGATGGTGCATGTACAAACGGGTAAAATCCTTAACGGTGGTTGTAAAGCGCGCCCTCTTTTGAAATAAAATAAAATATTAGTGGGCAAAATTTAAAATGTGCGGAAATGTCCTTTCGCACCACTCTACTGCTTGAGAATTGTTTTAAAATAAAGTGTTTGATGTTGCCTTTTAATTGCAATTTAATGGACTTCCTCATGACATTACGACCAAATATTGAGCCAAAGAAAGTGTTTGGTGTTTTCTGTTGAGATTTAATGCCCTTGTGATACAAACCTATTAAAATTTGAGGGTAGCTGTCTATAATAAATTCAATATGATTAAAATAAATAGTGTGTTCATGAGAAACCATCTAACAACACAAATAATGATGACCGAAAAGTGTTAAATAAATATGCGAAAAATACAATCCGAATCAATTTTCATGGAAAATATGCAACACAATCCTCATAATATGTTAATTTAATTTCTGTGTTGTATTTCGTCAGTATTTATATGTGTATCTTAGTGGTAAAATGTATTCTTATTTTTGTATTTGCACCCCTATATTTTACATATTTGCATATTTGTTTCTTTATTCTAGTTTTTACTTTTACTTAATGTTCTTAGTGATTTTACATAATATTTTTCTTTTATTTCATTTTATTCTGATCATTTTATACTGGGCCCTCAGTAATAGCAGTTTTTAACTGATGAGGCTAGCGGCATACCCTGTCTAAATAAAACTATCAATAAATACCGGCCCGTTGGTACTTAATTGAAGGTCGTTTGTTTCAAAGTTTACAAGGGCATTACCCCGTACATTACCTTCACACTTTTGTCAACTAAAGGTTTCTGCTGAAAAAAGGGGTGCGCCTGACAAAATAGTAGTCTAGCACGGAGACAAATTTATGTGCCAAACGGTTTACTTTTATAATCCCCCACCGTTAATTGAGAAGGGCGCCCTCAGAATGTAAGATGTCTTCGTCCAACTAGAACTAGAGAGGGCGCCTGTCAACCTGCACGATCGTAAACAAAAGTCATGAAAGTTGTGGACGAAACTCCTGGAAGTTCAGCAAGAAAGGGAACGTTTTGGGAAAGAACGTTGCAACCTGACGCCACATTTTCTTCATATATCATCTCAATAAGGTCAGTCATTGTAAAAATATTAAAAAGACATGAATCTGGGACTGAGAATCATTTCCAATTTGGTTAAAAAATACTTTGAGAATCTTATTGAATTTCCATAGACTTTGTACACAAATGCTGAATACTGCATTCTTTCCTTTTGTGAAAAGTAGGCCCTAGTATTTTGTGGAAAGAGGGCATATCTTCGATTTATGGGGGAAATTATGAGGTGAAAGGGGACGACAACAACCAGAAAACAGGTTAAAAAAACAAGATGGCAACTTTGAAAGTTTGATTCAATGTCGAAGTCTCAATGCTGATCATGCTCATTGGCTGAGTGATAGCTTGAGTAACTCCAGTTGACAACGAGAATGCTCTCCACGACAACGCACCAGATGAAAATTGAACTCACTTGCGGCGCCTGAAAGTGGTGTGGTACCTACATACATCACGCACGCAGATTTTTTTTGATGTCATCACGTGATGCATACATTTACATATTTACCAAAACAAAATGGACGACAGCCGTTGGAACTGGCGTTTTTTTTTAGGAAGTGTATATTTTGCCGGAGGTAACGCCGGCAAACTAACGTTTACTAAAGGTTTGCCGGCGGCAATCCATGTCAACAGAGGGCGCTGTACTCTTTAAGATAGGGCTGAATTATAATATGTATTAAATTCCCTCTAAAGTTGTGTAGCACAGTTGGTGCAGTGGTTAAGCAATAGCTTTAGAGAGTGGGATGTCCCGAGTTCGAATCCTGACCCTTGCCACGTTTTTAAGGTTTTTTTTTTTATCCCCAAATAAATAAGAATATTCTTCTTTTATTATTTTAACATGTCTCAAACATTTTATTGCAGAGTATTACATTTTCTTTTTCAGATTTGTGGCTCTGGAGGATTTTTTTTTAAAGGGAAATAAAGTCGGAAATTGTAAAATGGTCTGAATCCCATCCTGTGAATACGAGGTTACAACGATAATATTGGCATGGAGCCAGACTAAAATTTGTCACCGGAAAATGTTGAAGTACAAAAAACCAGTAACTGCGCATGTTCAGTGCATATCCGGCAAACTAACGTTTACTGTAGTTTTGCCGTCTCCGGCAAAATATCCACTGCCTTTTTTTTACGGAAATTGTCAAGATAGGCCTACTTTAACGATAGCAATTGCGACAACAGTAGCCCCTGCATTATTTTCAACATTTGGACATGATCTGGCGATAGTACTTACATGGCGTTTCAAATAATTAACAACCAACCATTTGCCAACAAAAACATCAAATCTCACCCTCAAAACGGCCACAGAATTACTACATTAACATACCTGTACGCCACCTGAGATACAATTACAGATTGATGATTTGAAGATCGAGATACTAAGCTTTACTTACAATCTGGATGAAAAGTGAAATGTACCATTTATCGGCGAGGGCTCCGTTGCGAATATCGCGTGGACGCCATTTTAAAAATTTGCTCCCTTCTTTTCCAATTTCAGTAAACTATGGCGACAGGCGTCCAACATGACCTGATGAAGCAGGCACAGTGCTTTTGGTCAATGCTGGATGAGCTTGCAGAGACCGATGAAGATGCATACAGGAAGTTCATGGCCACAAACCTCCAAAGAGGACAGCAAGAATTGACACCGGCCAAGCCATGGATGTGTGTCAAGACCCGTATCATGGTAGGTTCACTTAGGCTGACAATATGTGTGTGTTTATTGTGTAAATTGAGAACACACACGTGCAACATCATCGATAAATTGAGGAAAGGAACCAAAATCAAGGACGACCTCGATTAGAAAATGTGTACAAAACCAATGAAAGCTGTTGCAAAAAAGTTAGGGGAAAAAACAAAGGAAAAGGGAAGAAGAACAACAGAAAATCCTTGATTTACACCATAAACACAAAAAGTTCAGTGTTCTTTCAGCAAAAGGAAAACAAATCACATACTGTAGGGATGTGTGTTTAATAATTGTCTTCATTTTGCTGAAAGAACGCACACCTGTTTTGTGATCCGTGGACAGAACTTTAAAACAGTGGTTGTGTTTAAAATTCTGTTGCTTAAAAAGTACATGAGTGATTTGAATGATTCTTCTACTAAAAGAAAGCTTTTGAATTGGGCTTTCATATCCTAGATTTTGAAAGTCCTACATGCAGAACGTCACTGAAACAATAGTCCCGACATTTGGGTTTCTTTTTATTTAACTCACCTTCTATATGGAAAATCATTTTGACAATGATAACATTATGATACAAGTATAGCCCAGAAAACAAAAAAAAGGGGGGGGGGGGAAATGAGGTGTCTATAATTTTACCTAAAAATAAAGCAAAGGGCTGCCTAACCTGGGGGACTTCCACAAGTTCAAAGAAACATCCAAATTTGCCTACATGTACGTAAGAAAATGTTTGACGTTTGCATAATTATTATCAACAACCATAATCTCTTAAATTTTGGGGGGATTACTTTGAAATTGTTCTAGTCTCCCACGTTAAGACCAGGCTTCTCCTAATTTTTAGCCCAGTTTACGGACACATCTTTTTTCCCCTCTTTTTTGTGTTTTCCGGGCTAAATATTATGATGTTATCATTGTTAATATGTGGACCTTTGTCAGTGTACCAGAGTGATGAGGACTCTCAGGATGTCATGTTCAAGTCTGAAAGTCATGATGATGCGTCAAGTTCAGTGAGAACTAGAACTTTAGAATTCAAGTTCATGGATGCTTATTGTGTAAAATTGAATGATAATGCTTCTACATGATCCTACATAGATGTTGGTTTCTTCTACACATGACATGGATAAGTTTCCTTTTGAAGGCCAGGCAAAGTACCGCTAGAGATTGCCAATTGCTAGAGATCGCCTTAACAATAATACAAAGAGCCTCGGATTTAAATCCCAGGTATTTTGACCAGAACTGGTGACCTGCTAATCCACTGGGTGAAAACAATGCCACAAAGTAGCTTTCACAAAAAAGAAAACAGGGCGTACAGTACATATGGGTTCTTGGGGGAAGACCTTTGTTTAGTTTTGTTCTCCTTTGTTCCTATCTCAAAGTCCATAGCGTTTCCCTAATGGGGCAGATAGATTGCAGACTTCCTCGTGAGGTCTATTGTTCTATTGTTTTAACTGCCCCATAAGGAACCATGTGCATGGACTTTAACACACACACGACACACACATAAATGCCGGCAATCGTGGACGCCCCATTGTCCCTAATACTCTTTCCTTTGTTTGTACTCTAACTTTTTAGCGACAGCTCTCATTGGTTTTGTACACGATTTGAGATCGTGGACGTTCGGTCAATCGTGGACGTATTGTTTGCGCCCCAATTCTTTTGTCCTACGTCCACGCTTGCCGGTGTTTATACTCACACACACACACTTGAAGTGAAAATGGCGGTGATTTTTGTTTTCACCCACCGTTAGGTAGTCGTTTAAGGTCAGTGACCGGCAGTGATATCACCCCAGATCTGAGAATATCATGAAAAGATGAAAATCATATAATTGTCACCTCTCTAATCACCTTCCGTCCATTGTAATTGGTACTCAATGTACTGTAGATTCCTAAAATATGAGCAAACTTGGAAGGAAGTGTTCTTTGACTAGTGTTACATAATCGCTCATTTCTTTGCAACTACTGAACCAAATCAAATGCACTTTTCACCAAAATGTAGCAAAATAATTGCACTCTCTGTTCCCATTTGATTTTTTCAATTCTGATACTTTTTTTTGAAGTTGCGATCAAAGTTAGTGTGTCATTTGTTTTGGGACACCCTGTACAACACAGTTTCCAAAAATCTATAGTTTGCTAATAAATCCCCACAAAATGTGAACAAAATTACATATTGGGTGTGTGCTGTATGCTGTAAGCCAATCACTCATTAAAGACAAACAGATTGAGTTTGCCTAATAAAGACTTTGTCACTGAGGTGAGTACATGTACTCCAACAGAAATGAAAAGCACCAGCAATAGTCCCATATCACCATTATTCCTTTCACCTGCTGTGCTAATCCGTAAGCAGCAGGGCAGCACCAAATATGGGATTGTTTGTGGCAGCTTTTTCATTCGGTATTGTTGACAGAATTTGCATCAAGGTCTGTGAGAGTCAGTGGGATACAAACCCAATAAATGGGGTAGTGACGTTGCAACGAGGAATGCTGAACTTGAATAGATTCTAGCATTCTGGCCCGCTGTAGTGTAGGTAAACCTTTGTCAAGTACGATGTGACCATTATTCAATCAACAATACATGTAGGTTTTGCCCTTTAATGTATAGCGTGGTGCATATTGCATGTGTGTTATAACACAGTATTGAACAAGTCCCTTTAATTGCCTGGCGCTTTAGTCATGCAAACAATTTTATGTATTCGCAACACAAAAAGTAGTGCCCGCCTTTGCCATGTTCGGGAAACATGTGTGCTAATTGGATGAGATGTTTTTGTTGATATAATTTATTATTGATCCCTTTAGAACATTGTAAGGGGTAAATTGTAGCCTACTTTTCATTTTAACTATAACTATTTCATTGAGGAGTGATAATTTTACTCAGTGGGAGTGTTACATTCGCTCTCTCACTGTTTCCGTAGTTGACGTGTATCGGGGTTAACAATAGCTGAGGGTTACTGGCACTTTATTCCAGAGATTCACCTTTTCCGAAGAATTATCTGCATCTAATCTGGATGTTAAAAGTAAGTGTATTGTGTATACTTTTGGATAAAGGGCTTTAGGCCAAATGATTCAAGCATTTGGGGCATGCAAATGTGTGTGTTTTTCTGGCTGTACATTAATTATGTGAACACGAATTGTGCATGTCGTGCATACTCTATGTAGGGTGGGGCAATTCCGTGGAAATGTCATCCTGAGGGTCATAAATTGTTTTTCATAATGGTCATATTGGCTACCATGTTGAAGCTGATAAGGCCAAACAAAAAAATGGTGTGTTTATGGTAACCCGACTGACCTGGAATTTTGAAGGTTGATATTGATTATTTCAAAAATGTCAAGTACTTTTAATTATTTGCCACAACCATAGACCATTTTCCATACTTGAAACTGACCATGATTTGACACAAACATACCTGTGTTAAACGTGCGCAAATTGCGACGATCTCAAAACTTGAATTCTCAAACTACATGAAGTACGATTATTTTTGCACAAACGCATCGGGGTGAACTGGTGCGCCTGGCCGACGGACGGCATGGTTCTCCCCACGTACAAACTTGCGTACTGCGAATCGGCCCGACGATATGCACTATATAATTATTATTGACGCCATTAAAGTGCACAATATAATCGTTACATATGCCATTATTTCATCTTGACATGCAATATCTTGACAAAAATCCTGTTTTTCTGATGCATGTGTGATCAAAATGCACGTACGATGACGGGTTCTGTCGACCGCCAGCTGACAGGCATGCAGCACATACAGCATGGTGCACTGGTTCCCTTCGCGTCTAACGGAATCAATACTATAATGAAGGCCCGGAACCAGTGACTACTGCCTATACAAACGTCGTACAATGATGATGTTGTGACGTCGGCCGAAGTTGGATCGTAAAAATACCAAACAAACATCGATGGAGAAAGAGAATTTCTGCGAATTAATTCACAGAACGTGATCTTTATTTTCTGTGTATGTGTTTTCCATTAAAATGACAAGATTGCAAAGCTCGAACTCTTGGCGTAACATCATAGCGTGTTTCTGCAGTAGTGCAAGATTTTCGGCCACATGGGATGGGCCGTACACAGTGCAGTAATGCACACTGATACTGATACTGGGCCGTATACTGGAATGAAATGTATCGATGAGTATCTTGAATGCTTGAAAAATGTTTTTATACAAACACGCATGAGCCTGCAGAACTGAAATAAAAAAAAAATTACAAAATAAAATTATTTCCCCTACCTACCTTTACCATAAACACAGACCGTTACCGTAAACACACCATTTTTTTTGTTTGGCCTAAGGTACAGAATACAAAAAAAAAATACTCAATTTTACATCAAATACAAAATTGACATGAAAATGGCTTTAAAAAGCACTTATTGGTTAAAAAGTAAAATTTTAATAAATTGCAATTTTAGATATTTTTTGCCAATTAATTAAGTATATTTTGACAAATTTTCTTGAATTTTGTAATTTTTAAGCAAAAAGCCGCATTTTATTTCCTAATATTACAAAATTGAATTTGTATTGGATTTTACTCAAAACCCTTCCGCTTTTAAATTTTACCAAAACTATGTGTCAGTCTGTTACCGAAATATCTAAAAAAAAGTTTTTTTAGTCTTTTATATTTGTTAGATCTTTTTTGGATTCTCTGTTGTCATCCAGCTATGAACAAAATTGACAAAGAAAATTCATGTACCATTTTGTTATTTTTGAAATAAACCATGGTAACAGACTGACAGTAACAGACTGACACGTGTACAAGTCTATTGCTCTAGTTCGCTCGTACCCCCTGCCCTGCAAACAGGACGCTGGGATACTCTGATGAGCTTCACAGAATCTTGTGAAGGAAGTGGCCTGTGACCTATGTATTTAAGCATCTGGCTGCAGCTGTTCAAGACCGCGATTAGACAATGTGCGCAAATGCTATCCGAAAACGTCCCATAGAATTGCGCACATTCCATACCGGAGGTGATTTCTGTTTCATTGCAGCCCATGTGACAAAATATTGAGTGCCGCATAATGCAATCCGACCGCTCGTGATTTGAAACGGAGCCTGAGCGAGTGACGGGAATTGTAAATTTACAACACAGATAAGTTTTACAGAATTTCCTACATTATTAACGCTTTTCAACGAGAAAAAACATCTCTAAATTACTGGGGCTAAATTAGAATAAAAGAGTAATGAATCAGTCTTAACGGCCGTTTCAAACTTTATTATCTATCCCTAGGTTTGCTATAGAAAGGGAACTAGTTACAATTTTTGTGGGACCCGGGACCCACAGGGGGTCTGACAATTGAGTCCAAGTTGAGTCCAAGCAGATGGAGTCCAATCGAGTCTAGTCTCTTTTCCAGAAGTCAAGCTATTAAAGTCCAAGTTTCATGATTGAGTCCAAGCTAAATCCAAGCCTACATGTAGGCATGAAAACACATTCAGACCACATCACATACCATGAGCAGTGTTTAAGGGACAACATACAGAGAACAGTTCGTGTAATTATAACGTCCTGCTGCATAATTGCTTCATAATCTGCAGTGAATATCGTGTGATGATGGTTCTATAAGTTTATTTGAGATGCCTACTGAGCTTGTCTACAATTATGTGAAAATGTGAAGTTAAATGCGGTCATTTAACAATTAGCAAATACTGTGATGTGGGAATTTTTTATTGAAATGGATTTTCTACTTGTACCGTAAGTTATAATGTAACGAAAAAAGTATACATGTTCTATTTTAAAGCCAGAGTCCATCATTTGCAGCTATCCAAAAAGTAACTGGTGAAAAACATAGGCCCTACTGATTGAAAGATAGTAAGGGTACTAAACTCCCTGTGAAATTATTCTTTCTGGCAAGCTGTCATTTTAAAGAAATCAACAAAAGAAGGCCTTTCCAACATCTTAAGAAGCACCGTTGGAAATTTCTGTAAACTAGGAGTTCGTTTATTCAGCGAAGCGCGTGCAAGCGTTGACACGATGCACATGCGTGCGCAGTTGCTATAATTCGTCGGATCAGTGCGCGAAGCTGCAATTGGCTCAGTGAGAACTGTTTCGGACGCTGAATTCAGGCCTGATTCAAAGCATGATTTACATGTAGCAACTTTTGATTTGAAATCGAGATCATAGAATGTTGTTTTTCTTGAAATATACAGCAGAAGCTGAGCTGAAACTTCATCAGGTCAGTTGTTCAGCACCCTTCTTTAGATTTTGAGCACTTTTGTTGCTTCAAATGAACAGAATGCGCAAATTATAAATGATGGACTATATCTTTAACCGTTTGCAAATTAATTCGTGAGATGTACATGTACATGTGCAATGTAGGCTGCTAATGCTGCGAGCCAATCACTCATTACCAAAGAAAAACATGTTAGAGTTTGCCCACGGACCATTGTGGTCCATGGTTTGCCTAATACAGTATTTTTCACAACAGGTGAGTGCTCCAAACGAAATGAAAAGCACAGGCAATAGTTCCATATCGCCATCACACACATACACTCAACCAGAAAAGAAATCCCCCAATACTTTTTGTCTCACTCTAAATCTACTGCGCATCTTTTGCTCAAATAATGACGAGTACAGAAATTCCTTAGCAATCCAGCCATACTCTTTATTTGGCACAAAATAGCGATAATGTACGTACACAAAGTGTACGAGCAAGTTGAGTGTGAACATTTCATCTCCAACGCAATCTTCCAACAAAAATTTCATAAAAATAATTTCAAGTTTTGTTGGTTATGTTTTTACCCTTTCCTTTACTGAACCTGGAAGAACATGCAAAGTATGCAGTAAAGAAAATGGTGACAAAAATTTTAAGAAATCAATTTTAAGAATTTTTTGTTGGAAGAGATGAAAGAGCGTTAGAAACAAAATGTTCACACTCAACTTGCAGGTGTACAAAAGTGCAAATTTGTTTCGGTATCATTTGTCATAAGTTGTATAATTTTGTACACATTATCACTGTTTTAGGGCCAATTTAAGAGTATGGCTGGATTGCTAAGGACTTTCTGTACTGATTAGTCGTTATTTGAGCGAGAGGTGCCTAGTAGTTCTTGAGTTAAAGACAAACAAACTTGAGGGGGGGGACTTTCTTTTTTGGGTGAGTGTGTACAAGTTTTACCTGCAGGGTGTGGCACATGTACGTGTATATTATTCGTAAGGCATACATGTAAGTAGCGGGGCAGCACCAAATATGGGATTGTTGGTGGCAGCTTTTTGATTCGGTATTGTTGACAGAATTTTCATCAAGGTCTGTGAGAGTCCATGGTGGATGACCTGAGAATACAAACCCAATAAATGGGGTAGTGACGTTGCAACGAGGAATGCTGAACTTGAATAGATTCTAAGCTCTCTGGCTCGCTGTAGGTAAACTATTGGTGACCATTGTACAATCAACAATGAAGTCTGGGTACAATTTATTTCTCATAAACTGATTTTACGCGCTCTATGGCTATTAAATACAGGTGCATGTTTTTTTTGGCTGTTGTTGAGTAACATGTTCAGGCCACCTGAGTTGAGGCCAAGCAGATTGAGTCCAATTTGAGTCTGGTCTTTTTCCAGAAATCCAGCTACATTGTATTCAAGTAAATGGTTGATTCTATGCTATTTAAATCCAAGTCTACATGAATGAAATCTTATTCAGACCATGTCACATACATGTACTATGAGCAGTGTTTAAGGGACAGCATACAGAGAACAGTTTGTGTAATTATGACGTCCTGCTGCATAGTTTCTTGATAATCTGCTGTGAATATCGTGTGATGATGGTTCTATATCAATTTACTTTAAGTTTATTTGAGATGCCTACTGAGCTTGTCTACAATTATGTTAAAAAGTGAAGTTAAAGGGAATATACATCATTTGCTTTTGCTGTAATTTTCAGAAATGGATGGAATTGGGGGGTTGGAAATATATATATAGCAAATATAGTTACACTTACTTTTTTGAGGTTTTGGGTTCGAAAATGCTATAAAAACCAGGAAAAACAATCATTTTCCTGTAGTCTGGTTCCCTGACTCCATGTAAGAAGAAACAGAGCAGTTTACATACATTGCGGAATTGTAAGGTCAGGGAACAAGTCTAGTTGGCTCGTACCCGTTCATAGGTTTGTGATCGATTGCAAACAAGTGCGATGGTCAATTGGGGCCAGTATTTGGAAAAAAAGCCAGTTTTTTCCAACGCTGATCGGCCGATCAGCGTTGGAAATTGATACAAAAATAACACTTTTCTTGAAAATGACAGTATACTAGGTGCCATGATTTTACAGGATGCTTTACACTGTCATTCACTAACAGTCAAGCAAGGTATTTCAAAATGATTTGGTAGTTTTATTTTTTGATGTTTGCAAATGTTGTATTTTCCCTTTAAATTAGAACAATTGGTGAGTATACTGTGATGTGGGAATATTTTATCCTAATTAATGGATTTTCTACTTGTAAGTTGTAATGAAAAAAGTACATGTATTTACTGCTAATGCTGTGAGCCAATTTACCAAAGAAAAACATGTTGAGTTTGCCCACGGACCCATGTGGTCCATGGTTTGCCTAATACAGTATTTTTCACTGAGGTGAGTTTTCCAAACGAAGTGAAAGGCACCTGCAATACATGTACATGTAGTTCCATATCGCCATTGTATCTTTACCTGCAGGGTGTGGTATTTATTATCCGTAAGGCATAAGCAGCGGGGCAGCACCAAATATGGGATTGTTTGTGGCAGCTTTTTCATTGGGTATTGTTGGCAGAATTTGCATCAAGGTCTGTGAGAGTCAATGGTGGATGACCTGAGAATACAAACCCAATAAATGGGGTAGTGACGTTGGAAGGAGGATGACTGAACTTGAATAGATTCTAGCTGTCTGGCTCGCTGTAGGTAAACTATTGGTGAATATACCATTGTACTATCAACAATATAGTCTGGGTATTCAATTTATTTCTCATAAACTGATTGTACATGTACATGCTCTATCGCTAATATACAGGTAGAGAGGGTGTTTTTGCTGAATTGAGTTGAGTAACATATGTACAGGCCAAGGTACTTTTTTTGGAGGAGTGGTAATTTCTCTTTGACACAATACATGTAAACAAGTTTTGTCTTCACAGATACTGGTGGGCTAACATGCTTGTCAGGACCCTTAAGAACAGTTCAAATTACTAAAAAAAGGCTACCCTGCTGAAATGCAAGCAGTATACTTCAAAAGATGTTACTCTATTCTGTAATTAGGACTTGTTTGATAAAAAAAAAAAGGTTTTACGCAAAACGGGATGTTTGACAACTTTCAAATTGTAGTTTGTGTTGCATGTTGCCCCGTTGCTCAATAGGCAGTGAAGCAGTTTCAATATTCGTGGTATATACCAACCCACAGGGGGTCTGACAATTGCCCAGTTCTACTTTAATATCTCTCCGAGCATGATGTCAGTTTCACTATAGATAGGGGCTGGGCGGAAGAGGTTCTATCATTTGGTAGTACAAACAGTGGATCAATTCTTGTCGATTCTGAACTGTACATTTTCAGTATTGCAATAGATTTCAGGCATGCAACTTTTTTTCTTAGCAGCTGATTTCCTCTCTTTTTTTATTCTCATGTCATTATGCCTCTCAAAATTCAAAAACAAATTTTGGAATTTCCTTTTTTGTGTGGTGAATTTACAGTTGCATGCCTGAGATTTAGTTTGTGGAAGAGATAAAAGCATGATTTATTAGGCAAGCCACAGTTATACATGTGCATGTGTGAACTGTATTGACAACTCATTGAAAATCCCTTTTATCATCTCGGTGAATAGCATAACTTCCACCCATTCCTGTGACGTTTGAAACCGGCTGGGAAGGCAAGTTTTAAACGGAGTGCACATTTTCTTTGTTTTGATCATAATTGAACCACAGCTGGCCCTGCGTTGATGATATGAATGTAAGCAATGCCATTTGTGACTGTTGGCAAGGGATGGATGGCCTTTTTCCCTTGCCCCCACTTACACATTTTTTTGTGAACACAATGGAGACATTGTGCTGTGGAATTCTCTCAATCCATCTCTAAAAAAGGTGTCACATGTATCATTGTTCAAACGCAAATATAAAACCCAATTAATTAACAAATATGTGGTAGAATAATCTCATTTTGTAAGACCAAATCAATTTAGTTTTATTTCGTATTACATGTACTAGCTCTGTACCAATATTTTTTGTTATTTAACTCCTGTCGTTGTACTTGTACTTGTAATTAATTGTAACTGTCATCGTAATTGTGATTGTAATTGTTCTTTATTACAGTGGGGGTCTCCACTCGACAAGCTGATGCTTTTTGGAGACCTCCATCCATCCATACACGATAACTCAAATGTTAAGGAATATTATATGTTCATGTGTGTGTTGGGAAAAATTAAAGATTTGATTAATTTGATTGATTGAGTCTGCCATGCAATTTTATATGGAGATGACATGCTAACATATAGTGGAGCCAAGGCTTAGCAAGTTAATTGGCATGAACAGACGTGGGATACTTTAAGAAAGGTTTCTCTTTGCGGCAATCAATCTTATCAACAGGGATGTTCTGGGCCCTGTTGGAATGAAAAAAAAATGGGGCACTCTGTGTACTATAATTATAAGCATATACCGCTACATGCGTACATGTCATAATAATTGATCAAGCCAGCAATTACTATTGTTGGCCTTAATTACTTTACTAATATGAAAGTGAGTTCAGACTCTGCCAAGGATGCTAAGAAGTAGTTTCCTGCATCAAGTCTGTTCACCATTTTCTTGTGACCTTACTTGTATTTCCTTTTGTAGACACCAGTGGGGTATATGGGGGAGGGAGGGGAGGGGGGAGGAGGGGGCTACATCCTAGAACACTTGAGGGTAGGGAGGCGGTTGTGCATTTGGTTGTCCAAAGTTTGATGTGTTGCCATGGTTAATTCCCTTCCAGACAGTTTCTTGTGTTAAATGTACCATCAGCAAATAGTGAGTATGGACATTCAGACTCTGATACGGAGCATGGGGGTTAACTAGGAGGGGGAAAACATGGGCAGGGATGCCCCTCCCTCAACACTGCTGTTTTAGAGGTTTTTAGCACAATGCAGGTTGTAAAAATAGGGTTTAAGTTCCTTCCTACACAAAGTGAACTGTTATATCTTTATATCCAAACAGTAATGGACGTGTTGACTCCTTCACTGCCACAGTCGGCTACAGAGTAATGCCTTTCATGGGTTAAAGGTAAGTGAATTAATTGACCTACATGTATTAGACATCATGACGTCATGCTTTGTTTACATGTGTGCTTTCCTGTGGGAGCTTGGTGGCTCTCTTGCCCACCTGGCTCCCATAGGAAAGCACACATGTAAACAAAGCATGACGTCAATAGGTCTATTAATGACTGCAATATTTTTTTTTCTGCTGATCAGGAATGTACAGCTTTTTAAAATCTTTGTGACTGAATGATGTGATTTTTTAAATAATCTGGGTTTCCAATTTCAAGTTTTAAGCTTTAAGATGCTCCAATAAAAAAATACTTAACACTTTTATTGTCAAGGTGAAAAAGTTTTGCTGGTCACGTTGCAAGATTTTGGGTGGGGTGTTAACAAAACTGCTGGCCATGTGAATCTGCATGTTGATCATTAATTATCCGCGGCTATAACCCACTTCCCTTCTTTCCCCTCAATACTCCACGCCCTCCGATGGACTAGCTGACCAACCAATCAACCCCGCCCTACTGACCAACCACAGAGCAACGAACTGATCGACTGAACGACAGATTGACTGACCAACCAACAGACCGACCAACTGACTGACTGAAATATATAGCAGGCATGCAACTTTTCCTCGGATCCGCTGATTTCCTTGTTTTTTTTGCTAGAACTCATGAATGCCATCACAAATTGCAAAACACTGTACAAAGTCTTGTGTGGTACGGAAATCCCTCGTTTTTTTTCCTAAATTCCCAGTTGCATGCCTGATTGGTCAACCAACTGAGCGATGGACTGATTGACAGCCCGAAAGCATCCATTTTGTGATTTTACATGATTGTACTTACAGTACTTTACACTCACAGGATTACCAAGTTGGACTACCGAAGCTGTCTGTAACTAAACTGTGCCCACATCACCAGCGCTAAATGGCAGAATCACCGGCTAAGAGAGCCCGAAGACGAAATGAGACACAAACTAACCCTGGTCCAAGCACAGCACCAGCCAGTCAGGCAGCTGCAACCCAACAACTACCGGCTGGTAACAAACAACCTTCCCAGCAGGAACCAACACCACAACCACTGCCGCAACTACAGCCAAGACCGGGTGAGACACGAACTAACCCTGGTCCAAGCACAGCTCTGACCCAACAACTACCGGCTGATGGAGTGAGGGATGATCAACAAACGACTCAGTCTGGCAGCAGACAGCCTTCCCAGCAGGAACCAATGCCACAACCACCACCGCAACTACAGATAAGACCGGGTGAGACACAAACTAACCCTGGTCCAAGCACCTCACAAGACAGTCAGGCAGCTGCAACCCAACAACTACCGGCTGATGGAGTGAGGGATGATCAACAAACGAATCAGTCTGGCAGCAGACAGCCTTCCCAGCAGGAACCAACACAACAACCACCGCCGCAACTACAGCCAAGACCGGGTGAGACACAAACTTACCCTGGTCCAAGCACAGCTGCAACCCAACAACTACCGGCTGATGGAGTGAGGGATGATCAACAAACGACTCAGTCCAGCAGCAGACAGCCTTCCCAGCAGGAACCAACGCCACAACCACCACCGCAACTACAGCCAAGACCGGGTGAGACACAAACATTTGTCTGTCAACCCTGCATGTTATGACTCCCCTGGCCCTGATATCGGTTCCCTGACAGCATCCTTCCCCTCCATCCTTTGCATTGACGCTATTAGGCACAATATATAGCATAGCATGAGTCCCTGAAACAAGGGGGACCACACTGCATGCAGACCAGCCCCTGTCACCCCATGGCGAATTTTACTTACTATCTGGATGAAAGTGAATTTTCCCGTTCAATTCCGAGAACTCCCCTTGCGTTCCCGTACACGTTTATTCATTTGACTGGCCAGGCAGAGAAGAGGAGAGCTCTTGGGATTGAATAGGACAATTGCATAAGTGTCCAAAGTTGCTGTGCTGAACATATTAAAGCGTAAGCTTTGTTTACCATAAACAGCTGTTGAACTAAGCAATAAACCTCATGAAGATTTTGTACAGAAACGTTGTTTACCGTATCAATTGATTTGTGTCTGTTTGCAGGTATCACTGAGCCCGTTCTACGCATGATAGGTAGGTATCAGAATGAACCACATCAATTGTTATTTTCATGACATTTGTAGCCTTGGTAGGTATGATTGAACAATGGATTATACCCTTTTTTCTAGCCGTTAAAATAGCTAGGGGTGGGGTATAACATGAATAGCTGCTTGTTTAAGGCTCACAACTCCTTTAGTATATAAATGTCTGGGTGTGTTCAGCATTCAAACTGTGGACGAAAAATACCAGAGAACAATATCACCCACGATTCCCAGCATACGTCTGCGTTATGGGTCGGGTACAAAACATATGGGAGTCTTCCTAAGTTAAAGTACAAACAAAAGAGGGACAATAGGACGTCCACGATTGATGGTGTGAACGCGTTTGTGTGTGCGCGTTTGTTTATGGTGTAAATTGGGGGCACACAAGTTCAACATCATCGATGAATCGAGGACAGAAACCAAATCAAGGACTCCTCGGTTGGAAAACGTGTACAAAACCTGTTGCGAAAAAGTAAGTGTACAAACAAAGGAAAAGGGAAGAGGAACAAAAGAAAATCCTCGATTTACACCATAGAAATACTTTACTTTACAGGTCAAGGTCACTATATTGTTAAAACAAGAAATCCTGTCAACATGTTAACTTGAGAAACACTTTACTTAGGAATTTGAAATTTGGTTTGTGGGTTGTTCTTGGTAGTCTTAAGAAGTCTATTGCTTTTGGGACAGACGGGTCAAAGGTCAAGGTCACTTTTGCTAAAACAATAGAAACCTTGTCAACGCGATAACTTGAGAAATACTTTACTTAGGAACTTGAAATTTGGTTTGTGGGTTGCTCTTGGTAGTCCTATCAAGCGTATTGATTTTGAGGCCAACAGGTCAAAGGTCAAGGTCACTTTTGCTAAAACAATAGAAATCTTCCATTTTGGTTAGGGACACTGACATTATAAAAACTGCCAGCATGCCAAGGGGATTGCGCAATTCTCACTTGCAGTCTTTTTTATATGGGGGGGGGGGGGGGAGAAAGGTCAGGTCTCATGTCCTCATGCAGCCACCAATACGTCCACAAATGAACAAGTGTTTGTTTCATTGGGTGTTGGACAGAGAAATTTCTCCAGACAATAACGGAATAAAAACAGCGCACAGTATTGTCCAAAAGTTTCGCCCTTTTTGTAGGAATTTACTGCCAACTACAGTTGTCCTTATTGATGCAGTTTATGGTGTGGTCAAAATTGTCTCTTTGACTTCATTAAAGTTGAGTATATTGAAGACTGCAAGGGACTGGCTATAACATCAACCTCAGATAACTATTTGGTTATCAATATTGTTATCTTTGGGCGCCTGATTAAAAAAAATATCTGGATATGTGAATTTCAGTACTTGCCAAAATTTGCAAGTGTACATTTTACTGCACTGAATGGGAAACTAAAACTAATTGAATACTTAATATGTGGATATTAAGGTAAAAATAACCTGAATACAGAAAAAACAATAGGTGGTGCGAGGACTTGGAAAATGAACGAGCAGATTGTTGGCTTTGTTGAATTGTAGCTGATGAATCATGTTCATCTGTCCTCAAATTAATTACTCATTATAATTGTATGATTTGTTTTAGAAATCACCGGACTCCAGGGGCCGGTTACCTTTGAGGATTTACAACAGGAAATTATCGACAACTACAAGCAAACTGCAACGACTATTCCTGCACACCCTACACTGCAGTCACGTCAAGTGGGTATTGAGGAATTCTTTATTCCTCTGCACCTGAAAAAGAACATTCCAGGGAAAACAAAATCAGAGAGGTCGGTGACATTACCAGAAGGAAAATTGTTCTTGGATGAAGCACTATATGACATTCTCAATTCCTTGGATGATTTGTTCAATCAGGAAATAGTTAAGGAAATCAAGATTCTTCTTATTGGTGGGGCCGGGATGGGTAAATCAACCCTGTTAGTGAAAGTTGCAAACTCCTCCATCACACTTAGATCAAAACCCCTTCTTGGTAGATTCGATCTTGTGCTTTGGATAAAGCTGAGGCAAATGCAGCATACCAGTTGCGTCTTGGATGCCATATTTGACCAAATTCTAGCACGAAACACCAAACTGACAAAACGCATAGTGAAAGGGTTCATTGATGATCATGAATCAGGCATTGCTTTGCTGTTGGACGGAGTAGATGAAATTCCATCTCATGTTTTGCAATCTGAGGAGGGCGTATACAGGGTTCAGGATATCTTACACAACAGAGTCCTTACTAAAAGTTTTGTGCTGGTCACCACCCGACCACACATGAAACAGTACATACTTAGGGGTCACCCAAGGTATGCCCAAGTGGAGACAACTGGCTTCAATCCACAAAACAGGGATCAGTACATCAGATTAAACCTTCCTGATGATGCTGACAGGGGAGAGGCATTGGTTTCAAATCTGAAAACCAATCAACATCTCTGGGAAATGTCAAAAGTTCCGATCATTTCCCAGATGATATGCCTTGTTTGGAAGAATCAAAAGTCATTGCCTGAGAGAATTACTGAGCTGTTTGCAAAGTTTACGGAGGTTCTTTTCATTCGCCGCAACGAAGAAATGGGTGATCAGCACATGATGTCCATCATGATGTCCATCATTGATGACTTGGGGCGTGTTGCATTGCAAGGGTTACTAGACTCTAGAGGGGAAAGACTTATGTTCAATGAAACTGAATTTCAGAATTGTCAGTCTTCCTTAGCTGAGGGTTGTCGTGTTGGTTTCGTTCAACGTGAAACATTCACGAGTGGTCTGGATGTAAAAGCGTTGGTCACTTTCCCCCACAAGTCCATCCAAGAATACTTTGCAGCATGTCACCTGGTGAAATTGCTACAAGATGACGAAAACAATTTCCGTCATCAGTTGAAGCAGATTGGAGAAGGCAATGTTCTTGCGATGGAATACCTGCTGAGATTTTGTTGTGGTAGATCAATGCAGGCTGCTGGTTTCATTCTGGATCACATACAAGAGATGCAAGGTGATGAGGAGGAACTGCAGGGATTGGCCCGGTTGCTCATGTTCGAGGCTGGTTCAGAAGAGTTGGCTACCAAACTTGTCAGACCAACTAGGGTAGCCTGCAAGAGTAACGAAGACCTGAAATCACTGAGCTACTACTTACAGCATGTCACTCCACCACTTCAAGGTGCAGGTTTTCACATGCGTGTAAGAAAGCAGGAGCTTACCATTCTCAGGGTAATTCTTCTGAGTGACAGCATGAAGTCAGCTGGGCTGATAGCGGTTCGCTACTACTTGTCTGAGCAGGAGGAGGAGCTTATCCTTCTTGAGGAAACACTTGGTGTGGTGGATGAACAGCACCCTGCTGAATTACAGGTTGTGGTTTGCATTGAGGCAAAGTCATGGTTTGACGTGGGGCGTGTATCACACAGGTTTTTCCACATGCAGGAACAAATAGGCGATCTTGGTTTGGTTATGTTCCAACGATCACCGGATGAGGTTGTTGATCTATTGAAGGCACTGGAAGGATGCAGGTTGCTTTCGCTCACTCTGTATGGCACCAACCTGCATGCACGGGTGCGACATGTCAGCCACATCCTGTCATTCCTTACAATCTTGCACCTCATTGCATGCAGGTTGGTAGATGATGATGTGAAGGACCTGATCAGCATCCTTCCTGCTGGGCATGGTTTAAAACGGCTTATTCTTGATGGCAATGCATTCAGTTTGGATGCAGTCAGGGCTCTCACCCATCATCTCCGAGGTCTCCCTAAGTTATATTGGTTGAGTCTTCGTAACATCGGCCTCAATGCTGAACTCATCAGACAAGTTGTCAGTCAAGACCTCCCTCACCTGAAGGAAATAGCAGAGGGAGAATTCCGAGCCTAAATAATCTCCCATCAAGTCATAACTCTCACCCTGTTCCCTATGAATGCACCACGCTCACGAGCCCCATTAAACCGAAACAAGTAGCATGTATGATGGGTCATTTTATGTGAAGTCAATGCTCTGCATCCCCCTCCCCCCCCCAAACCCCCCCCCCCAATAAGTTAAAAAAAAAAAACAACAACAACAACAATCAATAACAACAAAAACTTTATTTTCAGAGGACAATAAGGGGCTCGATAATGAATAGAAAAGTCAACAAAAAGGTTTCAATACAAATATTTTGAATCCTCTTACATTATGAATACAAATATACCAAGCATAGTTCTTCATTCTACTGAACCCCCCCCCAAAAAAAAAACCAATTCAATCCATCAATTAATCAATCAATCAATGTGAAAAGTCAATCAACAATTCCTGTACAAAATGATTCATTGAAATCTTCAAACATAATAGCACTGCACTAAGCATTCTGGGTGTCACTTGAAAGTGATATTAAATTGACCTTGTATCTTGGGTGACCTCTGAGTACTATTATAAATCTACAATCTAATTGTCAATTAAACAGGAGAATCCACCTCTCCTTTCCATTTCTTTTGAGAAAATATCTTGAATCGCATCATCTTAGGTGAAATTGTGTGAGATGTCTTCAACTTTTGTGACAAAGGCCTCCTCCTACCCTGTTATCCGATCAATGTAGTAATATGGCATTCAAACAAACTAATGTGACCACACGCAAATGGCTGCACGACACCCTTCCATAGACCAGTGCTGTGCAAAACTTAGTATACAGAATAATACCCCAAACCTCGGGTACTTTTGAATTGTTTTGCGTTTGCCTTATGTACAAATTCGGAAAATTCTTGCAACTTCACGCCTTTTAAACAGACGTTTCTTTTGAGTGTTTGTGCTTCATTCTTTATCATTATCCTTTGTGTAAATTAATGTAAATTATGCATTAAATGGCAAAAATTATGATTCCAGTTTGCTAACGTTTGTATATATCTTTCACCTTGACTGTTTATGTAATATACCTTTAAAGTGGTGCAGTTGTGTAAGGACAGTATAACGTGGATTTTGTTTACTATTCAACTATAGGCCTATGTCCATATTGAGAGTTACTAAACCAGTGTTCATACTGTCAAACAATTCATGTATAATATATACATGTAGAATGTTGCATTGCCAAATGATGCATTTTTTTGTCAGAGGACGGTCATGTTTGCTCATTCAGGACCAATCATTGCAATTGTTGTATACACAAAAATGTTTCTGTGTTTCTGATTATGTTGGAATAGGTACAAGTGGACAATTTGCTTGTTTTTTCATTGCAAGCCTCTTTAAAGTATTGATTGACACTAGATTTGTTTATTCCAAGAATGATCAATATTCTGTACAAAAACTGACATTTTTGTTTCTAACAGTTTTGATATTTTGTAGTTGCCCAGGTGATAGCAGTCGTTTATAACATGCCCAAATGCAACAATTCAATTTGGTAAAAGCGGTTCTGCAGGAGAGAAAAAGTATACTTTGAATCAACGTTTTGATTTATTCACATTGGAAATGTAAACTGAATGTTAGTAATGTCTAACTGTTGTTGCTGGCATGACACATGAAAGAAGATTTTGATTAAAATGAGATTTAAACACTGTATTTGCGAAGCCGAACTGATTGCAATTTTAAAAGACGGGGATGTTTTTACTCATTCATTTACGCATTTCAAGGGATATGGGACGGGATCATTTGCATTTATCCCAAAAGTAACCTACCAAATTGAAATCAAAAAGCTCACTTGGATTGAAGATCGTACTGGTACTAAATACCCTGTGAAATTATTCCATCTGGCTTGCTGTCATTAAGAAGAAATCAAGAAATGTAGGTGATTTCCAATGATAAGTCAATTGACTGATTTTTGGAAATAGGAGTTCTATGGACGAAATCGCGTTAATTGATGAAAAGTTTGTGCATGGATATTTTACTCTTTTCTTAAAAAGTGTAATATCCAAAGCTTCAACATGTTAGGTTTAGAGTATTCTTCTGTGGAACAGTGATGATATTACATGTATTGGAAACGAACAAAATGCATGAAATACAAATGTTCCTATGCCTTTAAGCCATGGTTTACAAACTACATAATTGTGATTTTTATCTTGTGATCATTAATGTGCAACTCTGTAAGATAAGGTCATCACTCGGGCACGGACTCCAAGTCAAGATAATCTGCTGACTTCTGGATAGTTTGGTTTCAGTCATAAAAATAAATCACAAAGGAGAACTGACTCGGTGCATTATAATAACTTGAAAGTTGAACAAAGAAATTGACTGGAGCTGGTTTGACCCTGTGACCTCCGGATTCCTGTTCCGGTACGGTAATCTGGAACGGTCATCCTGCTGCAGTCAATTTGTTTATTTAACTTGAAAATAAGATTTGAAGGTTTGCATGGTGGAAAGATACTAAGACAAGATAAGTTTGCGGTAGCACCACGTGAATAAATCAGTCAACTTGCATCCTTCTCAGCTTCACCGGTTTGGAGCTTCACCAGTTTGCATCCTTCTCACGCCTCACCGCACCCATCCTTATAACATCTCATCATCGTTGGAATCCCTCATTCTCCTGACGACGGGCAGAGCATACTGTTTGAAACGTTGAGTCCCTCCGGTTCTTTTCAGAACCAACATACTCACAAAAGAGATTTATTCACATGGTGCTACTGCAAACTTATCTTGTCTTAACTTGAAAATAAAAATTAAATATCTGAAATTTGCACCGTTTGGCGGAAGTAAGTTTATTGGTTAACTATGAGTAGAGATATGTTGGAATTTGTAAGTCATTTGTATCATTTGTTATTGGTGCAGAAATATTTGTGATCTCTTCTTTTATTTTTCCAGATATTTTGGGCAAAGATTAAGACGTCAGGGATTATTATTTGACATTGTGTACTTTTGTAAGTTTATTTTCGTGTAATAAATCATTGCATGCAATGACTTGAGTCAATCAAGGAGAAATCTTTGAGGTTAGATGATTGTTGTATTATGCCTCCATTCCTCCCTCAGTGATGGACCAATCTCCCGCCTCTGAATTCTACAGCTGGGTCACCACTTGGGTTTTGTAATCAGGCATGCAGGCTTCATAATGAGGATATCAAAAGAAATTCCTTAGAAAATATATCAACCCAATCACAAATTTACTTCATGCAATTAAAAAAACAATGATTAGACAGCTAAATCACTGATGGATCCAGAAGCATTTATTGTTGGGGGATTAAGAAAGGGGTCACCGACAGGCCAGTTGTTGCCAATTCCTTATGTGGAGGGGCGGGGCTAGATCGCATTTTATGGGAGGGGTGCAGTGTTTCCTTTCTTTTCTTTCTTTGTATTATAAATTGGCAACGGGGATGAATTTCGCATTAAAAACAGTCGTCTTCACTTGTTCCCTGGTGGATTAATCTTAAAGGCATTTCTGGTGGCCCCCACTTCGGTCTGCAAGACAAAAGCTTCTTTTATGACTTCAAGACAACTTGATATAAATTGAAGTTGTCTTGAATGAATCATTGTGTCAGCTTTGCGACACCATAGTGACTCTTACATTTGAAAACAAACAGCATTTTAAAATATTTATCTAGCACCCAATGAACACCAAAAATTGGAACTTGCACAAATTACTGCCCCCCCCCCCCCCCCCCCCCATTCTTCCCCTTTCGTGAATGAACGATAATTTTGTTGTCATGGGCCCCACTAATAAACAACTCCACTTTAAAAGAACAAAATGCGCATTTTGTTTGACCCCCTTCCATATTCCCGTAAAAAAGATGTTTTTGTACAATTTAATTCAGCTGTCTACATTATTAATGGGGGTTATCAGAGGACAAGTTTATTTGGCCGCACTAATCGAAAGCCCGCCCTCTATGGCTAAATTTATTAAATAGAGGAATATTAGATATTAAATATATATCGAATAGAGGAATATTATTAAAATAGAGGAATAATTAGAAAATCGCGGCACTCTGGAAATTTGCGTAGTTATCACGTGATGAAAGAAAAGACCAATTGCACATGTAAAATTTGCATATACATTCCGCACTGTCCCGGCTATACCAAATTAATGGTAGGGGTGAGCCATCCATCAATACAAAAATAAGGGAACTCAGTTCAAAATAAAACAAAGCAAACTATTCAAACAATCTTTTCTTAGATGCACGTCTCCAATATTGTTTTATAGAAATTGTGAGAATTTAAAAAGATGGGTATGCAAAAATTGTGAATTAAAAAAAAAACCCGACTTTTACCCCAAACTAAAAGAAACTGAAAACTTCCCCACAAAAAATTGCCGGATAGTTTTCAGTGATAAGGAAGGCGCCGCACAAATAACTGGTTCGCGTCCCCCAATGCCTTTGAAATCATTGCAATAGTACAGGGACCAGGGATTTGTTCATCAACCAATCTCACGTGGTTCGTTGCGCGTTCGTAAATTGGCGGGGCACGTATGGTGGAGGACTTCGAGAAAACGTCACAACAGTCAAAGTAAGTTTGCCAATTTTGACCTGAAAAGTGAACCATTTGGCCTTGAAAAGTTAGGTAGAAGTGACTGAACTACTGTAGATTCTTCTGAAGTTGATGCAGTCGAAAATACGGTCCGAAATCCTTAGTTTTTAAAGAAGGAATTCCGTCAGTTATTTTTTTCCTTTCTCCATTTTCTGAGAATCTGGGATTGGGCGTGGTTTCAGAAATTGGACTGCGGGGGGGGGGGGGGGGGGGGGGGGGGGGGGGTTGGCACCAACACTTAAAATGGACGTAGGGCAGGAAGGGCAAAAGGTTGAAACAAACATTTGTGACAATTTACTGACATTTGCAATGCATGCTCGGCATGGATAAAAACAGGAATTTTAATGCATAAACTTGTGGTATCCTTACTTTTAGGACACCTCTATTTTTTACGAGTTCTGTTCAAAACTGACTTTTGCAAGATGACTGTTCAGTACCAAAGTGACTTTTGCAGGCTAATGCAGGTTTTTTTTCTTCATATAAACTCATGTTAGTTGTAATTTTGAAAGTACTTTCAAAGGAAATGTGAATTTCCTACCTGTTTTCGCAGTCAGACGTGCATGTTTTAGTTCTCACACGTGTGAAAGCCCTGCATAATGAAAGCCCGATGCTGATAGGCTGTTAAAAAAAATAAATAAGATGTTTATTTTTTATCAGCCAATCAGCATCGAGCTTTCATCGCATCGAGCTTTCATGTTTGCCATCCTGGTTTTTGAGCATTGTTGAGTCTGTTTTCTGGTTGTCATCGTCGTCTTTTACCCCTGAATTTCCCTCATAAATCAAAGCCCTGCCCTCTTTCCACAAAATTAAACCTGCTGATATTCAAGAACTTGAAGAAGGTGTCATTGTAAATTGTTCAGATGTGCCAAGAAATATAATGTCAATTTTTAGTGTCATTTAGTCAACTGTTTTGGTGAGTCTTTCCCTTCCTATATAGGAACGGGGTCCTAAAAGTAAGGATTACCAAACTTGTCTTATTTATTCAAGTTCAAATTTGGCAGTGTATATTTAGCTGGCGCCGGCTTTCTTTAAAGGCAGTGGATATTTTGCTGGAGACGGCAAACCTTGAGTAAACGTTAGTTTGCCGGATATGCACTGAACATGCGCAGTTACAGTTTTTTTTGTACTTCAACATTTTCCGGTGACAAATTTTAGTCTGGCTCCATGCCAATATTATCGTTGTAACTTTGTATTTACAAGATGGGAATCACACCATTTTATAATTTCGGACTTTATTGCCCTTTAAAAAAAATCCTCCTGAGCCACAAATCTGAAAAAGAAAAAGTAATACTCTGCAATAAAATGTTGGAGACATATTAAATAATAAAAGAAGAATATTATTATTTATTTGGGGATGGGAAAAAAAACCTTAAAAATGTGGCAGGAATCAGGATTCGAACTCGGGACATCCCACTCAATAGAGTACAGCGCCCTCAGTTGATATGGATTGCCGCCGGCAAACCTTTAATAAACGTTAATTTGCCGGCGTTACCTCCGGCAAAATATCCACTATCTTCTTTAAAAGTTAAAGTGATCGATATTTTGCCAGATAGGCACTGAACATGAGCAGCAACATTTTTCAGGACTTAGACATTTTTACTGTGATAAATCTTAGTCTGGTTACGCGCTAACATTGTCATCGTAACTTCATATTCACGAGATGGAATCTGACCATGTTACAATTTCAGACTTTATTTCCCGTAATTAAAACAAATTCTTTTATTATATAAATTAATAAAAGGATATTCTGAATTTTTTTTGGGATGAACAAAAATTGAAAATGTTGAGGGCTGGGAATCGAACCCTGCTGTGCTGGGGATCTCTCACTCATAAGATTCACATGCTATCCACTAGGCCACAGGTCTTGCACATGCACAAACAATGTTGGCAATTCCATGCATTTTCTAATGTATGCCTACTTGTATACGCGTCAAAAGGGGCGCTGTATAATCTATCTGGCTAAATATCGTTCATTGAAAGAAGGCCAGCTAAATCTAACCTGCAAAATAATTATACACTTCCTTCAAATGTCTATTTTATTTGCCTGCATGTCTCTTGAATGTTCAGTACTGAATGGTAGCTCTCACAAGTCTGCCATTGAAAACTGATCAGTTGCACTCTTGTTATTTACAGGTGGTTATCATGACAGTCAGACTCAGAGCCAATGAAGTGGATGCTGTCAAGAATGCTTACGTGAACCACACAAAGCTGATCTTCAACTGAAGGAATGCCCAACTTTCAAAGTCCTTGCCATTCGGTTTGTCATGGTTCAACTCTGTTCATTGAACTAATATGCTCTAGAACAAAGCTCCAGTAAAGTCTTTCGGGCCAACTTCTTAGGGCATGGAAATAATCTTATGAGTTATGTAGTTAAACTGAAATATGAAATGAGTGATTTGATTCCAAATACATTAACAAATGGACTAAATCTTCATGATGTTTAGACCTTGAGCACGTAGATGCTTGGAACTAAGTCCAGTTTTAAAATAACTTGAAAAAGTTGCACAGAAAACCTAACCTTAACATTAGGTCAGTGCTCATAAAAGTAAATTCAAACTTCAAATACATTTAACAATTCACTTTAATAAATGGAATCAATATTTGTTTAGACTTAAGAATATTCAGTTCCTAAAACTAAGTTGTCCACTTGATTTAATGAAATGAGAAAGCATCAGCAGAACCGTAAATGTAACAAAACCGAAGGTCAAAGCGAATGAAAGTCAAATTTAGCTTTAGATGTGAGGCAGCTCACTTGGGATGGCAATCCAGTTTTGACTACAATGTGGTAGCATTCAAGTATGCCAAAGTCATTTTTGTTTCCACTGTTCTGTGTAAAACTGTGGACCCTTGCAGCATTTGTTAGGTCATTCAATCATCTGCATGCATCCATTGACGGACAGTCGTATTAACCACTGGCACTGACGACATAAACCACCTAATTAACCGCTAACCAGACCTGTCCAAATGTTGCAAGGACTGGGCAAATATTCCACACTTCTTGGGAACTTGAGTTCACTTGCGCATTTTCTTCTTAGTTTTTCAAAGCTGGATTGCCAGTAAAAGCAGTTCTTAGCATTTACACAATTTATTGAAAGGCAAACAATTTGAGTCAACTTTTACATTTGGCTGAAATAATGAGCACAAACAAGAAAGGAAATGAAAATGCTTTAAAACAAATTCTTTCAGAGCATAATCTAAAAAAATGACATATTTAAAAACAATCTTAATGTTAAAAATGGACAAAATTTTGTAATGAAATTAAATTCTCTGAAAATGATATAAATGATAAATAGCCAAACAATAAAGGATGTTCAATGTAAAAATGCAATTTAAAACTACATTCATAAAAAGAAATGTTTGAAAGGATTAGTTAGTATAAGGCATAAACCTGAAAGAGTTTTATTTAAAAACTGTAATTACAAACAAGGTAACTCACATTTCTTGTTTGCCATAACCACATGATTTGAAAATTGAGGTATATGACATTTACTCAAGTTGGCCCTTGACATACTTGGGACAATGTTCAGTACGGAGCAGTAAAATGTGAGAGTCATTATGGAGAAACTCTGAAAATCGCCCCCCAAGTTGCCCCTGGATGAACTTTGGACATTAACAGTACTGGAAATACTGCTGCACATCTGACCAGTTTGGAACAAAGGATGGACATGACTGTTTTGTTGAGTATTGCCGTTTGCGTTTCTCCAGTGCGGACTCGTTGCAAACTGCTACATAACTTGATACAATTGTCTTGGATTGGAAGCTCAACTGAAGAACATGCCTACCTTGAACTCCATGCAATATTGCAAGTTTGTTTGGATACTTGTTTGGAAGGACGATGCTTGTTTGGAAGGAGGATGCGTGTTTGGAAGGACGATGCGTGTTTTGGAAGGACGATGCTTGTTTGGAAGGACGATGCGTGTTTGGAAGGACGATGCTTGTTTGGAAGGACGATGCTTGTTTGGAAGGACGATGCTTGTTTGGAAGGACGATGCGTGTTTGGAAGGACGATGCTTGTTTGGAAGGACGATGCTTGTTTGGAAGGACGATGCTTGTTTGTAAGGACGATGCGTGTTTGGAAGGACGATGCTTGTTTGGAAGGACGATGCTTGTTTGGAGAACGATGCTTGTTTGGAAGGACGATGCTTGTTTGTAAGGACGATGCGTGTTTGGAAGGACGATGCTTGTTTGGAAGGACGATGCTTGTTTGGAAGGACGATGCGTGTTTGGAAGGACGATGCGTGTTTGGAAGGACGATGCGTGTTTGTAAGGACGATGCGTGTTTGGAAGGACGATGCTTGTTTGGAAGGACGATGCTTGTTTGTAAGGACGATGCGTGTTTGGAAGGACGATGCTTGTTTGGAAGGACGATGCGTGTTTGTAAGGACGATGCGTGTTTGGAAGGACGATGCTTGTTTGGAAGGACGATGCTTGTTTGGAAGGACGATGCTTGTTTGGAAGGACAATGCTTGTTTGGAAGGACGATGCTTGTTTGGAAGGACGATGCTTGTTTGGATGGACGATGCGTGTTTGGAGAACGATGCTTGTTTGGAAGGACGATGCATGTTTGGAAGGACGATGCTTGTTTGGAAGGACGATGCTTGTTTGGAAGGACGATGCGTGTTTGGAAGGACGATGCTTGTTTGGAAGGACGATGTGTGTTTGGAAGGACGATGCTTGTTTGGAAGGACGATGCGTGTTTGGAAGGACGATGCATGTTTGGAAGGACGATGCTTGTTTGGAAGGACGATGCGTGTTTGGAAGGACGATGCTTGTTTGGAAGGATGATGCGTGTTTGGAAGGACGATGCTTGTTTGGAAGGACGATGCTTGTTTGGAAGGACGATGCTTAATTGGAAGGACGATGCTTGTTTGGAAGGACGATGCTTGTTTGGAAGGACGATGCTTGTTTGGAAGGACCATCTGGAACTTTGAGGAACACTGCCTATTCTGATGTGGGAGACGTGGAATTCTGGTGACTTTCTGATGTTGGGAGAAGTGGAATGATTCTGGTGACTTTCTGGTGAATTTCTGATGTTGGGAGAAGTGGAATTCGCCATCCTCGCTACCTGTGGTTGCCTGTATCACTCGGAAACCTCGGAGGTAACCCCCCCCCCCAAAAAAAAAATCATTGTTAATTGTCAGCAGAGGTGGCAGCAAGTCATTTTTTTGCAAGTCCAAGTCAAGTCTCAAGTCATTGTTTGCAAGTCCAAGTCAAGTCACAAGTCATTAGGTCCAGTCACAAGTCAAGTCACAAGTCTTTTGGTCTAAAAACAAGTCAAGTTACAAGTATCTTTGTCCAAGAACACGTCAAGTTGCACATTATTTTGTCCAGCTGTAATAAGCTAAAAGAATTAACCTGGCGTGAACTTACGAGTTATTTTGAACATGCCTCCTTAATCTCCCTTTTTCAATGTGTTGCAATTACTATTCTTGTAGTTTATCACATATCTGTCGGATATTAGCCCTTTGTTTACTTTAATAAATTTATTTTACATTGTAGAAATAAATGTTGAGATGACCGTGAAAAAAAGACTTCCTCACTCCATTACATGTTGTATACTAACACTTTATTGTTCAATTTTCATGTATACTAAACGCCTACCAATGGGTTAGGCTATCTGGTATTTTACATGCAATTGACAAAGGCCTGCTTTCTTTTCATGAAAGGTTCCTTTCCAAGTTTGTTCAACCAATACATTAAGCAAGAGACAATTGGTCATTGAAAACTGTAGTTTGTTGTGACAGTCTTATTGAACACTTTTTAAACTAGTGGGAACTATTCATTTTACTGGATTCAGTCACCGAGGTCTATTTTCTGGAATGAAAAAGCTAATTAAAAGTATAATAGCTTAATTAAAGTGTATTGGGTCGCTCGAGTAGCGTCTGACTTGGGTTGGTAACAAGTCATTTTTTGCAATCCCAAGTCAAGTCACAAGTCATTGTTTGCAAGTCAAAGTCAAGTCACAAGTCAAAGCTTGTATTTACAAGTCAAGTCACAAGTCACAAAAATAGCGACTCGAGTCCGACTCGAGTCCAAGTCACATGACTCGAGTCAGCAACTCTGATTGTCAGATACTTAAAAAGGATTTTGCTGATGTTATAGCAATGCATCATTTAACTAGGTTTGGGTTTGTTTCACAAATTAACACATGTTATGGGGCATGACACTATAGGTCATTCTAAAAACAGATTGGTTAAATAACCAATGTTGGTTAAAATGTATCCAACCAACCCGATTAGTTCAACACATATTAAACAACTGTTGGTTAATTCAACCAATGATTGGTTATGTTAACCAATCTGTATTTAGAGTGTAACAAGGCAGATATAATGAATCTGGTATTTTATAAATTTCAGCTTTTTATTATTTGACCAAAGGCAGTACAAGGAAAATACTTCAAATTAAATGAACATTAATTTATTTGCATTGATTTTCTTCAGACGTGAACATGCACAAGAGACCCCCGGATTGTGAAAGTGTACAGTTTGCAAGTGGAGTCATTCGATAGATTGTTCGGAATCATCGGCACAGGGGGACAAGGTTGCATGTAAACTGAGGTGAGGTAACCATTTGCTTTGCAGGGCCACATGCACTTGTCCCCCCCCCCTCCCTCTTGGATTGTGACCGTTTGCAAGTGGAGTCATTCGTTGGATTGTTCGGAATCATCGGCGCACGGGGGACAAGGTTGCATGTTAACTGAGGTGAGGTAACCATTTTCTTTGCAGCTCAAGGCCACATGCACTTGTTCCCCCCGGATTGTGACAGTTTGCAAGTGGAGTCGTTCGTTTTGTTCAGAGTAAGTCAAACCACAATTCTTGTACTTTTTCATGTGCAAGCAAATTTGAATCTATCCTGATTCTATAAAGTTGAAGCAACTGCAGTACATTATTATGTTTTTAATATGTGAACCAATTAGCGCGGCAGTTTTTAGCAATTTTGTAATCAAATTTCTCAATAAAAACCCTCAAATTTGCTTGTACATGTATATGTTACATGAACCATCCTGGAATAATTTCAGTTTAAACGATGTTTTGGAAATAAGCACAAAATTAAATTTGTTTGTCGGGATTTTGTAGAAATAAAGGAAAATTGGGAGAAAACATTCTGCAATGCATTTATCAGCCTAAATTTTTAACAATTACTTTTTTTTTTTTTAAACAGACAACATTTTAGTTAATGTTTTACTTAAACAATAAGAATGTCCAGGGTGGTTGACATATGTGTTTGTGATGTACTGGTTGGTGGTGGGTGTGTGCTTGTTATTGTGTGGGGTGTAGGTGGTGGTTTGTGTGGGGTGTAGGTGGTGGTTTGTGTGGGGTATAGGTGGTGGTTTCTCCACAGGTGCTTCGGTTGAGGTGCGGGGTAAACCCAGTTAATCGGAGTTGGACTGGTTCTCCGATTGAGGTGCGGGGTAAACCCAGTTAATCGGAGTTGGACTGGTTCTTCGATTGAGGTGCGGGGTAAACCCAGTTAATCGGGGTTGAACTGGTGCTCCGATTGGTGCGAGGCAAACCCAGTTTCAAGGGACGGGTTGCGTCCGCGTGAATGCTCCGGCATCCACGTGGGGCGTGGGTCCTACGCAGCGGCCTGGAAACCCTAGGATGCCGTGCCATAAAGGAGCAGGTAGTGCGTCCCTCTTTATAGGGGTGTGGCCCTGTATTCACAGCCGGCAAACGCTGCTACTTCCTATCAGACCGCATGAACCCGTAATGGGGGATGGACTTAGGGGGGCACGCATATAGGTTAGGGTACTCTCCTGATCCTTCGGGGTTGGGGGGGCGTACCGGACAGTCGGCAACTGTGCATGGCCCTCCGGGGCCGGCCTTTTGCCCAGCAATGGACCTGACGATACTGAAAGCGTGTTTGGGGCTGGTATCCTGGGACCTTCACGTGGTGGCCCTGTTTAAACTAATCTTACCAGGATGTGCTTCCAGAAGGGTTACATCTAAAAACAAGGTAAGATTTTAAGAAGGAATGACTTTTTGAAGAAATGTGAAATTCAATTAGCAACTTTTGAAAAATGAATTCTCAACAAACATCATAATTATTGCCGATCAGTCAAAATGGACTTCAATTTTAGACCCCAAAAAACATTCCATTTGTTTCTGGGATTATTATGTTTTCCATCAAGTAAACCAAAGCATTCTGTTGGAGAAAGATTTTAAAACCTTTTCTTACAATGGAAAACAATCTTCAGAGTGGGTCAACAAAGGCCTTTTTTTTGAAAGTGAAATTGATTCCACCTCTCAAAATTTCACTCCAGTTTTAACTCGGCATTCTGAATCTATAGCTTAAAAATTCTGGGCACGCTGAATAAAGAGAACAAATAAGTAAAACAACACAAATAAAATTGCTTTTGTGTTTATAATTGGAAATACAAAATTTGTGGACAAGATTTCTGTGCAAAATGTACTTTGAAAACTTGACCACTTGAATGATTGTTTTGTTTTTGATAACACTGCAAGGTACAAGGTATAGATGAGAAGCTTACTGGAGAGAAGTGGGAAAGTAGCGATGAACCAACGACTTCAGGGGAATCCGATCGTCCAATCCAAGGTGAGCATCTGATTGCAACTGATCCATTATAGACAGCAAAAGGAATGGAGAAACATAACCAAACGGGCTGAAATTACGATTGGACATTTGTCTGTGAACAAATTGAATTCTGTACTTTGAAGTGCATTCTAAATTAATGGCTTTTGATGCTCTGCATGAGACGGTTTAAAATATATTTTGTCGGGTCAGTTTGTTTCAAAATGCATCAGTAAATTAAACAGTTTCAAAACTGAACGCTTTTCAGTTTAATTGATTAATTTAAAGAAGAAATTCCACGATTTGCCACTGGATAATGTTGTTTTGCAAGTTATTTTGTTATTGCAGTTTAACCCCCCCCCTCCCCACTGGAGATGAGAGGCTGTAGAGGAATTTGTTGTGGTGACAATGAATCATTCTAATCAAAGGTGAGCAAAACATCTGACTGAAGATGATCAATTCAAGACAGCAAAGGGAACGGATAAACCTAAGAAAAGGCTGAAATTATGATCGGACATTTGCCCATTCAGAGGTCCTTGTCAGAGCAAAATACATTCTCAAGTCAGATTTTGTACTTTTCACATGCATTCTAACTTTGGAAGGAATTGATTCTCAACATGTAATGGTTCCAAAATTGGTTTTGCAGTGCATTTTTGCAAATTTATTTAAAATTCCCCTGTTTGTCAAGAATTATGCTTTCTGGTCATTCTTAGCCCTGATCATTTATTTCCTTCAGATATCAAACATGAATTTCTTGTTTTTCTTTCCTTCCTTTCCTGATAGTCAGTATGGGCTCTTAGAAACACGCAGGAGACAAGATCTGCCGCAGTCATTGTTAGCAAGAACTACCATTTTAATAAGGTCTCTGATTTTGCACTTGTGCTTTGAAATCAAGGAGCAATTGTAGTTGACTTCCAAGGTAGAGAGTAGACTCTCTGCTGTTGACACAAAGATTTACGCATGTGCATTTGAAGGACAGGTTTGCAAGTTGTAAATGGTTTTTTTTTTCAAACTACGAATGATTCGCTGATTGTGAACATGCCCTGAAAGTGTGCACTGGTTCCATCTCAGAAATTGCTTTCAAATGTGGTCATCCGATTATAGTCTCCATAATCTCTTGAGATCAATTCAAGTCTGCATGTCCTCTTGATAGTAACTACAAAATACAAAAATCTTCTTTGTAGTTGAGATGTTCTCAAATTCTGAAATTGTCTGATGATCCACTATGAGCCCTGTCTGATAAACACTATTCTAAGACCCCACTGTTCTCAATCCAATTCAAGTTGACTTGACTCTGATATGCCTTTTTGTTTCTATCTCACATCTTCCTCTGCAGGTGGACCACACAGACAGCACGATAGCCTTGCAGAGGAGAGCGTTTCTCACAAGTGGATTTACAACTGACTGACCAATCAACCTTCATCGGAACTTTCTGAAGTAGTGGTGGTGGGAAAGCGGTGGTGGGAAAGCTAGGTTTTCAGGTTTGAAATGGAATGTTGTTCTAGGTTATGACTGGTTAAATATTTGGTATTTTGTAAATATTGTAATTTTTTTAACTATATGCAAATGCATAAAATTGTGATATTTTCTCCAAGATGTTTGATACTTGTGTAACGGCAAAAAATGGCTACCTAAGAACAAATCCTGGTTGAATTTATTATGTCACGATATACTTTTAGAAACTGGGACAAAGAAGAAAAGGAATCAAGGAAACCAAATAGACTTCTCAAATTTTTAATTTAGTCTGATAAAAAGGGGATCTTTCACACATACAAAAACAATTTGTATCCTTAAATAAAAAAAAAACAGTCTTTTTAACTGAAAGAAATCTCAATCTGGATCAAACAATGAATAAAAAGCTCAAAAGGAATTTGCCAAGGAGAAAAATAAAACTTTGCCAAGGATAAAAATAATCAACAATTGGATAACATTTTAGGAGAATAAGAGAAAAACTAAGGTATAAAAAATGGACAGCAGGAAAAAAGTAAAAAGCCGCACAGCATTGTTGGAAAATGACTGTAAAAGCACAGCAATGATCTACAAACCAATGACTCCACAAGCAGACAAACCCAAGCAGGAAACAACTCCAGTTAGGAGCAACTTATAATGAAATACTGTGAACTATAAACTGCTGGTCTGCTGGCTACAACTAAAGTGGGGCTTGTAGGGCTGTCCATTTTCAAATAATTTAGTATTTGATCATTTCAAAACTGCACTTAACTGAATGTTTGAATATTAGAAACTTGCCGATCAAGTGTGACACACGCAAGCTGCAGCTGCCTTCCTAGCTGGTCAACAATTGCATATAAAGCATGCTGGTTACAAATGACATGCGTTGATGGTAATTGTCTCCTTTTCTTTGTCTGTGGCATCCATAGGGATCCCTATGGATGCCACAGACAAAGAAAAGGAGGTTGCTGACAGCCAGGTGATGACCAGCATCTTTCACCAGTAGTCTCCTGGTCTTCCTATCCACTGCATCTCCAATTTCTTGCCACCACAGACGGATGTTTCAGTGAAGTAGTTTTGCTCCAACCTCTCTGCCATCTGCCATGCGATGGGCGCTAGAGCACATCCCGTTGAGGAAGTCGGTAGCTAGGGGTGGAGGAGCAAAGTTCAAGTTAACAACGTTGATGTTTAATGGTAGCTACTAGAGATCCTGGATGCTGACTCTGCCTAGGTAGGTGATGTTGAATACGATAGAAATCACTAGGGAAAAGTTCTATATGAACAGCATGTGAAGTGACAGTCTCTAAAAAGAGAAGTGGTTCTGAAGATTTGAAGATTTAGTCAGTGATCTGTGACTGTCATCAGGAGAATGCCTAAACCTAAAGACAGGTGATCATTTAACCCCTTAACGCTGGCTGACGGCGGTGACTGCAGCTCAATGAAGGGTGATGAGCCAGGGAACGCTGTGGCCGCATTCCTGCTGCATTCATTGATGGGCAATATCCAAATGCCTGCATGTACACATTCAAACTCAAAGTGCCGCTGATCCGTGGCTGACAATACCAGCATCAAGGGGTTAACAGGTGTGGGACAGATCCAGTGTGGATCAATGAAGCAGGATTCGATAAAACAGCCAGCTTAGGATTGCATTATATCAGGAATAAATGACCCACATGTCTTAGAATTATTGACGATCAATAACATGTGGAAACACCTGTTATATACCTCCCGAAGAGCGATTGCGTGCCGGTTCGTGTACGGTCCCTATACATTTACTTACATATATAATTAATTTTAATGTTGCTTTTTATTTCCAATTCAAGGTTTTCACAATACCTGGACCTCAAAGATGAGCTGCTTTTGATGCTGAAATGCACTGACACGGCACTACTTTGTGACATCACACATCAGGTAAATCGTCACTGTTTTCACAAACTGACATGTACGCATGTGGAGTCAGTTCGTGAAAACCGTGTTATCAATAATTTCAGTTTCAAGAACTGACATGGGGGTGTGTACGCGCACTTTAATAGTACACTGACTCGTAATAGAATAATGTAGTTTTTTACCCAATGAAACACAAGCATGTGATGGAAATACAATATAAAAACGCTTTGAAGGCTTCAACACAAATTTACGTCATCCATTTACTTGTGGGCTTACACAAAAAATGAATTAGAATCCTTTAAACTGGTGACTTTAAGACCGGTTTCAGTTCGTGAAAACCGAGTGTCAGTTTGTGGTGTCTTTGACAAAATTTTGATACCTTTGGTCTGCTTAGAATATAGTTTTAATGTTTTTTTCAGAACTCAAGAACTAATAAATTTAAAGGATAAAATTAATGGTTGACTTCACATCCCTGCCTGCATCAGTGATCAATTGCATAAACTTTATTCAAAGTGGTTGTTACATCAACTATTTACTTGAAATGGATCAGTAGAGGTTTTAGGCACCATTAATGGATCAGATCCTTGCTTGAACATTGTAGTAACCAAGTTATTGTAAGTGCACCTTCTTCAGACGGCTCGGTGAACAAGTTCACTCATTATGTAACTTTCCATTCTGTGCATGTGTGTAATTATCTTGTTTGTTTACCATTTCACTTGCTTCATAAAATCAGGTATTTGTTCCGGATAATAAAACTAAAAACGGTTTCAGCAAGTGTATACTCAGTGGCATGCAACCAACCCAGTTACTGGAGATCGCTTGAAGTAGATTGCATGCAAGTTGTTTCTTCAGTCAAAATGTCCTACTTGTGATAGCGTCAAAATCAAACAGTGGGCTGAACTTGCAGACAGAATAATGGATGTTGCTGCTCCACAGCAGTCAGTCAGGGTCAACTCAGTCGCATCTACATGCACCCCTGCATCACTGACAGAAGTGCAACTACTTCACACAGAAACAAACCAGCTGTCACTGCAAATACAAACATTGTCCGCAGGACGTCATCATTCTTGCAGTCATTCAAGCAATCGACCCTGCTCCCTGAAATGGTAGGTATAGGAGCTGGATGATGAAGAAAACCTTGGAGACAAGCTGCTGGAGAAGAATCACTACACGGCTAATCTCCAACACTCCGCGAAAGAACACTCAGACGCCCCTTTGGGCAACAGTAAGGCGGATAAGGGGAGGATTCTGGCTCTATCCTAACACTCTGTGGATGCATGCTTGGGAAGCCCTCAGGGTAGCCGTATCACAGAAGAGGGTTTGGGGAAGTGACCGGGAAAAAGCCCAACACTCCGTGGAGGAATGCTCAGGAACCCTAGGGCGACCATAACATGGACAAGGGCCAGGCCAACGCCTGTACTGGTACTCAAGATCATTCCTACGGCTTTTGGACTCCATCGTTACAGGCGCGGGTCCATTTCAAATCCACAGCCTCCAAGATCTTCAGACAATGAGACCAATCTTTTCCTATCCTGTCACTGAAATTGTGTCATGTGTCGGGAGAGCTACCACTTGCAGCAGACGCTGACACAACACCAGCAGTACATTCTCTAGTTTCTTTTCACCTTGTACGTTTATCAGTGGGAGTTTGACTCAGACAGGCTAGCTGTTTCCAACCACTACCAAACTCACAAGTGCAGTGGGTCCGTTTCACCGATTGTCCAGGCTCTCCTGCGGCCTCATGACACACCTTCCAAGCCTGTGGATACAACGCTCCCAGCCCATGGCTTGGTTGGTCAATTAATTACGACTGTACTGACATCAGCCTAACACTCTGTCTCCCAGGAGCACGAATCAGGGACTTCCCAGCCGGGACTGGGATCAAGTGAGATCTGGCCATTTCCCAACACTCCACGGATGAATGCTGGAGTCCCCTCCGGGGTTCTTCTAGCGTTGATGAGAGAGTTGCCCTGGTGCTCCAACACTTCATTTGGGGCCCTTTGGTTTTTCATAACACAGATGAGGGTCTGTACATGTATGTGCTGGGGGAGCAACCAAATCCATGTGACTGATGTGCGGCGCTGGAATTCCATCACAGCTAGGTGAGGGAGCAGGCCAGGTTGCTTTTGGACATGGCCAGCAAGCTGCGGCTTACCTTCAGACCAATGAAGTGTGTCACTCTGTCCCTGGAGTGTCGCAGAGGTCGGTGAGTGCTTCCCTCAGTCTACAAAGTGCAAGGCAGCGATATTCCAGCACTGACTGAGGAATTATATCGTTACTGTCGCGTCCGTATCGGGTCGCAGAAGTAACGAGAACCTTGAGGCAGTGGTGGCCAAGATGACAGAAGATCTGGGCAAGGTGGAATCCTCTCTCCTGGCTTTCTGGCAAACGCTGGATGCACTACACACTGCCATTGAATAGTGCACCTTGTATGTGTTGCTTGCCAGAAATTGCCAGAAGAAAAGTCTAAAGTGGCTAAGGGATGAGGTGGTGAGGTTGGTGCGGAAAGTTTGCATCCTTCCGACGAGGACTGCCACCAATGACATCTTTGCAGACAGAATGGTGGGCGGTCTGGGTCTGACGGATCCCATCCAGGATGCTGCAGTCAAACAGTCATGCAAGCTGTACAAATTTCCTCTTCACCTGGCAATACCGGTTGCAGTGTCTCCACCATGCAGCTGATTTCTGTCATCTGCCGAACCATTCAGTTCATGAGCTAGTCTACGGAGGGGGACCTGGCCAACTTCAGCTTGAGCGGGCAGATCTGTACCCTCTGGTCCCAGGCTATTATGGTGGTTGGCCTGTTGCGTATCTCTTTCAGTGGCTGCTGTTATGGCTCAGTAGTCACACGTACGGACAAGGGGAAGGAGATACTCTCCAAGAGCATTACCACGGTTCAGCGGGCCGCGCCCGAGAGTTTTACTCTGGTAAATTTCTCTTGTTGACAACCGACCGCAGCTGGTAATTTGAATCAGCCCTCTTTGGCACCCTCACTTACTTGGCTGCAAACACGTACACACCACTACCTGTCATTCAGAGCATGGTCCAACGATTACAATGCCAACTCAAGCTCTGTGATGAACACTCAAATTGTTCTGTAACTTTCCATTCTGTGTGCTCACGTGTATGAAATGTGTATCGTTTTGCTTGCCTCTAAAAGTCAGTTATTTGTTTCGGATAATAATAACCAATGTCTACAGCCTCACAAGTAATTTACTCTGTCATAACTAATCTATATTTCATTTGTTGCACAGTCATTGATAAGACAGGACCTGAGTAACCTGAGTAAGTCATCAGACGTCTGTTATCAGAACCACAAGAAGAGGAACGCATGTGTTTCAGGTGAGCTAAGAACTTGTTCAATATACTTGAGTACTTGCTTTTGCAACAATGTTTATGTGAATTATGGGTTGATGATAATTCATACTAAAAGTTTGCTGTAGATGTGAACGCAAAGGAAGCTAAAATTCTAAATTCTATCTTCAAAACTCCTCCCTACATATAGTTGTTCTCCCAAATCAGTGGAGCCTCAAAAGCTACAAAAGCCTGCAAAAAAGTAATCATAAACTGCATGTATACAAGTATGCTATTTATATTCAATTTTCCTTTTTAATTTTTTTTATTCAACTTATTTTAGGTTTTCCTGCTATTACTGAGAAGACGTTGCTCTTGATGCCGGAATGCCCTGAAACTGCACCACTTTGTGATGACATCAAACATCAGAGAAACTACATCCAAGGTGCCTTGGGCCTATTTAGAATGTACTAGGCTGTTCAATGAGTAAAAAAGGTTATATGGGCAATTCCATGCTGGTGGAGACACAAGACCAAACAATTATTTTACGATTTGTTCTCGTTTGATTTGCTGAAGTGACATAATATAGCTTGGCGTTTTTAAAACTGAAATAGTTTCGTCCCATGCGCGCACTTTTTGTGAGTTACGGTACACCATCACATCAAAGTCTGCAATGACGTCATGATGACTTATGGATGCACTGGTAAGTAATTTTGAAGTTGTCTTTTGCTATCTATTCAGTAATATTTTTCTCAATTTGCTGTGTTACCATTTTAAGGGTGTTTGGATATTATTTGTAGTTTTTAATTTTAGTCAGATTTTGCTTGTAAAATGATGTACAAATCTAATTATTTATAAGTCACCAAAATGGATTTGTTTTTTTTTGTAAATACCTACATTTTTTACCAATGAATTATTCTGTTAAAAGTTTCTTAGCTTGAGTTTTGAGAAGTATATTTAAAACTAGAATTTTGTTTACATTTTTGTTTTATGCTTAGACCAGCCATGAAATATTGTAATGTCAGCCACATGTAATGTCATGCAGTCACAATCTCTTAGCGTAACGTAGTGCCAGTCACATTATTGCACAGTCCATAGTTGAGGAAAATGCAAGTACACATGTTATTTAAGTCCATACACATACAAGTAGTCAACTCTTTGAACCAAAATGCAACTGAGTGCCAAGCCACTGTCTGAGCAACTTACATATTATTCACAAAATGAGTCTTTTTAAAATTTAATTTGGACATCTGTAACCCTTTGATAAAACGAAAAATATATTTGTTTTGCTTTTGGGCACAAGTAGTCTATCATTGTCCATTCTGATGGGGTGGGGTGGGGGAAGTCTTCCCTGTGAGAACTGAATTATTGTTTGGCACCAAATAGTTTGATATTCATAATTCCCTATTTATTACTAAACATTGGCTAACTTATTTCATTTGTTTTGTTGTTGGTACATTGGATAACTTTGGTATTGCTAGAAAAATAGCAAGTAAAATTGTGTTAATGTAAACATGTACAAATTATGATTAATTCTGTTGAATATTTTATATTTTCAGGAAAGATGTACAGCCAAGTTGCAACTTGGAGAGAGAAAGACACAGCAGAAACAAAACTTGGAGGAAAAGGATTGTATGAAGACCACAAGAGGAACAAATGAAAGAGGAATAGACAGAAAAGAACAGAACATGAGGAGTTTCATAAGTGGGCAGGAATAAAACTAGGAGAAAAGTAGTTAGAATTGAGCATGGAATTTGTTGAACATGTTGAGACCTCAAAATTTGTAATAACACAGAAAATATGATGCAAGTCTATTTACACAGTTTTTATTGGAGACAACTGTACTATTATTATGGTCGCTTTGCAAAATTTCTTACTTAATTAGCTTTATGATCAGTTACTTTTTGGTGTTGATGGTATATACATGTAGGTTTTTTATTATGTTTTTGTTTTTGATAAATTCTAAAATTCTTTGAGTTTGGATATTGAAAAATTATTTTTGGTCTCGAATACAGTCACTGTTGGAAATTATAAAGAAAATAAAACTTGACCTTAACAGAAACTTTTCAATTCACAGTGTCTCATTTCTCAATTATTATGACTATAAAAACTTTCATTTTACATCTTTGTACATGTATAAAGTGTTATACTGGCTATAAATTATATGAGAAATAAAATATGACATCCATTGGCCTTTAACATGAAGAGAAATTCCCAATTTGATCTGTCATTTGTTTCCTGTGTTGCTTTTATGTAATGTCGGTCACAATAAAGAAAGAGTTCTGTAAGCGAAGGACAGAAAAGATCAATGCGTCTACAGGTTGAAAAATGTAAAAACACTTCATCCCCCCAAAAATGATGCGTATTGGAATTATATGATGCGGCTGATTAGTGTACGCAAACATAATGGCGTGTTCAAATTTCAGTTTTGGCATGGCGTCTCTGCGTAAACCTATTGAGAAAATCGCATTATAATTTCTTGTCACATAAATGCTCAAAATTCACCATACTCCTTGAAAAAATCACTCTTTTACTTCTTATTGCAATCAGACGTTATGTACATCATAAAATTAAGAATGAGAGGTGGTTATCATTTTTCTTTAAGAGAAAAATTTGAATTAAAACCCTATGCCACTTTATCGCTTAGCGTTCGAAAAGAATTGAAGTGATGGCGTTACGCGTAAAATTGTTCTGAATCGTGATACTGATGCGAATTTGAAACCTGCCGAAACTCTGAAATGTCTGTCACCATGGAATTGCCCATATACTTGCTAAAGCTGTAGATTTTCTGGTTTTGCCCAATTAGTTGCTTGGCATTATTGTATTTTTGTTCATTTGTGTAGTTATCATTTGTTTAAATTTAAAATTGAGATTTTTGTTTGTATATCAATGAGAGAAAATTAAGAAATGTTGTACATAGTTGTGCACCCTAGTTGTGGTAAATAAAAATTAGTCTCAATGAGGAGCGCCCTCTATTGCCCATGAATTGCTAATGACTGTTTAATGAATGAATTAATGTATAATAATAATGAAATAATAATGGAATTTCATAGCGCCGAATCCATTTAAAAAATGCTCCCTGGTGCTTTACAATCAAACTATTTCTATAAATAAAAGGAATATAAATACAATTTTACCAATGTGATCATTTAAAACTCAAAGTGTATGATCCACACTAACAATTGGTTTAAACATGATGCATAGGAGTGCTTTGTTACAAGGTGTAAGATATGGTTGACATGAATGAAATAAGCCAAATTTGTGTCATGTAAAAGATGTTATCATACAAAGTTAACAATAGTAACTTCTTCGCAATATACAAATGAAACTGGTTTTTTTTGTAAAGTGACATTTTGAAACTAAATTTCTAAAAGTTCTTAGAGGAAAAATTAATGTTTTAAGGAAACAAGATCCTTAAATATTTGCTTTTTGAGATGTCCTTAAATTTATGGAAAGAAAAGGGAAATGGAAAGTGTTTTTGAAATAATTTGAGCATTCTAAAATGAATTGGCATCAAAATCTAGCCAGATAGACACAGTTAAAATATTTGGTCTATAGAGGGCAGTATGCATATATTATCTGTAACATGTTTGTAAATCAATGTTTAACTTATTTAAATTTAGTTGTACAAGCAATTATTCCTGAAATAAGGCGTTACTGTATTGGAACTGGTATTGTTTTACTTTTGAAGTGGTTAAAATATTTCAGAATTTGAAAAAAATAGTTGTATAAGATTTGAGGCAAAAATCACTGACAATTTTAAGTAAAATCGAGATTACCAAATTTAAAAACTCCATTTCCACATTCAAACAAAAGTTTGGCCTGTTATAGTTAAAAACAACTTTGTGCGCCCCCCCCCCCCCCCTCTCCCGAAGAATAAAATTAGTGAACAAATTTAACGTAGGACTTGCTTTTAAAATATTGAGCATTGACAAATTTAGAATCTTGTAAAGGGAAGTAAATTAACGTCTACATTCATTAAACAGAATTGTGTTTCTTGTTAAATACATGTATGTGAAGTTTAAAATCTGTAATATTAACTTTAAAAAAAAGTGTGAAATAGGTTTGTAAACAGTGTAAATAAAGGGCAACAATAGAAAGAATATGGAATAAATGTCTAAATTGAGAACCAGAATTTTGGGTCTGTTGTGGTTTCCTTCTGAATATTCAGTTTTCTGCTTTTTATTATTCAATTATTCAAATGAGCCCAGGCGGCCATTTTTTTTCCTTTTTTTTAATATTGCGCAATCTTACCTTTAAATATAAGTTCCGAGAACAAATTTTCGAAGAGGCCAGTGGCCTGGTGGTCTAGCTCGCTGACCGCCAGGCGCTGGGTCCCCGGTTCAAAACCCAGCCGGGGACCCGGGAGGAGAATTTTTCCTCACAGCAGTGATAAAATTTTAAAAATATATAAAATAGTAGCATGGAGCAGGGTTGAACCGCGTACCTTCTGCATGCCAGCTCTCTTCTTTTCCGCTCTGCCATGGCACTTTCTTGAAAAAATCTCCGGTTATCGTAATTAAAACCCTTAGGTTGTTGGACTTAGACAATTTTTCAGCTTTGGCCAGAATTTCAGAAATCAAGGGGTACCCCTTGAAATTTTTTCAGATCTGAGGGTCTGAGACTGGGATGTTGAGAAGTTGGGAGCTGAAGGGGTTTGGAGCTGGAGGGTAGGCTTTGGGACTTTGAGCTGACTGGTTGATGGTTGAGAGGGAACTGGACTATTAGTTGAAGGGCTTCCTGACTGATAGGTCTGCAAGTTGATAGGACTAGGAATTGGTCTTGGGGATTTTTGGATTTAAAGTTTATTTGGCTTGACTTAGATTTGGGAATATAATTTTCTCATATTAATTGGACTAAATTTTGGACTGAATATTCAGACTTCTTTTTTGAAGTCCTGCCCTGTCCTGTAAGTTCAGGTCTGTCTTCGCAGCCAATCATCAGTCAGACTGGTAGTTAGCCTTTTCCTTTTTTGGAGATTGCTACACTTGTTGAAACCTGCTAGAGACCACATAAGACTGCTCGAATGCTGGTTACCAGTGGTGTGTGAGGTGGATGTAGACTTCTTAGCCTGAGGGTCTCGATACAACCTGGTTGAAGGGCCTTCCTCACTTGACCGTGTAGCGCGCCGTCAAATTCAGTTTTCATGCTTCGATGATTTTGTATGCCTTATCGCCCTCTCTTGTGAAGGTGTTGAGAGGTCACATGATAGTCTGGTGCCGGTGAAAATTTCAGGATTTTTAAAAAGGAATAATTTTTACACTTAATTTTTAGAGGTATGCCTAAATGTTTGCAAATTGTAGATTTGTTTCTCAGTGCAACAGTATAATGCAAAGTTTCTACGGCTTTGATTATATTTTACATTAGTACTTTTCTAAATGTTTAATCGTTTTTTAATTGTTACACGATTTCTCTTGGAATTTTATGGAGTTCTTAATTGAAGACTTTACTTTGTGAACAATCGATGGACACATTTTAAATTAAGCTCAGCATATATTTCCAGAATTGTCGTCCACACAAATGTGTTGTTCTTGTTGCGTATTAGGAATATTTTTCATTCCGATTTAAATTTTCACACAGAAAACACTTTGTTGTTTTTGTTATATTAATTTAATTAATTTGCTGTAGAAATTAAATAGACATCGTCTCAAAAACCAGTGTGTGGGTTTTTGTGGGGACTTTTTTTCCTTCATTATTTTGCATTGCAATTTTCTCGCTAGAAACTGATTATAATTGTTTTAGTAACATTAACTGTATTGTTTGATATTCCTGTTAAAAATTTTCAGGCTTCACAAAAACGTCATGATGAGTTTATAACGGAGGAAATTTCACTTTAATACAATGGGTATTTCTCATGATATCCTCCAGACAACGAGTATGTTCTGTTTCATTAGGTAGAGTAAAAAAAAAACATGTTTCTCGTCCGGGTTTTTGAAAAAAGGAGGAAGCGGGGATTTTTATTTTTTCTTTGTTTCAAGATGGCCGCCATATTAAAATTTCCTGCGACTGTTCGTGTTTCCACTGATCAAAGACACTTTTAAAATGAAAGATAAGTAAGACAAGAGAACTGAACATATTTACAGTGTCATTTAGACTTGTATTGGTCTATTTTCCGATGAATTGTGGACTTGCATTTTTCAAAAATAAAAAATAATAAAAAAAAATCCAGGCGGCCTCCAAAAAAGGAAGCAGGCGGGGACAAGAAACATTTTTTTTTTACTTTGCCTTAATGGTTGATTTAATTCGTATTGTACTTGTTTTCCTGCTGAATTTACACACTCTACAATATTAAATTTGACAATTCCTCTTCAAATTTGGGCTGTTTAAGACGTCAAATTTTCAAATTTTCGTGACGCGCATCGGCTGCGCCGTATTTTGGAGACATTCCAAGCAACAGGAGCGCAAGTTTGGAACATTTTGCAAACTACGCGCACATGGTGTTGAACACGCAGTTGTAATTTTCCTACAAAGATGGCGTCCTATGAGAGAGATCTATTGGAGAATCCGGGCCTCGTCATCACAACCAACCAACAAACAAAATTTCAATTGACTTGCATTCTGATTGTACTTTTTCCACTGAACACACTCCATTGTGTTTTGTTTTATTGTTGCAAGAAAAACTATTGCAATAAATTGTTACGCACTCCCTGTTATTCTAGATTTGTATCTGCACATGTGCACTTAATCAGGCCATAGAGCTATAGTAAATTATTAGAGAGCTTTTTCATATATGAATAGGATGAAGCTTGCTGGGCGCATGCATCCATGTTTGTGCTTAAGTCATCAGAAATTAGCTTAAATGTTGTATGTTTATTCATTTCAAAGCTGTTATTACAACTTTCATTTCATTCTGTGCTTTCACACTAATGCGCTGCATAGATTTTTTCATTTTTTCACTGTAGATCACGTGCCTGCTCAGCCATATATCTGTTATATTTTGGCAACACATTAAGCGCACAAAACTCAAAAGAATTGATGTCATATTGGCGACGTGACTTGCACATTGATCTCGCTACATGCACATTCTTCAAGCACTGTGTTGAGCTCAGACAACTTTGAAGTGTGCAAGGGAATGAGGAGTAAACGCTCTCATAATTTACTACAGCTCTATGGAATGGACATTTTAACTGATAAACTACTATTGAGACAACAGAGGTCAAAGGTCACCCAGGTTCACTGACCTTTAATGTTGTAATGTACATGTCAACAAAACATATCTTCAACTGACAGTTTCCAGGACTGGTTTCGATTAACTTCAAATTGAACATTAGTAACCTATTATCTGTTTACATACAAAATTAAGCCAACAAAAAAGCAAAGGATTTTTCAATTGTGTTACAGTAAGGCCAAAAAAAAAAATAGTCGGTCTCTGGTCAGACCAAAGTTCCGGAATTGATGCTTTTTTTTTTGTGTTGCTTTTTTTTTTTTTCAAGCTTTGATTGTACAGACAATTTAGGGTACTATTTTGCTTTTTTTGGTGTCCTCATGTACATTGGTGTCCTCCATAATTTGCTTTGGTGCCCTCGATCATATGCCTTGGTGCAATTTCCCACTCCTTGGTGCTCTATGGTAAAAAATTTGAGGAGGTGCGGCAACAGAGGGCGCTGTTGAAGCTACCGTAGAACATTTTGTAAACAAAAAAGATGATGCGCATGATGAAAAATTGACGCGCGCGCTGACCAGAGACTATTTTTTTTTGGCCTAACATAAATAAAGTTAAATACAAACTACTCACAGTTTACAATCATCTTCAATTTCAAAGAATTGATACAATACTTTTTATTCCAAGGCCTAATTATTTCGTTTTCATTCTTTTCTCTGAATTATGCCGTCAGCAAATTTTTTGGTAGGTAAGGCAACAAACCCACAGACATATAAATGCAAAGACCGCCAGGTCCTATTCAAACTACATGAGCATTTCGTGATTTGCCTAGCGCCCGACTAAAATCAAAACTATTGGGAAATTCAAAACTATGAATAGGGATTTTACACACAGTTGACGAATTCCAGTCAAACATGTAACAAAAAAATTGTAAAGTTAGTTTTTGATTGTAAACCAATCCCTTGTGAACTAAATATGATTTCCGTAGATTAAAAACAATACGGTACCCAACATTTTCTTGCAAAGTTTGAGTAATGCAGCCTTTACCAAAATAATTTATGAACTGTATTTCAATGTATGTACTGTACTAAACGCGTTGGCGCATTTAGTGGCAGTTATGCGCGCTGTCAACAAACATTTTGCCCAATTAATAAATCACGGTTTCACACGCACGACTGGCGGTCTATGTGTTTATATTTCTGTGAACAAACCAGATAGCATTATGGCGCCCTCTATGGCTGTTGGACATCTTAGAAGATTTAATTAACTTAACTATCTCTTGTTGATGCTGCGGCTATGACGAACAGCGCCCTCTATAGGAATGGACGGAGAGGTGTCCTCATGTCACATGACTGACTGGCTCCGTGATGCTCCCCACACCTGGGAAAATAGAAGACAAAATTGCAAATTTAACAAATTTAACAAATTTAAATTAAAAAACATTAAAAGTCAAAAAATGAGGATTGTTTTGTTGGGTGACTGAGGGTAGTTGATCCCAACTACATGTAATGTTGTTGTGCAAATTTTATTTCGGAACGTGTAGTTCATGTCAACAAACTTTTTTAGGGCCCCTCCCTGCAAAATAAAAACAGTGGTATTTATGGGACTATATTAATTCTTTTGTTTCTGAATCAACACGCCTTAAAACTTCTGTTTCTCTGGGAATATTTGAGTTTTCTGAGCAGCCACTTTAGACCTTTAATGTTTAACAACTTCAAAGATTGGGCATTCACTACATCAGGAATACAATGAACTTGGCCTGAAGAAGGATTTTGCAGTAAATATTCAAGGAAATTATGTTTAGAAACAATGACAGGTTTTAAGACTGTCTCCCAATTGCTGCAGCTAGCAATAATGCGCCGATATGAAAGCGGCTGATAGACACGTGTTACTGACGACCATATATGTGAGGCGTTCTGGCAAAATGAGACAGAACTGGGCAGAGGTTGAAATGAGGGTTTGCAGGTATTAGGAAAGAGAATAAACTTCTCCTTAAAATACTGTTTGTTGCACTTCAATCAGACATTCCGTTGACAAATTATGGCTCACTTTAAAGTTTGCATTTATCGACACGTCAAAAAGCAAAATACTAAGAAAAAAGCCTGTAAAGTTTCAAGTTTTGTATTCGTGAAAATGAAAGATGCCAATTATCTTTCCTTAAAAACTCTTGTATTCCATGATTTTTAACTTATAAAAATATCAATAAATCTGAAATCGAAAAACAAAAATTGTTGCATTTTCCCTCCACTACGGCCTGTGCCCAGATCCGTCTCATTTTGCCAGAATGCCTCACATATATAGCCTGATAATATTGACACGGACTTAAGCTTTGAGACAGGACCCACCTTTGGATTGGTGCCATGAAGTTGCATGGTGGCTACAGGGTTCCAGACCGTTCCTGCCATTCCATGAGCTGTCACCCCTCCCCCATCTCCCATGGCCATGTTATGATGCATGCCAGACATTGGCTCATGCTGCTCACCAAACCGGCTGACAGGTGTCTGTAGGAAATAACCAGGGCAATAAAGTTAGAGCTCGCAAGCATGATGACATTTCAGTAATGTCTTGAGATACACAAGGTACATCTTGATGAGGTTTTGATTTCTCTATTTGATTTTCTCAATGATCGCTGTTCAGTTTGTGCTGGTCCCAGAGGGCCCGCCTACAGTCCTCTTTGTACCTCATGGATTGACTCACTGTCACTTGTGAGCTGGGCAGTGCTGTTGTATAGGATTACCCTGTAACACCAATGAATGGGCTAAATCAATTGAATAGGACTGTGTGTACTCTGGAACCAACTTGAATTGCCTTGTGTTGTTGTAAACTGTTTTCAAGTCCTGAACTCATGCTGATTGAGTGTAGTGGGGGTGGTGGAGGGGTGAGATGCTTACTTGTTCATTTGGAAGCCATCCTCTCTTGACAGTGTCTTGATGGGGGAAGTTAGGCATCCTGTTAGCTGCTGTGCCTGGTATGTCCTCTAAGTTGCTACTTGGGATCCAGTCAGGAAAATTCAGAAAAAAAAAAGAACTTCATTAAAATATGCCATTGATAAGGAAACTATTCTATTGAATGGATGACAACTAATATTTTGCTAAACCGCATGTCCTGTATGTCCATTGGGTTTAGAAATCACGGTGGTCTATATCAATCAACAAGGAATAGCTAAGTTCTTCAATTAGGATCATAAGTACCGAGCCAAAAAAATATGAGACTATTTCACACTCCTATTATCTTGATGCTCCAGATATAGTCAGTTTTCATGCATCTAATGAAAGTGTGTGGTAAATGAAAACTGAGCTTGCCTGGTGTATAAGCCCAGATGCTACTCCCTGGTGAACCAACAGGGTAACCCAGATCACTGACAGGTACAACAACAAAGCTGACAAGTGTCTTGCGTTGCCCTCGACTACGCTCATTGCTGATTGGATTTGGATCTTGACCAATGGCTGCTGGAGGCGGGGCCTGAGGCTGTTCAGTTGCCATGGTGACCAGACTGGGCGTGGTGGTTGGTCAATGAAGCAAGGCTCCACGAGATTAGTGAGCTGCTCAAAATGAAATTGAAATTATAAAAAACTCGAAATTTATAAGAACCATACATGTAATGTATGCTATTAATGATAGACTGTGTTTCATAATTTGATAGGATTTTTTTAATTTTTGAGGCGTTGCGTAGTTGTGAGTACAACTATAGGAGAAGGTTTGCAGATACACCAAGTGAAGTGACTGTCTAATAATAATATTGAATAATTGATTCAACTTATATTGCACTCTCTCCACAAATACTGCATCAGACAGTGACTCTTTCCCTGTATCCTATCATCAACATTTGCTGAAATGTTCCAATATCTGATTGTGATAACGTGACCAATGTGAAATCACATGGCTTTTTGGAAGGAGTGTTACTTCTTACTGTGAGCAATGGGGGGATTAGGGGTGTAGATGTAACTTGTAACATGGTCACTTGCACATTGGTCTTCATTTAAACTTGACACAATATTATGCAAAGAGCAAAAACAAGTCTGAATTTGGTGGCATTAGTTTGTCTAAAAGTAATACACAAAGTATGTGTGTTTGGAAAACTGTGATAGAGTCAGTTTCTTTTAAGGCAAATACTCAATACATGTGTTTTTTTGGGCTTTGGGGCGTTGAAACTTTTCCAGTTTGGAATCAAGAAGAGTATAAAGAGTATACAACTGTAATAAATTTTTTCACCAAATATGAAAAGACCAATGAACTTATCTCAGGTCCAAGAAACAAACTCAAGTGTAGAGTAAACATGTCAGCAAACAAACAAGATAATGAACTGTACATGTCTGTTGCATCCAGCACTTGTCCCCCAAACTCCCCAAGCTCTATATATAAACCATGTCACGTTACTTGATGATGATTCTGTGTTTGCCAGTGCCATCTCTCTGGGATCCGCCCCCTCAAAAGCTTACCACTGTTCACACTCTTTGCATTTTCCAAATGAAAGCACTTTCCAAACCATTTCGTTATTATTATCAATAGTTTGTAAAGTCAGAACTTAATGACAACAAGAATTCAAAGTTACTTGAATTCCATTTTCTTTTTCTTACTCAACATTAAATGCAAGGTTTTATTAAAAAGATTAAAAATGGATTGACTGACCTGGGTGTCATCTTCATTGTTTATTGTGTACATGTACCATCACCTGAAAGAGACAATTATTGAAAACAAAAAGTAAGAGTCACTTCATGTACTTGTAAGTACTTTATATAAGTGTCCATGAAAAAAAATGAACTTTTAGGCCAAAAAAAAAGTCTCCGGTTTCTGGTATGCGCGCGCATCGCCGTAGCCATGCGTGTCAGCAAAATGAAAAAGGTTTTTTTTTCAAGGAAAGATGATGTCTCAAAACCGACAAACTCACTGGTTTGACTGGAATCCTGCTGCTGCACAATTTTAATGTGTTTTTAGATTGGGTTATGGTCGAGAATAAGCTTTATGTGGCCTCTCTGGACTCCCATATATTTGCACTAAGTTTAGTCGGGCACCATTTGCAGTCATCAGCCGACACTTGAAGCAAAAAAGTCAGGTTAAAAAAAAAAAAAAAAGCCACACCACTTTTTGGGCAAGCTCCATACCAGAAACCGGAGACTTTTTTGGGGGGCCTTAATAAAAGGCAAGGAAATCTGAATTTGGTGGCACTCGTCTGAAAGTAATTAACAAATAACTTGGGTTTGTAAAAAATTGCAAGATTCAGGATGATGTTCTCTTTATGCTCAATTTTAATAAGAAAGAAAGGAAAAACCTCAACATTGGTTTTTCTTAAATCATTTCTGGATTGATGCTGCAGAAAGAGTACGCAGTTGCCCAAGATTTTCTGACCAAATATGAAAAGACAAATATAAAAAGATCTCATCACAGCCAACAGCAAAGTAATCTGAGTGCCCAGCTGGTAAGTTGCATTTTTGTGTGTGTGTGGGGGGGGGGGGGGTTGAAAATGGAGTAAGAAATGCAACTTTTCTAGTTGGGAAAACATGTGCTCAGTATATTAAGGCTTAAAAAATAGATGAATTTTAAGAAGTGCAATGTACATACATGTAAGGGTGAGGCTGTGTAGTGATATAGTTAATGTTGTGACATTGGTTTGCATTCAGGCTGGGTGGCCTTTCAAAAGAAAGCAACAAAATGTATTAGTAGCGAGTCTGTAAATTGGCCCAAAATGTAGTTGCAGTGAGCCCGTAAATTGGCCAAAAAATTGCAAAACACATGCCCTGTTACTATGGCAATGGGCCTGGTACGGATTTTAAAAGACTTTAGTTATTTACTCCCAAGTCCAATCAAGTTGAAACAATCAAGTTTTGATCGTGGACACTCATATGAAAGATTGACATGAAACAACTCTTCAGACAGGTTGGCAATTTTACAACTGAAAGTTCTAGGTCAAAGGAATTCACACCTTCTATAGAAATCCAAACTTGTTCATTGGGACTTTTTACAAACAGAACAATAAATGAGAGATTAAATGAGTCCATTATGTCACAGAATGGAAGGAACAAGTATGCACAGGTACATGTATTACCACCTCATTTGATGAAACAAGTTTGGAATGACATGTACAATGCACATATGTATGGACACTGATGGTTGCAGGCCAGTAAATAGGCCCAAAATTGCCTTCGCCGGCCAAATAACGATTTGTACGCCCTCATTTTTTTGCTTTCATCATTTTGTGGCCCATGAAATTGAAGTTTTGTAAAAAAAAAAAAGAAGAAAGGTGGAAGCCGTGAACAGGACTGCCAGCTCATATTTCTGTGTAATTTGGATGAATTAAGCCCTAAAATTGCTCTATTTGCAATGCAGCATAGACATCAGTTTTCAGAATGGCGATGGGCTAGGACTATACTTTTAGGGGTGACAATCTTTGGATATAAATTTCTCACAAAAGTCATCAGATTACCACCACAAAATTGAAACACAAATTGAAATATGATGAAATAATAATTTGATGTGCCTTAAACACCTTGGAGAGATGTGAGTATTTTCCCCTGAATTTTGGAAGTGGGGGTATCTATCACTGGGGTCTATGGCAGTTTATTTAAGTAGTCTGCAACCTGATGGTGTACGTGTACATGTACACGTATGCAAGTCAAAAATTAACCTAACTCAGGTCCAAGATACAAACTCAAGTGTAGAGTAAACATGTCAGCAAACAAACAAGATAATGAACTGTACATGACTCAGATCTGGGCCCATTCACACTCATTGCATCAAAATGAAAAACTTCTAGCAATTTAAAAAAAAATGTCTTTAAATGACTTGACTCCTCAATTCCTCCAAGGAAAACTGAGGTCTCACCTTAAAATAAAAAGGAATCGAACCAGGGGTCAAAAGAAAAGAAAACAAGGTTGGTCAAAATGATAACTTCAAATAGACTCAAAATTCTTTATCAGTATTTATAGCACAAGATAAAAGAAATTTTAGTGTGTGAAATATGAAAGATTTGAGGAATAAATATTTTTATATCTTTTTTATTTGAAGGTTAAAAAACCCTGGTGGGATTAAATGTATGGTGAGGTGCATGCGATTGCAATTTAACAAAGTACATCATGTACATGTATACATAATGCATGAACCTGTCTAAGGTCCAAAACTCAAGTGTCAAGTAAATATGTACATATATAAACCGACACAGACTGTACGTGTGTGACGTACATGTATGCAGCAAAACAAAAATCCTAAGCTCTATATATAAACCATGTCACGCGACTTGATGACGATGCTGTGTTTGTCCAGCACCATCTTTACCAGATCCGCCCCATCAAAAGCCTCAACTGTTTGTGCTCTCTACGTCAAATTGGAAAGATTTGTATTCAAATGATTTGGTTGAAATTCAAAGAAGGTAAGAAAAGGGTGTCAGTTATTTTGAATGAGGTTAAATGCTAGCTCACCGGTACAAGTCATTTGACAGGAAATTCTCACACACAAAAATTGATGTCTTGTTCGAAAGTGGATCAAAATCAAATTTGGTATTTCGCCCAGATGAAACTCACACGGACAGTGCAGTATTAAAGAAGTTACATCTCTGTATTATAACCATTTCAATTTCTTTTTAAATACTCTTTGTATACAGATAAAATGGCTACAGCTCTAAAGAACATCAGCCCCCATCTTGAATGCGACATATGCGCAGACAAATATAAACAGCCCAAGGTGCTGGATTGCATGCATAGTTTCTGCCAGAAATGTCTGGAGAAATACTACACTAGCAGGTATGCAGGTCAGCCTAAGATTCCTTGCCCTGTATGTAGACGGGAGACGGTACTCCCACAGACACGCATTGAAGGCCTGAAAACAAATTTCCATTTGATGGGAATAGTTGAGGAGGTCTCACTCCAAGAAAAGGTGGCTTGTTCAGAGAACACAAAGGTCATCTGTGAGATTTGTGATGAGGGAAATGAGGCTTTGCATCGCTGTCTGGACTGTGCCCAGAATATCTGCCCAAACTGTCGCAAGACACACTTGCGATGTACTGCTACATCAAACCACACAGTGGCTACTTTGGAGGACATTCGTCAGGGGAAGGTAACAGTGAAAAAAACACCAGAAGAAGATGAGTCTAAATGCCACAAACACAAGGGGGAAGTGAAACGGTTTTACTGTGAGACATGTGAAGAGTTAATCTGCCGAGATTGTACGGTAGTACACCACCGTGAACCAAAACATCACTACATTGAGTCTGGAGAGGCTTCTCGCAAATACAAACAGTCACTGAAAGATTCATTTCCAGACTTCACCACAGGCATCAAAAACCTTGAACAAGCTTTAACCACTTCATCACAAGCTAAGCAGAGGTTCACACAGAACGTCACAAAGACTGTGAAAGCTGTGAAAGACAAAGCGGATAAAATGAGAGCTGAGATAACAACTCAAGAGACAAAGATGATTAAAGAAATCAAGCAACTCCAGCAGGATCGCAACAGAACATATGATGAGCATCAGTCAACACTGACAATGATGCTTGAAAGTAAACAACATTCGTTAGGGACATCCCAGGATATCATTAACACTGCATCTGACAATGACTTTTTGTCCCTATACCCTATCATCAGCAAAGACTTGAAATCACTCAAGAGTCAAAATCCTCCCCAGATTGATCCCAAGCTTTCATATCTGAGCTTCACCCCGGGTCAGAGGATTGGTGACATCAATCTGGGCAAGCTTGAGGTGGAAACAGGCAAGTGGGAGATGTGTCGTGAGTTTGGTAAAAGAGGAAGTGGTCCAGGAAAGTTCATTGGGGCTCGGGATATTACTGCTACTCAACCTGGTGAGATTGCTGTGGCAGACTATGGGAACAACCAAGTGGTCATCTGCAGCAATGAGGGACAACACAAGGGAACCATTCCCCTACGACGTAAGTTTCTTTCATGCACATGTTCATCAACACAAACTTTCATAATTGTGTGGAAATTATAAGTCTTCCATATGCACATGCAGATCTGGGAACTGATGAGAATGATTGATTGTTTTTTACATGAAAACCTACATTGAAAAAAGAAATCCCACACAAACACACTCAATTCTGTTCCGTAGTTGTGGGGACATACATGTCTCTAGCTCTACGCCGTATTTGTGGGGACAGAAAACGCTATTGGGACAGCAAAAAAGTCCCCACAACTTGGTCCTAATTAACCTAACAATGAGAAACCTCCAAATAATGCGGTGTGGGCCAGAGCACATACACACACACAAATATTATTAAAACAAAACTTATTTATTCATAACTGATTTCAGTTGGTATAATATGGAAGAAATGTTTTTATTTTGGGGGTCGTAACTTTTAGAAAAGAGCAAGTTTGCTTTTAGGTCGTTTTGCAAACAAACCAACCTGTCCTGTGCGGAGAATGTTCTAGGCCTGGGGCCAAATTCACGAAGGCTTCGCAAAGTTAACGAAGTTGCAAACACCTCGCTGATGTTAATTTGTATTCACAAAAGCTACGCTTCGCAAACACTTCGCAAATGTTAGCGTCTTCCGCCATATTTTCGCAAACACCACACAAATGTAAGCACGTTATTCACAAAGGCCTCGCAAACTTAACGATTCGCATTCTCTTTGCAAACGGTTCGCTAACGGGCGATTGTTTGCGACGAGTCCGAGGTCGTCGCTTACTCCTCGTAACTGACGATATGGCGCTGTTGCTCAAACTGGATGAAGAACTCCGTCACGAATTACGCAAAAATAGCGTCTTTCTGACCGTTAGAAAAATACAGTGATGATAAAATGACACCTAAAGTCTACAAAGTTCATTGACCTCTCCAATGGAATCAAACGTCAGATATGATGTCCCCACATCTGAAATTATTTTCATGGCACAAAGAGTTACCTTTTAGACTAGGGTCATGAGAAAGTGGCATAATTTACAAGAGTAAATATTATTAATATCTATAGATAGGGCTTAAAAAGGTTATGACCTCTCGTATTGGGTCACAAGAGGTTAAATTTGAATTGTCCTATGTATGGAAAATTGACTTCATAGCATGAACATCTACTATTTAGATTTGGATCGTGAAAACAAGTTGTGGTTTAAAGAGTGAATCTTACAAAAAGCTATAAATATGGTTTACAAAGGTCATTGACCTATAAAGAGTCACCAGAGTATGAATTGTTCCATCATCTGTTTATTATGTTCATTGCATTAATACATATATGACGCAGAATTGGGTCATAGGAAAGTGAAGTTTTGAAGAAAAGTTGTTATAAATAGAGTATTAAAGATTGTGGACCTTCTCATAGGTCACCAGAGGTCAAATATGAAATGCCTCCATATCTGAAGAAAAAGAAGGCATGAAGAACCAACATGCGTTTTTTCTGCAGCTCCACTATTGGACAAATCGAACCTTCCTTTGCGTTGCTGCCATCTTGCCCGTCTTTGGCAATGTAAGCATGCGTGTATACTTAATTATGGGTGATTTAGGGTCGAATGAATAGGCTGCTCAAAGTACGTAGTGATTACATAACACATAGTTTTGCGTGTTCGCTGATGTATGACCCAAGTTGAAAAATCTTAATAAGAACCACTGTTTAGACTTTGCGAAGGTTCGCCAACTTAGCAATTTCGCAATTTTAGCGAAAGCTTTGCTGAAACCTTCGTGAATACTACGCATCGCTAAGCTAGCGATTTTGCAAGTAGTTTGCTAAGCTAGCGATTTTGCAAGTAGTTCGCTAAGCTTTCGCTTCGCTATATATTTGCGAAGCCTTCGTGAATTTGGCCCCTGATCCCTATATTAGTGAGTGATGGGCCGATCCCCATCAAGACCACCCTTTGGTTTTGCGATCGTTCTTCTGTATGTAGTGTTCGTGTTTTGCTTTTTTTTCTGGACAATAAAGCTCCATGGCATATATTTTAAAAATCTGAAGGCATGATGATATCAGCAGGTATCAAATTACAAGAAATTCTAGTTAAAAAAGTGACCGTTTTGTCTCGTTTATAACTCCTGAACAAAGCAAAAAATCTTGTTCACATTTTGTGATCTGATGAACCATCTGTTGATGAACCATTTTTTTTGTCCTGTGTACACGTGAAGTTGCTTGACCTTCTGGGGTTGACGGTCAAATTAAAGTTAGGTGAATTCAAAATACTAAAAGCAGCATGAGTTAAAAAAAAAATGGATTTACTCCGTAACGGGTCAAGGTATGAAGAAAAAACTTTGTACAAACATGCACCGTTGTACAAAAACGTGACAAAAATAGTGACATCATACAATGACACCACCATATCAAACAACAAATGATCTAAAGGAACACTACATCCTGGAAAGCACCCAATTGGGCTACAAAGAGCATTTAAAAATAGGATATAAACGTCTACACAACCATCCTTGACAAATTGGCCGTTTGTGTTATTCTTGCAAGAACAAATTTTGGGGGTCAAAAATTTTGAAAGGCAGTCTTTACAAAATATGGGGGGGGGGGGGGTTAAAATTCCTTCTTACCCTCCCGCTGGTTACGCCTATGTGAAACACCCAGAACTATTTTTTTTGTAGTTTGGCTTGTTAGATTCTGAGATACGGGTCAACGAACTTTTGAGTACCATTAGCACGACCTCCGAACTTTCAATACTTATCTCAAAAACTACAGCACCTACAAAGCCAAGTTGAATGGCCTCTTGATATTTCATAAAATAAAACCAAAACTGTAGGCCTACATTGAAGCACAGAGAGAATACGTAACGAAATTACCTTTAACCTTGAATTACGAAGAACAATATGCTTCCAATTTCATATTTTTTTCAGTTTGAAAAAACTGAGTTGTTAAAATATCTTTTCAATTATTTGATGATTAAAAATGGGTCATATATCGTCGCTTTGCTCACGAAGTGACAAAAACCTCGAAAATCAATAATTATTCGATTTTGAGTTTTACTAGCTATTTTATTATAGTTGTCTCAAGGAACAATTTGACTAAGTTTCAAGGCAAAATATTGTTTACTTTCTTAATTATTGTAAACAAACGAATTAACAAAAAGCCTGAAATCGGTGATTTTATTTTCACGAAAGTGTAAAAAAGTGTAAAATGTTTTCATGAAGTGACAAAAAGTCACCTCGTGAGCAGGGCAAGAAATTATACAATGGTCTGCACGCGGCAGGATGGGAGCATACACGCGCGCGCGAACGATGTTGAAAAAGAACAGACGCGCGCGCACTCAACTGTTGTGACGCGCAAAAGTAACAAGTTTGTTGTGTCGAAAAAAGTACAAATAAGTAAAGCCTCCGCGATTCATGATCCCACGAAGTGACAAAAACTGTGTACAAAGTAGTTGGCAAAATATGGGACCCAAAGTATTGATGTTCTCAAGTGCAAAAAAGTTTTATTAATGAATTACTGCTTAATTACGACCTATTTTTAACAAACAACTATGAATTAACAAAGAGCAAATCATATCCTATCAGACAATGCAAAAATTTCCGAATTCTGTTACTGCAAAGTGGTCGAACATGTCTTTTGAAAAAATGAATAACTTCAAATGCGATTATCTCAGAATGAACTTTTGTCAAATTTTGAGGTTTTTGTCACTTCGTGAGCAAAGTGACGATATGTTGTTCAATGCTTCATTTGTAAATTGAGCAACCTTTTTATTGCCAACAAAAATAGCAATATCGTTAAATTTAAGACTAATCTATTTTTTATGTTTGAGCAATGAGAATAGCACAGAGAGTGCATCAACTTTATAAAAGACTTTGCAAAACTGTATCTCCAAGACGTTGCAGTTATTCACAATTATACATGTATGGTGGCTGAAGACTGCACAATGTTCATGTAGGCCTATTAATTCTACATGACCAGGCTTTAAGGCACGCCATGTATTCATTATTATAGGTCGGTTATCATAGGTATTATATTTCATGGGGACTCAGAATAGTGACAGTGCATTTATATACTGTGCATATGTTACATTTGAGTTCTTCTTTACCCACAGATCCACGGGCAGTTGCAGCCATCCACAATCCTGAGCAACGCTTGCTTGTGTTGGAAGATGGAAGCAAGTATGTCAAGGTGTTCAACATGAAGGACAACACAGTGCATCAATTACATTTTGTTACTAAACAAGGTCTTATATAAACAGTGTATTGACTAGCTACATTTGATTTGTTTGGGATAATTTGTTTTAATCTTACATGTACAATGACTAGAATCTGCATTAACTGGTGAAATTGAAAGGAGAGGGGAGTTTAGTGGGTGTTGAGGTGTTTGAATGTAATGACCCCCGCCTCCTCAACCCAACACCCCTCCCTCACCCAGTACATGGATTGCCATCAATCTATCCAATACTTACCAACTTTTTGTGGTGCTTATGAAACCCTGGCTTTGTTGTGGCTTCCGCTTCATCTCTGGCACTAGATTCCTAAGAATCCTACCACATTCAAACTCAGTGAAAATGCACCAACCATCCATTGGCCTTGTGTGACAGGATTTGGTGTCTCTGAAGAAGAAAATGAACCAATATTGTGCTGCAGTTACATCAGGAGACAAAAATCATTAAGCTTGAAGCCAAAGCCAGGGACAAAGCCAAGATTTCATAAACACAATTAAGATTCTTAAATTGTTCCTGATGGAAGTTGCTGTATTTATTCTGCTGTCTTTTACAACAAAGATTTGAGAAATGATATTCAACATTTTGCATTACTCAGTTCAAATACGTGCATATTAGTGTTCAAGATAAGCCTTTATTCTCTCAGTTAATTTTGTGTTACTTTTTTGCAGTTTCATGTACAGATTTAATTAATAAAACGCTGCTTTTCAAGTCAATTGACTTGTCCGAATACATCCTAAAGATGAGCGACAAAGCTCATTCTATTAATGTGGTTTCAGATCTTCATTCACAGAATGGAGAATTGTGTTGACAGTGTTCATGAAGTTTATTTCTTGATCTCATCAGAGGCTATAAATAGTACAAGCCAAAGCTGGAGACATAGCCAAGATTTCGTAAACTCCCTGGAATTCTGAAATGTGTTCCTAATGAAATCTACATGTACGTGTAGTCCATTATATATTGTACTTTTGATAATAGAAATTTTGAGACAGTTTTACAACCACTTCATCCTTGAGATGTAACCATACTACAAGTACTTTGTGAAATAGTATTGTTTAAATTCATTTTTAGCATACGCATCACCATGATAGTTAGTACTCAGATTACTGTTCAATAAGCCTTTATTTACTGAGTTTTTATATTACTTTTTGCAGTTTCCGTTTACACATCTGAATTAAAGATGCACTTGCATGTATATTGAAGATAATTTATTCATTGAAATGTTTGCTAAAGATGAGTGAAAATTAATTTGGTTTCCTGTCTTAATTCACAGAATTAAGACTCATGTTTATAAGAATGTTTTGATCTTGATTTGAAATTTTGTTTACATTTTTTTCTCAGACTGTCAAATATCCCTTCAGTTTGAATGATTAGAAATCAATTCGACTGAAGCTGAATTTCAGAAAGCTATACAGCCTCAGTTGCCTTGATTTTGGCCTGACTGCCACCTTGAAAGGTCCCCACACAAATAGCAAATGCCTAATCCAAGTTTCTTCCTTACAAACCAAATAGATTCCTCGTCTTTTCAAGAATTTAATTGCACACCTCTGTTTTCATTGTTTTGCATTTTGGTTGCCATTTCAGAAAACTTGAAAATGAAATAAAAAAATCATCACTTCAGTTTGGGTTTCAGCAAAAATTATTAATTTGTATGCAAAGTATCAATATTATTGTACAAATTAAATGTTCAAGTAGACTTTTAAGTGTTTAACAATTCACCACTGTATGTAGATCTTAGTAGTCACAACAAGACTTTGTAAACTCCCTTTATGTATATTCTTCAATTTGTTCCTAATAGAACATACATCTACTCATTGTATTCTGTGCTATCTCTACATTACATATTCTGATTATAGAAATTACAGCCTGTACAATATCAATTATTCTGTATTTCCGTTAACTTCACTTTTTAAAGTCATGTAGGATCATTTGCAATTACCCAGATAAGCACCTACCGATTTAATGACAGAAACCTCAGAGTGAAGATAGGACTGGTAACAAATACCCTGTGAAATAATTCCACCTGAAATGGTTTTGTCAGAAAACAAACATTGAAGGTGGTTTCAAAATGGGGTGCCTACAGAATCTAGTTACGAGATCCAAAGACTTGTGCATTATGTTTTCTCTGTTTTCTGCAAAATGTATAGTAGCCACTCAGCTAAGACTTGAACAGAATGCTTGTTATGCACCGTACTTAAAAAATTGAGCTCTTTTGTTGCTTCGGAGAAAAAGCTGCAAAAAGCAAATGATCCAATGCACAATGTACCTTTAAGCATACACATCACTATGAAAGTTAATCAAGATTGCTTAAAAAATTAGTCTTTTAACATTCACTCAGTTTCTTTAAAAAAAAGGTTTTTGAACCTGTTTTCATATTTTGTAGTTTTTCATAGAAATCACGTTTATTTGTTATTGTTTACAAGCTTTGTACATTTGCATTTATATCAATAAAACACTAATGTGGATGATCATTTAATCATCAAAATGTCTGCTAAAGATGAGCACAAATACTTATCCTATTAATTTGGTTTCCTGTCTGAATTCACAGAATAAAGACTTGTGTAAACTTTACTCACAAGGGATTATGTTGATGGATTTTTTTGGTATTTTTCTTTGAAGGTTAAAACTTCTTCAAGTGTGAAAGGTTGCCAATCATTTTAACAAATGTTCAAATCAATGGTATTGAATGTCAGGAAGCTATGGCCTCCGTTGCCTTGCTTTTTGCCTGACTGCCTCCTTGAAATTTCCTTGCATTTTCAAGAATTGAATTCCAGACCTCTGTTTTCATTGTTTCACCTTTTTGGTTGCCATTTCAACTTGACATAATGAAATCAATTATCCCCGTCACTGCAGTTTTGAGTTTCAACAAAGAATTGTTCATTTTCATGAAACTTTCAGAAATTTACTGTAATAAATTCTATTCAAATTTACTTGTAAAATCTGAGGTTTTGAAATGAGCAGAAATAAATGCATTCATCCTTGTTAGTCACTGGGATAAGGCCATTTATTAGCACAATTTTGTGACTAATTCTTTTAAATATTATTTTGTTGAACTAAACCTTAGGACATCCGAAACTCTGACTTGCACAGCTGGTATTTGTGCCTTCCAGCTCAAACAACTGTAATTTCTGATGCTAAATTTGTGGAAAACAAATATTTTGGGGCCACTGCTCTTACAAGAATGGCTTCATCGTGACCTGTTTTCTCTTTTTACCATCTTGATAGGATGATAAACAAGGACAAACATGGTTGGTGCCAATTGTATCCGCATTCGTGGTTTCTGAAGGCATATTGCTTTAAGGACACCCACGAAACTCTGTGACTTTACCCAATTTGGTGAAACTTGTAACAAGTTCAAAACACATACACATGTAGTTATTCTTTATTCTAAACATGCCAGCTAGCTTGGTGATCAAAGTGGATTTTCATCAGTCTTGCGGAAAAGGGTACAGAAGTAGGCTTGCGACTATGGTTTCTCTCTAGTAAAGTGAAGCCCTTTTCCCACTAGACAAATCTCAGGGTTGACGTAGGGTTGAAAACATGTATCGTTTCACACTTAAAGAATTTCAACCATGCGTCAACCCCGAAATTGATTTCGCCCCGGTTTGAACTCAACCCTGCTCCATACCAGGGTTGAGATTTACGAACCGGGTTGAAATTCTGGCCAGGCCGGGTTCAAATAGTAGTAACTGAGAATGATAAGCTTGATTTGCATGGAACAAGTGTAAAACGATGCGGGGTTGAACGTGGGGTTGAAATAAAAAAAACTCACCCCAGGGCGGCACTGGGTTTGCCCAGGGTTGATTTCAACCCAGGTTGAGAGGCTCTAGTGTGAAAAGGGCTTAAGATTTGGTTTTAGGAATGGGGCAACTTACCACAAAGTGACTGCTTGTAGTGACGGCCATCCCACACGGTTGCATCCTTTCCACACGACCGCCATACAGGACTGCTTTGGCTGATTCCCAATTTTCAGGGGTCTGAATAACATCAGTCAAAGTCTGTTGGTTAAAAAGATCAGAGTCTAAATATTTCTATGAGTGTTCCAACACAGCATGACGTCATTTGAGTATTTTTCAATGAAATAAATGATTTGGATTACCCATGAAAAAAAAAACCCACAAATGAAAACAAGGCTGGAAAGGACGTCCGCGCACAAAGTGTAAATAGAGAGGCCAAAGCATGTGTGCACCGCTGCGATATAGCGGGTTGTTCCACTCAGATATAGGGGTGTTTCTACTGCGCCAAATACACAATGTATGTGCTAGTCTATAATAGACCATGGCAATCTAAACCATGCTCTATAATTTTTTAACAGATTCGCTGATTAGTTATGCAAGACAACCGCATCTTGACCTCTAGATTTTTACCAATCAGTGGGTGCTTTCTATATATCGGGTCTTCGGTCATTCACCCGTTGTCGCGTCTAGACATGGATAAAATAAACTCAGCTATAGACACAGCAACAGGCCTGGTCACGCGCTCCGTATTGGGGAATGTTACGCGACATGCATTCTAATTGACTGTTTCATGCGTTAGACTGTGAGTGCCTTCTGCGTGAACGTGTAACGCATGAAACAGTCGTCTTGCTTTCCACGACAATGCACCAGACGAAAATTTAACCAGCTGTACCTGGAAGCGGTACGGTACCCACATACATGGTGCACACAGATTTTTGAAAAGAATGTTGCAACCTGACGCTACTTCTTTCTCTATACATGTATATCAATTCAATGAAGGTCATTCGTTACAAAAAATGATGATAACTTTTTAAAGACACGAATCTGGGACTGAGAAAGATTTCCAATTTTGTTAGGAAATACCATGGAGAAGTGTCCATAGACATTGTACACAAGCGTGGAATTGGAAGTGGCTTCAGCCTCACCCCCAGGTTGCAACATTTTTTCCAGATTTTTCAATTGTCATCACGAGATAAATTACAATTTATTTGCATAATTAACTACACACAGTCAGTCTATGGGGAGTTCAGTTTCTCAGTCCAGATTCATGTTTTTCAACCTTTAACTGACCTTATCTGATGACATCGTCAGACCTCCTATTAGTCCTAAAACGACGCGATCATGCCATGTGGCGGCGTTATAAGCTACGTCGAATATGGAGGGTCGAGCTCGAGGATACACGTTATGAATTCAGGACGCAATTGACATTCTTTCGAAGGTTTCTAGTACTAAACTAGTTATCCTGTAAATGCTTATCAAAACTTTATGAGTCTGTGTGTAAAACCGCGGCCAACAATAGCTCCACGGGCAAAACAATTTTTATCTGATGACACTACGACGATCGACGTGCCGCATGCGCGGCCGATGGTGCATCGAGGGATGTATCAAATACTGAACAACAGGTGGCGCAAGCTACATACTGTGGGCAACCAAATCGGAAAATACGTTCGCCGGCGCCCGGGGAAGGTTGTGAAGATAAATCTGATTTTTCCCATTTTCGTTTTCCGTGCCTTTTTTTCTACAAAAGATATTTTAAAAAATCATCGAATTTATAATAAAATAATTATTAAACCGAATTTTTCCAAGCAAGTAAAATCCGTGGCAAGCGCATCTCTATAAAGAGCTCTGATAATAAATTCACGGTCTTGACGAAAGCATAAAAGTCACAAAATGTTTGGCAATGATATTCTGATATGGCCGGGTATGGGTAAAGAAAACATCTGCAAATATCTTTAAACGAACAATGACCAAACCTTTTGTGTGCCTCCAATGAGACCAACCTTCCTCTCTCCCTCATGGGACCCCAGTTACCTACTGTTGGCTGTATGTTGGCTTCTTTCCTAATTAAAATTTACCAGCACAATCGATTGCATGCAATCTCAGCACTGCAGTCATGAAACTGTCGTCGTGTGACCGGTATGACACACAATACAAAGCATTGACCTCTGACTCGGGCTTTTCCCGAAGAATTATGCAAATAGCTATTGTCATCCAAATTCCATACCTGGCGCGCGACATGCCATATGCAAATTGTGTATCTTGGCCAATCCCAGCCAACCCCAGAATATCCTGTTGACTTTCGACCAATCAGAACCGCTCTTACACTTTTTCAGCGAACATTGAGACTAGTGCGTGTTAGTCCGCGGATAAAGAAAAATAGAAGCCCATTTTCTGAATAAAATGGTTTAATATGGTTTGATAGTTTCCTATTCAGCAGCATGATTCATTATATATCGTAGTAATTAATAAAAACAAGTCATGACCCTAGACACAAGTAAAAAATAAATAGAAAACAAAAATCATTTTGTGACAGTGCGGAGGGATAAAAAGTGATAGGGTTTTTGAACCGCATTACGCCTTGAGCCTAGCCGTCTGACTTTCGCCCGCTCATCTGTTGCTTGCATTTCAAGATGGGTGCCAGACATTTGCACCTTGTAAGTATTTTTGTTTTAAATTTCCATTCTTTTTTCTGCGATAAAATATTTCCAAAATTGATGCCCATGAGAACAGTGACGATGTAAACTAATTCTAGGTAACCCAGAATACTTCTAAGCTGTCGCCATGTTCGTTTTGCTCCGTAATTCACGGCAACATTCGAGGTGAAATGAACTGAAGCGCAAACGATACGAAATGAAACACAGATAATTTCTTCACCGGACTGACGCTTGTAAATTCAACCGCCACCATAATTCCCGCGCACTAGGCGAACCTTACAATTACAGGAGGCCGAATTTCATAAGTTTATCGCGAGGAGCGCTAGGCATGTATTCGTAAACAACCATATTAAAACGTGGACATTATGAGGGGAAAGGTAAGCCTAATTCTTAAACTCACTATTTATACTTCATCAGTAACGGAAAGGGGATTTTACATGTAGGCCTACTGGAAAAGAGAAACCTAACATTTTACCAGCCATGGGAAGTTGAAAAGGGGGAGGTTGCAAAGTGAGTTTGAAACAATACCATTCGCCAAAGAATATCCAAAGAGTAATTGATTAAGATGCATATAATTAGGCACTTCACAAAATAATAAGGATATTTTCCAAGAAATTATGGAAATTAGTCTCAGGCTATGATGGACTATATGGAGAAAGATGTAATACGATACCCATGCCAATTAAAGCAGTTATATCTTGGAAGAGAATTATAATAAATTATTTCTTAAGACTATGACGACGACTGAAATAGGTATATGAGGAGCCATGATTAGATCAGGGATATCTAAAATCTAAGGTCAAGGGTCAGAGATCTGAGTATCCTGAATGCGATCTAAGATAAGAATCCCACAAGATCAATGATCATGAACTTGTAGACTACGAACCTACAAGCCCCCAAAAAAGTGACGTATGTAGTCATGACGTTAAAGAACACAATCACAATGTAATTACATCAGGTATGCATGTGTTTATTGCTTGTTAATGTAGGCATGTACATGAACATGTTTTTTCATGTGAAATAAATAGCCATATCTTATTGAATGACGTACATGACGTAGCAGTGACGTCGACTGATGTCATGATGAAGATCAAGGTCAAGATCACGATCCTCTGATCAGCGCACACAACAAGACCGTTACATGCTGCACACTGATGTATTTCGCGACTGAGGTCAACATCATGACAGACTTAGGGTGAAATTGATGAAATTATGACACCAATTAACGAAAACAAAACAACTTATAGGCCAACTACCTGGAAGAATTTTGTCATCATGTAGGCCTAAAAGCAATATCAACAATTATTGCTGCCTAATTATTCCACATTTACTTTACAAATGAGTTATCAAATTGTATGACCTGTTTTCAGAATATTGTTGTATGCCACCGAATCAATGTTTTCTGTTCTTTTTGTTGCAGTGTTGATTCAGGCAGTGCAAGCTCCATGGTGCTAGTGATGACTTCAGATGATACATTTGAAGAGCGCCATCTTGTGGTCAAACATTGCCGAAGACGCAGTGGCTTAGAATTTAAGAAATGGGAAAAATGACAGTTCAAACTGACGGTTTGGTGATAAATGGTCGCGTTGCTGTTGGGATAAGGGTTTTGGTTTTTGGTATCCAAAAACGGAAATGGAATATGGACTTTTTTGTAATGGCTTTTGTTGTCGCTTTAACACAGGGAGATAAGTTTGTTTCAGTTGAAATATTCAAGAAATGGCAGATTAAGGGCAAGTCGTGAAATTTCGCCTATTTGGTCATTACTAGTAAAACAAGGCTAGGAAGTAAGACAAACAATTGTTGTTGCCAAAAATTACCAATGAAACTGAATATTTTCCCGGCCACTCTATTGCTTTAAGTTTAAGTCAATGGTGCACCCAAGATTTGGCTGGGGGGGGGGGGGGAGGGCTCACAGTTGTTTTTGCAATTTTGTTATAGAAGTTTGGATATTTTACAAATTTTTGCCCTAAATTTATGGGTGCAGAAAAATATTTTCATTGGTAGGAAAACTTTGACTTTTATGGCTGTCAATGTCTTTAACATTTAAAATGTAGGCCTATAGTCTTATTTCAAAGCCTAAAATTGGCATTGTCGAGACAATAATCACGTAGCAGTGACGTTGACTGATGTCATGAAAAAGATCAAGGTCAAGATCACGATCCTCTGTCAGCGTAAGACACAGTGAGACCGTTCCAGGCTGCACATGATGTATTTCGCGACTGAGGTCAACATCATGACAGACTTAGGGTGAAATTGATTAAATTATTACCAACGAAAAAAAAAACGTAATTCAGATAGGCCTACAGATTTGAAGAATTTTGTCGTCATATTTATTAATATCAACAATTATTACTGACTAATTATTCCACGTTTAATTTGCAAATGAGTTGTCTTCTTTAAAATTGTATGATATGTTTTCACAATGTATGGCAGAGATTGAAAGTTTTCTTTTCTTTTCTGTTGATTCAGGCAGTCGACTTCAGATGATTTGAAGAGCGCCATCTTGTGGTCGCATACTGCTGAAAATACAAACATGGCATAGAATGTAAAGAAAGTTATGGCAACAACCGATTGAAAATGACACTGACGGTTTGGAAATGGGTTGTTTTTTTGCTGTCGATGTCCAAGACAGAAATTGAATATGGGCTTCTTTGTTTTCTTCTTTTTGGGATTTTATTGTCGCTTTTCGGGAAGTGAGTTTGTTTTGCTGTGAATATTTTTTACTGACAATGTAATTTGCTGGCCATTAAAAAGAAATAAAGAAAGATGAAAGTCAAGACAAATGCATAGTTTTCTTTGAGAAACCCCAGTGATGGCGGCTTGTATGTTAAATTAATGTTTCGGCACTCGAGAAAAACACACATTAATTAACACAAACGAAAACGACATTAAGTAAAACATTCTTAATGGTTTGATCATTCTGCAAAGGAAACACTGAAATGTGTTTTCACATATCTTTCTTGTTTTGCTACTCTTGTTGATAGATCAAAGAAATATTTAAAGAGGTTGTGGAATGTTCAAAGACATTTCCGTCATTTTGGGGTAGTATGTAGCCTAAGGTGTGATGAAATAAAAACGACTGCTGTTTCTGTCATGAAATGAGTACATATGGTACTTTTGACCAGCAACAGACGCAATGTCACTTTTATGATGTGTTATTTTTTTTTAGTTATCGTGACCACATGATCGTCGGATTTGACCTGCGCAATGTTTTTCTCGTTATGTTCTTATTATTTTTCAGATTTTGACAACCATATTATGGGCCTAATAATTCGAGCAATTTAACAGTACATCTCAAATGCTTATAAACATCTTATACTATTCGTCGCTCAACCTCTCTTCTCAATTCGCCGGTTTTAATCACTGTTTAATATTTTAAATTTCGGTGCATGGTGATGTTTACTCGTTCTCTTGGTCAATGAAGGGTTTTGACCCCCAACAAAAATATATATAGGATTGTTCTCACTTAAATTTTGTTGAAGTCAAAACTTGGGCGGGATTCGAACCCGTGTCCGGGCGCTCCAAAGACGTAGTCTTTGGAGCGCCTGGACACGGGTTCGAATCCCGCAGGTGGCTCAGACCGCTAGGCCATCTGATTAAGAGGTTTACCTTCTGTAATAAGTAGATTATCTGGATTTGCAAGCCAAGGTGGGGGAGGGGCAGCGCGGGAGTGTGGGAGGGTGCGTAGACGATTGACAATGAGTGTTGGAGTAATGGTGTTAGGCTTCCGGACGCCTTGTACAAGTTGTAGTACAGGAAAATGGACGTGCCACAAAATATTCAAAATAGCATTTATTTGAAATTGAACAATTACATGACGCAAAAGAGAAATATTAATTAATACTCCTTTTCACCTTCAAAGGAAATTCTGTTTTGTTTGGAGAAAAGTCACTTTTTTGCCCAATTTAACATACTTTAACATCTTTCGCATAAAACGATTGTTGACAAAAGTGTGGGGACGCCGCGCGCTCGCGCGCGCTCTGTCTGTTCCTTGCTCTGTGCTCTTTTAGTGCATGAAAATATAGTATGAGATTTCCCCTGAATATTGAAAAGTAATAGCCTTCCTTATGACATCACATATTAACTCAAATTTCAGTTTATCGCAAGATAACTTTATTGAGTTATTGTACCCACAACGATTTTTGTTTTCGCTCCAATAAAGTTGACTTCGGATTTGTTCTTTTGGTCTAGACTGTGATTGCAGATGGGTGCGTTTTTCCCGGTGTTGACAAATTTGTATAATATTTACGGAGAGAACAACAATTTACTGCATAATTATTTTGTGTATTTTGTTCCATTTGTTAGGACTCTCCTGGCTGTAATTGAATTCAATGCATCCGTTAATTTATGAGTAAGTGTGTCTGTCCATAATGCCTGTGTCGTTTCTGTAAAATGGTAAAATCCTTAACGGTGGTTGTAAAGCGCGCCCTCTTTTGAAATAAAATATTAGTGGTCAAAATTTAAAATGTGCGGAAATGTCCTTTCGCACCACTCTACTGCTTGAGAATTGTTTTAAAATAAAGTGTTTGATGTTTCCTATTAATTGCAATTTAATGGACTTCCTCTTGACATCACGACCAATTATTGATGCAATGAGTTCATCACACTTGGCACTTTTGGAATTATCCTGCCTCAACCAGTGTGTTGTGTTTGAATTCGGATTGATTTTTCGCGCTGACACCACTCTACTGCTTTATGTGTATTATAATAGTGTTTGTTGTTACCTGTTGAAATGTAATGCCCTTGTGACACAAGCCTATTAAAGTATGAGGGTTCGCTCATACCCCCGCCTGCAAACAGTTTGCAGGGCGGGGGGGGGGGGGGGGGGGGGGGGGGTAGGCGAGCGAAATTTGAGGGTAGCTGTCTATAATACATTTAATATGATAAAATAAATAGTGTGTTCATGAGAAAGCGTCGAACAATACAAATAAAATAATATAATATGACCGAATTTTTCTTTGAAAAATGCAATCCGAATTAATTTTGATGTAAGCAACACAATCCTTAAGAAATATGTACCCGTTTCCTTTATTGAAAGTCGTTTGTTTCGATAAGTTTACCAGGGCATTACCCCATACATTTCACCTTCACAATTTTTGTCAACTAAAGGTTTCTGCTGAAAAAGGGTGCGCCTGACAAAATAGTTGTCTCGCACGGAGACAAATTTATGTGCCAAACGGTTTACTTTAATCTCCCCCCCGCCGTTAATTGAGAAGGGCGCCCTCAGAATGTAAGATTTCTACGTCCAACTAGAACCAGAGAGGGCGCCTGTCAACCTGGTCGATAGTAAACAAAAGTCATGAAAGTTTCAGCAGATGGAACTCCTGAAGTTCAGCAAGAAAGGGAACGTTTTGGGAAAGAACGTTGCAACCTGACGCCACATTGTCTTCATATATCATCTCAATAAAGGTCAGTCATTGTAAAAATATTTTTAAAAAGACATGAATCTGGGACTGAGAATCATTTCCAATTTGGTTAAAAAATACTTTGAGAATCTTCTTGAATTTCCATATACTTTGTACACAAACGCTGAATACTGCATTCTTTCTTTTGTTTAGTATTTTGTGGGAAGAGGGCATATCTTTGATGTATGAGGGAAATTATGGGGTAAAAGGGGACGACAACAACCAGAAAACGGCACAATTGCAGAATACCCCGCCACTCAATCTATCCACCTCGTAGCCGGCTACGGAGTCACGGACACGTTAACGGTTGATTGCCCTCAATAAACCTTCTCAGCGCTACTTGTATGTACTATGCCCAGTATGCGTCATGCTTCACTGCACTCCCACTCCGTATCCGCGTAGCAGCCAACAGGGTAGTTGGTTTGGACTTAGAGAATTTTTTCAGCAACTCCCATTCCTTTTGTGTTGCTTCGTTCTCAAATAATAGACCCCCACTCCATATCTGCGTAGCTGGCAATGAATTGTTTCTTTTCCGTGATTCCAACCGCGTAGCCAGAGATTTTAGGGGTGTATTTCTGAGTGGCGGGGTATTCTGCAATTACTCCCAGAAAACAGGTTCAAAAACCAAGATGGCAACTGAAATTGAAAGCTCGATGCAATGAAGGCTCAATGCTGATCATGCTGATTGGCGAATGGCGGATAACATTTTTTTGTTAATGTTGTTATTTATAAATATCAGCCAATCAGCATCGAGCTTTCATTCTGTCTGGCTTGCTCGTGTGTTGCACGTCGTCTCTGATTGCAAAACAAAGATAGGAAAGTCACATTTTCTTTGGAAGTGTGTTTCAAAATTACAACAAACAAACAAACATGACTTAATCTGAAGGAAAAGACTAGCCTGCTAAAGTCACTTTGGTACTGAACAGTGAATGCACAAGTCAGTTTTGAACGGAGTTCGTAAAAAATAGAGGTGTCCTGAAGATAACGATTACCCAAGTCTCAGTACACAATGTAAGCCCCATCGGAGTTACAACTGCGCGTGTGCACATCACATGACAACAATGGTCTGTGGATAAACAAAGCAGAAAGACTTCCATACCCCACCTGGACATCACTTGACACCCTGTGCACAAACCCTATGAGACTGGTCTGAAAAATTCCAAGTGTTTCTTAGTAAATGCTTCAATATTTCCCTGCTAAATTGGACTTTTTAGGGCATTTTATCGGAAATATTAGTGATGTCCATGTATGGAATTCTTTCCTATTGTAGTAAAAAAGAAGATGGAAAATTTTGTTTGCACAAAAGTTGCAGCATACACATGATGAATACAAACCATCTTAAACCATGGTGCTGTTAAACAATCAACATTTTGTATCTACTTCAAAACAAGAACTTTTCTTTGATTTCATTGGTACCCCGCTATGATTTTGCATGCGTATGGTGAACTGTCTATCTACAGACCCTAATCGTTGTCATGTGATATGCTCACATGCAGTTGTACGAACATGACGAAGGATGATTTACTATTAGGTCAGGGAGCCAGACGATGCTGTAACGATAGCAATTGCCACAACAGTAGCCCCTGCATTATTTTCAACATTTGGACATGATCTGGCGATAGTACTTGCATGGCAAAACAACCAACCATTTGCCAACAAAAACATCAGATTTCACCCTCAAAACGGCCACACGCCACCTGAGCTACAATTACAGATTTATGATTTGAAGATCGAGATACTAAGCTTTACTTACAATCTGGATGAAAAGTGAAATTTACCGTTCATCGGCGAGGGCTCCGTTGCGAATATCGCGTGGACGCCATTTTCAAAATTTTGCTCCTTTTTTTTCCAATTTCAGTAAACTATGGCGACAGGCGTCCAACATGACCTGATGAAGCAGGCACAGTGCTTTTGGTCAATGCTGGATGAGCTTGCAGAGACCGATGAAGATGTATACAGGAAGTTCATGGCCACAAACCTCCAAAGAGGACAGCAAGAATTGACACTGGCCAAGACCCGTATCATGGTAGGTTCAATTAGCCCCAAATATGTGCGTGTTTATGGTGTAAATTGAGAACACACGTGCAACATCATCGATGAATTGAGGACAGGAACCAAAATCGAGGACGACCTCGATTAGAAACGTGTACAAAAGCAATGAGAACTGTTCCACAAAAGTTAGGTGAATAAAAAAAGGAAAATCCTCGATTTACACCATAAACACCAAAAGGTTCAGTGTTCTTTGAGCAAAAGGAAAACAAATCACATAGGGATGTGTGTTTAATAATTGTTTTCATTTTGCTGAAACCAGAACGCACACCTTTTTTGTGATCCGTTGACAGAACTTTAAAACGGTGGTTGTGTTTAAAATTCTGTTGCTTAAAAAGAACATGAGTGAGTTGAATGATTCTTCTACTAAAAGAAAGCTTTTGAATTGGGCTTTCATATCCTAGATTTTGAAAGTCCTACATGCAGAACGTCACTGAAACAATAGTCCCGACATTTGGGTTTCTTTTGATTTTACTCACCTTCTATATAAAAAATCATTTTGACAATGATAACATTATGATACAAGTATAGCCCAGAAAACAAAAAAAAGGGGGGGGGGGGGAAATGAGGTGTCTATAATTTTGCCTAAAAATAAAGCAAAGGGTTGCCTAACCTGGGGGACTTCCACAAGTTCAAAGAAACATCCAAATTTGCCTACATGTACGTAAGAAAACGTTTCACGTTTGCATAATTATTATCAACAACCATAATCTCTTATATTTTTGGGGGATTACTTTGAAATTGTTCTAGTCTCCCACGTTAAGACCAGGCTTCTCCTAATTTTTAGCCCAGTTTACGGACACATCTTTTTCCCCCTCTTTTTTGTGTTTTCCGGGCTAAATATTATGATGTTATCATTGTTAATATGTGGACCTTTGTCAGTGTACCAGAGTGACGAGGACTCTCAGGATGTCATGATCAAGTCTGAAAGTCATGATGATGCGTCAAGTTCAGTGAGAACTATAACTTTAGAATTCAAGTTCATGGATGCTTATTGTGAAACATTGAATGATAATGATTCTACATGATCCTACATGTTGGTTTCTTCTACACATGACATGGATAAGTTTCCTTTTGAAGGCCAGGCAAAGTACCGCTAGAGATCACCAATTGCTAGAGATCGCCTTAACAATAATACAAAGAGCCATTTGCTCTCGGATTTAAATCCCAGGTATTTTGACCAGAACTGGTGACCTGCTAATCCACTGGGTGAAAACAATGCCACAAAGTAGCTTTCACAAAAAAGAAAACAGGGCGTACAGTACATATGGGTTCTTGGGGGAAGACCTTTGTTTAGTTTTGTTCTCCTTTGTTCCTATCTCAAAGTCCATAGCGTTTCCCTAATGGGGCAGATAGATTGCAGACTTCCTCGTGAGGTCTATTGTTCTATTGTTTTAACTGCCCCATAAGGAACCATGTGCATGGACTTTAACACACACACGACACACACATAAATGCCGGCAATCGTGGACGCCCCATTGTCCCTAATACTCTTTCCTTTGTTTGTACTCTAACTTTTTAGCGACAGCTCTCATTGGTTTTGTACACGATTTGAGATCGTGGACGTTCGGTCAATCGTGGACGTATTGTTTCCGCCCCAATTCTTTTGTCCTACGTCCACGCTTGCCGGTGTTTATACTCACACACACACACTTGAAGTGAAAATGGCGGTGATTTTTGTTTTCACCCACCGTTAGGTAGTCGTTTAAGGTCAGTGACCGGCAGTGATATCACCCCAGATCTGAGAATATCATGAAAAGATGAAAATCATATAATTGTCACCTCTCTAATCACCTTCCGTCCATTGTAATTGGTACTCAATGTACATGTAGATTCCTAAAATATGAGCAAACTTGGAAGGAAGTGTTCTTTGACTAGTGTTACATAATCGCTCATTTCTTTGCAACTACTGAACCAAATCAAATGCACTTTTCACCAAAATGTAGCAAAATAATTGCACTCTCTGTTCCCATTTGATTTTTTCAATTCTGATACTTTTTTTTGAAGTTGCGATCAAAGTTAGTGTGTCATTTGTTTTGGGACACCCTGTACAACACAGTTTCCAAAAATCTATAGTTTGCTAATAAATCCCCACAAAATGTGAACAAAATTACATATTGGGTGTGTGCTGTATGCTGTAAGCCAATCACTCATTAAAGACAAACAGATTGAGTTTGCCTAATAAAGACTTTGTCACTGAGGTGAGTACATGTACTCCAACAGAAATGAAAAGCACCAGCAATAGTCCCATATCACCATTATTCCTTTCACCTGCTGTGCTAATCCGTAAGCAGCAGGGCAGCACCAAATATGGGATTGTTTGTGGCAGCTTTTTCATTCGGTATTGTTGACAGAATTTGCATCAAGGTCTGTGAGAGTCAGTGGGATACAAACCCAATAAATGGGGTAGTGACGTTGCAACGAGGAATGCTGAACTTGAATAGATTCTAGCATTCTGGCCCGCTGTAGTGTAGGTAAACCTTTGTCAAGTACGATGTGACCATTATTCAATCAACAATACATGTAGGTTTTGCCCTTTAATGTATAGCGTGGTGCATATTGCATGTGTGTTATAACACAGTATTGAACAAGTCCCTTTAATTGCCTGGCGCTTTAGTCATGCAAACAATTTTATGTATTCGCAACACAAAAAGTAGTGCCCGCCTTTGCCATGTTCGGGAAACATGTGTGCTAATTGGATGAGATGTTTTTGTTGATATAATTTATTATTGATCCCTTTAGAACATTGTAAGGGGTAAATTGTAGCCTACTTTTCATTTTAACTATAACTATTTCATTGAGGAGTGATAATTTTACTCAGTGGGAGTGTTACATTCGCTCTCTCACTGTTTCCGTAGTTGACGTGTATCGGGGTTAACAATAGCTGAGGGTTACTGGCACTTTATTCCAGAGATTCACCTTTTCCGAAGAATTATCTGCATCTAATCTGGATGTTAAAAGTAAGTGTATTGTGTATACTTTTGGATAAAGGGCTTTAGGCCAAATGATTCAAGCATTTGGGGCATGCAAATGTGTGTGTTTTTCTGGCTGTACATTAATTATGTGAACACGAATTGTGCATGTCGTGCATACTCTATGTAGGGTGGGGCAATTCCGTGGAAATGTCATCCTGAGGGTCATAAATTGTTTTTCATAATGGTCATATTGGCTACCATGTTGAAGCTGATAAGGCCAAACAAAAAAATGGTGTGTTTATGGTAACCCGACTGACCTGGAATTTTGAAGGTTGATATTGATTATTTCAAAAATGTCAAGTACTTTTAATTATTTGCCACAACCATAGACCATTTTCCATACTTGAAACTGACCATGATTTGACACAAACATACCTGTGTTAAACGTGCGCAAATTGCGACGATCTCAAAACTTGAATTCTCAAACTACATGAAGTACGATTATTTTTGCACAAACGCATCGGGGTGAACTGGTGCGCCTGGCCGACGGACGGCATGGTTCTCCCCACGTACAAACTTGCGTACTGCGAATCGGCCCGACGATATGCACTATATAATTATTATTGACGCCATTAAAGTGCACAATATAATCGTTACATATGCCATTATTTCATCTTGACATGCAATATCTTGACAAAAATCCTGTTTTTCTGATGCATGTGTGATCAAAATGCACGTACGATGACGGGTTCTGTCGACCGCCAGCTGACAGGCATGCAGCACATACAGCATGGTGCACTGGTTCCCTTCGCGTCTAACGGAATCAATACTATAATGAAGGCCCGGAACCAGTGACTACTGCCTATACAAACGTCGTACAATGATGATGTTGTGACGTCGGCCGAAGTTGGATCGTAAAAATACCAAACAAACATCGATGGAGAAAGAGAATTTCTGCGAATTAATTCACAGAACGTGATCTTTATTTTCTGTGTATGTGTTTTCCATTAAAATGACAAGATTGCAAAGCTCGAACTCTTGGCGTAACATCATAGCGTGTTTCTGCAGTAGTGCAAGATTTTCGGCCACATGGGATGGGCCGTACACAGTGCAGTAATGCACACTGATACTGATACTGGGCCGTATACTGGAATGAAATGTATCGATGAGTATCTTGAATGCTTGAAAAATGTTTTTATACAAACACGCATGAGCCTGCAGAACTGAAATAAAAAAAAAATTACAAAATAAAATTATTTCCCCTACCTACCTTTACCATAAACACAGACCGTTACCGTAAACACACCATTTTTTTTGTTTGGCCTAAGGTACAGAATACAAAAAAAAAATACTCAATTTTACATCAAATACAAAATTGACATGAAAATGGCTTTAAAAAGCACTTATTGGTTAAAAAGTAAAATTTTAATAAATTGCAATTTTAGATATTTTTTGCCAATTAATTAAGTATATTTTGACAAATTTTCTTGAATTTTGTAATTTTTAAGCAAAAAGCCGCATTTTATTTCCTAATATTACAAAATTGAATTTGTATTGGATTTTACTCAAAACCCTTCCGCTTTTAAATTTTACCAAAACTATGTGTCAGTCTGTTACCGAAATATCTAAAAAAAAGTTTTTTTAGTCTTTTATATTTGTTAGATCTTTTTTGGATTCTCTGTTGTCATCCAGCTATGAACAAAATTGACAAAGAAAATTCATGTACCATTTTGTTATTTTTGAAATAAACCATGGTAACAGACTGACAGTAACAGACTGACACGTGTACAAGTCTATTGCTCTAGTTCGCTCGTACCCCCTGCCCTGCAAACAGGACGCTGGGATACTCTGATGAGCTTCACAGAATCTTGTGAAGGAAGTGGCCTGTGACCTATGTATTTAAGCATCTGGCTGCAGCTGTTCAAGACCGCGATTAGACAATGTGCGCAAATGCTATCCGAAAACGTCCCATAGAATTGCGCACATTCCATACCGGAGGTGATTTCTGTTTCATTGCAGCCCATGTGACAAAATATTGAGTGCCGCATAATGCAATCCGACCGCTCGTGATTTGAAACGGAGCCTGAGCGAGTGACGGGAATTGTAAATTTACAACACAGATAAGTTTTACAGAATTTCCTACATTATTAACGCTTTTCAACGAGAAAAAACATCTCTAAATTACTGGGGCTAAATTAGAATAAAAGAGTAATGAATCAGTCTTAACGGCCGTTTCAAACTTTATTATCTATCCCTAGGTTTGCTATAGAAAGGGAACTAGTTACAATTTTTGTGGGACCCGGGACCCACAGGGGGTCTGACAATTGAGTCCAAGTTGAGTCCAAGCAGATGGAGTCCAATCGAGTCTAGTCTCTTTTCCAGAAGTCAAGCTATTAAAGTCCAAGTTTCATGATTGAGTCCAAGCTAAATCCAAGCCTACATGTAGGCATGAAAACACATTCAGACCACATCACATACCATGAGCAGTGTTTAAGGGACAACATACAGAGAACAGTTCGTGTAATTATAACGTCCTGCTGCATAATTGCTTCATAATCTGCAGTGAATATCGTGTGATGATGGTTCTATAAGTTTATTTGAGATGCCTACTGAGCTTGTCTACAATTATGTGAAAATGTGAAGTTAAATGCGGTCATTTAACAATTAGCAAATACTGTGATGTGGGAATTTTTTATTGAAATGGATTTTCTACTTGTACCGTAAGTTATAATGTAACGAAAAAAGTATACATGTTCTATTTTAAAGCCAGAGTCCATCATTTGCAGCTATCCAAAAAGTAACTGGTGAAAAACATAGGCCCTACTGATTGAAAGATAGTAAGGGTACTAAACTCCCTGTGAAATTATTCTTTCTGGCAAGCTGTCATTTTAAAGAAATCAACAAAAGAAGGCCTTTCCAACATCTTAAGAAGCACCGTTGGAAATTTCTGTAAACTAGGAGTTCGTTTATTCAGCGAAGCGCGTGCAAGCGTTGACACGATGCACATGCGTGCGCAGTTGCTATAATTCGTCGGATCAGTGCGCGAAGCTGCAATTGGCTCAGTGAGAACTGTTTCGGACGCTGAATTCAGGCCTGATTCAAAGCATGATTTACATGTAGCAACTTTTGATTTGAAATCGAGATCATAGAATGTTGTTTTTCTTGAAATATACAGCAGAAGCTGAGCTGAAACTTCATCAGGTCAGTTGTTCAGCACCCTTCTTTAGATTTTGAGCACTTTTGTTGCTTCAAATGAACAGAATGCGCAAATTATAAATGATGGACTATATCTTTAACCGTTTGCAAATTAATTCGTGAGATGTACATGTACATGTGCAATGTAGGCTGCTAATGCTGTGAGCCAATCACTCATTACCAAAGAAAAACATGTTAGAGTTTGCCCACGGACCATTGTGGTCCATGGTTTGCCTAATACAGTACTTTTCGCTTAATAGGTGAGTGCTCCAAACGAAATGAAAAGCAGCTGCAATAGTTCCATATTGCCATCACACACATACATGTATACACTCAACCAGAAAAGAAATCTGCCCAATCATTTTTGTCTCACTCTAAAACTACTGCGCATCTTTTGCTCAAATAATGACAAGTACAGAAATTCCTTAGCATTCCAGCCATACTCTTTATTTGGCACAAAATAGCGCTAATGTACGTACACAAAGTGTACGAGCAAGTTGAGTGTGAACATTTCATCTCCAACGCAATCTTCCAACAAAAATTTCATAAAAATAATTTCAAGTTTTGTTGGTTATGTTTTTACCCTTTCCTTTACTGAACCTGGAAGAACATGCAAAGTATGCAGTAAAGAAAATGGTGACAAAAATTTTAAGAAATCAATTTTAAGAATTTTTTGTTGGAAGAGATGAAAGAGCGTTAGAAACAAAATGTTCACACTCAACTTGCAGGTGTACAAAAGTGCAAATTTGTGTTGGTATCATTTGTCATCAGTTGTATAATTTCGTACACATTATCACTGTTTTAGGGCCGAATTAAGAGTATGGCTGGATTGCTAAGGACCTTCTGTACTGATTAGTTGTTATTTGAGTGAGAGGTGCCTAGTAGTTCTTGAGTTAAAGACAAACATGTATAGGGGGACTTTCTTTTTTGGTTGAGTGTGTACAAGTTTTACCTGCAGGGTGTGGCACATGTACCGGTACGTGTATATTATCCATAAAGCATACATAGCGGGGCAGCGCGCCAAATATGGGATTGTTTGTGGCAGCGTTTTCATTGGTGGATGACCTTAGAATACAAACCCAATAAATCGGGTAGTGACGTTGGATCGAGGAATGCTGAACTTGAATAGATTCTAAGCACTCTGGCTCGCTGTAGGTAAACTATTGGTGAATGTACCATTGTACAATCAGCAATATAGTCTGGGTACAATTTATTTCTCATAAACTGATTTTACACGCTCTATGGCTATTAAATACAAGTGTGTGATTTTTTGGCTGTTGTTGAGTGACATATACCGGTAAAGGCTACCTGAATGGAGGCCAAGCAGATTGAGTCCAATTTGATTCTGGTCTTTTTCCAGAAATCCAGCTACATTGTATTCAAGTCAAACATGTCAAAGTTAAATGATTGATTCTAAGCTATTTGAATCCAAGTCTACATGAATGAAATCTTATTCAGACCACATCACATACTATGAGCAGTGTTTAAGTGACAACATACAGAGAACAGTTCATGAAATTATGACATCCTGCTGCATAGTTTCTTGATAATCTGCAGTGAATATCGTGTGATGATGGTTCTATATCAATTTACTTTAAGTTTATTTGAGATGCCTACTGAGCTTGTCTACAATTATGTTAAAAAGTGAAGTTAAAGGGAATATACATCATTTGCTTTTGCTGTAATTTTCAGAAATGGATGGAATTGGGGGGTTGGAAATATATATATAGCAAATATAGTTACACTTACTTTTTTGAGGTTTTTGGTTCGAAAATGCTATAAAAACCAGGAAAAACAATCATTTTCCTGTAGTCTGGTTCCCTGACTCCATGTAAGAAGAAACCGAGCAGTTTACATACATTGCGGAATTGTAAGGTCAGGGAACAAGTCTAGTTGGCTCGTACCCGTTCATAGGTTTGTAATCGATTGCAAACAAGTGCGATGGTCAATTGGGGCCAGTATTTGGGGAAAAAGCCAGTTTTTTCCAACGCTGATCGGCCGATCAGCGTTGGAAATTGATACAAAAATACAAAAATACCACTTTTCTTGAAAATGACAGTATACTAGGTGCCATGATTTTACAGGATGCTTTACACTGTCATTCACTAACAGTCCAGTAAGGTATTTCAAAATGATTTGGTAGTTTTATTTTTTGATGTTTGCAAATGTTGTATTTTCCCTTTAAATTAGAACAATTGGTGAGTATACTGTGATGTGGGAATATTTTATCCTAATTAATGGATTTTCTACTTGTAAGTTGTAATGAAAAAAGTACATGTATTTACTGCTAATGCTGTGAGCCAATTTACCAAAGAAAAACATGTTGAGTTTGCCCACGGACCATTGGGGTCTGTGGTTTGCCTAATACAGTATTTTTCACTGAGGTGAGTTTTCCAAACGAAGTGAAAGGCACCTGCAATACATGTACATGTAGTTCCATATCGCCATTGTATCTTTACCTGCAGGGTGTGGTATTTATTATCCGTAAGGCATAAGCAGCGGGGCAGCACCAAATATGGGATTGTTTGTGGCAGCTTTTTCATTGGGTATTGTTGGCAGAATTTGCATCAAGGTCTGTGAGAGTCAATGGTGGATGACCTGAGAATACAAACCCAATAAATGGGGTAGTGACGTTGGAAGGAGGATGACTGAACTTGAATAGATTCTAGCTCTCTGGCTCGCTGTAGGTAAACTATTGGTGAATATACCATTGTACTATCAACAATATAGTCTGGGTATTCAATTTATTTCTCATAAACTGATTGTACATGTACATGCTCTATCGCTAATATACAGGTAGAGAGGGTGTTTTTGCTGAATTGAGTTGAGTAACATATGTACAGGCCAAGGTACTTTTTTTGGAGGAGTGGTAATTTCTCTTTGACACAATACATGTAAACAAGTTTTGTCTTCACAGATACTGGTGGGCTAACATGCTTGTCAGGACCCTTAAGAACAGTTCAAATTACTGAAAAAGGCTACCCTGCTGAAATGAAAGCAGTATACTTCAAAAGATGTTACTCTATTCTGTAATTAGGACTTGTTTGATAAAAAAAAAAGGTTTTACGCAAAACGGGATGTTTGACAACTTTCAAATTGTAGTTTGTGTTGCATGTTGCCCCGTTGCTCAATAGGCAGTGAAGCAGTTTCAATATTCGTGGTATATACCAACCCACAGGGGGTCTGACAATTGCCCAGTTCTACTTTAATATCTCTCCGAGCATGACGTCAGTTTCACTATAGATAGGGGCTGGGCGGAAGAGGTTCTATCATTTGGTAGTACAAACAGTGGATCAATTCTTGTCGATTCTGAACTGTACATTTTCAGTATTGCAATAGATTTCAGGCATGCAACTTTTTTTCTTAGCAGCTGATTTCCTCTCTTTTTTTATTCTCATGTCATTATGCCTCTCAAAATTCAAAAACAAATTTTGGAATTTCCTTTTTTGTGTGGTGAATTTACAGTTGCATGCCTGAGATTTAGTTTGTGGAAGAGATAAAAGCATGATTTATTAGGCAAGCCACAGTTATACATGTGCATGTGTGAACTGTATTGACAACTCATTGAAAATCCCTTTTATCATCTCGGTGAATAGCATAACTTCCACCCATTCCTGTGACGTTTGAAACCGGCTGGGAAGGCAAGTTTTAAACGGAGTGCACATTTTCTTTGTTTTGATCATAATTGAACCACAGCTGGCCCTGCGTTGATGATATGAATGTAAGCAATGCCATTTGTGACTGTTGGCAAGGGATGGATGGCCTTTTTCCCTTGCCCCCACTTACACATTTTTTTGTGAACACAATGGAGACATTGTGCTGTGGAATTCTCTCAATCCATCTCTAAAAAAGGTGTCACATGTATCATTGTTCAAACGCAAATATAAAACCCAATTAATTAACAAATATGTGGTAGAATAATCTCATTTTGTAAGACCAAATCAATTTAGTTTTATTTCGTATTACATGTACTAGCTCTGTACCAATATTTTTTGTTATTTAACTCCTGTCGTTGTACTTGTACTTGTAATTAATTGTAACTGTCATCGTAATTGTGATTGTAATTGTTCTTTATTACAGTGGGGGTCTCCACTCGACAAGCTGATGCTTTTTGGAGACCTCCATCCATCCATACACGATAACTCAAATGTTAAGGAATATTATATGTTCATGTGTGTGTTGGGAAAAATTAAAGATTTGATTAATATGATTGATTGAGTCTGCCATGCAATTTTATATGGAGATGACATGCTAACATATAGTGGAGCCAAGGCTTAGCAAGTTAATTGGCATGAACAGACGTGGGATACTTTAAGAAAGGTTTCTCTTTGCGGCAATAAATCTTATCAACAGGGATGTTCTGGGCCCTGTTGGAATGAAACAAAAAAATGGGGTACTCTGTGTACTATAATAATATGCATATACCGGTACATGTGTACATGTCATAATAATTGATCAAGCCAGCAATTACTATTGTAGGTCCTAATTATTTACTAATATGAAAGTGAGTTCAGACTCTGCCAAGGATGCTAAGAAGTAGTTTCCTGCATCAAGTCTGTTCACCATTTTCTTGTGACCCTACTTGTATTTCCTTTTGTAGACACCAGTGGGGTATATGGGGGGAGGGGGGAGCTATATCCTACAACACTTGAGGGTAGGGAGGCAGGTGTGCATGTGGTTGTCCAAAGTTTGAGGTGTTGCCATGGTTAATTCCCTTCCAGACAGTTTCTTGTGTTAAATGTACCATCAGCAAATAATGAGTATGGACATTCAGACTCTGATACGGAGCATGGGGGTTAACTAGGAGAGGGAAAACATGGGCAGGGATGCCCCTCCCTCAACACTGCTGTTTTAGAGGTTTTTAGCACAATGCAGGTTGTAAAAATAGGGTTTAAGTTCCTTCCCACACAAAGTTAACTGTTATGTCTTTATATCCAAACAGCAATGGACGTGTGAACTCCTTCACTGCCACAGTCGGCTACAGAGTAACGCCTTTCATGGGTTAAAGGTGAGTGAATTAATAGACCTACATGTATTAGACATCATGACGTCATGCTTTGTTTACATGTGTGCTTTCCTATGGGAGCTTGGTGGCTCTCTTGCCCACCTGGCTCCCATAGGAAAGCACACATGTAAACAAAGCATGACGTCAATAGGTCTATTAATGACTGCTTTTTTTTTTTTCTGCTGATCAGGAATGTACAGCTTTTTAAAATCTTTGTGACTGAATGATGTGATTTTTTAAATAATCTGGGTTTCCAATTTCAAGTTTTAAGCTTTAAGATGCTCCAATAAAAAAATACTTAACACTTTTATTGTCAAGGTGAGAAAGTTTTGCTGGTCACGTTGCAAGATTTTTGGTGGGGTGTTAACAAAACTGCTGGCCATGTGAATCTGCATGTTGATCATTAATTATCCGCGGCTATAACCCACTTCCCTTCTTTCCCCTCAATACTCCACGCCCTCCGATGGACTAGCTGACCAACCAATCAACCCCGCCCTACTGACCAACCACAGAGCAACAAACTGATCGACTGAACGACAGATTGACTGACCAACCAACAGACCGACCAACTGACTGACTGAAATATATAGCAGGCATGCAACTTTTCCTCGGATCCGCTGATTTCCTTGTTTTTTTTGCTAGAACTCATGAATGCCATCACAAATTGCAAAACACCGTACAAAGTCTTGTGTGGTACGGAAATCCCTCGGTTTTTTTTCTAAATTCCCAGTTGCATGCCTGATCGGTCGACCAACTGAGCGATGGACTGATTGACAGCCCAAAAGCATCCATTATGTGATTTTACCTGATTGTACTTTGCACTCACAGGATTATACCAGGGTTGGACTACCGAAGCTGTCTGCAAGTAAACTGTGCCCACATCACCAGCGCTAAATGGCAGAACCACCGGGTGAGGGAGCCCAAAGACGAAATGAGACACAAACTAACCCTGGTCCAAGCACAGCACCAGCCAGTCAGGCAGCTGCAACCCAACAACTACCGGCTGGTAACAAACAACCTTCCCAGCAGGAACCAACGCAACAACCACCGCCACAACTACAGCCAAGACCGGGTGAGACACAAACAAACCCTGGTCCAAGCACAGCTGCAACCCAACAACTACCGGCTGATGGAGTGAGGGATGATCAACAAACGATTCAGTCTGGCAGCGGACATCCTTCCCAGCAGGAACCAACGCCACAACCACCGCCACAACTACAGCCAAGACCGGGTGAGACACAAACTAACCCTGGTCCAAGCACAGCTGCGACCCAACAACTACCGGCTGATGGAGTGAGGGATGATCAACAAACGACTCAGTCTGGCAGTGGACATCCTTCCCAGCAGGAACCAACGCCACGACCACCGCCACAACTACAGCCAAGACCGGGTGAGACACAAACTAACCCTGGTCCAAGCACAGCACCAGCCAGTCAGGCAGCTGCAACCCAACAACTACCGGCTGGTAAGAAACAACCTTCCCAGCAGGAACCAACGCAACAACCACAGCCGCAACTACAACCAAGACCGGGTGAGACACATTTGAACATTTGGTCTGTCAACCCTGCATGTTATGACTCCCCTGGCCCTGATATTGGTTCCCTGACAGCATCCTTCCCCTCCATCCTTTGCATTGACGCTATTATGCACAATATATAGCATAGCAGAGTCCCTGAAACAAGGGGGACCGCACTGGTGACCTGCCCCCCTCACCCCATGGTGAATTACTCGGAGCATCCGTACTACACAATACCACAACCAATTAGTAACTAATTAAAACACCGATAAGGTCACACTACTCCAATTCTTCTAACAGTTAACGCTTAAATCCTTGCCACCTAAAAGAAATAAAGATTCACCCCGTTGAAGTTTGGACCGATGTTCAACTTTCGGTGCAGTTCTGCAAATTTCAAATTGGCACTGAAACCAAGAGCCTCAGTACTGAGAGGAATAAAAAAGAAAAGGTGACCTGGGAAATCCAATCCGGGATCACTCAGAGAGGAAACGGCTTTTTGTTACATATTTTCAAATGAACCACGAAGGGAAACTGACTAGGCGCATTATATTTAGGTTTATCTCTTGTTGCCGAAATTGTGTACTTTTGTTTTCGAAACATTTTGTTGTGATTATTTTGATCAGATTATATATTTCATTGAACTCTGTGTTGTGTATCAATTATTTCTCTTTAGAAAAATAATCGGCAAGAATGAACACTTAAATCGAAAATGTAAACACATTTTATTTATCCATTCTGGACAATGGCATCACCTTACAGTGAGGGGTGTCCTGACCACCGCGACCAACCTGTGTGGCCACACACGGTCAAAACTACATGTATTATGACACAGAAGAAGGCAGACCTTTCCATAGTACAGCGTGTGTCAATAAAAACGCAGGATTCAAAGCGATTTTTTTTCTGAGAAAATAATGCTACTGGTGTGCCTAATTTGATAAGGATTTGATTGTCCATAATTTCATCTTTGATAAGATTTTTGTTTTGTGGAATTTGGACTTTTGGTTCAAAAGTTATGACGAGTTTTGTGAAGCCCTTCTGAAGCGGGTTGGTCTGTTTCAATGACCTTAACACAACGACCAGTTATGTACAATGCAGGTGTGCATTGAAGACAATTAAACCAGAACAAAACTTTCTTTGAAACAACTGATGATAAGTATCACTTAAATTGAATAACTGGACTATCATTGTTTCAAAGCATCATGAATTATTGACTAATAACATTGATTGTGGACTAAAGGATTATGTAAGCCTAATCCTGCCACACATGTCCTTCTTTGTGATCCACAAATACTTTCACCTGTACTGAATTCAAACCTTTCATTAGGTATGTGTGATTTCACAAATCAGACCAGCTTGGAATTTATAACCCTTCTTCAATGTACTCTATCTCTGGACAGGATTGTCCAAATGAGATGGGATAAAAAGCATAGTGAAGAGAAGGAAAGGTACTTTGAAAAGAGGGTGAACATTATGATGAATAGGGGTGGTTTATATTCTTAAATTTTTTGTTTCTAATCCTGCGTTTTTATTGACACACGCTGTATGCTGCGCACAGTAAAACTCCCTCTACAAATCCAAGAATATATTTCTCCAAAAATCCAGATCCCAAATCTTCAGTATAAATCAATCAATCCAATCCAATCCAATCCAATCCAATCCAATCCAATCCAATCCAATCCAGTCCGATCTAATCCCCTATTGATGCAAAATAAAATACAATTCAATGATTCAATCTCTCTCCATGATAAACTAGTAATATAAAAGATTAATGGATACTGTTTCCCTCGAAGCCCTATAATATTACGTACAACTCACCCAGACCGGACCCGAGACCATGCGTTGCCCTCTCTCGAGTCTCGATTCCTGCGATGCTAGCGGACCACGGTCCTTAGCAACGGTACAGTATAACCTATGTACATGCAAATCAACGTATCGCGTGAACAATGCATGCACATACAGAGAAGTTTCACAGAGTGTGAGTCAAAACAAATCATGAACTCATCACAATAAACAAGCAAAATCTCTTTAAATGAAAGTTCTGAAACTCTCATACCTGCACCAAACTGATCCTAAATCAAATGCGGACAAGTCACCTTCATGCACGATGAACTTGAAAAGAGGAAAATACCTCGACTTCAAACGGAAACTTTGGAACTAAAACTTTCCCAACTTTCGCCCAGAACAACGTGGAGAGAGAGATAGAGCTAACACGCATGCGCGGCTGGCCACATCAAAATACTTCAATATAATACTGTACACAATTGACTCCCAGAAAGTGACTATAATACATAACAACATTGCAATCATGTATCGATATTATCACTAATATAATCATAAATGAGGTTTCATAAATCACATACCCCTACAGTAGCTCCATTTACAAATGTAAATGTCAAATGTGCTGTGCTAGTTATTTACCAAGCAACTGGCCCATTATGTGAACAGTAAATGACACAATGCAGCTGTGCCGGTGTAGTGTGAATATAACGAATTTCACAATAGAAAGATTTGGGACCTCCGAAACAACGTTAACTGAATGAACTGAATTATTAAGTCCTGTGTTGACCCTCTCCCAATTTGTCAGTACCTCTTTTCACAGTGCAGTGGTATTTACACTGTAAAGGCAAATGCATAAAAAAGTTCATATTATTTTATTTCAGAAAGAAAATTGGATGTTGATCCTCCCCAAGCTTCAGTTGAGTTACACAGCCTTTTTTCAGACAGTGGATTTGTCAAAGTTTCCAGATTGTAATGGTCCTGTCTCGCTTGGAGGCATTCATTCCAGCTTGCCAGTAAAAAAAAAGTTTTAAGTGTCAGAACAACAGCTGGGTTGGAGACTAATCTGTTTCATTTCTTCTTTTCCATAGTTGAACTAGAAGTGGAATTCACTCCCACCACCTATCCCCGTGAGTCAGCATATTTCTTATTTTGATCTGAAAACCAATCAGAATCAGAATGAGTATTTTAATATTTGTTTGGCCACTTGTTGCAACAGACAAAGAGGCCAAAATAAAGTCACTGTCTCGGGTTTTTCTTTTTTCAATTAAAAAAGAAACAAAAGAGAAGGAAGTGGGCGGGGATTTTTTTTTATTTGGCCTTATCTCTGATAAATCCTTTGTTTTCATCGTCAGGCCAAACAAAAAAAAGATCTTACATGGCATTCGAAAATAGGGTAGGTAGGTAGGAATTTTTTTTCTATTTTTTTTATGTACGATCATATGGAGGCGTCTGTGTGTAGTCAAGGGTAAAAGGTATAATGCGATGGTTTTGGGTGTTTTTTTCTCATTTTTCCAATAAAAAAATTAGGGTAGGGGCTGTCAGAATATGGTAGGTAGGGAAACCGGAAGCAGAACAATTATTTTTTCTGGCCTTACTTCTGCTTATGGGCTTACTTTTGTGATTTGTGCATGTTATTATTTTAAAAGTACTATTATTAAACTGATTGCACAAAAACATAAAGGAAAATAAGCATTGAGGGTCAAAATCTTATCATTCTTTGTGTGCCAAATCAGTGGCATAACATTGGGCAAAGGGGGGGGGGGGATTTTCCCCATTTATTTTCTCACGAGTGCCCTGTTTTTGACAAGGGCCATTTTTGTGAGTGCTGGTTTTTAACGTCATGCCAACGTTGGCCTGAAGAGCGCCACATAATGCCAAACATTTTCTTGTAGTGATTTCTTTCACTTTATGTGAATTGGTTCTGATCTGTTTGCAGATATCACAGAGCTGGTTCTACGCAAGATCTCTGAGAGGCTTGGCGCCGAATGGCGGAAGCTGGCTACATATCTCGGTTTAAGCGCTGCAGAGATCGACCGCATCGTGTTGGATGACTCAGCAGGCCAGACAGAGAGCCAGATCTTCAACATGCTGGTCAGTTGGAGCCGCCAGCAGTCCACTAGCACGGATCAGAGGGAAGTGTTATACACAGCTCTGATTGAGATCGGCAGAAGGGACATAGCTGAAGACCTGTTGGGTAGGTATCAGAATGAACCAAATCAATGTTTGTTTTCAGGGCATTAGTAGCCTTGGTACATATGACTGAATGAAAAAGCAAAACACCTTATTTCTGGCCTTTGAAATAGATAGGTGTGCTTAAAGGGACACTGGGTCCTGGAACAGCCCAACAAAATGATGTTAATTGGAAAGAACTTTTAAAAGTAGGATATAAACATCCACACAACTATCCTTTAAAAACTGGGCTTTTTTGTGTTATTCCTGTATTATGCTAGTCCCATAAATGTGACTGAAATACTGGACTAGTTACCTCCGTATATCAGTCACAAATTCACCTGTGGTATTGGGACGGAGGGTCCGTTGCTAAGGGAGCCGAAAATCCATTCAAAATTGAAATTATTTTGTAACTTTAAACTCACACAATGCCGTCTATAACTGCTTAATATCAACAAAACGTTAAATTCCGTACCTAATCAGAGGTCTAGTTATCTTATAATTTCGAGTTGGATTCAGACGACTTTTACAGCCATTGTTCAAGAAAGCGTCGTGTTGCATGACGTCATGGGTTGTGATAAATCGCGCCCTCACTAGCTTACATCAAATTTTGACAATGTGCATTTGTCCTGCTGTTACCTGTCATTCAGGTTTGGTTAAAAGTGCGCCCGCATACATGCACTTTTGCTTGTTTGTTTTTGCAGGCCTAAAAAGTGGTTTTAAATTGTGCGCTTCAGTTCAGAAAGTTTTGATTGAAATTCTATAATTATTCATAATCTAGTGATGTATTAACTCATACGTTATGTTTGTTAAGTTTTGGAATCGCACGTTTTGTATAATTCGCCGCTGATCTTATAGCTACCAGTACGCGATGATCGCCAGTCTGGTTCGCGACAATACCCCACATTTTTGACAAGGTTTGCAAATGTAGCCCCTGATCAGTCATGGCGAAGTGCGCCAAATGATCATGGTGTCATTTTAAAGCCTGCAAGGTTTTCTATCCATATGTATGCAGCCATAACAAAATTATATTGAAAGTTTACTTTTTGGGACCTTTTTTTGATGCACCCTGTATAGGGGGACTTGTGGGCTTTAAGTAAATCTAAAGTGATTTTGTTTCTTTTAAAGGGGAGCTACTCCATTTACCATTAAAACTTGGCCCTGCCACACTTAACATGAGTGTATAAGCTACGCACTGTAGTTCACAAACAAGGTAAAATTGAGAAACATACAAGTTTTTTCTTTGATTTGTACAGGCATCAATGACACCATTCTACGTGTGATCTCTGAGAAGCTTAGCTCCGAATGCAAATGGCAGAACCTGGCTACACATCTTGGTTTAAGCGCTGCAGAGATCGAACACATCGTGATGGATTGCCCACACCAGACACAGAACCAGATCTTTAACATGCTGGTCAAATGGAGGCGCCAACAAACCGCTAGCGCAGATCAGAGGAAAGTGTTACGCAGAGCTCTGATTGAGATCGACAGAAAGGACATAGCTGAAGACCTGTTGGGTAGGTATCAGAATGAACCACATCAATCTTTGTTTTCATGACATAAGTAGCCTTGGTACATATGACTGAATGAAAAAGCAAAACACCTTATTTCTGGCCTTGGGAATAGGTAGGCGTGCTTAAGGAACCCACGGAAAAAGTGTACTGTGGGCCAGAAATTGTACCATTTCAAGTGTGATTTATCTTTCCAAAGTTGACAAAAACCTACCTGCTTTCAATCTTGCCTAGATTTGTTTTCAACAGAATGTGTCTCCTTGCACTTTGCATTGATACAACACACCGTCGTTCTGAACATCTTGAATTGTTTAGAAATGGATGCATATCTAGGCCATGAGCCATGTGACGACATGCTTACATGTGTCATTGTTAAGGGAATCCATTGATAATGTTACAGTAGCAAACAGTAGCAAACAGTTATCACAAACTTTGAAACCTCAACCCCCTCACAGCATGCAGCTATTGTATATCATCACACTATATCATCAGCTATTATATATATCAAACGCAAAGTATCCCTCTTAGTTCACCATATATATCATTCCAATCACGGCACCCTTCAATGGCCAGAGAATCATACGAGTTATTTCACAAAGCAACTGCCCTGCTAGCTGCTACTTTGTCTGCATCCAGCTTCATTAACTATGGAAAGCTTTGACCATGTCACCTCTGAAACACCATTCCAGTTCACTTTTCAGTGAAATATTCAAGTTGATACATGCTTTTCGAAATTTTCCATTTTCTTTTCTGAACAAAATTTAAACAAATATTGTCCTAAAACAAAAATTGTGCTTGTTTATTTTTGCAGGCCTAAAAATTGGTTTTAAATGGTGCACTCCAGTTCTAAAAGTTTTGATTGAAATTCTATAAATATTCATATCTAGTGACGTATTAGCTCATACGTTATGTATATTAAGTTTTGAAATCACACGTTTTGTATAATTTGCTGGATCCGCCGATCTTAGCTACGCGATGATTGCCGGGCTGGTTCACAATCATAGATGGCCTACGTGCACATTCTATCTCAGTGGATCGCATACCCATGGTTTTCCAAGTCTTGTTTTACACACGACACTGTATATACGTACCGTGAACATTTGTGTACGTGTATACATGTGTAGGTGCACATCATGCACATTACACATATGTACAGTTAGTCTGTACAGCTGTTGACATTAAAACTCCACTGTCCCTATAAAGCCCATGCGCAGACTAGGTCCTACTGGCTTCAGAACGCATTATTAGGAGCGTCACGCGCCTTATTCAAATGTTGATTTTAATTCATTGGAAATGGAAAAAGAATGTGGAGATATGGAGGAATTTTTGTACATGTTGAATTTATCTCTTATTGCCTTTGATCCAGTCAAAAAACCCACATTTTTGTGCGGGAGCCATTTTTGACAAGGCTTGCAAATGTAACCCTGATCAGTCATGCATGAAGTTGGCCAAATGATACATGTATGTAAACTGAAACTAAAATGATTTTTTTTCTTTTGAAGGGGAGCTACTCCTGAATACACTAAAAAGTACTTGAACATTTACAATTTAAACTTGGCCCTGCGACACTTAACATGAGTGTATAAGCTACTGTAGTTCACATATAAACAAGCTAGCAATGAACAAGATAATTGTGTTTCCTTTGATTCGTGTGTACAGGCATTACTGACACCATTCTACGTAAGATCTCTGAGAAGCTTAGCTCGGAATGGCAGAAGCTGGCTACACATCTTGGTTTAAGCGCTGCAGAGATCAAGCACATCGTGATGGATGACCCAGGCCAGACAGAGAACCAGATCTTCAACATGCTGGTCAAATGGAGGCGCCAACAAACCACTAGCGCAGATCAGAGGAAAGTGTTACGCACAGCTCTGATGGAGATCAGCAAAGGGGACATAGCTGAAGACCTGTTGGGTAGGTATCAGAATGAACCACATCAATCTTTTCATGACATTAGTAGCCTTGGTACACATGATTGAAAGACAAAGCAAAACACCTTATTTCTGGCCTTTGAAATAGATATGTGTGCTTAAGGAACCCATGGTCTGTGGGCCAGAAATCGTACCAGCAGTTTCATTTAACGTGTCATTTATCTTACTGTAGCAAGCCAGTCACTCAATAGCCACACATGCCAGAGTTGAAATAAATATACAGCAATAAATTATGAAAATCTACCCTGAAATTATCAGGTAGAATTGTCAGTTAAATGTCAGGGGATTCATGAAACGTTTTCTTGTCCATTCACACTGAGTTGCAAATGTAGTAACCATTTTTACATGGTCATGCTAAGCTTTTTTTTTTAACTGCCTTTATGACTGTGTGCTGTGTTCCGGGCTTAATCGGGTTAGACTTGGCCCAAGTCTAGGTTGCGCTTGGTCTGTGCCTATAGTAAATCCAAGCATAGCCCATACGAACATTGGTACAGTATAACGCCCAGATTTGGTCAATCTGCCAAGTTTACGCTCGTTTAATTGTTCCACGTTTGTACACAGTCTATGGAGATTCACACAACCAAAGTTTCGTGGAGAACGCGCACGCATCCCATGGTGAGAAGCAAAAACAGATACACGCACGCATACGTTCGAATATTTTGATATGGCCCTGGGTACGCGAAACATGTGGTGATATCAGTGGGTCTCAATATTACAGGTTAACCACATCAACCAAAAATTCCCTTTTGTTTTGAATAACATTTTGTGTTCTTTATCTGAGAACAGCTGATGTTAGGATTATCACCCGAATGTGTTTCAGATCTACAAATGAATCTTTTGCAGATTTTTATGCAGCCTTCCATACATACTGAAAATAATGAATGAGTCTTCAAAAATTGGTTACTTGGTCAAGCGATGTTGCTGCATATGCATAGTGATGGTGTTGCATGCATCGATGAGTACATGCGTGTACACACGAGGGGCCGGGGGGGGGGGGGTGATGGCAGATTGATCAAGTCGGAATTGCTAACTTTTGCACCGCATGTATGCACATGCTCTGTACAAGCACACACACACATGTACGTATAATATGTGTGTTTTTTTTTAAGATACCGTAAAGCAATTCCGACTTGGTATGATACATATAGGATACAAGCTCAGCTACAAGTGAGGCAGATAAGAAATCAGAACGCAGTTAATGAAAACTCAAAATAAACTAACGATTCATCACTGAGTAGGCCAGCGACTTCATTTCCCCTCAACATGCAGCCAATACAATGTCAAAAAATGTGACAAAACAGGTGTGGCCTGATTGCCAAATATTAAATAAAAATCTGGTGCAATGCGTGCATTTGAAGTGGACCATGGTTGAAGCCTACACAAATTACAGAGAGTATGAACAGCGTATGTGGACAAGAAATGTAAGCGACCTTGAGTTTTACACACAGAGTCCATTGACCTTGTAATATTTACCTGTTTTTGATAAAGTATCCCATGATATTTCCCCCTAGATTGTCCCAAAGTGTCTATAGAAACCAGTGTGGCAAGGCGGGGTTTCAACGACTCTGACCTGAGTAATCGTCTGTGGACAAGAATCAAGCTCATATTGGACTCTGTACATCAGCTGGTCTCTGCTTACCTGAACCCATGTGATGGAGAGCTTGTGGAATTAAGACGTGGGTCTGTGACATTTGTTGTTCGCTTCAAGAGTCGGGAGGGCCTGAACAAACTCCGGAGTTTGTACGATACTGGAGAACTCGCCAAGAAACTGACAGAGATTCTCATCACAGATGAACTGACAACAGAAGATAAGAGTGACTTGGCTATCCAGGCAACTATTCCAGAAAGCGACTACGACCAGGCCTGCAGATTTTTTGACGAATTGGAAAAGGACCAGCAGAAAGGTATACCCTAATGCTGTAAAATTAAAACTACAGTCTAACTCCTTTTCTAAATTCTGTTGAAAAATTAACACCTTTGTTGTCAGAATTACTTTTTTAGCAGATAAAGAAGATGTAGGATATGTCGTTTTTAACCCTCTCTGGGCGCATAGCACTCTTGGCTTGGTCTCGGGTGCCATGCGCCCCGCGGGTGTTAAAAACGTCATATCCCACATCAAAGCAGTTGTTAACTGCATGATCAGGTGCACAATCAATAGAATCAGAAAGAGAATATAAAAAGTGTCAAAATTTGCCGTGCTAAACATAAATGTATGCATTTCTACACAAAATGTTCAGCAAAGTCACAAACAGATTTTTTTTTCACAGAAACGTTGTTAACTATATTTTTTTTTATTCATGTCTGTTTGCAGGTATCAGTGACCCCGTTCTACACAAGATCTCTGAGAGGCTTTGTTCTGAATGGCGGAAGCTGGCTACACATCTCGGTTTAAGCGCTGCAGAGATCAAGCACATCGTGATGGATGACCCAGGCCAGACAGAGAACCAGATCTACAACATGCTGGCAGAGTGGAGGGGCCAACAATCCACTAGCACGGATCAGAGGGACGTGTTATGCACAGCTCTGATGGAGATCGGCAGAAGGGACATTGTTGAAAACCTTTTAGGTAGGTATCAGAATGAACCACATCAATTGTTATTTTCATGACATTAGTAGCCTTGGTACAAAGGATTGATGACAAAGCAAAGCACGTTTTTTTTTTGTGCCTGCTATAAGCCAGATGGGGATAGTGCAATAGTGTATTCCTTCTGTCTGTATGTTTGGTAAGGTTACCCTTAGACTGAGGACTTTGGACAATGGGGGATTTGCGTTAACAATAACCCAAAGGACTTGGGCCAAGGCCTTGGAAGTATCTGGCCTGTTAGTGTAACGTCATTGCACTGAACCAAGTGTACTTCACACGGTGAAGCAGGAATGGAACCGGAAGTTACCTCAACAATAAGGGCTTGTCACGTGCAACATCATCGATGAATTGAGGACAGGAACCAAATTGAGACGACCTTGACTAGAAAATGTGTACAAAACCATGGGAGCTGTTGATAAAAAGTTCAGTACCGGTATAAACAAAGGAAAAGAGGAGAGGAACAAAAGAAAATCCTCTTTTGTCATCAGCCGACATTTGAAGAAAAAAAAAGTGGGGCAAAAAAAAAAAAAAAAACCTACGTCGCCGGACAACTTTTGGGGCAAGCGCCATACCAGAAACCGCAGACTTTGTTTTGGTCTTAGGGTTAACGGGGGATTATACTGTAGAAAACTCTGTCCTTTTATGTTACGTGCGATCATTTTTATTTTTAGATTATGTCATGAGAGCCCAGGAAGCAGACGCCAACGAGCACGCAGAGAAGCGTAAAGCAGAGGCGACGGTTCTGAAAGATCAGGGGAACCAAGCGTTCAAGAAGAGCGATTACACACGAGCCGTTGAGCTCTACACGCAGGGCCTGGAGCGTCTAAAAGACTTTGTGGTGCTGTACACCAACAGGGCACAGGTAAACAAGTCAAGTCTGTTTAAGAGCCAAGATCTCCATATTCATGAAATGACTGAGAATATTTCTATTCCCCCTGGATCAGTCCATTGTAGGTTGCTCCCCAACTAATACCCTTACCCATTTACATGTGTACTCCTGGGTGGAGAGAGGCAAGTGAAGGTGAAGGCTTGTGAGAGAGATACGCAACGTTTTAATTTATTTCCTGAAAAGATTTCATATAAAGGCCAAAAAAAAGAGGAAAACATCATTTTGGGAGGGGGGCCAACTCATCTTACATGTATGTTTTGGTAGTACTGCACATAAGGCAGACGATTAATCCGAGGTGTCACACATGTTATCCTATTGAGACACACATTACTTTGTTGTTCACTGTGGGGCAAATTTGAATCCCCTCTTTTTACTTATTTCCTCCCCCCCCCCCAGGCTCACAACAAATTGGGAAAGTTTTCAGAGGCAATGGAGGACTGCCGGACTGCCTTGCAGTTGGAACCAAACAACGTCAAGGCATTGGTACACCTTGGCAAGGCCCAGCAGGGACTGAAGGATTACGAGGCAGCTGTTACGACTTACCAAGAAATCCTCAAGATTGACGAGAAATACGAGAAAATGGTGGCAGGTGGGTCAGCAGTCTTCAGGCCAAAACCACAAACATGAGATGCGATCATACTAAATGAGTCATTTGTCGGCCCTTATCGAATGTTGTGGTTTTTTTTAATACATTTTTGAATAGAGCTGTATCTCAGTTTATATTGGGTGAAAACCACATGTGAATAGGACCTTCCGTTCAGAAGTTATGGGACTTGGAACACAGGCAGATTTGAAACAAGAAAATGGAGAAAACAAACAGAGAAATAAACGATTCAAAATTGAAGTGTTTATTACACAACAATAAACATGCCTTATTTCAGGTTTTTGACATTAACTCCTTAGCAAAAATGTCACATTTTAAATACTTTATCCTGAAATTTTCTCGGGAAGAAAAAGTTGACATGAAAGAGGACATATGTAGACTTCCGATTTTACAAAAAAGTCAATTTTGAAATTTTCACCCTGACTGAACTATTTTGGGCTGTATCTTAAAATCATAATTGCCGACAAACGACTCAGTTAGCTTGATTGCATCACAAATGTGAATGTGAACGCGAATCTGAAGCTAATTTGAAGTCATTCAGGACACGTATTCAAATGAGTTGAAATGTTTGCAGATCCGCAGTGCATTTAGTTGTGATGATTTTTGTGGATTTTTCATTTTCCAACAATCTCACCCCTGCACTAGGCTACATTGCAGCGGTGAATCTAGCCGAGTCCACAGCCAAGTCTGATATGGAGGCTGAGAGGCTGTTCAATGAGGGCAACGTCAAAGCATCGGGCGTTCATGAGATCGGACTCAGTGAGGGTAAGCAAAAACTCTGCCATAATTTAAGAAAAATACAAATGTAGGTATGTAATTGAATGTTTCTTATCCCAAAAATGTCCATTTTATAGCATTTCATATAATCTTGAATTTTGGTTTAACTATAGACCCTTTGTTGTTTGCGCCATGACAATGGGCAGCCAATTTCATAAAAAAGTGCGCAGCTTGTGCCATGTTGAGTAAGACTTACGCAACAAATTTGCTGCGCAGCTGCGCAATAAACTTCAAAATCAATTTCACAAAACTTGGCACAGCTGCACAGTGCCTTAAATAATTTAAGCATCTTGGTCGAGGATAAAAGCAGCATTTACGACGGCTGTTTGTGTGTGAATTTTGCATTCGTTGGATCACCTCAGCCCGCCATTTTGAAAATTATTTTGTCCCTCTTGTATCAACCTTGATAAGTTGTGCAATAACGAGCTCTGTGACGGTCCTGATTTGCTCGTAAAATATGTCGTTTTCAGTCGCTACGCCACAACTTAGGCCGCCTAAAATGATGGTGCAAGTTGCATCATAATTTATTGTGCAACTTGTGCACTTACGCACTATGTGACTTTCGTGAAATGTGTCATTAGTGAAATGTTGTGCAACTTACACAATAAATTTTGGCTCAAGCAGAGTTGCGCCAATACGTAAGATTTTGTGAAATCGGCTGCTGGTCTGTCTTTTCTGCATTATTTTGTTTATGGTGTAAGTCAAGGACACACGCAACATTATCAATGAATTGAGGACAGAAACCGAATCGAGGACTCCTCGGTTGGAAAATGTGTACAAACCAATGAGAGCTGTTGCGAAAAGTTAAGGTACTAATAGCCTTGGTCAATGCTCTCGTCGTTATTCGTCCCTTACGCGGTCAATCGTCATATCGGCATAAATCCTCACGCGCTATGCACATGCATGTAAAAATACAGCGCGAACAGCGACCTCACGCGGCCACTATTTTTATATGCAAATCAGTTGGGGACGATCGAGAGCCTTGGTTCAATCGTCCATGTGAGGTTTTGGGGGTGGTGCTCATTATGTTAATAGCCTTAGCTGACCTTAAATGTCATTTTCTTATTGGTCGATCGTTGCGTGGAAACTTGCATAGTGAAACGTGGCACCGTACATAATCCATACACGTACACGTTGTGTGTCTCTGCACACGGCACCAATGCACAAAAACTGTGGTTCCTGTCACGTCCGCAAAAGGCGAATAACTGCAAATAATTTGATGACGTCCGGATTTACCAAGGTGGGATTGGACACTCCACATATTAGCCCCGCCTACACTGTATTCGCATACGAGGTCGTGCGCTAGAAATCCAGCGCAAAATAAAGAAAAACATAAGCTTTGGCCGACGATTGAACCAACGCTCGACATCGTCTCCAACTGATTTGCATAAAAAAATTAGTGGCCGCATGAGGTCGCTGTTCGCGCTGTATTTTTACATGCATGTGCATAGCGCGTGAGGATATATGCCGACGATTGACCGCGTACGGCGGGATGAATAACGACAAGAGCATTGACCAAGGCTAAGGTACTAACAAAGGAAAAGGGAAGAGGAACAAAAGAAAATCCTCAATTTACACCATAAACAAAACTCTTGTTAACTCTTGTTTAATAAGCACGATAACTTGAGAAATACTTTACTTAGGAACTCGTTTGTGGATTGTTCTGGATAGTCTTAACATGCTTATTACTTTTGGGCCGACAGGTCAAAGGTCAAGGTCACTATTTGTAAAATAAAAGAAATCTTGTCAACAAGTAAACTTGAGAAATACTTTACTTAAGGAACTTGAAATTTGGTTTGTGGGTTGTTCTTGGTAGTCTTAAGAAGCCTATTGCTTTTGGGGCCGACAGGTCAAAGGTCACTATTGCTAAAACAATAGAAATCTTGTCAACGTGATAACTTGAGAATAATTACGTAGGAGCTGGTTTGTGGGTTGTCCGTTGTTCTTGATAGTCTAAAGAGGCCTGTTGCTTCTGAGGCCAACAGCTAGGTCAAAGTCACTAATATTGCTAAAACAATAGAAGTACATGTTTTGTCAGCACGAATGATTGAGAAATACTTTACTTAGGAACTTCAAATTTGGTTTGTGGGTTGCTCTTACCATAACCACAGTAGGAGACAGTCCGGCAGCTCTGACCCAACAATCTGACCCAGATGATCAACAAAACAGTCAGTCAAGTAATGAACGGCCTTCCCATCAAGAACCAACGCCACAACCACCACCGCAACTACAGCCAAGACCGGGTGAGACACAAACTAACCCTGGTCCAAGCACAGCTCCGACCCAACAACTACCGGCTGATGGAGTGAGGGATGATCAACGAACGACTCAGTCTGGCAGCAGACAGCCTTCCCAGCAGGAACCAACGCAACAACCACCACAACCAAGACCAGGTGAGACACAAACATTTGTCTGTCAACCCTGCATGTTATGACTCCCCTAGCCCTGATATCAGTTCCCTGACAGCATCCTTCCCTCCCATCCTTTGCATTGACGCTATTAGGCACAATATAGTGTAGCAGAGTCCCTGAAACAAGGGGGACCACACTGCAGACTAGCCCCTGTCACCCCATGGCGAATTTTACTTACTATCTGGATGAAAAGTGAATTTTTCCGTTCAATTCCTCGTACACGTTGATTCGTTTGACTGGCAAGGCAGAGACGAGGGGAGCTCTCAGGATTGAATAGGAAATGTCACTGTTCATCAAGATCGTTAGTAAACCTTACTTTGATCTTAATCCTCAATCTCTCCTTCAAGTACTTGTATCTGAGGTGGGGTATCTGATAATTTTGTGGCTGTTTTGAGGGTGAAATATGAAGTTTTTGTTGGTTCATTAATTATGTGTCACACGGTGGCTGCCATTTTGCTTGGACACTAATTCTAGATCATGTCCAAATGTTAAAATATTTTAAACCAATATTAGGTTTTTTCCCTTCACCAACATATATAGACAGGTCTACATTGTAAACACTACATGTATATTCAATGTGTTACCTCCTGAGTGAAAGTTGGAACAAAAATAATTAAAACACATTTTGAAAAGACAAGATAACATGCATAAGCTAAAATATGGCCCCTGAACATGAATACAAAAAGTCTGGAAATATCGCCAAAAGAAAAATCACAAATTCAGAGTATTTTAAATGTTTCTTTTGGCTCGGTCCATTAAAGCTACAGTCCATCATTTGCAGGCGTCCAAAAAGTAACTGACAAAATTATTGTTGAAAATCATACTTGGTTGAAAGATAGTAATGGGACTAATCATATTCTCTCTGGCAAGCTGATGCGGCATCGTTCTAAATTACCATTAGTGTTTCGTTTTTAATTCGGTGAAGCGCGGGCAAGTGTTGACACGACACACCTGCGCGCACTGTAGTTATAATTCGTCGGTTAAGTGCGTGTCATCGTTCGGCTGCAATGGGCTAAATGAGAACGCTGAATTCGGGTATAATTCAAAACATGACTCAGCAACTTTTGATTTGAAATCGAGATCCTAGAATATTGTTTAACTCGGAATATACAGCATTCACTGAGCTGAAAGTTCATCAGGTTAGTTGTTCAGCACCCTTCTTTAGATTTTGAGCACTTTTGTTGCTTCTAAGTTCAAACGAACATAATACACAAATTACAAATGATGGACTGTACCTTTAACAGCGGCCATTCCCCAACACAGTCATTGTCATGCAGTGAAGACCGGGTCCTCACACTGTTATTCCCTAATTATTGAATTGAATTGAATTAAAGGATATTTTAATTCTTGCTTTTGATTCTAGATTACCCACAACAAAGTGGAGCCAGCATAGGAAGCATCGGCACAATCAGCGGTAGCCAGAACCCTGTCATTGTTGGTTCAAATGTTAATATCACTTACAACTTGCCGTTGCAGGGACCAGGTAAATATAATCTTGTTCAAGACGATAAAGTATTTTGATATCTTAAATCAAGTGTTAATGTGTTGGGGGGGGGGGGGGGAAGGATGGTGTACTGTTTTAGCATATTATATGTTGAACATAGTTCCATGACTTATTTAGCTGTTCTTGTTCTTGAAAATAGGACTTGAAAATATGCACCTAAATAGGGGAAGAGATCAAAAGGATTTTTCCCGTTCTGATTTGAGGGCATGGGAGGAATTGTTCTTAATCCCCCGGGCGCCTGCGTTTGCCTACAGGCCCCGTTCCGTCCGCAGGATCACGCCTGAAATTGCCTTACAATAGCACAATGAAACGGTCACACTGAGTGCCCACAGCACGGTAGTACAATAGCAGGGTAGTACAATCGGGACCTTTGATGATGTCATCATGATGTCACCCACTTTTTGTCTGTAACACGTACGTCCCTGTATGCGGCAGTCTTTGTAAGTGCAATGTTTACAATGTTTCATATTCACGATTCCTTTTTTATAAACCAATGTTTGATAGGAGAGTGGAAAAAATAATGGCTTTAAAAATTATTTCCATTACTATATTCAAAGATAAATGCGTTAAACTCTTGAACCATGCACTCAGATTCAACCCAAACCCGGGTCGAATATGACCTGACACTTTGTGGGGCAAATGTACACTTAAGCCTACTTCTAGCACTTTCTTATCAAAGTGATGGAGTCCAATATCAGCATTCATGCTGCTACTTAGCCTACGTTTTACTGTAGAATCAAGTCTTTGATAAACAAATTTAGGTCTGGTCGTGTTAAGTATTGTTCAGCTTGCATTGCCCTCTTTTTTTTTGGAGGGGGGGGGGGGTGTTGTGGGGGGGGGGGAGATGGCGGTGGTGTTGAGAAAGGTACATGTGTAAGTCCTATATTTGCTTCCTTAAATGTGCCCGGGAATTTACAGGCAGGACTAATAAATGGGTCCACAACCTGTAGACGAAACTTCTCGTGATACAATACGAGAAATAAAAGTGATCTGGAAACACTGTACAGTTTTATGAAACGGTGTGCTTTCTGTTGTGTACCACCAGCAACAGTTCGTCCTTTCATCACCCCGTTTGTGGTGTGGTCAAAATTTCTGCCTTGACTTCATCGCTGAGTGAATAGAGACTGGCTATTGCACGCAATGTCAACCTTGTGCAACTGCGTTTATCAGTACATGCATTTTGATCTTAGGGATGCCAAATTAAATGGCCCATGTAATGTGATTTTGTTTCAATGCAATCCTTGGAAATGCACCTTTGTGTCCAATTTAACCTCATTTTCCTTTTTGCTTTTTCAAGGGTATTTTGGTGCTTTTTGTGTGTTTATGCTAATCCAAATTTCCATATTCATGAGCAAAACTCTGATGTCATTCTGGTCAGAAACCTAAATGTTACAGTTATTTCAGCACAACAAGTTGCCAGAATTTTTGATATATTGAGTTAGTAAACTTTCTTTTCTTTGGCTTGTCGTTGTTGTGTCAGTACATGACAGTAAGCCAATGAGCAAACCTTTCTTACAAATGTTTTCAATGAGCAAATAATGGGTGCTTGATTTGAACAGAAAACCTCTAACAGTGTCTTCCTGGAATGACATCATAGCAACAGAGCCCTCAGTTGTCTGGAAAAGCATGGACATTTTTTAAGTGTTTAAAGAAATGCACTTTTCAATCAAATTAACCAAAAAAGGATGTTAAATAGTTTTCATACATTTAAGGGAATAGAAAGTTGCACAAATTGTGTTCCTAAGAAAAATTCATCGCATATAGACCCTTTATTTAAACAGGAAATGTGGATATGTAGATTTAAATCCTAGGCAAAATTTCTCAGTGAACATGTACATTTTACTGCATGTAATTGGAAACTTCTACCAATCAAATATGTTAGGGAACACAGGTAAAACAATAATAAACCGGTTTGCAGAAGAAAAATTATAGGTCTAATAATGGACATGTAGATTGTTTGGTTTTGATGAATTATTGCAGCTTGAAAGCATTGTTCAGAATCATGTTCATGTATACTCAAATTGTTTACTCATAATGATTTCATGATTTATTTTAGAAACCACCGGACACCAGGGGCCAGGTACCTTTGAGGATTTGCAACAGGAAATTATTGACAACTACAAGCGAACTACAACGACTATTCCTGCACACCCTGTAGTGCAGTCACGTAAAGTAGATATTGATAAATTCTTTATTCCACTGTTTCTCAGAAAGAACATTCAAGGCAAAAGAGAATCAAAGAGGTCGGTGAGATTACCAGAAGGAAAAAGATTGTTAGATATCAATCAGACCACTAGGCTCAATTCCTTGGATGATTTGTTGAATCCAGAAGTAGTTAAGGAAATCAAGATTCTCCTTTGTGGTGGGGCCGGGACGGGTAAATCAACCCTGTTAGTGAAAGTTGCAAACTCCTGCATCACACTCAGTTCAAAACCGCTTCTTGGTAGATTCGATCTTGTTCTTTGGATAAAGCTGAGGCAAATGCAGCAATCTAGCTGTGTCTTGGATGCCATATTTGACCAAATTCTAGCACGAAACACCAAACTGACAAAACACATAGTGAAAGGGTTCATAGATGATCACGAATCAGGCATTGCTTTGCTGTTGGACGGAGTAGATGAAATTCCGTCTCATGTTTTGGAATCTGAGGAGGGCGTGTACAGGGTTCAGGATATCTTACAAAGCAGAGTTCTTTCAAAAAGTTTTGTGCTGGTAACTACCAGACCACACTTGACTGAATATGTATTGAGCTGTGACCACCAGTATGCAGTGGTTGAGACTATTGGCTTCACACCACAAGACAGAGATCAGTACATCAGATTAAACCTTCCTGATGATGCTGACATGGGAGACAAATTGATTTCAAATCTGAAAGACAATGCAAATCTGCAGGAAATGGCTGTAGTTCCAATCATTTCCCAGATGCTGTGCATTGTTTGGGAGAATCAACAGTCCTTGCCAGAGAGAATTACCGAGCTGTACGCAGACTTTGCATTGGCTCTTTTCAAGCGCCGCAATAAAGATATGAGTGATGAACAGGTGATGTCTAACATGATGTCCATCATTGATAGCTTGGGGCGTGTTGCATTGCAAGGGTTACTAGACTTCAGAGGGGAAAGACTCATGTTTGATAAAACTGAATTTCAGGATTGTCAGTCTTGCTTAGATGACGGTTGTCTTGTGGGTTTCGTTCAACTTGAAAATTACACTAGTGGTCTGCATGTAAACGTGTTGGTCACTTTCCCCCACAAGTCCATCCAAGAATACTTTGCAGCATGTCACCTGGTGAAATTGCTACAAGATGACGAAAACAATTTCCGTCATCAGTTGAAGCAGATTGGAGAAGGCAATGTTCTTGCGATGGAATACCTGCTGAGATTTTGTTGTGGTAGATCAATGCAGGCTGCTGGTTTCATTCTGGATCACATACAAGAGATGCAAGGTGATGAGGAGGAACTGCAGGGATTGGCCCGGTTGCTCATGTTCGAGGCTGGTTCAGAAGAGTTGGCTACCAAACTTGTCAGACCAACTAGGGTAGCCTGCAAGAGTAACGAAGACCTGAAATCACTGAGCTACTACTTACAGCATGTCACTCCACCACTTCAAGGTGCAGGTTTTCACATGTGTGTAAGAAAGCAGGAGCTTACCATTCTCAGGGGAATTCTTCTGAGTGACAGCATGAAGTCAGCTGGGCTGATAGCGGTTCGCTACTACTTGTCTGAGCAGGAGGAGGAGGAGCTTATCCTTCTTGAGGAAACACTTGGTGTGGTGGATGAACAGCACCCTGCTGAATTACACGTTGTGGTTTGCATTGAGGCAAAGTCATGGTTTGACGTGGGGCGTGTATCACACAGGTTTTTCCACATGCAGGAACAAATAGGCGATCTTGGTTTGGTTATGTTCCAACGATCACCGGATGAGGTTGTTGATCTATTGAAGGCACTGGAAGGATGCAGGTTGGATTGGCTCACACTGTATGGCACCAACCTGCATGCACGGGTGCGACATGTCAGCCACATACTGTCATCCCTTAAATTCTTGCAGCTCAATGCATGCAGGTTGGTAGATGATGATGTGAAGGACCTGATCAGCATCCTTCCTGCTGGCCATGGTGTAGAAGGGCTTACCCTTGATGACAATGCATTCAGTTTGGATGCAGTGAGGGCTCTCACTCATCATCTCCAAGGTCTCCCTGGGTTAAGTTACTTGAGACTTCGTAACATCGGCCTCGATGCTGAGCTCGTCAGACAAGTTGTCAGTCAAGACCTCCCTCACCTGAAGGAAACAGAAGAGGGAGAATTCGAAAAGCCTAAATAATCTCCCACCAAGTCATAACTCTCACCCTGTTCCCTATGAATGCACCACGCTCATGAGCCGCATTCATCGAAACAAGTAGCACCTATCATGGGTCATGTTGTGTGAAGTCAATGCTCTGCAACCCCCTCCCCCCCCCCCCCCCAAAAAAAAGAATCAGTTAAAAAACAACAGCAACAACAACAACAATCAATAACAACAGCAACTTTATTTTCAGAGGACAATAAGGGGCTCGATAATGAATAAAAAGTCAACAAAAGGGTTTCAATACAAATAGATGTATTCGGAATCCTCTTACATTATGAATACAAATATACCCAGCATAGTTCTTCATTCTACTGAACCTCCATCCCCCAAAAAATTCAATCCATCAATTAATCAATCAATCAGTGTGAAAAGTCAATCAACAATTCCTGTACAAAATGATTCATTGAAATCTTCAAACATAATAGCACTGTACTAAGCATTCTGGGTGTCACTTGAAAGTGATATTAAATTGACCTTGTATCTTGGGTGACCTCTGAGTACTATTATAAATCTACAATCTAATCGTCAATTAAACAGGAGAATCCACCTCTCCTTTCCATTTCTTTTAAGAAAATATCTGGTATCGCATCATCTTAGGTAAAAGTTGTGTGAGATGTCTTCAACTTTTGTGACAAAGGCCTCCTCCTACCCTGTTATCCGATCAATGTAGTAATATGGCATTCCAACAAACTAATGTGACCACACGCAAATGGCTGCACGACACCCTTCCATAGACCAGTGCTGTGCAAAACTTAGTATACAGAATAATACCCCAAACTTTTGAATTGTTTTGCGTTTGCCTTATGTACAAATTCGAAAAATTCTCGCAACTTCACGCCTTTCAAACAGACGTTTTTTATTGAGTGTTTGTGCTTCATTCTTTATCAAATCGTTTGTGTAAATTAATGTAAATTATGCATAAAATGGCAAAAATTATGATTCCAGTTTGCTAACGTTTGTATAGATCTTTAACCTTGACTGTTTATGTAATATACCTTTAAAGTGGTGCAGTTGTGTAAGGACAGTATAACGTGGATTTTGTTTACTATTCAACTATAGGCCTATGTGCATATTGAGAGTTACTAAACCAGTGTTCATACTGTCAAACAATTCATGTATAATATATACCTGTAGAATGTTGCATTGCCAAATGACGCATTTTAGTCAGAGGACAGTCATGTTTGCTCATTCAGGACCAATCATTGCAATTGTTGTATACATGAAAATGTTTCTGTGTTTCTGATTATGTTGAAACAGGTACAAGTGGACAATTTGCTTGTTTTTATCATTGCAAGCCTCTTCAAAGTATTGATTGACACTAGATTTGTTTGTTCCAAGTATGATCAATATTCTGTACAAAAACTGACGTTTTTTGTTTCTAACAGTTTTGATATTTTGCAGTTGCCCAGGTGATAACAGTCGTATATAACATGCCCAAATGCAACCATTCAATTTGGTTAAAGCAGTTCTGCAGGAGAGAAAAAGTATACTTTGAATCAACGTTTTGATTTATTTACATTGGAAATGTAAACTGAATGTAAATAATGTTTAACCGTTGTTGCTGGCATGACACATGAAAGAAGATTTTGATTAAAATTAGATTTAAACACTGTATTTGCGAAGCCGATCTGATTGCAGTTTTAATTGATGGGGATTTTTTTACTCATTAATTTGCACATTTAAAGGGATATGGGATGAGATCATTTGCATTTATCCCAAAATTAACCTACGGAATTGTAATCAAAAAGCTCACTTGGATTAAAGATCGTACTGGTACTAAACACTCTGTGAAATTATTCCATCTGGCTTGCTGTCATTAAGAAGAAATCAAGAAATGTAGGTGATTTCCAATGATAAGTCAATTGACTGATTTATGAAATAAGAGTTATATGGACGAAATCGCGTTATTGATCTAAAGTTTGTGCATGGATTTTTCACTCTTTTCTTGAAAAGTGTAATATCCAAAGCTTCAACATGTTAGGTTGAGAGTATTCTTCTGTGGAACAGTGATGATATTACTTGTATTGGAAACGAACAAAATGCATGAAATACAAATGTTCCTATATGCCTTTAAGCCATGGTTTACAAACTACATCATTGTGATTTTTATCTTGTGATCATTAATGTGCAACTCTGTAAGATAAGGTCATCACTCGGGCACGGACTCCAAGTCAGGATAATCTGCTGACTTCTGGATAGTTTGGTTTCAGTCATAAAAATAAACCACAAAGGAGAACTGACTCTGTGCATTATAATAACGTGAAAGTTGAACAAAGAAATTGCCTGGAGCTGGTTTGACCCTGTGACCTCCGGATTCCTGTTCCAGTACAGTAATCCAGAACGGTCATCCTGCTACAGTCAATTTGTTTATTTAACTTGAAAATAAGATTTGAAGGTTTGCATGGTGGAAAGATACTAAGACAAGATAAGTTTGCGGTAGCACCATTTGAGTAAATCAGTCAACTTGCATCCTTCTCAGCTTCACCGGTTTGGAGCTTCACCAGTTTGCATCCTTCTCATGCCTCACTGCACCCATCCTTATAACATCTCATCATCGTTGGAATCCCTCATTCTCCTGACGACGTGTTGAGCATACTGTTCGAGACGTTAAGTCCCTCTGGTTCTTTTCAGAACCACACATACTCACAAAAGAGATTTATTCACATGGTGCTACCGCAAACTTATCTTGTCTTATCTTGAAAATAAAAATTAAATATCTGATATTTGCACCGTTTGGTGGAAGTAAGTTTATTGGTTAACTATGAGTAGAGATATGTTGGAATTTGTAAGTCATTTGTATTATTTGTTATTGGTGCAGAAACATTTCTGATCTCTTCTTTTGTTTTTCCAGATATTTTGGGCAAAGTTTAAGACGTCCGGGATTGTTATTTGACATTGTGTACTTTGTATGATTATTATCGTGTAATAAATCATTGCATTCAATGACTTGAGTCAATCAAGGAGAAATCTTTGAGGTTAGATGATTGTTGTGTTATGCCTCCATTCCTCCCTCAGTGATGGACCAATCTCCCGCCTCTGAATTCTACTGCTGGGTCACCACTTGGGTTTTGTAATCAGGCATGCAGGCTTTATAATGAGGATATCAACAGAAATTCAATAGAAAATATATCAACACAATCACAAATTTACTTCATGCAATTAAAAAAAATGATTAGACAGCTAAATCACTGATGGATCCAGAAGCATTTATTGCTGGGGGATTAAGAAAGGGGTGACCGACATGCCAGTTGTTGCCAATTCCTTATGTGGAGGGGGCGGGGCTAGATTGCATTTTATGGGAGGGGTGCAGTGTTTCCTTTCTTTTCTTTCTTTGTATTATAAAGTGGCAACGGGGATTAATAGACTACAATTCGTATTAAAAACAGTCGTCTTCACTTGTTCCCTTGTGGATTTATCTCAAAAGGCATTTCTGGTGGCCCCACTTCGGTCTGCAAGAAGACAGCTTCTTTGATTAATTCAAGACTTCATATAAGTTGAAGTTGTCTTGAATGAATCATTGTTTCAGCTTTGCGACACTATAGTGACTCTTACATTTGAAAACAAGCAGCTTTTTTTAACAATATTTTTCTAGCACCCAATGAACACCAACAATTGGAACATGAAAAAATTCCAAATTACTGCCCCCCCCCCCCCTCCCCCATTCATCCGGCCCCTTTCATGAATGATCGATATTAGTTGTCTGGGCCCCACTACCAATAACAACTCCACTTTAACGAACAAAATGCGCATTTTGTTTGACCCCTTCCATATTCCTATAAAAAGATATTTTTTTTACAATTTAATTCAGCTGTCTTCACTATTTATGGGGGTTATCAGAGGACAAGTTAATTTGGCCGCACTAATTGAAAGCCCGCCCTCTAAGGCTAAATTTATTAAATAGAGGAATATTAGATATTAAATATATAATGAATAGAGGAACATTATTAAAATAGAGGAATATTATTAAATAGAAGGATAAATAGAAAATCGCGGCACTCTGGAAATTTGCGCAGTTATCACGTGATGAAAGAAAAGACCAATTGCACCTGCACAATTTGCATATACATTTGGCACAGTCCTGGCTATACCAAATTAATGGAAAGGGGTGAGCCATCCATCAATACAAAAATAAGGGAACTCGTGCAGTTAAAAAAAAAAAAAAAATCTAAGCAAACTATTATATTGAAGACGATCTTTTCGTAGATGCACGTCTCCAATATTGTTTAATAAAAATTGTGAGAATTTGAAAAAGATTGTATGCAAAAATTGTGAATTACAAAAAAAACCCCGACTTTTACCCCAAACTAAAAGAAACTGAAAACTTCCCCACAAAAAATTGCCGGATAGTTTTGAGTGATAAGGAGGAAGGCGCCGCAGAAATAACTGGTTCGCGTTCCCCAATGCCTTTGAAATCATTGCAATAGTACAGGAACCAGGGAATGGGCTCACCAACCAATCTCACGTGGTTCGTTGCGCTTTCGTAAATTGGCGGGGCACGTATGGTGGAGGACTTCGAGAAAACGTCAAAACAGTCAAAGTAAGTTTTCCAATTTTGGCCTGAAAAGTTACCCATTTAGCCTTAAAAAGTTAGGTAGAAGTGACTGAACTACTGTAGATTCTTCTGAAGTTGATGCAGTAGAAAATACGGTCCGAAATCCTTAGTTTTTAAAGAAGGAATTCCGTCAGTTATTTTTTTCCTTTCTCCATTTTCTGAGAATCTGGGATTGGGCGTGGTTTCAGAAATTGGACTGCAGGGGGGGGGGGGGGGGGGGGGGTTGGCACCAACACTTAAAATGGACGGAGGGCAGGAAGGGCAAAAGGATGAAACAAACATTTGTGACAATTTACTGACATTTGCAATGCATGCTCGGCATGGATAAAAACAGGAATTTTAATGCACAAACTTGTCTTATTTATTCAAGTTCAAATTTGGCAGTGTATATTTAGCTGGCGCCGGCTTTCTTTAAAGGCAGTGGATATTTTGCTGGAGACGGCAAACCTTTAGTTCAATGACTGTTTCATGTACTGATATGTGCCCCGCACCAAAAACCCACAGTCAGACGGCGCGGGGCACATATGACTACATGAAACAGCTATTGAGTAAGCGCAACTCGTTTTTCTTCAATAGTGACGTCACACACGCGCGCAATGAATTATGCATCAGTCACGTCAGTGAAATAGACTGTGCAACTCGGCAGACACATTTAATTGTGAGCAGTAAGTTCAGACTATTTTGTTCTTTTTTCAAAATTACCGGTTGTTTGAAACAATTTGAGGGGTCATATGGAATGTCATGAATGTGTGGATCTATCCAGGGTTACTGTCTTTCTCATTTGTATTTTCTTTATCAGGTTTTTTGGGCCTTGTCCTCGCGAGGGCATGCACAAAATGCATACCGTCATGACGACCGTGTAAGTGCTACCAAAGTATGGCAAATCGGTGGAGCGTTTGTATGGAGGGGTACCCGTAATTCAACGCTCCACTCAGTAGAGCTAGCACTGAACATGCGCAGTTACTGTTTTTTTGTATTTCAACATTTTCCGGTGACAAATTTTAGTCTGGCTCCATGCCAATATTATCGTTGTAACTTTGTATTTACAAGATGGGAATCACACCATTTTATAATTTTGGAATTTATTTCCCTTTAAAAAAAATCCTCCTGAGCCACAAATCTGAAAAAGAAAAAGTAATACTCTGCAATAAAATGTTTGAGACATATTAAATAATAAAAGAAGAATATTATTATTTATTTGGGATGGGAAAAAAAAACTTAAAAATGTGGCAGGAATCAGGATTCGAACTCGGGACATCCCACTCATTAGAGCAATTGCTTAACCACTGCACCGATTGAGCTACACAACTTTGGAAGGAATTTAATACATGTTATAATTCAGCCCTATCTTAAAGAGTACAGCGCCCTCAGTTGATATGGATTGCCGCCGGCAAACCTTTAATAAACGTTAATTTGCCGGCGTTACCTCCGGCAAAATATCCACTATCTTCTTTAAAAGTTTAAGTGATCGATATTTTGCCAGATAGGCACTGAACATGAGCAGCAACATGTTTCAGGACTTAGACATTTTTACCGTGATAAATCTTAGTCTGGTTACGCACCAACATTGTCATCGTAACTTCATATTAACGAGATGGAATCTGACCATGTTACAATTTCAGACTTTATTTCCCGTAATTAAAACAAATTCTTTTATTATTTAAAATAATAAAAGGATATTTTGAATTTTTTTTGGATGAAAAAAAACTGAAAATGTTGAGGGCTGGGAATCGAACCCTGCTGTGCTGGGGATCTCTCACTCATAAGATTCACATGCTATCCACTAGGCCACAGGTCTTGCACATGCACAAACAATGTTGGTAATTCAATACATTTTATAATGTAGGCCTACTCGTATATGCGTCAAAAGGGGGCACTGTATAATCTATAATCTGGCCAGGCGCGGTTCTACGGGGGGGCTGGGGGGGGGGCGCTTTAGCCCCCAAAAACTTTGTCTAGCTCCCTCCCCAAAATAAATACCGTAAAAAAAATTTGCATTAGCAAAAAGAAGGATTGTGATGTACATGCTAACGGTCTCCCCCTAAAGAAATTGTCGTGACAAGGGTGCATTTGTAGTTAATATAGTGTGAATGATTTTAGGATTTTATTGGCGCTCCCCACTGAAAATATGGCAAGAATATTGGTTCTAGAACAGCGCCTGTATCTGGCTAAATATCGTTTACTGAAAGAAAGCCAGCTAAAGCTAGCCTGCAAAATAATTATACAGCTCTCACAAGTCTGCCATTGAAAACTGATAAGTTGCACTCTTGTTATTTACAGGTGGTTATCATGACAGTCAGACTCAGAGCCAATGAAGTGGATGCTGTCAAGAATGCTTATGTGAACCACACAAAGCTGATCTTCAACTGAAGGAATGCCCAACTTTCAAAGTCCTTGCCATTCGGTTTGTCATGGTTAAACTCTGTTCATTGAACTAATATGCTCTAGAACAGAGCTCCAGTAAAGTCTATTGGGCCAACTTCTTGGGGCATGGAAATAATCTTATGAGTTATGTAGTTAAACTGAAATCTGAAATGAGTGATTTGATTCCAAATACATTAACAAATGGACTAAATCTTCGTGATGTTTAGACCTCGAGCACGTAGATGCTTGGAACTAATTAAGTCCAATTTTAAAATAGTTTGAAAATAAGTTGCACAGTAAACCTAACCTTAACATTAGGTTAGTGCTCATAAAAGTAAATTTAAACTTCAAATATGTATAACTATGTTTAATTCACTTTAATAAATGAAATCAATATTTGTTTAGATTTAAGAATATCCAGTGCCTAAAACTAAGTCTTCCACTTGATTTTAAGTTAATTTAGAAAGCATCAGCAGAACCATAAATGTAACAAAACCTAAGGACAAAGCTCATAAAAGTCAAATTTAGCTTTAGATGTGAGGCAGCTCACTTGGGATGGCAATCCAGTTTTGACTGCAATGTGGTAGCATTCAAGTATGCCAAAGTCATTTTTGTTTCCACTATTCTGTGTAAAACTGTAGACCCTTGCAGCATTTGAATTAGGTCATTCAATCATCTGCATGCATCCATTGACAGACAGTCATATTAACCACTGGCACTGACGACATAAACCACCTAATTAACCACTAACCAGACCTGTCCAAATGTTGCAAGGACTGGGCAAATATTCCACGCTTCTTGGGAACTTGTGAGTTCACTTGTGCATTTTCTTCTTAGGTTCTCAAAGCTGGATTGCCAGTAAAAACAGTTGTAGCATTGACAAAATTTATTGAAAAACAAACAATTTGAGTCAACTTTTACATTTGGCTGAAATAATGAGCACAAACAAGAAAGGAAATGAAAATGCTTTAAACAAATTCTTTCAGAGCATAATCTACAAAAGGGCATATTTAAAAACAATCTTAATGTTAAAAATGGACACAAATTTTTAATGAAATTAAATTCTCTATGAAAATGGTATAAATGATAAATAGCCAAACAATAAAGGATGTGTTCAATGTAAAAATGCAATTTAAAAACTACATTCATAAAAAGAAATGTTTGAAAGGATTAGTTAGTATAAGGCATAAACCTGAAAGAATTTTATTTCAAAACTGTAATTACAAACAAGGTAACTCACATTTCTTGTTTGCCATAACCACATGATTTAAAAATTGAGGTATATGACATTTATTCAAGTTGGCCCTTGACATACTTGGGACAATGTTCAGTACGGAGCAGTAAAATGTGAGAGTCATTCTGGAGAAACTCTGAAAATCGCCTCCAATTATAAGTTGCCCCTGGATGAACTTTGGACATTAACAGTACAGGCAATACTGCTGCACATCTGACCAGTTTGGAACAAAGGATGGACATGACTGTTTTGTTGAGTATTGCGTTTCTCCAGTGCGGACTCGTTGCAAACTGCAACAAAACTTGATACAATCGTCTTGGAAGCACAACTGAAGAACATGCCTACCTTGAACTCCATGCAATATTGGAAGTTTGTTTGGACACTTGTTTGGAAGGACGATGCGTGTTTGGAAGGACGATGCGTGTTTGGAAGGACGATGCGTGTTTGGAAGGACGATGCTTGTTTGGAAGGACGATGCTTGTTTGGAAGGACGATGCTTGTTTGGAAGGACGATGCTTGTTTGGAAGGACGATGCTTGTTTGGAAGGACGATGCGTGTTTGGAAGGACGATGCGTGTTTGGAAGGACGATGCTTGTTTGGAAGGACGATGCTTGTTTGGAAGGACGATGCTTGTTTGGAAGGACGATGCTTGTTTGGAAGGACGATGCGTGTTTGGAAGGACGATGCGTGTTTGGAAGGACGATGCTTGTTTGGAAGGACGATGCTTGTTTGGAAGGACGATGCTTGTTTGGAAGGACGATGCTTGTTTTGGAAGGACGATGCGTGTTTGGAAGGACCAACTGGAACTTTGAGGAACACTGCCTATTCTGATGTGGGAGACATGGAATTCAGATGACTTTCTGATGTTGGGACAAGTGGAATTCGCCATCCTCGCTACCTGTGGATGCCTGTATCACTCGGAAACCTTGGAGGTAAACCCCCCCCCCCCAAAAAAAATAAATCATTAAGTGTCAGATACTTAAAAAAGGATTTTGCTGATGCTATAGCAATGCATCATTTAACTGGGTTTGGGTTTGTTTCACAAATTAACACATGTTATGGGGCATGACACTATAGGTCATTCTAAAAACAGATTGGTTAAATAACCAATGTTGGTTAAAATGTATCCAACCAACCCGATTAGTTCAACACATATTAAACAATTGTTGGTTAATTCAACCAATGATTGGTTATGTTAACCAATCTGTTTTTAGAGTGTAAACATGGCAGATATAATGAATCTGGTATTTAATAATTTCAGATTTTCATTATTTGACTAAAGGCAATTCAAGGAAAATACTTCAAATTAAATGAACATTTATTGCATGGATTTTCTGCAGACGTGAACATGCACAAGAGACCCCGGATTGTGAAAGTGTACAGTTTGCAAGTGGAGTCGTTCTGTAGATTGCTCGGAATCGTCGGCATGGGGGACAAGGTTGCATGTTAACTGAGGTGAGGTAACCATTTTTTTGCAGGGCCACATGCACTTGTCCCCCCCCCCCCTTGGATTGTGACAGTTTTTGCAAGTGGAGTCATTCGTTGGATTGTTCGGAATCATCGGTGCAGGGGGAACAAGGTTGCATGTTAACTGAGGTGAGGTAACCATTTCGTTAGCAGCTCAAGGCCACATGCACTTGTTCCCCCGGATTGTGACAGTTTGCAAGTGGAGTCGTTCGTTTTGTTCAGAGTAAGTCAAACCACAATTCTTGTACTTTTTCATGTGCAAGCAAATTTGAATCTATCCTGATTCTATAAGTCAAAGCAACTGCAGTACATTATTATCTTATGTGAACCAATTTGCGCGGCATTTTTTAGCAATTTTGTAATAAAAATTCTCTCACAAAAAAAAAAATTCAAATGTGCTTGTACATATATATGTAACTTAAACCATCCTGGAAAAATTTGAGTGAAAAAGAAGTTTTGGAAATAAGCACAAAAGCCAATTTGGTTCTCAGGATTTTGTTGAAATAAAGTTTGGGGAAAAACATTCCCATCAGCCCAAATTGTTCTTTTTTATTATTGTTTTTAAAGATTACATTTTGATTAATGATTTACTTAACAATAAGAATGTCCAGGGTGGTTGAAATATGTGTTTGTGATGTACTGGTTGGTGGTGGGTGTGTGCTTGTTATTGTGTGGGGTGTAGGTGGTGGTTTGTGTGGGGTGTAGGTGGTGGTTTCTCCACAGGTCATCGGAGTTGGACTGGTTCTCCGATTGAGGTGCGGGGCAAACCCAGTTTCAAGGGACGGGTTGCGTCCGCGTGAATGCTCCGGCATCCACGTGGGGCGTGGGTCCTACGCAGCGGCCTGGAAACCCTAGGATGCCGTGCCATAAAGGAGCAGGTAGTGCGTCCCTCTTTATAGGGGCGTGGCCCTGTATTCACAGCCGGCAAACGCTGCTACTTCCTATCAGACCGCATGAACCCGTAATGGGGGATGGACTTAGGGGGGCACGCATATAGGTTAGGGTACTCTCCTGATCCTTCGGGGTTGGGGGGGCGTACCGGACAGTCGGCAACTGTGCATGGCCCTCCGGGGCCGGCCTTTTGCCCAGCAAAGGACCTGACGATACTGAAAGCGTGTTTGGGGCTGGTATCCTGGGACCTTCACGTGGTGGCCCTGTTTAAACTAATCTTACCAGGATGTGCTTCCAGAAGGGTTACATCTAAAAACAAGGTAAGATTTTAAGAAGGAATAAATTTTTGAAGAAATTTGAAACTTAATAAGCAACTTTTGAAAAATAAATTCTCAACAAACATAATTATTGCTGATCAGTCAAAATGGACTTTATTTTTAGACCCCAAAAAAATATTCCATTTGTTGCTTGGATTATTATTTTTTCCATCAAGTAAACCAAAGCATTCTGTTGGAGAAAGATTTTAAAACCTTTTCTTACAATGGAAAACAATCTCCTCTTTTTTCTGACTGGAGTTCAGAGTGGGTAAACAAAGGCCTTTTTTGTTGAAATTGAAATTGATTCCACCTTTCCAAATTTCACTCCAGTTTTCTCTTGGCGTTCTGAATCTGTAGCTTAAAAATTCCGGGCACGCTTAATAAATATACCAAATAAAATGTCTTTTGTGTTTATAATTGGAAGTACAAAATTGTGGACAAGATTTGTGTGCAAAATGTACTTTGAAAACTTGACCACTTGAAAAATTATTTTAATTTTTGATAACACTGCAAGGTACAAGCAAGCACGGATGAGAAGCTTACTGGAGAGAAGAGGAAAAGTAGCGATGAACCAACGACTTCAGGGGAATCCGATCGTCCAATCCAAGGTGAGCATCTGATTGCAACTGATCCATTATAGACAGCAAAAGGAATGGAGAAACATCTTCAAAACGGCTGAAATTACGATTGAACATTTGTCTGTGAACAATTCAAATTCTGTACTTTGAAGTGCATTCTAAATTAATGGCTTTTGATGCTCTGCATGAGACGTTTTAAAATTGATTTTGTCAGGTCAGTTTTTTTTCTTCGGCAAATTGAACAGTTTCAAAACTGAACAACTTCCAGTTTAATTGATTAATTTAAAAAAGAAATTCACCAATTTACCACTGGATAATGTTGTTTTGCAAGTTATTTTGTTATTGCAGTTTACCCCCCCCCCCCCCTCCCCACTGGAGATGAGAGGCTGCAGAGGAATTCGTTGTGGTGACAATGAATCATTCTAATCAAAGGTGAGCAAGACATCTAACTGAAGATGATCAATTCAAGACAGCAAAGAGAACGGATTAACCTAAGAAAAGGCTGAAATTATGATTGCACATTTGCCAATTCAGAGGTCCTTGTCAGAGCAAAAAATACATGCTCAAGTCAGATTTTGTATTTTTGATATGCTTGTCAATTCGGGAAGGAATTTATTTTCGACGTAATCGATGGCTCAAAATTGGTTTTTGCAGTGCATTTTGGCAAATTTATTTAAATTACCTCATTTGTCATGAATGTCATTTTCTGGTCATTCTCAGCCCTGATCATTTTTTTCTTAGGATTTAAAACATTCATTTCTTGTTTTTCTTTCCTTCCTTTCCTGATAGTCAGTATGGGCTCTGAGAAACACGCAGGAGACAAGATCTGCCGCAGTCATTGTTAGCAAGAACTACCAGTTTAATAAGGTCTCTGATTTTGCACTTGTGCTTTGAAATCAAGAAGCAATTGTAGTTGACTTCCAAGGTAGAGAGTAGACTCTCTGCTGTGGTCACAAAGATTTACACATGTGTATTTGAAGGACAGTTTTGCAAGTTGTAAACATATTTTTCAAACTACGAATGATTCGCTGATTGTGCATATGCCCTGAAAGTGTCCACTGGTTCCACCTCAGAAATTGCTTTCAAATGTGGTCATCCGATTATAGTCTCCATAATCTCTTAAGATCAATTCAAGTCTGCATGTCCTCTTGATAGTAACTACAACATTGATGTCTTATTTTTGATGAATACAAAATCTTCTTTGTAGTTGAGATGTTCTTAAATTCTGAAATTGTGTGATGATCCACTATGAGCCCTGTCTAATAAACACTATTCTAAGACCGCACTGTTCTCAATCCAATTCAAGTTGACTTGACTCTGATATGCCTTTTTGTTTCTATCTCACATCTTCCTCTGCAGGTGGACCACACAGACAGCACGATAGCCTTGCAGAGGAGAGCGTTTCTCACGAGTGGATTTACAACTGACTGACCAATCAACCTTCACCAGAACTTTCTGAAGTAGTGGTGGTGGGAAAGTGGTGGTGGGAAAGCTAGGTTTTCAGGTTTGAAATGGGATGTTTATCTAGCAGGGGTGTGATTTTTCCGGATTTTTCCGGATTTCCGGATTTTTAATCTAACGTCTGCGGAATTTGTTTGCGGATTCCGGATTTTTAACGTTTTCTGTTTCCGTAATAATATCGCCCAAAAACTTCTGGCGAAATTTACGATAATGGATGGACTGGTGACAAGTCTAATGCAGTGCGGTCAAGAACCTAATAGACATTAATGCAGTATGCGCAGTGGAGTACTTGAGGACCAGACTGAAAATAATTTTCAATGGGTTTGCAGCACCTCGTGTTTGTATATCGCGTGTGGATGTGTGTGTGTGTATTGTGCATGTATTGTGCAGTGACGATCGTGTGCTAGCAATTCGCAAACACATTGGTGTCAATATTGCCGCGATTTTGTCAGGGAATTCAAGAGTTTGGCTGGAAGAATTGGTAATAAAGTGTCACTGTGGATGGAAATCAGTTTGAGCTGCAGTAGTGCTTTGAAAAATAGCCACCACCAACACAAAATTTCAAAAATGTTTTGGAAGCCTGGGACTGGAGTTTAAACTTTAAGTAAGATTAAACTTTTTCAGCACCGTTCATATTGTTTTGTGTGAATCGTTTCTCTCTGCAACATGCAAAAGTAATAACATCACACTCAGAAAAAGCCTTTATGAATCAATCACATATGGATTATATTATTTAATTTTAATGACCAGACGTTTTTTCTCAATTTTTCCCCCATTTGTTTTCTTTACTGAAGCGACAAAATTTGCTAACATTAGTACAGAAATTACAGTACATAAAATGTACATGCCCTAGGCCTATATATGGACATACGTGCATGCATATGTATACATCTATACAAGTACATGTACAATAATACATGCACATGTACATGTACATGTATATTACATGTCAACCGAAGTTCGTGGATTTTTCATTTTTGTCCAATCACACCCCTGATCTAGGTTATGACTAGTTAAATGTTTGGTATTTTGTAAATTTTGTAATTTTTTTTTACTGTAAGCAAACACATAAAATTGTGATATTTTCTCCAAGATGTTTGATACTTGTGTAATTGCAAAAAAATGGCTCACTAAGAAAAAATCCTGGTTGAAATGACTGTCACGATATAGTTTTAGAAACTGGGACAAAGAAGAAAAGTAATCAAGGAAACCAAACAGACTTCTCATTTTTTGAATTTAGTCTGAAAAAAGGAGATCTTTCACACAAAAACAATATGTATACTTAAATAAAAAAGGCTTCTTAAATACATGAAAGCAATCTCAATCTGGATCAAACAACGAATTAAAAATTAAAATGAATTTGCCAAGGAGAAAAATAAATCTTTCAAGGATAAAGATAAACAATTGGATACAATTTTAGGAGAATAAGAGAAAAATTAAGGTATAAACAAAATTGACAGCAGGAAAAAAAGTAAAAAGCCACACAGCATTATTGGAAAATGACTGTAAAAGCACAGCAATGATCTACAAACCAATGACTCCACAAGCAGACAAACCCAAGCAGGAAACAACTCCAGTTAGGAGGAACTTATAATGAAATACTGTGAACTATAAACTGCTGGTCTGCTGGCTACAACTAAAGTGTGGCTTGTAGGGCTGTCCATTTGCAAATAATTTAGTATTTGATTATTTCAAAACTGCACTTAACTGAATGTTTGAATATTAGAAACTTGCCGATCAAGTGTGACACACGCAAGCTGCAGCTGCCTTCCTAGCTGGTCAACAATGGCATATAAAGCATGCTGGTTACAAATGACATGCGTTGATGGTATTGTCTCCTTTTCTTTGTCTGTGGCATCCATAGGGAGGTTGCTGACAGCCAGGTGATGACCAGCATCTTTCACCAGTAGTCTCCTGGTCTTCCACTGCATCTCCAATTTCTTGCCACCACAGACGGATGTTTCAGTGAAGTAGTTTTGCTCCAACCTCTCTGCCATCTGCCATGCGATGGGCGCTAGAGCACATCCCGTTGAGGAAGTCGGTAGCTAGGGGTGGAGGAGCACAGTTCAAGTTAACAACGCTGATGTTTAATGGTAGCTACTAGAGATCCTGGATGCTAACTCTGCCTAGGTAGGTGATGTTGAATACGATAGAAATCACTAGGGAAAAGTTCTATATGAACAGCATGTGAAGTGACAGTCTCTAAAAGGAGAAGTGGTTCTGAAGATTTGAAGATTTAGTCAGTGATCTGTGACTGTCATCAGGAGAATGCCTAAACCTAAAGACAGGTGATCATTTAACCCCTTAACGCTGGCTGACGGCGGTGACTGCAGCTCAATGAAGGGTGATGAGCCAGGGAACGCTGTGGCCGCATTCCTGCTGCATTCATTGATGGGCAATATCCAAATGCCTGCATGTACACATTCAAACTCAAAGTGCCGCTGATCCGTGGCTGACAATACCAGCATCAAGGGGTTAACAGGTGTGGGACAGACCCAGTGTGGATCAATGAAGCAGGATTCGATAAAACAGCCAGCTTAGGATTGCATTATATCAGGAATAAATGACCCACAAATCTTAGATTTATTGACGATCAATAACATGTGGAAACATCTGTTATATACCTCCTGAAGAGCGATTGCGTGCCGGTTCGTGTACGGTCCCTATACTTACATATATAATTAATTTCAATGTCGCTTTTTTTTTTCAATTTAAGGTTTTCACAATACCTGGACCTCAAAGAAGAGCTGCTTTTGATGCTGAAATGCACTGACACGGCACTACTTTGTGACATCACACATCAGGTAAATCCTCACTGCTTTCACAAACTGACATGTACGCATGTGGAGTCAGTTCCTGAAAACCATGTTATCACTATTTTTTCAGTTTCACGAACTGACATGGGGGTGTGCACGCACTTTTATAGTACACTGACTCGTAATAGAATAATGTAGTTTTTTTACCCAATGAAACACAAGCATGTGATGGAAATACAATATAAAAATGCTTTGAAGGGTTCGACACAAATTTACGTCATCCATTTACTTGTGGGCTTACACAAAAAATGAATTAGAATCCTTTAAACTGGTGACATTAAGACCGGTTTCAGTTCGTGAAAACCGAGTGTCAGTTTGTGGTGTCTTTGACAAAATTTTGATGCCTTTGGTTTGCTTAGAATGTAGTTTTAAATGTTTTCAGAACTCAAGAACTAATAAATTTAAAGGATAAAATTAATGGTTGACTTCACATCCCTGCCTGCATCAGTGATCAGTTGCATAAACTTTATTCAAAGTGGTTGTTATCATCAACTATTTACTTGAAATGGATCGGTAGAGGTTCTATGCACCATTAATGGAACAGATCCCTGCTTGAACATTGTAGTAACCAAGTTATTGTTAGTGCACCTTCTTCAGACGGCTCTGTGAACAAGTTCACTCATTTAGTAACTTTCCATTCTGTGAGTGTGTGTAATTATCTTGTTTGTTTACCATTTCACTTGCTTCATAAAGTCAGGTATTTGTTGCGGATAATAAAACTAAAAACGGTTTCAGCAAGTGTATACTCAGTGACATGCAACCAACCCAGTTACTGGAGATCGCTTGAAGTAGATTGCATGCAAGTTGTTTCTTCAGTCAAAATGTCCTACTTGTGATAGCGTCAAAATCAAACAGTGGGCTGAACTTGCAGACAGAATAATGGATGTTGCTGCTCCACAGCAGTCAGTCAGGGTCAACTCAGTCGCATCTACATGCACCCCTGCATCACTGACAGAAGTGCAACTTCTTCACACAGAAAAGCCAGCTGTCACTGCAAATACAAACATTGTCCGCAGGACGTCATCGTTCTTGCAGTCATTCAAGCAATCGACCACTCTCCCTGTGATGGTAAAAAATATTGAGGGTCTAGGAACTGGATGACGGAGAACAACTCTGGTACAAGCTGCTGGAGAAGAATCACTACACGGCCAATCTCCAACACTCCGCGAAGGAACACTCAGACGCCCTTTTGGGCAACAGTAAGGTGGATAAGGGGAGGATTCTGGCTCTGGCCCAACACTCTGTGGATGCATGCTTGAGAACCCCTCAGGGTAACCGTATCACAGATGAGGGTTCGGGGAAGTGACCAGGGAAGTGCCTAACACTCCGTGGAGGAATGCTCAGGAACCCAAGGGCAACCATAACATGGACAAGGGCCAGGCCAACGCCTGTACGTGGTACTCGAGATCATTCCTACGGCTTTTGGACTTCCATCGTTACAGGCACGGGTCCATCTCAAATCCACAGCCTTGAAGATCTCCGGACAGCGAAATCAATTCTTTTCTTATTCTTTCACTTAGTGGCTGGCATTGTGTCTTGTGTTGAGAAAGCTACCATTTGCAGCAGACCTGACCAGACACCAGCAGTGTATAGGCCTACATCCTTTAGTTTCCTTCAATCGTGTCTACTGAGGAGCAGCATTATATTGCAACCTCGGCATCCGTATCAGGTTGTACAGAAGCGACAAGAGATTGAGGCACTGGTGGCCAAGATGACAGAAGATCTGCGCAAGGTGGAATCCTCTCTCCTGGCCCCCTGGCAAACGCTGGATGCACTTCAAACTGCCATTGAACAGTGCACCTTGTATGTGTTGCGTGTCAGCAATTGCCAGAAGAAAAGTCTGAAGTGGCTAAAGAAAGAGGTGGTGAGGTTGGTGCAGAAAGTTTGCAACCTTCCGATGAGGACCACCACCAATGACGTCTTTGCGACGTCTATACAGAAAGGTGTAGGTCTGATGGATCCCAACCGGGATGCTGCAGTCAAACAGTCACGCAAGCCGTACGCATTTCATCTTCACCTGACAATATCGTCCGCGGTGTCTCCACCATACAGTTGACTTCTATCATCTGCCGCACCATTCAGTTCATGAGCGGGTCTATGGAGGGGGACTTGGGTCCCACGCTAGAATGGTGGTTCGCCTGTTGGGTATCTCTTTCAGGGGCTGCTGTTCCAGCTCAGTACTTACACGTACAGACAAGGGAAAGGAGATACGTTCCAAGAGCATTACCACAGCTCTGCGTGCCGCGGCTCGAGAGTTTTACTCTTGTTGAGAACCGACCGCAGCCGGTAATTCCAATCAGCCCTCTTTCGTACCCTCACTTGATCTTGATCTTGATTGATATAGCTGTAAGCTCCTACAGGAACATCACTCAGCTTGGAAGGGATGGACGTGCTATTTACGAGTGCTGAGGGATCTAAGGGTATCGCTGAATTGATTGGTGTCTCCTATGCCAGTAATGTGCTGAGGGAGGTCGTTCCAGTCCTTGCTGGTCTGATAGAAGAATGAGTGTTGGAGGCCTTTGATATTGGTGAAGGGGATCTGAAGGTAGTTGGGTTTTGAGCGTCTCATTAATACTGCCTAATGGATATTTCAGGTGGAACGTTAACGTCGATCCGTCCATTGAAGATTTTGTGGAAGTTTGCGAGGCGCTCGACGTATCTCCTATTTTCCAGGGTGGTAATTCCAGTTTTTCAAGACGAGCAGTAACAGATGTAGAATTGTCCCAGCTATATGTGTTAGTGATGAAGCGGGCAGCTCTTCGTTGAACCATCTCCATCTTCTGTTTATTGGAGGCTGTGAAGGGATCCCACACTGATGCACAGTAATCGAGATGAGGACGGACTAAACTTTGATAGGCTTGGAGTTTGACCTTGGGTGGGGCTGAACCTAAGTTGCGTCTAAGAAAACCAAGCATGCTGTTAGCTTTAGCTGTGACTGCATTGATATGAGTATTCCATTTCATGTCCGATGAGAGGTGGACGCCAAGGTACTTGTGGCTTTGAACTGATTCCAGAATGTGACCAGAGAGCTTGTATGAAGAGTGGAGGATGTTTTTCTTATTGGTGAATCTGATAACATTGCATTTTTCTGGTTTGAATGACATCTGCCAGCGCTGCTCCCACTCCTCTAGTGTCTTCAGGTCTTGCTGAATAACATCGCAGTCAGATGAAGATGTCATTTTGCGATAACTGACACAATCATCAGCGAACAAGCAGACATTCGAGTTCAGTCCTTCGGCAATATCGTTGTTATAGACTACAAAGAGGAGAGGGCCCAACACAGTGCCCTGTGGCACAGCAGATGAGACGTGGACTGGTTGGGAACTGCAGCCAAAGACAACAATCAGTTGTCATCCAGGGAGTCATGACTCCCTGGATGACAACTGATTGTTGTCTTTGGCTGCAAACATGTACACACCACTACCCGCATTGCATGGTCCAATGATTACAATGCCAGCTCAAGCTCTGTCAACACTCACATCATTCTCTAACTTTCCATTGTGTGCTCACGTGCATGAAATAGTGTTTGTGTACCGTTTTACTAGACTCTAAAAGTCAGTTATTTGTTTCGGATAATAAACCATTATTGTCTACAGCCTCACAAGTAATTCACTCTACCATAACTAATCTATATTTCATTTTTTGCACAGTCTTTGATAAGACAGGACCTGAGTAACCTGAGTAAGTCATCAGACGCCTGTTATCAGAACCACAAGAAGAGGAACGCATGTGTTTCAGGTGAGCTAAGAACTTGTTCAATATACTTGAGTACTTGCTTTTGCAACAATGTTTATGAGAATTATGGGTTGATGATAAATTCATACTAAAATTTTGCTGTGGATGTGAACGCAGAGGAAGCTAAAATTCTAAATTCTATCTTCAAAACTCCTCCCTACATATAGTCAATCTCCCAAATCAGTGCAGCCTCAAAAGCTACAAAAGCCTGCAAAAAGTAATCATAAACTGCATGTATACAAGTATGCTATTTGTATTCAATTTTCCTTTTTTTTTCAACTTGAATTTCAGGTTTTCCTGCTCTTACCAAGAAGACGTTGCTCTTGATGCTGGAATGCCCTGAAACTGAACCACTTTGTGATGACATCAAACATCAGAGAAACTACATGCAAGGTGCCTTGGGCCTATTTAGAATGTACTAGGCTGTTCAATGAGAAAAAAGGTTATATGGGCAATTCCATGCTGGTGGAGACACAAGACCAAACAATTATTTCACGGTTTGTTCAAGTTTGATTTGCTGAAGTGACACAATATATCTTGGCGTTTTTAAAACTGAAATAGTTTTGTCCCATGCGCGCACTATTTAGTGAGTGACGGTACACCATCACATCAAAGTCTGCAATGACGTCATGATGACTTATGGATGCACTGGTAAGGAATTTTGAATCAGTCTTTTGCTATCTATTCAGTAATAATTTCTCTCAATTTTTTATGTTACCATTTTGAGGGCATCTTTGTGAAAATGGATATTATTTTTAAGATGTCAATATAAGTCAGATTTTGCTTGTATAATAAAAAACAAATTTAATTATTCATGAGTCGCCAAAACAGTTTCTTTTTCTTTGTAAATACCTACATTTTCTGACCAATGAATAATTATGTTACAAATTTCTTAGCTTGAGTCCTGACAAGTTTATTTACAATTTTTATTTTGTTTACATTTTAGTTTTTGTGCTCAGGCCAGCCATGAAATATTGTAATGTCGACCAAATGTAATGTCATGCAGTCACAATCTCTTAGCGTAACGTAATGCCAGTCACATTATTGCACAGTCCGTAGTTGAGGAAAATGCAAGTACACATGTTATTTAAGTCCATACACATACAAGTAGTAAACTCTTTGAACCAAAATGCAACTAAGTGCCAAGCCACTGTCTGAGCAACTTATATATTTTTCACAAAACAAGTCTTTTTAAAATTTAATTTGGACATCTGTAACTCTTCGATAAAATGAAAAATATATTTGTTTTGTTTTTGGGCACAAGTAGTCTATCATTGTCCATTCTGATGGGGTGGGGTGGGGGAGTCTTCCCTGTGAGAACTGAATTATTGTTTGGCACCAAATAGATTGATATTCATAATTCCCTATTTATTACTTAACATTGGCTAACTTATTTCGTTTGTTTTGTTGTTGGTTCATTGGATAACGTTGGTATTGCTAGAAAAATAGCAAGTAAATTGTGTTAAATGTAAACATTTATACAATATGATTAATTCTGTCGAATATTTTATAATTTTCAGGAAAGATGTACAGCCAAGGTGCAACTTACTGCAGCAAAGAGAAAGACACAGCAGAAACAAAACTTGGAAGAAAAGAATTGTATGAAGACCACAAGAGGAACAAATGAAAGAGGAATAGACAGAAAAGAACAGAACATGAGGAGTTTCATAAAGTGAGCAGGAATAAAACTATGAGAAAAGTAGTTAGAATTGAGCATGGAATTTGTTAAACATGTTGAGACCTCAACATTTTTAGTAACACAGAAAATATGATGCAAGTCTATTTACACAGTTTTTATTGGAGACAACTTTAATATTATTACGGTCGCTTTGCAAAGTTTCTTACTTAATTAGCTTTATGATCAGTTACTTTTTGGTGTTGACAGTATATACATGTAGGTTTTTTATTACGTTTTTGTTTTCATAAATTTTAAAACTCTCTGAGTTCAGATATTTAAAAATTATTTTGTTCTTGCATACAGTCACTGTTGGAAATTATAAAGAAAATAAAACTTTGACCTGAACAGAAACTTTTTAATACACAGTGTCTCATTTCTCAATTATCATGATTATAAAAACTTTCATTTTACATCTTTGTACATGTATAAAGTGTTATACTGGCTATAAATTATATGAAAAATAAAATACGACATCCATTGTTCTTTAACATGAAGAGAAATTTCAAATTTGCTCTATCATTTGTTTCCTGTGTTGCTTTTTATGTAATGTCAGTCACAATAAAGAAAGAGTTCTGTAAGCGAAGGACAGAAAAGATCAATGCGTCTACAGGTTGAAAAATGTAAAAACACTTCATCCCCCCAAAAATGATGCGTTTTGGAATTATATGATGCGGCTGATTAGTGTACGCAAACATAATGTCGTGTTCAAATTTCAGTTTTTGGCATGGCGTCTCTGCGTAAACCTATTGAGAAAATCGCATTATAATTTCTTGTCACATAAATGCTCAAAATTCACCATACTCCTTGAAAAAATCACTCTTTTACTTCTTATTGCAATCAGACGTTATGTACATCATAAAATTAAGAATGAGAGGTGGTTATCATTTTTCTTTAAAAGAAAAATTTGAATTAAAACCCTATGCCACTTTATCGCTTAGCGTTCGAAAAGAATTGAAGTGATGGCGTTACGCGTAAAATTGTTCTGAATCGTGATACTGATGCGAATTCGAAACCTGCCGAAACTCTCTAATGTCTGTCACCATGGAATTGCCCATATACTCGCTAAAACTGTAGATTTTCTACTTTTGCCCAATTAGTTACTGGGAATTATTGTATTTCTGTTTATTTGTGTATTTATCATTTGTTTAAATTTAAAATTGAGATTTTTGTTTGTATATCAATGAGAGAAAGTTAAAAATGTTGTATATAGTTGTGCAGCCTAGTTATGGTAAATAAAAAATAGTCTCAATGAGGAGCGCCCTCTATTGCCCATGAATTGCTAATTACTGTTTAATGAATGAATTAATGTATAATAATAATGAAATAATAATGGAAATTTCTATAGCGTTGAATCCATTTAAAAAATGCTCCCTGGTGCTTTACCATCGAACTATTGATATAAATAAAAGGAATATAAATACAATTTTACTAATGTGATTATTTAAAACTCAAAGTGTATGATCCACACTAACAATTGGTTTAAACATGATGCATAGGAGTGCTTTGTTACAAGGTGTAAGATATGGTTGACATGAATGAAATCAAGCCAAATTTGTGTGATGTAAAAGATGTTATCAAACAAAGTTAAACATTAGTAACTTCTTCGCAATATACAATTGAAACTGTTTTTTTTTGTAAAGTGACATTTTGAAACTAAATTTCTAATGGAAAAAAAGTTCTTAGAGGAAAAATTAATGTTTTAAGGAAACAAGATCCCTAAATATTTGCTTTTTGAGATGTCCTTAAATTTATGGAAAGAAAAGGGAAATGGAAAGTGTTTTTGAAATAATTTGAGCATTCTAAAATGAATTGGCATAAAAATCTAGCCAGATAGACACAGTTAAAAATATTTGGTCTGTAGAGGGCAGTATGCATATATTGTCTGTAACATGTTTGTAAATCAATGTTTACCTTATTTACATTTAGTTGTACAAGCAATTATTCCTGAAATAAGGTGTTACTGTATTGGAACTGGTATTGTTTTTCTTTTTGAAGTGGTTGAAACATTTCAGAATTTGAAAAAAATAGTTGTATAAGATTTGAGGCAAAAATCACTGACAATTTTAAGTAAAATCAAGATTACCAAATTTAAAAACTCCATTTCCACATTCAAACAAAAGTTTGGCCTTTTATAGTTAAAAACAACTTTGTGTGCCCCCCCCCCCCCCCCCCCCGAAGAATAAAATTAGTGAACAAATTTAACGTAGGACTTGCTTTTAAAATATTGAGCATTGACAAATTTAGAATCTTCTAAAGGGAAGTAAATTAACGTCTACATTTATTAAACAGAATTGTGTTTCTTGTTAAATACATGTATGTGAAGTTTAAAAACTGTATTATTAACTTTAAAAAAAAGTGTGAAATAGGTGTGTAAAAAGTGTAAATAAAGGGCAACAATAGAAAGAATATGGAATAAATGTCTAAATTGAGAACCAGAATTTTGGGTCTGTTGTGGTTTCCTTCTGAATATTCAGTTTTCTGCTTTTTATTATTCAATTATTCAAATGAGCCAGGCGGCCATTTTTTTTTTTTTTTTTATATTGCGCAATCTAACCTATAAATATAAGTTCCGAGAACAAATTTTCGAAGAGGCCAGTGGCCTGGCGGTCTAGCTCGCTGACCGCCAGGCGCCGGGTCCCCGGTTCAAAACCCAGCCGGGGACCCGGGAGGAGAATTTTTCCTCACAGCAGTGATAAAATTTTAAAAATATATAAAATAGTAGCATGGAGCAGGGTTGAACCGCGTACCTTCTGCATGCCAGCTCTCTTTTTTCCCGCTCTGCCATGGCACTTTCTTGAAAAAATATCCGGTTATCGTAATTAAAACCCTTAGGTTGTTGGACTTAGACAATTTTTCAGCTTTGGCCAGAATTTCAGAAATCAAGGGGTACCCCTTGAAATTTTTTCAGATCTGAGGGTCTGAGGCTGGGAGGTTGAGAAGTTGGGAGCTGAAGGGGTTTGGAGCTGGAGGGTAGGCTTTGGGACTTTGGGCTGACTGGTTGATGGTTGGGAGGGAAATAGAATATTAGTTGAAGGGCTTCCTGACTGATAGGTCTGCAAGTTGATAGGACTAGGAATTGGTCTTTGGGATTTTTGGACTTAAAGTTTATTTGGCTGGACTTAGATTTGGGAATATAATTTCCTCTTATTAGTTGGACAAAAATTTGGACTGAATATTCAGACCTCTTTTTCGAAGCCCTGCCCTGTCCTGTAAGTTCAGATCGGTCTTCGCAGCCAATCATCAGTCAGATTGGTAGTTAGCCTTTTCCTTTTTTGGAGATTGCTACACTAGTTGAAGCCTGCTTGAGACCACATAAGACTGCTGGAATGCTGGTTACCAGTGGTGTGTGAGGTGGATGTAGACTTCTTAGCCTCAGGGTCTCGATACAACCTGGTTGAAGGGCCTTCCTCACTTGACCGTGTAGCGTGCCGTCAAAATGGGTTTTCATGCTTCGACGATTTTGTATGGCTTATCGCCCTCTCTTGTCAAGGTGTTTAGAGGTCACATGATAGTCTGGTGCCAATGAAAATTTCAGGATTTTTAAACAGGAGTAATTTTTACACTTAATTTTTAGAGGTATGCCTAAATGTTTGCAAATCTTAGATTTGTTTCTCAGTGCAACAGTATAATGCAAAGTTTCTACGGCTTCGATTATATTTTACATTAGTACTTTTCTAAATATTTAATCATTTTTAATTGTTACACGATTCCTCTTGAAATTTTATGGAGTTCTTAATTGAAGACTTTAGTTTATGAACAATCGACCATGGACACATTTTTAATTAAGCTCAGCATATATTTCCAGAATTGTTGTCCAGACAAATTTGTTGTTCTTGTTGCGTATTAGGAATATTTTTCATTCCGATTTAAATTTTCACGCAGAACACACTTTGTTGTTTTTGTTATATTAATTGAATTAATTTGCTGTAGAAATTAAATAGGCTTTTTAAAGACATCATCTGAAAAACCAGTGTGTGGGTTTTTATGGGGGCTTTTATTTTTGCATTATTTTGCATTGCAATTTTCTCGCTAGAAACAGGCTATAATTGATTTAGTTACATTAACTGTATTGTTTGATATTCCTGTTAAAATTTTTCAGGCTTCACAAAAACGTCATGATGAGTTTATAACGGAGGAAATTTCACTTTAATACAATGGGTATTTCTCATGATATCCTCCAGACAACGAGAATGTTCTGTTTCATTAGGTTGAGTAAAAAAAAACCATGTTTCTCGTCCGGGTTTTTGAAAACAAGGAGGAAGCGGGCCTTTTTATTTTTCTTTTTATTGCCTTTTTACAAATTTCCTGCAACCGTTGGTGTTTCCACTGTTCAAAGACACTTTTAAAATGAAAGATAAGTTAGACAAGAGAAATGAACATATTTACAGTGTCATTTAGACTTGTATTGGTCTAAAATTTATTTTCCGATGAATTTGTGGACTTTTTCGGTGTTTTTTTTACTGCATTTTTCAAAACAAAAAAAATAATTAAAAAAATCCAGGCGGCCTCCAAAAAGGAAGCAGGCGGGGACGAGAACCTTTTTTTTTTTTTACTTTGCCTTAATGGTTGATTAAATTCGCTTTGTACTTGTTTTCCTGCTGAATTAACACACTTTACAATATTAAATTTGACAATTCCTCTTCAAATTTGGGCTGTTTAAGATGTCAAATTTTCAAATGTTCGTGACGCGCATCGGCTGCACTGTATTTGGAAGACATTCCAAGCAGCAGGAGCGCATGTTTAGAACATTTTGCACACTACGCGCACATGGTGTTGAACACGCAGTCTTAATTTCCTACAAAGATGGCGTCCTATGAGAGAGATCTATTGGAGAATCCGGGCCTCGTCATCACAACCAACCAACAAACAAAATTTCAATTGACTTGCATTCTGATTGTACTTTTTCCACTGAACACACTCCATTGTGTTTTGTTTTATTGTTGCAAGAAAAACTATTGCAATAAATTGTTACGCACTCCCTGTTATTCTAGATTTGTATCTGCACATGCACATGTGCACTTAATCAGGCCATAGAGCTATAGTAAATTATTAGAGAGCTTTTTCATATATGAATAGGATGAAGCTTGCTGGGCGCATGCATCCATGTTTGTGCTTAAGTCATCAGAAATTAGCTTAAATGTTGTATGTTTATACATTTTAAAGCTGTTATTACAACTTTCATTTAATTCTGTGCTAATTCACACTAATGCGCTGCACAGATTTTTGCATTTTGTTCACTGTAGATCACGTGCCTGCTCAGCCATATATCTGTTATATTTTGGCAACACATTAAGCGCACAAAAACTCAAAAGAATTGATGTCATATTGGCGACGTGACTTGCACATTGATCTCGCTACATGTACATTCTTCAAGCACTGTGTTGAGCTCAGACAACTCTGAAGTGTGCAAGGGAATGAGGAGTAAACGCTCTCATAATTTACTACAGCTCTATGGAATGGACATTTTAACTGATAAACTACTATTGAGACAACAGAGGTCAAAGGTCACCCAGGTTCACTGACCTTTAATGTTGTAATGTACATGTCAACAAAACATATTTTCAACTGACAGTTTCCAAGATCGGTTTCAATTAACTTCAAATTTTGACATTAGTAGCCTATCATCTTTTTACATACAAAATTAAGCCAACAAAAAAGCAAAGGATTTTTCAATTGTTTTACACTAAGGCCAAAAAAAAAATAATCGGTCTCTGGTCAGACCAATGTTTCGGAATTGATGCGGCGATGCAGCTTTTTTTTTTTTTACTTTTTTTTTTTCGAGCTTTGATTGTACAGACAAGGTGGGGGGTACTATTTTGCCTTTTTTGGTGTCCTCATGTACATTAGTGTCATTTGCCTTGGTGCAATTTTCCATTCCTTGGTGCTCTTTGGTAAAAAAATTTGAGGTGCGCCAATAGAGGGCGCTGTTGGAGCTACGGCGGAAATTTTGAAAAAGATTGACGCGCATGATTAAAATCGACGCATGCACTGACCAGAGATGGACTAATTTTTTTTTTTGCCTAACATGAATAAAGTTAAATACAAACTACTCGCAGTTTACAATCATCTTCAATTTCACAGAATTGATACAATTTTTTTATTCCAAGGCCTAATTATTTCGTTTTCGTTCTTTTCTTTGAATTATGCCGTCAGCAAATTTTTTGGCAGGTAAGGCAACAAACATATAAATGCATAGACGGCCAAATCCTATTCAAAACTACATGAGCATTTCGTGATTTGACTAGCGCCCGACTAAACTCAAAACTATGGGCAAATTCACCTCTCGGTATAGGATTTTACCCACAGTCGACGAATTCCAGTCAAACATGTAAAAAAAAAATTGTAAAGTTTTTGATTGTAAACCAATCCCTTGTTAACTAAATATGATTTCCGTAGATTAAAATCAATACGGTACCCAACATTTTCAAGCAACTTTTGAGTAATACAGCCTTTACCAAAATAATTTATGAATAGTATTTAAATGTATGTACTGTACTAAGTGCGTTGGCGCATTGAGTGGCATCGCAGTTATGCGCGCTGTCAACAAACATTTTGCCCAATTATTAAATCACGGTTTCACGTGCACGACTGGCGGTCTATGTGTTAATATGTCTGTGAAAAAAACATATAGCATTATGGCGCCCTCTATGGCTACTGGCCATTGAAGAAAAATTAATTAACTTAACTATCACTTGTGGATGCTGCAGCTATGATGAACAGCGCCCTCTATAGGAATGGACAGAGAGGTGTCCTCATGTCACATGACTGACTGGCTCCATGCTCCCCACACCTGGGAAAATAGAAGACAAAATTGCAAATTTAATAAATTTATCAAATTTAAATTAAAAAACATTAACAGTAAAAAAATGAGTATTGTTTTGTTGGGTGACTGAGGGTAGTTGATCCCAACTACATGTAATGCTGTTGTGCAAATTTTAGTTCGGAACGTGTAGTTCATGTCAACAAACTTTTTTAGGGCCCCTCCCTGCAAAATAAAAAGTGGTATTCATGGGAATATTAAATTTTTTTGTTTCTGAATCAACGCGCCTTAACACATTACGTGAAACTCCCATTTGCCAAAACCCCTGAACTGTACCTACCGATTTCACTGTGACTCTTATCAGCTGTTATCAGTAAAGTAATTATAAGATAAACACTTACCCTGGCACCCACTTCCCCAGGGCCAGTGACCATGAGCTGGTGGTGTCAAATAACGGAAACCTTGAAGAGCATGGCTGAAGCCGGACTGTTTCTTATTTGATATCTCGAGATATATTTGATCGATTTTTATGATTCAAAGTTGCTCACATAATAACTTTTGACACTTTTCCAAATACTTTACATTATAAACAAGAACCTAGTAGACTTTGGTAGATATTTTTTGTCAGTAAGCTCACAGGCAGAGGCACCATACACCACCTGTTCACGGCTCGTTAACTCTTGATCAGATAAGAGAGATCGCGTTGAAAGCTGCTGAATCTGAAATCGGTAGGTACGACCCGAGTTTGTCATAGGCAAACTCGGGTCTAGCTCAAATGGGAGATTCACGTAATGACTTCTGTTTCTCTGGGAATATTTGAGTTTTCTAAGCAGCCACTTTAGACCTTTAATGTTTAACAACTTCAAAGATTGGGCATTCACTACATCAGGAACACATTGAACTTGGCCTGAAGAAGGATTAAGCAGTAAATAATCAAGGAATTTATGTTTAGAAATAAGGACAGATTTTCAGACTGTCTCCCAATTGCTGCAGCTAGCAATAATGCGCCGATATGAAAGCGGCTGATAGACACGTGTTACTGGCGACCATATATGTGAGGCGTTCTGGCAAAATGAGACAGAACTGGGCAGAGGTTGAAATGAGGGTTTGCAGGGATTAGGAAAGAGAATCAACTTCTCCCTACAATACTGTTTGTTGCACTCCCATCAGACATTCCGTTGACAAGTAATGGCTCACTTTAAAGTTTGCATTTATCGACATGTCAAAAAAGCAAAATACTAAGAAAAGGCCTGTAAAGTTTCCAGTTTTGTATTCATGAAAATGAAAGATGCCAATTATCTTTCCTTAAAAACTCTTGCATTCCATGATTTTTAGACTACATGTTTTACTTCCTTATAAGAATATCAATAAATCTGAAATTAAAAAAAAATCACCCCTTATCATTTTTTTTTTCCATTTTTCTCCACTACGGCCTGTGCCCAGTTGCGTCTCATTTTGCCAAAATGCCTCACATATATAGCCTGATAATATTGACACGGACTTAAGCTTTGAGACGGGACCCACCTTTGGATTGGTGCCATGAAGTTGCACGGTGGCTACAGGGTTCCAGACCATTCCTGCCATTCCATGAGCTGTCACCCCTCCCCCATCTCCCATGGCCATGTTATGATGCATGCCAGACATTGGCTCATGTTGCTCACCAAACCGGCTGACAGGTGTCTGTAGGAAATAACGAGGGGAATAAAGTTAGAGCTCGCAAGCATGATGACATTTCAGTTAAATCTTGAGATACACAAGGTACATCTTGATGAAGTTTTGATTTCTCTATTTGAGTTTCTCAAGGATCGCTGTTCAGTTTGTGCTGGACCCAGAGGGCCAGCCTACAGTCCTCTTTGTACCTCACGGATCGACTCACTGTCACTTGTGAGCTGGGCAGTGCTGTTGTATAGGATTACCCTGTAACACCAATGAATGGGCTAAATCAATTGAATAGGACTGTGTGTACTCTGGAACCAACTTGAATTGCCTTGTAAACTGTTTTCAAGTCCTGAACTCATGCTGATTGAGTGTAGTGGGGGTGGTGGAGGGGTGAGATGCTTACTTGTTCATTTGGAAGCCATCCTCTCTTGACAGTGTCTTGATGGGGGAAGTTAGGCATCCTGTTAGCTGCTGTGCCTGGTATGTCCTCTAAGTTGCTACTTGGGATCCAGTCACCGCTGCTCCCTGGGGGAAAAATTCAGAAAAAACAAGAACTTTTATTAACAATCTGCCATTTATAGGAAAATATTCTCTTGAATGGATGACAACTAATATTTTGCTGATCTGCATGTCCTGTATGTCCATTGGGTTTAGAAATCACAGTGGTCTATTATTTAAATTGTATTTTCATGGCCTGAACTGAAATGTTATCATATCCTTCTGAGTTGATTTTTATAACATTTTTTAAATAACAAGGATCTTTTAGCTCAGTTCTTCAATAAGGATCTTTAAGAACCGAGCCAAGAAAATATGAGACTATTTCACACTCCTATTATCTTGATGCTCCAGATATAGTCAGTTTTCATGCATCTAATGAAAGTGTGTGGTAAATGAAAACTGAGCTTACCTGGTGTATAAGCCCAGATGCTACTCCCTGGTGAACCAACAGGGTAACCCAGATCACTGACAGGTACAACAACAAAGCTGACAGGTGTCCGTGCGTTGCCCTCGACTACGCTCATTGCTGATTGGAATTGGTAAGCGACGATCTTGACCAATGGCTGCTGGAGGCCGGGCCTGAGGCTGTTCAGTTGCCATGGTGACTGGACTGGGCGAGGCAGATGGTCAACGAAGCAAGGCTCCACGTGATGAGTGAGCTGCTCAAAATGAAATTGAAATGATAAAAAAACCTCAAAATTAATGAGAAAAATGAATGTAATGTTTGCCATTAATGATAGACTGTGTTTCATAATTTGGTCAGAACATAATCACAACAAGAATTCAAAGTTACTTCAATTCCATTTTCATTTTCTTACTCGACATTAAATGCAAGGTTTTATTAAAAAGATTATAAATGGATTGACTGACCTGGGTGTCATCTTCATTGTTTATTATGTACATGTACCATCACCTTTCAATTATTGAAAACAAAAAGTAAGAGTCACTTCATGTACTTGTAAGTACTTTATATAAGTGTCCATGAAAAAAATGAACTTTTAGGCCAAAAAAAAAAAGTCTCCGGTTTCTGGTATGCGCGCGCATCGCCGTAGCCAGCGTGTCAGCAAAATGAAAAAGTTTTTTTTTCAAGGAAAGATGATGTCTCAAAACCGACAAACTCACTGGTTTGACTGGAATCCTGCTGCTGCACAATTTTAATGTGTTTTTAGATTGGGTTATGGTCGAGAATAAGCTTTATGTGGCCTCTCTGGACTCCCATATATTTGCACTAAGTTTAGTCGGGCACCATTTGCAGTCATCAGCCGACACTTGAAGCAAAAAAGTCAGGTAAAAAAAAAAAAAAAAGCCGCGTCGCCACACCACTTTTTGGGCAAGCTCCATACCAGAAACCGGAGAATTTTTGTGGGGGCCTTAATAAAAGGCAAGGAAATCTGAATTTGGTGGCACTCGTCTGAAAGTAATTAACAAATAACTTGGGTTTGTAAAAAATTGCAAGATTCAGGATGATGTTCTCTTTATGCTCAATTTTAATAAGAAAGAAAGGAAAAACCTCAACATTGGTTTTTCTTAAATCATTTCTGGATTGATGCTGCAGAAAGAGTACGCAGTTGCCCAAGATTTTCTGACCAAATATGAAAAGACAAATATAAAAAGATCTCATCACAGCCAACAGCAAAGTATTCTGAGTGCCCAGCTGGTAAGTTGCATTTTTTTGTGTGTGGGGGGGGGGGGTTGAAAATGGAGTAAGAAATGCAACTTTTCTAGTTCTGAAAACATGTGCTATATTAGGGCTTAAAAGATGGATGAATCTTAAGAAGTGCAATGTACATACATGTAAGGGTGAGGCTGTGTAGTGATATAGTTAATGTTGTGACATTGGTTTGCATTCAGGCTTGGTGGCCTTTCAAAAGAAAGCAACAAAATCTATTAGTAGCGAGTCTGTAAATTGGCCCAAAATGTAGTAGCAGTGAGCCCGTAAATTGGCCAAAAATTGCAAAACATATGCCCTGTTACTATGGCAATGGTCCTGGTACGGATTTTAAAAGACTTTGGTTATTTACTCCCAAGTCCAATCAAGTTGAAACAATCAAGTTTTGATTGTGGACACTCATATGAAAGATTGACATGAAACAACTCATCAGACAGGTTGGCAATTTTACAACTGAAAATTCTGACTGAAGCTGGTTTGTGAGCTAGGTCAAAGGAATCAACACCTTCTATAGAAATCCAAACTTGTTCATTGGGAGTTTCTTACAAACAGAACACAAAATCAGAGATTAAATGAGTCCATTATGTCACAGAATGGAAGGAACAAGTATGCACAGGTACATGTATTAACACCTCATTTGATGAAATAAGTTTGGAATGACATGTACAATGCACATATGTATGGACACTGATGGTTGCAGGCCAGTAAATAGGCCCAAAATTGCCTACGTCGGCCAAATCACGATTTGTACGCCCTCATTTTTTTGCTTTCATCATTTTGTGGGCCATGAACTTGAAGGTTTGTAAAAAAAAAGAAAAAAGCCGTGAACAGGACTGCCAGCTCGTATTTCTGTGTAATTTGGATGAATTAAGCCCTAAAATTGCTCTACTTTGCAATGCAGCATAGGCATCAGTTTTCAGAATGGCGATGGGTTTCTGGACTATACTTTTGAGGTGATCATCTCTGAATGGAAATTTTTCACAAAAGTCATCGTATTACCACAACACAATTGAACACAAAATGAAAGATGATGAAATCAGTTTTAATTTGATGTGTCTAAAACACCTTGGAGAGTTGTGAGTATTTTTTTCTGAATTTTGGAAGTGGGTGTATCTATCACTGGGGTCTTAACAGTTTATTTAAGTAGTCTGCAACCTGATGGTGTACGTGTACATGTACACGTATGCAAGTACAAAATTAACCTAACTCAGGTCCAAGATACAAACTCAAGTGTAGAGTAAACATGTCAGCAAACAAACAAGATAATGAACTGTACATGACTCAGATCTGGGATCCGCCCACTCTAAAGGTTACGACTATTCACACTCGTTGCATCAAAGTGGAAAATTCCCCCCCCCCAAAAAAAATATTTCAGTGACTTGACTCCTCAATTCCTTCAAGGAAAACTGAGGTCACACCTGGGAATAAACAGGAATCAAACCAGGGGTCAATAGAAAAGAAAACAAGCAGTAGGATCTGAACCAAAGACTCCTCATTTCCTTCAAGGATTACTGAGGTCACACCTGGGAATAAACAGGAATCGAACCAGGGTTGATAGATAAGAAAATAAGCAGTAGGTTTTGAACCAAAGACTCCTCTTTACCAGATCCGCCTCATCAAACGCCTTAACTGCTTGTGCTCTTACATCAAAGTGTCTTTCAGTGATTTGAGTGGGAATTTAAAAGAGGTAAGGAAATATTGTCAGTTCTGTTGAATGAGGTTAAAGGCTAGCTTATAGGAATTGCAGCTTGCTTTAGACTTCAAAACGTGAAGTGTACGCACAAGTAACTGTATGGTGAGGTGTATGCAATAAAAATTTAACAGTGCAGCATGTACATGTAGATAGAATGCATGAACCTATCTAAGGTCCAAAACTCAAGTGTCAAGTAAATATGTACACAGATAAGCAGATATACAGACTGTACGTGTGTGACGTACATGTACATGTATGCAGCAAAACAAAAATCCCAAGCTCTATATATAAACCATGTCACGCGACTTGATGACGATGCTGTGTTTGCCCAGCGCCATCTTTACCAGATCCGCCCCATCAAAAGCCTCAACTGTTTGTGCTCTCCACGTCAAATTGGAAAGATTTGTATTCAAGTGATTTGGTTGAAATTCAAAGAAGGTAAGAAATGAGTGTCAGTTATTTTGAATGAGGTTAAATGCTAGCTTACCAGTACAAGTCATTTGACAGGAAATTCTCACACACAAACACTGATGTCTTGTTCAAAAGTGGATAAAATCAATTTGGTTTTTTTCGCCCAGATGAAACTCACACAGACAGTGCAGTATTAAAAAAGTTACATCAACAAAAGTTATAACCATGTCAATTTCTTTTTAAATACTCTTTGTATATAGATAAAATGGCTACAGCTCTAAAGAACATCGGTCCCCATCTTGAATGCGACATATGCGCAGACAAATATAAACAGCCCAAGGTGCTGGATTGCATGCATAGTTTCTGCCAGAAATGTCTGGAGCAATACTACACCAGCAGGTATGCAGGTCAGCCTAAGATTCCTTGCCCTGTATGTAGACGGGAGACGGTACTCCCACAGACACGCATTCAAGGCCTGAAAACAAATTTCCATTTGATGGGAATAGTTGAGGAGGTCTCACTCCAAGAAAAGGTGGCTTGTTCAGAAAACACAAAGGTCATCTGTGAGATTTGTGATGAGGGAAATGAGGCCATGCATCGTTGTCTGGACTGTGCACAGAATATCTGCCCAAACTGTCGCAAGACACACTTGCGATTTGCTGCTACATCAAACCACACAGTGGCTACTTTGGAGGACATTCGTCAGGGGAAGGTAACAGTGAAAAAAACACCAGAAGAAGATGAGTCTAGATGCCACAAACACAAGGGGGAAGTGAAACGGTTTTACTGTGAGACCTGTGAAGAGTTAATCTGCCGAGATTGTACTGTAGTAGACCACCGTGAACCAAAACATCACTACATTGACTCTGGAGAGGCTTCTCTCAAATACAAACAGTCTCTGAAAGATACCTTTCCAGACTTCACCACAGGCATCAAAATACTTCAAAAAGCTTTGGTCACTTCATCACAAGCTAAGCAGAAGTTTACACAGAACGTCACAAAGACTGTGAAAGTTGTGAAAGACAAAGCGGATAAAATGAGAGCTGAGATATCAACTCAAGAGACAAAGATGATTGAAGAAATCAAACAACTCCAGCAGGATCGCAACAGAACATATGATGAGCATCAGTCAACACTGACAATGATGCTAGAAAGTAAACAACATTCACTAGGGACATCCCAGGATATCATTAACACTGCATCTGACAGTGACTTTTTGTCCCTATACCCTATCATCAGCAAAGACTTGAAATCACTCAAGAGTCAAAATCCTCCCCAGATTGATCCCAAGCTTTCATATCTGAGCCTCACCCCGGGTCAGAGGATTGGTGACATCAATCTGGGCAAGCTGGCAGTCAAAGACAAGTGGGAGATGTGTCGTGAGATTGGTAAAACAGGAAGTGGTCCAGGAAAGTTTGGGTTTGCTCGAGGTATCACTGCTACTCAACCTGGTGAGATTGCTGTGGCAGACTTTATTAACAACCAAGTGGTCATCTGCAGCAATGAGGGACAACACAAGGGAACCATTCCCCTAAAATCAAGTAAGTTTCTTTCATGCACATGTTCATCAACACAAACTTTCATAATTGTGTGGAAATTATAAGTAAGTCTTCCATGTGCACATGCAGATCTGACAACTGAGAATGAAAACCAATAAAATACTGGCAAGGAATTGATGTGCTGGCAGTGCTCCCAACAAATTTGATTTTGTTCTCCCGACAAAACTTCAAAAAAAATTCTTTACATGTACGCCTACACATGTATGTTTAAAAAAATCACACACTGACACACACACAAAATGAAACAAAAATACAACAAAACTTCTTTTATTTCATGTACTGATTTCAGTTTGTTTAGAAGAAAAACTGGTTTTATTTTGGGGTTCTGTAACCTTTAATAACGAGAGGGGTTGCTTTTAGGTTGCTTTGCAAATAAACCAATCTGCCCTGTGAATAGAATGTTCTAGGCTTGATCCCTTTATTAGTGGGTGAGGGGGCTGAGCCCCCATCAAGATCACCCTTTGGTTTTGTCTTTGTTCTTCTTTAGTGTTCATGCTTTGCCTTTTTTTCTGGACAATAAAGCTCCATGGCTTATATTTTAAAAGGCACAGTGCAGGAACTTGAAAATTGGTATGAATATATACCCCTGACACTGAGGTGTGCATTCAAATCTGAAGTCATGATGACATCAGCAGGTATCAAATTACAAGAAATTCAAGTTCAAAAAGTGACCGTTTTGTTTCATTCATAACTTCTGAACAAAGCAAATAATCTTGTTCATATTTTGTGATCTGATGGACCATCTGTTGATGAACCATTTTTTTGTCCTATGTACATTTTGTACACGTGAAGTTGCTTGACCTTCTGGGGTTGACGGTCAAATTAAAGTTGGTGAATTCAAAATACTAAAAGCAGTATGAATAACAAAAATGGATTTACTCCGTAACGGGTCAAGCTATGAAGGAAAAACTTAAACATGCACTGTTGTACGAAGACTTGACAAAAATGGTGACATCATACAATGACACCAGCATATCAAATTAAAAGTGATTTTCAGGGACATTATCCTGGAAAGCAACCAATTGGGCTTCAAAGAGCATTTAAAAATAGGATACATACATCTACACAACCATCCTTGACAAATTGGCTGTTTGTGTTATTCTTGCAAGAACAAATTTTTGGGGTCAAAAATTTTGAAAGGCAGTCTTTACAAAATATTGGGGGGGGGGGGATTTAATTACCCCCCTTACCCTCCCGCTGGCTACGCCTATGGGCCTGTATGAGAAACCCCCAGAACTGATTCTTTTGTAGTTTGGCTTGTTAGATTCTGAGATACGGGTCAACGAACTTTTGACTAATTAGCACGACCTCCGAACTTTCAATACTTATCTCAAAAACTACAGCACCTACAAAGCCAAGTTGAATGGCCTCTTGATATTTCATAAAATAAAGCCAAAACTGTAGGCCTACATTGAAGCACAGAGAGAATACGTAACAAAATTACCTTTAACCTTGAATTACGAAGAACAATATGTTTCCAATTTCATATTTTTTTCAGTTTGAAAAAATTGAGTTGTTAAAATACCTTTTCAATTATTTGATGATGAAAAACGGGTCATATATGTTGTTCAATGCTTCATTTGTAAATTGAGTCACCTTTTTATTGCCAACAAAAATAGCAATATCGTTAAATTTAAGACTAATCTATTTTTTAGGTTTGAGCAATGAGAATAGCACAGAGAGTGCATCAACTTTATAAAAGACATTGCAAAACTGTATCTCCAAGACATTGCAGTTATTCACAATTATACATGTATGGTGGTTGAAGACTGCACAAAGTTCATGTATAGGCCTATTAATTCTACATGAACAGGCTTTAAGGCACGCCATGTATTCATTATTATAGGTCTGTTATCATAGGTATTTATATTTCATGAGGACTCAGAATAGTGACAGTGCATTTATATACTGTGCATATGTTACATTTGAGTTCTTCTTTACCCACAGGTCCAGTGGCAGTTGCAGCCATCCACAATCCTGAGCAACGCTTGTTTGTGTTGGAATATGGAAGCAAGTATGTCAAGGTGTTCAACATGAAGGACAACACTCTTGTTATGCAGTTCCCAACGGTGCCCAAGCATCAGGTAGACAAGACAGAAATGAACCTATGGAGTCTAGCAGTAACAAAGAATAGCATCTTAGTAGGCGACACCAAAAATATGGTGTGGACTGAACACAAAGCCACTGATGGTGAGATCCTACACACCATACCAGTGCAGACTAAACCTCACTGCCTGGCTGTTGATGACGACACTGATAGAGTTGTGGTCAGTGGAGGTGACACAAAGAAAGTGGATGTTGGTGATAGCAAAGGTAGAACAATCTGCACTGTTAATCCAACCATTAACGGTGTGCCAGTGGGGAACTGCATGGGTGTATGCTGTGACAGCTCAGGCATCTACCTTGCAGTGGAGCAAGGTGGGCATGGCACTGGTCATATTCACCACTATGACCTAGATGGCAGGTTTCTTGATTGCCTGGCTCAGGGTCTGTATTGCCCATGTGGAATCACATTCACATCCAATGGGGAGCTGGCAGTTGCTGAATGGATCTCAATCAAGATGTATCACAAGGTGTGATGTCATCCAACATGACATTGACTAGCAATCATCATCATCCCAACAGCAAATGTTGAGGATGTAATTGTCCAGTCATTACAGCACCAATCAACATTCATGTCCCACTCATATCACATCTCTCCTCAAAAATCCAAACTGCCAGATCCCTCTGATGTGAACCATTTTACCATACAAATTCTTAAATAAACAGTGCATCAATTACATTTTGTTACTAAACAAAGTCTTATAAACAGTGTATTGACTAGTTACATTTGATTTGATTGGGATAATTTGTTTTAATCTTACATGTACAATGACTAGAATCTGCATTAACTGGTAAATTTGAAAGGAGAGGGGTGTTTAGTGGGTGTTGAGGTGTTTGAATGTAATGACCCCCGCCTCCTCAACCCAACACCCCTCCCTCACCCAGTACATATGGATTGCCATTAATCTATCCAATACTTACCAACTTTATGTGGTGTTTATGAAACCCCCGCTTCGTTGTGGCTTCCGCTTCATCTCTGGCACTAGATTCCTAAGGATCCTACCACATTCAAACTCAGTGAAAATGCACCAACCATCCATTGGCCTTGTGTGACAGGATTTGGTGTCTCTAAAGAAGAAAATGGACCAATATTGTACTGGAGTTACATCTGGGGACCAAAATTATGAAGCATGAAGCCAAAGCCAGGGACAAAGCCAAGATTTCCTAAACACAATTAAGATTCTTAAATTGTTATTGATCGAAGTTGCTGTATATATTCTGCTATCTTTTATAACAAAGATTTGAGAAATGTTTAGGATCATTTTGTTCTTTTTTTTTATTTTGAATAATTCTAACTTTACAAATGAATTACTCAGTTCAATTTTGTGTTGGGATTAGTGTTCAAGATAAGCCTTTATTCACTCAGTTAATTTCTTTCCCCTTTTTTGTTGTTGGCTTCTGCCCATTTAATTAATAAAACACTACTCTTCAAGTAAATTAACTTGTCTAAATGTATCCTAAAGATTAGTGACAAAGCTCATTCTATTAATGTGGTTTCAGATCTTCATTCACAGAATGGAGAATTGTGTTGACAGTGTTCATGAGGTTTATTTCTTGATCTCATCAGAGGCTTTTAATAGTAGAAGCCATAGCTGTAGATAAAACCAAGATTTCGTAAACTCCCTGAGATTCTGAAATGTGTCCCTAATGAAATCTACATACATGTACATGTAGTCCATTATATATTGTACTTTTGATAACAGAAATTTTGAGATAATTTTACAAGCACTTCATCCTTGAGATGTAACCATACTACAAGTATTTTGTGAAACAGTATTGTTTGAATTCATTTTAAGCATACGCATCACCATGATAGTTTGTACTCAGATTACTGTTCAATGTAAGCCTTTATTTACTCAGTTTTGACATTACTTTTTGCAGTTTCTGTTTACGCATTTGAATTTATGATGCATTTACATGTATATTGAAGATAATTTACTCATTCACAGAATGAAGACTATGTTTATAAAATTGTTTTTATCTTGATTTGAAATTTTGTTTACCTCTTTTTTTCAGACTGTCAAATATCCCTTCAGGTTGAATGATTAGAAATCAATTCGATTGAAGCTGAATTTCAGAAAGCTATACAGCCTCAGTTGCCTTGATTTTGGCCTGACTGCCACCTTGAAAAGTTCCCACACAAATAGCAAATTTCTAATCCAAGTTTTTTCCTTACAAAGCAAATAGACTTCCTCGTCTTTTCAAGAATTTAATTGCACACCTCTGTTTTTATTGTTTTGCATTTTGGTTGCCATTTCAGAAAACTTGAAAATGAAATGAAAATCATCACTTCATTTTGGGTTTCAGCAAAAATTATTAATTTGTTTGCAAAGTATCAATATTATTGTAAAAATTAAATGTTCAAGTAGACTTTTAAGTGTTTAACCATTCACTACTGTATGTAGATCTTAGTACCGTAATTTTCGGAATATAAGCCGCGGCTTATACGTTGAATTTGCCCATGAAAATGTTTACTGCGGCTTATACACAGGGCGGCTTATACGTCGAGCCTTGAAGAATAAAAATAAGATTCACATGTATGTGTATTTAATGTACTGGTACAAGAAGAGATGTGTTGCTGAAATGAATTATAAATTAAGAAAGTCATTAACAAACCGAAACCACGTCTCACGTAAAGGTACCGAGCGGTAAAAAGTACGGTGATGAAAGTTGTCTTCGACACTTGCAACCAGCCGTACGTGATACTGGTACAGTGCAGCAGCGATATGCAACATGCTTTCCCCCCAGCGGACCACACCATTTGTGGTAATAAAGGGGTGTTCTTTCTTGGGAACAATAATTACCAATATTTCCGCTGTTTAAAAAAAAAGAAAAAAGACGACTAAGGCGAGGCGTCATAAATAAATTAACCGTTCGCACGCGTGCGCACGCGTTCCTTCCCGTTCTGAACGGCCCCCGTTCCTTCCCGTGCCGAACGGCTTTTAGAACGCGTTCCGTAGATCGTGCTTGGGCAAGCTTCACTGAGGGGGTATTGTTATGTTAATCAACCGTTCCTTTGCGTGCGAGAACGGGAGCAGCACAACAAAGATGCGAAGAACAACTATGTGTGTATACTTGTACAGAAAAAAAAATCCGTTTTGGTTTGGAATTTAAATCAGATTTGGAATTTGAAAACCCGATATCGGAGCAAGCATTAAATAAAAAAAACATTTCAGAGTTTAGACAGCACGAGCAGGTATGAGGAGTTTGATAAGATTTATGCCTTTTTATCCTTAAATATCGTTGTCTGCCGCTGGGCGGGGCGAAAAAAAAAGTATGTATGGTCTAGGTTATATTAAAAATGCGGAGATTGGAAGGGTTAAAAAAATATTTGGTGGGCGGCTACATGCTCAGAATAAAAGCAATAACATCGTTGTCGGCCGCAGGGCGGGGCGAAAAAAAATGTATGGTCCATGCAGGTTCTATTAGAAAATGCGGAGATCGGAAGAGTGAATAAAAAAATTCGTGAGCTACATACTCAGAACTATCTTATTGGTGGTAAATTTCGCCTTCATAGCATAACGATCTGCCCAGCTAGCTGTTGCACTGTGTGATACTATCGACAAATTCCCACGCTGTCCTTACTTGGCAAGGAGCCAAACTTGTTATCGTCCGCGCCCAGAAGATCCTCTCGAATTGCCAACGGCTGTTCACTGTGCCTACTGTCGACTGATGCTGAGCAGCATCTAGGGGATCGCGGGATTTCACCCTGCTTCGAACAACATCTTCGACAAGGCCATCCCATTTTGCATTAACCCACTTGATAGTAATTTTGTTGGTCGACATCTTTGCAGGAATGTAGAAAGCGTCTGGACTCGAGAAAGTTTTTTTTCAAATAAAGACAGGGACAGGTTTTCAGAGGACGCCAAGGAAATGACGCTTTGCTTCGAACCAAATCACAAGGCGTTACCGCGCTATTCATAGCCCAAGACGAACCAAATCACAAGGCGTTACCGCGCTATTCATAGCCCAAGACGAACCAAATCACAAGGCGTTACCGCGACAATGCATAGCTCTAAATGTCATTGTGAAGGTTTTGTGATGATTCCGCGAGTAGGGGGGGGTTTGGGTTTCTTTTGAATCTGGCTAATTGCTAGCACGCATCACTTGTTACCCTGGAGAATACATGTACCCTGGCAGGGAAAAGAAGATTAACACCTTTGCATGTTTGTATGTACATGTACATTTGTTGCGTGAACATTCATGTACGCCTGCAAATAATAGTTCCCGAGTGAGTTCTTTTTTTAAGTATGAGTTCACTACTTCGAGTATGAATATGAAGATATTGTGAATGAATATTAAATATGCCAAAAAGTCGTCTATTTTACTATTACTATAATTGTTATTTTTTTAATTATTATTGTGACGGTCAGAACAGTTGGGGGGGGGGGGGGTTCACCCTCTCGATCCGCGTCTGGCATATCACTTAACTACTGAAACAGAAGCAGATCTTTACTTCTTCGCGTTGTACATGGTAACATGAGCACGCGCTGTCTTTATTAAACCCAATGTTTTGCTTTTTTTAAGTTGCCAAAAAAGAGAGCTGGCATGTGCATTCCTCGTTTACGTTAACAATTTACAGGTAGATGGTAGATGATAGATGATAATTTAAGGTCGAATATTCAATGTTTCAATATGCAAGAAACCCACGACAGACTGTCCTTTGTACTCCACTCTTAGTTTATTTCTTGATGGCCCTGACCCCCCTGTTACCAAGCAGACGAGATGCAGTCTTTGTTCCCAGTTATTGCCAACGCGTGGCTCTGTTGATGGGTCAATTCATGTCTTAGTGGTCGGGTATATTGTTCAGTGTTTTGGCAAGTTTTCCCTCACCCAAGCCGTCTACAAACAACCCGGGACACTTCATGACGTTCACGGAAGCTCTCCACTCCCGCAGTATTCCTCCATGTGAGAACCTACCCCTCTTTCGTCAGAAGGGATTGGGAAGGTGCCAAGTTTCTTCTTGCAAGTACGTCTTCACGAGCAAGAAGGACAAGGACGATCATCGCATAAGGAACCATCCCAGACATCACTGTTCTTAAGACCCGTATTTTGTTCGTCATTTTAAATCGTTACAGTTTTCACAAAGGGACGAATTTGGCAAAATATTCACTTTTTCCAATTTCATTTTTTTCCGTCAAAATTGATTAATTTAATCGATACCACCAAATTAGTGAAGATTTGTTTCGTCGAAATCTATAAAAGTGCTCTAATTGTTATATTATTATATACATGTATAACGGAAGAGATTTTATGTGCAAAAAATGTCAGTGTGCGTATACATCAAGATGCCATGCACCGACCTAGTAATTTAAAGAGGATCTATAAACCAAAAAGATTAATTAAGGCAGCCTGCCGCATGCATGACGTACTGCATGTTTAGGAAGCCCCTCCAGGCGTTTTACATGAAGTATAATTTTTGAAGGTACTGTACCCCCAAAGACAACGAAGCCATAAAATAGTTTGTTTCAAATTAGAGTCCAGCTTCAAAATAGCGTCGGTCGGTAGGAAACTTGTGTTTGAATATGCTGCTGGTCATGCCTCGGTCGAAGTGCATTTATACATGTGTATATAAATGTGCCGCATAGCCACCAAAATTGCCCGCTATAAGAATTGCATATACATGCTTTCATTTCAGACATTTATTTGAGACGCATTATACCATGATACTCACTGGAAATGGTGGAAACTTTGAAAGCCAGCACAATCACGTGCAAAGTGAAACACCAGCGTGATTTGAATAACAATGTGGTCGGCGTGCGTAAAATGCACAGTACTTTCCACTCATAGTCCACCCATGGTCCACCCAAGCCCCCTGCGTGCTCTGTCGAGGTTGGTCCGCTACAAACACAAGCATTTAATTCTCAATATATATTCGCGACTTCGGAAAATGTCTTTCTGGAAAAAAAGTTCTGATTGTTTTCAATGCTGTTGGTGACATGTTGATGCTGCCGAAGTTCCGACGTACCATGCATGCACCTTCTGTCATTATCATTATACGGCGGTACGGCCGGTGGGAACCATGCCATTTTGTACTGACCATGCTACACTACTGCATGGCCATGCGCGATTGCGAGTACAATGTACATGCCCGTGTATATGCATGGCGGCCTGTCAGCACGCCGGCGAACACAATCATGTACATGTACATGTATATGTAGGCCTATACACAGTGCAGTTAAATAATTGTGAGGGTCTATTACTTATTAGTATTAGATTTCAGTTTTGTTTGATATTATTTTAATTTTTTTTTGACGTACAAAGGCCACGCAGCGAAACATTTCAAGAAAATGATACATGAAACAGCCGTTTTGCACGACTTGGGACTTCCCCCTGAGCACGCAATTCCCACGTTTTATAAACAGTCAGCCCCCGGGCTAGCATTGCATACTACATAGCATGTAAATGCAAGAGGCATGAGACGGGTTACACGACGTACAGCAGGGGGCCCGTTCGCACGCGGGAGGACGGTGCAGCGCATGAACCTCGCACCTTGCACGACGATGATCAGTTGGTGGCAGGAATTACTGAGACTTCAACAAGAGACAACCATGCCTGACCTTTTAAGATATTCCTGGGCAATTTAAAAGCCAGAAACCTGGGCATAATTCGTTAAATTTTACCACGGAATCTACTGAAAAACGCGTTTGCAGTTCAGAAATGAAAACAGACGAAGAAGATAAAGTCGTTTTAAAATAAAAATTGAGAAAACCAGACATATTACACTAGATCGTATCCAACCCAAAAAATAATTGAGACGTTTAACACTTATTTTATGTAAAACGAAGTGCGAGTATTCTTCTTCTTTTTTGGGGGTACAGGCACGGAAATGTAAATTAGCTGGTACGGTACTGCATATAATGTTCACAAAAACAAGTTTAAACATTGTAAAAAGTTTGCTGACTGATGTTATAAACTGGCCTTGTACACACGATCAGCGAATTATAAATCGAATATGCAAGGTTTTTACATACTGATAGTAAAGTTTGCAAAGGACTGCTATCCCGGTTCAAGGTGCCCGTATTTTTATACGTCCCCCCTGTACTGTACGGGCTAGCCTGTAGCGACAAGAAAGTTTGTCGGATACTTTTAGTGCCGATGAGCTCTTCGTGTGTGCACAGACCGTGACTGGCCTTTTGTTGTATAAGAACGCGTTCGGAACGGGATGCCGTGAGCACTCGTGCGAACGGGAGGTAGATGTAACAAAAGGCCCCGTTCCTAGCGTGCGCACGCGTTCGAACGGTTAATTTATTTATGACGCCTCGCCTAAAATATTTATGGCGTTCGAAACATTTTTTTATTACATAATCAGTTGTTCAACGTCACAATATATTTTGTTTTCTTGAAATGTATTCAAGAAACGATGTAAAACTCAAAAGAGGGACTAAATCACCCCTTACAAAATTAATGGATTCATCTATTAAAATGTCCGCTTCGTTTTGACTATTTCCGAAGAAAGTTACGATCGAAACTTGAATTTTTATCGCAGCTACTCGTCAGTAATCGCAACAATTTGATAAGTTTTGATAAGTTTTGAGGTAAAAACGGACCTGTTTATTCTTTAGGACAAAACAAATCAGCATCTGTTGCCACAAAGCAAGATTTGTAGCGCTCCAGTCTGACCAGTCAGACAACACACGGTGGGTTTCATACTCTCTCACGTGCTGTGGGAAAATGTTGTCATCCAACGGCGTGCGTGGCGCAGGCTGCCGGGCTATGACGGGGCAGCCGGCAGCAGTTCCCGGTGTTTATTTCTCATCAATTCCCATATTTGTTTGTAAAAGTATCGATTGTAAATGATTTGATATAACTTTTGTGGTCCTTTAATAGCTTCTGTAGTGTAAATGGAACTGGTTCAGAGCTTTTTGACTAGAATTTGGAGGCCTTACAAAATTGAAACCGCAGCGGTCGGTGCGGCTTATACGCCGGTGCGGCTTATACGCCGACTTCAAATCTTAATTTGCAGATTTTTGCGTGCTGCGGCTTATACGCCGCGCGGCTTATATTCCGAAAATTACGGTAGTCACAAGACTTGTAAACTCCCTTTATGTATATTCTTCAATTTGTTCCTCATAGAACTTACAACTACTCATTGTATAACTGTGCTATCTCTACATTACATTTTCTGATAATAGAAATTACAGCCTGTACAATTTTAATTATTCTGTTTTTCTGTTAACTTCACCTTTTAAAGCCATGTAGGATCATTTGCAATTACCCATATAAGTACCTACCGATTTAATGACAGAAACCTCAAAGTGAAGATAGGACTGGTAACAAATACCCTGTGAAATAATTCCACCTGAAATGGTATTGTCAGAAAACAAACATTGAAGGTGGTTTCAAAATGGGGTGCCTACAGAATCCAGTTACGAGATCCAAAGACTTGTGCATTATGTTTTCTTTGTTTTCTCCAAACTGTATAGTAGCCACTCAGCTAAGACTTGAACAGAATGCTTGTTATGCACCCTACTTGAAATATTGAGCACTTTTGTTGCTTCGGGAAAAAAACCCTGCAAAAAGCAAATGATCTTATGCACAATGTACCTTTAAGCATACACATCACTATGAAAGTTTATTAAAATTAGTCTTTTATATTCACTCAGTTTCTTAAAAAAAAATGTAGTTTTTTTCTCCATTTTTGTAGTTTTTCATAGAAATCTTGTTATTTGTTATTATTTACAAGCTTTGTACATTTGCATTTATATCAATGAAACACTAATGTGGATGATCATTTAATCATCAAAATGTCTGCTAAAGATGAGCACAAATACTTATCCTATTAATTTGGTTTCCTGTCTGAATTCACAGAATAAAGACTTGTGTAAACTTTACTCCCAAGGGATTATAATGTTGATGGAAATTTTTATTATTTTCTTTGAAGGTTAAAAGTTCTTTAAGTGTGAAAGGTTACCCTCATTTTAACAAATGTTCAAATCAATGGTATTGAATTTCAGGAAGCTATGGCCTCAGTTGCCTTGCTTTTTGCCTGACTGCCTCCTTGAAATTTCCTGGCATTTTCAAGAATTCAATTCCATACCTCTGTTTTCATTGTTTTACCGTTTTGGTTGCAATTTCAGCAAACTTCAAAACAATGAAAGAATTACCTCCTCATACAGTTTGAGTTTCAGCAAAGAATTATTAAATTTTGGTGACACTGTTCAAACTGTTGTAACAATTACATATTCAAATTCACTTGTAAAATCAGATGTTTTGAAATGAAATTAGCAGAAATAAATTCATTCATTTATTCAGAATAAGAATTCACTCACCACTCTTTGTAGTTCTTTGTAGTCACTCTTTTCTTTATCTAAAATGTAAAAAGAGAAATCATGTTTGAAATAACTATATTGTTATTCCACTTGGAACCCTCAACCCCAAAGAAACCCACAAAGTGAAGTCTCCTGAATCCAACAGAATCCCACAACTCAGATGAACCATACAACAGAAATGGACCACTGTGGAATTTGCTTGAAACTATCACATGTGGTTGAATGTGTGAATAACTGTAATTTTTCCCAAGTTTCTGCAATTACCAAATGTCCACTCATTATTTCTGGATTACCTTTGTTTGATACATAAATATGCAGTCAATTTTATGAGTGGATTCCAGCCGGCCAAGTAAATTCCAGATTTCTTGGACCAGTCTGCAAGTCTTCATAGCCGCATGACAAGGTCAATGGTTTCACCTTTTCATCAGACCCCCAACAATAAAAGTTGTACAGCGCCCTCTTTTGACGATGGCTCTCCCTCCCTTAATTATTGAGTGTCTGTGATTTTTCTGCATTTATGATATTAAAAACTGTTGATATAAATAAGAAAATTATTGCCTCTTTGGCCATTTTTCATAAAAATCCCGACACAAATTTCTTTCAGAATCAGTTCTGTAAAAAGGATTTTAAAGATCATTTTTTCGTTTCCCTACAAATTAACTTTGGCTGTACCTTGCAATTTGCCAGCTGGAACCCCGACCATGCAATACGGTCCGTGTTAGTCATCTTCACTTGATGACTAATATGGGTCATTCTAGACATTGAGGGTCCCAAGTGTGACATCATTCCTGTGCCTGTGACCTCTGACCTTTGTAATGTGCCATTCAAGTATCATTACAAATGACGTTCATTGTTGATTTGTTGGGTGGGTAGTTTGCTTACATAATCGCTCTTGAAACCTGACTGCATTAAGGAGTGCATGCAGAATACAAACCAACATACATGTCAGGTGTAACACGGACAGGAAAAGAAATGTTTTTTTTTAAATTTATTGAATGCCCCATATGCATGTATTGATGAATGGGATTCATTTGTTTTTTTCTTTTAAACTTTTCAATGGACCATCCACCGAGACATTTTTCCTTTTTCATTTTGAAAGAAAACGAAGATACCAGCTCCTCACAGCTGCTATAATGAGTGCCATTACTGGTTTTTTCTTACATAATTATTGTCCAGCAGGCCAGATCATGCCACATTGAATGTAGCACTACCTAATTGTGTGATGTGTCCATAATTATGCTTATTGAACAGCGCCCCCAATAGTCAGATGGTGTTCAGCCCTTAACTACCCCCCCCCCCCCAACATCAAAACAAATGTGAGATTTTACAAATTAAACAAATTATTCATATTTTCTTCATTGTTTGGTCAAAGTTTCGGTCTCGATACATGTATATAATGACTTGATCTGAACTCTCAAAATCCAACCCGACCTGACCTGACCCAACGCGACAAAAAGTAAAGGAGAAACCGACCCCAACTGACCAAAGTCAGTTTTGGTTTGGGTCAGTTTGGGGTCGCGTTTGCACAACATTAGTCTGGACTACATCACTGCATGCATCAGGGGCGGAGCTATCTTGCAGGAAATGCATGGGATGGGAGGGGGATATTTATGTTCATTATGCCCCTGGGTCTGGGGGCATGCCCCTTCCCCCATTCCAAGGCAATTTGAGAATAACTTTAGGAAGTTTTGGTCAAATTCTGGTATTTTTATATCATTTTTCAGTGGCCGAATGGGAGCTGGGGGGGGGAGTTTTACACCCCTCCCCCCCTTTAGATCCACTGCTGTGCATCATCCCCTGATTACATTCCTCAATAACTGACTTCAGTTGTACTTACATGAGATTGTTTATCTGCAGTAGATTGACAAAGATGGCTGGTAGCAGGCTGGCTGTATCTGCCTTTCTCCCTGGCTGGGTGAGCCAGGACTGTTGAAAGGTTGCCATCATCTAGGATGCCATGAAGGTTCTGATGTCTCTCATGGAAATCTCTTCAGAAATCCACTGTCTAAGCCCAGCTCAATGGGTAATCATTCTCAATATGAATTACTCTCAACCCTCAATGGACTGGGCGATGTTCCCAAAGTGTGGACAGAAGCGCACTGTCAAATAAAAGTAGACATGTTTCAAGTGTTTCATTATGCAGGGTTTCATTTAGATCTCATGATGCATTCTTATTACATTTCCCAATGTCACTGTTCTGGGCATTCATCAGGCAGCTTGGGTTCCTACACTCTGCCTTGACTTGTCTCATGTTGAACTTGAATACAGAAAATACAGGCAAACTCTTGAAACACTGAAAACACAGACTATCAAAAACAGAATGTGACATTGGTGGCATTTCTGCAGCTCTTTATCAAGGGTAGCATCTCTGGGTATGGACTCCTTGCACAAGTACCCCCTCAACGGTTACAAAGGGAGAGTTGGGGGGACCACTTGAATGCATTGCCAACAGCGCCTGGCACTCATGTGAAGATGTTACAGGTTGGATAAGATTCAAAATAAAATAAGTCATGCGTACTTTGCGCAGTCCGCACATGAACCAGTACGTGTAGGCAGTATGGCCCTCCCACTGGGGCTCTCAAAAGTGCTGCAAAGATCTTGAGAAAATGAGGCATCAGATCAAATCATATGCAATGATCACTGTCAGGCAAAGTCACTTACATGTACTGGCTGACAGTCAGGCATTGACTGGCTTGTTCATCAGGCTATAGTTCCAAACCACTCAGTTGGGTTTCACATTCAGTTGGCTTGTAGGACTGCACTGGCTGGCCAACTGACTGACAGACTGACAGACAGGTAGTCATCAATGGTCAGAAGAGATGAACGTCTGATGTTGCTCAACTCACATGTATTCAATTCTGAAAAACAAAAATCAACCCAACAAAATTATCATTGGCAGTTTGGAAGTTTATAGTTTGGTAATGATGATTTGGCTGGTACTTTGGCACATTGCTGGCTGTGACTTAGCCTGTACATGTACATGTAAGCCATGGACCATTTGCACAGTTCTGATTGTTTCTCTGTGATATGGCTGGAGTTACATGCAGCCTTCTTGACAGAAATCAACATGAATGGGCATTTTGAGATGGAATATAAATCATGCGACTTTCAGCTTCACTTCTGCTAAGAACTACTTGTTCATCTGACCTCAAAATTTCCAATTAAAATATAAAAATTTTAGGTTATCTGGCCTATGAAATCTGAATCACACTGAATTTACATCCGAGATAAAATTATATTACGCAAAATTGTCACTGCTTGACCGTAAAATTGTCAAGGAATTAACTTGGGTTTGTTGACCTACCAAAGTACAGACAGCAAAACAATTATCACATGACACAGGATCGTAACGAGAATGAAAGACTAGGCTTATCAAGTCAAGGGACAAAATGGGCTGTGTGAAAGAACAGAAAGCATTATAATTTACAACCTATTGAAAATATTGCCAATTGATGACTATTGCAAAAATCTGACCTCAACTTCTGTTAAATCGGTGGTATATATAACTATTGAGTCAATTCTAACACAGGAGTCTGTGACTCCAGTATTTGGTGCCTTCAACGTGAACTAGGGATACCTAGGGATACCGTTGACTTGGCGCTCCACAGAACCAAATTGTTTGCTCAGTCAGGCGGAAATCACTAGAGCAGGAAACAAACTCACTTTTTTCAACCTAGATTTGCACTGTCAAGGAGTGATTAAAATCAAAGGTGTTGTGTGCAAAGTTTGTTCCTCAGAATTTACTCTTTTGTGTGATACCAAAATCAAGACTGTATGTGCCAAAACAAGAAAGTTTTAATCTCTGTTCTTTTTTGGCCCCTTTTTATCAAACTGCAAGCCATTTCACCACACGACCAAAGGCACTCCATACCTCAAATTGAACTCTGAAGCAGGTCACTCAAGTTTTGTAAAGGGACCAATTTGAATACACCACAATGGATTGAAAAACACTCTTTTCAGTTGGTTGATGACGTATGCATGGGTGCGGCAAACATACCAGCAATGCCAGCTTGGTGAAAAGCAGTGAGTATCTGTGTTGAGGGTGTTTAGTGTGTTATTTCCTCGTCCACTACATAGTCGCCTATGGTAAGGAAGGGTGAAATCAGAGTGAACAACTTGACTGGGAGGAATTTGTTGGGATTTGAAAGGAAATATCTGCAGTTGTGAGGTGAGCTGATTAACTGACATTGATTGAATTTGTGGCCTCAAGACCAGAGGAATGACAGTTTGCTATAGACTGCTGACTGTGCAGTATTTGTTCTACAAAGTAATTTGATTCATGGGGAAACTTACTGATTTCAAATATTTGAGTTCCAATCCATAAGTGCAAAAATCAAGTTGGAAGGCAAGTATGAACTGTTTGTTCAAAAATTAAATACCATCCATTTTCCAAAGTTTTTTACTCTCTTATATGATCCATTTTCGTTTTAAAAATTATTTGGGTCCAGATAAAAATGGCTACAGCTCTGATGAAAATCAGCTCCCATCTTGAGTGTGACATCTGCCAAGACAGATACACTCAGCCAAAGGTGCTGGATAACCAGCACAGTATGCCTTGGGAAATTACCCCAAATATATATCATTAATTAAACAATTGTAGTTTCAATGCACTGTTTGAGTGTTTCAACATGATTGGTCCCCTCCTCTAAAACTCTGCACTTTTCACACTCCCACAAAGGTTTGTGTAGATTGAGGACTTCCCACTGTCCTTCTGATGGCTTTTGTTTGGGTAACTTTTGGCAACTCCTCTCATTTGATTTGTGATGGTTTCCAACTGAGGACATAGTGTCCTCTTATGTACAGTCAATTCTGTTGACAAATTTAAAACTGAAAAAAAAAATCGGTCAAAATTAAAATTCAAATCGATTGAACATTTTTCATCAGTATTTATAACACTGGAGAAAAGGAAACTGCAGTAAGTGTGTGGAGTAAAGAAATTTGAGAGAAATATTTTTACACCTTATTTTATTTGGTGTTTGAACAAAATGAGTAGAATTATATGATTTGAAAATTTAGCCAAATGCAGCATGTACTGAACATGAAGACAGAATGCATGAACCTACATGCAGTATCTAAGGTCCAAAACTCAAGTGTCAAGTAAATATGTAGACAGATAAACAGAAAAAATCCCAAGTCATGTCACATGACTTGATGACGATGATGTGTTTGTCCTGCGCCATCTTTACCAGATCCGCCCCATACTCAATTGTTTGTGCTCTTTGCGTCAAATTGGAGAAATTTTGTTTTAAAGTGATTTGACTAGAAATTTAAAAGTGGTAAGAAAATATTGTCAATTATTTTGAATGAAGTTAAAGGCTAGCTTACAAGCGTAGGAATCACACTTTGCTTTCAAAACGTGAAGTGTACGCACAAGTAATGTTCTAACAAAAACCTATTCAGTAATATTTAAGCGAAAAAATCTATGGTGACTTGCATACACTTTTGTCCATTTCAATATCTGAAATCATTTCGGAAGAGAATTAAAGATGTACTCTCAGTGCTCTTCAAAACTTGAACCGGAATTCCAAAAGGAAATAAACGAGAGATTTGTTCATTTGATGTCTCGCTCAAAAGTGGATATCTTTTGTCTGGCTACAAAATAGCAATTTACAAGAAACATTATACATGCAAATATGTAGTTTTTATCCAGATGAAACACCAATGGACAGCACATCTATAATGTATAAAAGTCACATGTTTCCGTCAAGTTTTTTTATTGCCCTTATAGTAACCCTTCCATTTTATTATTTAAATACAGATAAAAATGGCTACAGCTTTGAAAAAGATCACTCCCCATCTAGAGTGTGACATTTGTCAGGAGAAATACAAACGGCCCAAGGTGCTGGATTGCCAACACAGTTTTTGCGAGACATGTCTGGAGAAATACTACACTAGCAGGTATGCAGGTCAGCCTAAGATTCCTTGCCCTGTATGTAGACGGGAGACGGTACTTCCAGAGACACGCATTCAAGGCCTGAAAACAAATTTCCATTTGATGGGAATAGTTGAGGAGGTCTCACTCCAAGAAAAGGTGGCTTGTTCAGAAAACACAAAGGTCATCTGTGAGATTTGTGATGAGGGAAATGAGGCAATGCATCGTTGTCTGGACTGTGCACAGAATATCTGCCCAAACTGTCGCAAGACACACTTGCGATGTACTGCTACATCAAACCACACAGTGGCTACTTTGGAGGACATTCGTCAGGGGAAGGTAACAGTGAAAAAAACACCAGAAGAAGATGAGTCTAAATGCCAGAAACACAAGGGGGAACTGAAACGGTTTTACTGTGAGACATGTGAAGAGTTAATCTGCCGAGATTGTACTGTAGTAAACCACCGTGAACCAAAACATCACTACATTGAGTCTGGAGAGGCTTCTCGCAAATACAAACAGTCACTGAAAGATACATTTCCAGACTTCACCACAGGCATCAAAAACCTTGAACAAGCTTTGACCACTTCATCACAAGCTAAGCAGAAGTTCACACAGAACGTCACAAAGACTGTGAAAGCTGTGAAAGACAAAGCGGAGAAAATAAGAGCTGAGATAACAACTCAAGAGACAAAGATGATTGTAGAGATCAAACAACTCCAACAGGATCGCAACAGAACATATGATGAGCATCAGTCAACACTGACAATGATGCTAGAAAGTAAAAAACATTCTCTAGGGACATCCCAGGATATCATTAACACTGCATCTGACAGTGACTTTTTGTCCCTATACCCAATCATCAGTAAAGACTTGAAATCACTCAAGAGTCAAAATCCTCCCCAGATTGATCCAAGGCTTTCATATCTGAGCTTCACCCCGGGTCAGAAGATTGGTGAAATCAATCTGGGCAAGCTGGCAGTCAAAGGCAAGTGGGAGATGTGTCGTGAGATTGGTAAAGGGGGGCGTGGTCCAGGAGAGTTCAGTGGGGCTGTAGATATTACTGCTACTCAACCTGGTGAGATTGCTGTGGCAGACGTTATGAACAACCGAGTGGTCATCTGCAGCAATGAGGGACAACACAAGGGAACCATTCCCGTACAAGGTAAGTTTCTTTCATGCACATGTTCATCAACACAACTTTCATAATTGTGTGGAAATTATACGTCAGTCTTCCATGTGCACATGCAGATCTGACAACTGAGAATGAAAAACAATAAATTACTGGCAAGGAACTGATGTGCTGGCAGTGCTCCCCAACATACTTGATTTTGTTCTCAACAAATATTCAGGGTTTTTTTACATGAAGGCCTACAGGTTTTTAAAAAAAATGGCACAAAAAACCACACACACACAGACACACACTCACAAAATAAACAAAACTACAGCAAAACTTCTATTTATTTTATTACTGATTTGTGCTTGTTTGGAAGAAAAACTTTTTTTGGGGGGGGTCTGTAACCTTTAGAAAGAAATGTTTATTTAAAGTTGTTTATTTTTTAGTTCAAAGAGTGACCGTTTTGTCTCGTTTATAACTCCTGAACAAAGCAAGAAATCTTGTTCACATTTTGTGATCTGATGAATCATACGTTGATGAACCATTTTTTTGGGTCCTGTGTATACATGTGAAGTTGCTTGACCTTCTGGGGTTGACAGTCAAAGTTATACTAAAAGCAGCATGAACAAAAAAATGGAATTACTCCCTAAGGCCAAAAAAAAAAGTCTCCGGTTTATGGTATGCGCGCGCGTCGCCGTAGCCATGCGCGTCGGAAAAAAGGAAAAAGTTATTTTTTTAATTCAAAACCGCCAAACTCACTGGTTTGCCTGGAATTCTGCTGCTGCACAATTTTAATGTGTTTTTGGATGGGGTTATGATTTGAAGCAAAAAAAAAAAAAAACAGGTAAAAAAAAAAAAAAAAAGCCGCGTCGCCGCACCACTTTTGGGGCAAGCTCCATACCAGAAAGCGGAGACTTTTTGGGGGGGGGCCTAACGGGTCAAGGTATGAAGAAAAAACTGTGTACAAATATGCACTGTTGTACAAAGTCATGACATCATACAATGACACCACCATATCAAATTAAAAGTGATTTAAAGGGCATTTAAAAGTGGGATATTATACAAATATATTGATGAGTGGCTCAGAGTGAAATAGGAGGAATATTATCGCAAGATAAAATTTGGACTTTTCCTTTCTTCGTGAAATGGAAAAGTCCAGATTTTACCAAGCGATAATATTCCTCCGATTTCACAATTTTAAGCCACTCAATATTAATGTTTGAGATCCTGACATATTTGATACATTTGAACCTTTATTTTAACATACAATTGGTGGAAAATGTATTTCTTTCTTCCAAACCACCCCTTCACGAAAATGTTTGAACCAAACTCAGCAGCGCTGGCTCTTTGGAACAATACGCGATACGCTATGCTGAACACGCACACCAGCATGCATTTACATACAAATACCGCGTCATGGAACAAGAATGATCCTAACTGTTGAATAGTACAATGTATTTCCATTGCAATTCCCATTCCCCATGGGCGAATGGGACTTTTTGAGCCCCGGCGTGAATGGGAGCAATAAAGCATGTCATGTCATGTAAGTTCCACCGATCAAATGACAAGGATCTGTACATGTATGTCAATATAAAAATGTCTACACAACCATCCTTGACAAATTGGCCGTTTGTGTGTTTTTCTTGCAAGAACAAATTTTGAGGGTCAAATTTTGACTCTCAAAAGTGTGTAATTCCATGTCAATTCAACACGATTTTGGACTTGACCCTCACAGATTGAAACATTATTTGGTGTGATGATTGGCCTGTATGAGAAACCCCCAGAACTGATTTTTTTGTAGCTTGGCTTGTTAGACTCTGAGATACAGGTCAAAGAACTTTTGACTAATTAGCATGACCTCCGAACTTTCAATACTTGTATCTCCAAAACTATAGCAACTATACAAAGCCAAATTGTACATCATATTAAAGCTCTTTGAATGGCCTCCATTCATAAAATAAAACCAAAATCATACCATAAAGCACAGAGAAAATGCGCTATGAAATGACCTTTGACCTTAAATTACAAAAAAACCCAATATGCTTCAAGTTTCTATATTTTCAGTTGTTAGTTTATGATGTAAGCAACAATCTTGGAACAATTTGTGAAAGGTGTCTTAAAGTTTGCAGGAACTAAATTGTTATTGTACAGTTTGTTATTATACAATTATTTGATGACTAAAAATGGGGTTTATGTTGTTCAATTAATGATTCATTTGAAAATTGAACAACCTTATTATTGCTAAAAAAAATTTAGCGATCCGGGTAAATATAAGACTAATCTATTTTGATGTTTGAACAATGAGAATAGCACAGAGAGTGCATCAACTTTATAAAAGACTTTGCAAAACTGTATCTCCAAGACACTGCAGTTATTCACAATTATACATGTATGGTGGTTGGAAGACTGCACAATGTTCATGTAGGCCTATTAATTCTACATGACCAGGCTTTAAGGCACGCCATGTATTCATTATTATAGGTAGGTTATCATAGGTATTTATATTTCATGAGGACTGAGAATAGTGACAGTGCATTTATATACTGTGCATATGTTACATTTGAGTTCTTCTTTACCCACAGGTCCAGTGGCAGTTGCAGCCATCCACAATCCTGAGCAACGCTTGCTTGTGTTGGAATATGGAAGCAAGTATGTCAAGGTGTTCAACATGAAGGACAATACTCTTGTTATGCAGTTTCCAACGATGCTCAAGCATCAGGTAGACAAGACAGAAATGACCCTATCAAGTCTAGCAGTAACAAAGAATAGCATCTTAGTAGGCGACGCCTACAATATGGTGTGGACTGAACACAAAGCCACTGATGGTGAGATCCTATGCACCATACCAGTGCAGACTCCACCTCGCTACCTGGCTGTTGAAGACAACACTGATAGAGTTGTGGTCAGTGGAGGTGACACAAAGAAAGTGGATATTGCTGATAGCAAAGGTAAAACAAATGTCACCATCCGGCCTACCATTAATGGTAAGCCAGTAAAGCACTGCCGTGGTGTATGCTGTGACAGCTCAGGCATCTACCTTATAGTGTACCAAGGTGTGACTGGCACTGGTCATATTCACCACTATGACCTAGATGGCATGTTTCTTGATTGCCTGGCTCAGGGTCTGTTTGCCCCATGTGGAATGACATTCACATCAGAGGGCCAGCTGGCAGTGGCTGACCTCCACTCAATCAAGATATATCACAAGGTGTGATGTCATCCAACATGACATTGACTAGCAATCATCATCATCCCTACAGCAAATGTTGAGGATGAAATTGTCCAGTCATTACAGCACCAATCAACATTCATGTCCCACTCATATCACATCTCTCCTCAAAAAATCCAAACTGCCAGATCCCTCTGATGTGAACCATTTTACCATACAAATTTTCTAAATAAACAGTGCATCAGTTACATTATGTTACTATACAAAGTCTTATATAAACAATGTATTGACTACCGTTACATTTGATTTGATTGGGGGACAATTTGTTTTAATCTTATGTATGATGACTTTAATCTATTTGTCTAAATTAAATGGTAAATTTGAAAGGAGAGGGGAGTTTAGTGGGTGTTGAGGTGTTTGAATGTAATGACCCCCGCCTCCTCAACCCAACACCCCTCCCTCACCCAGTACATGGATTGCCATCAATCTATCCAATACTTACCAACTTTCTGTGGTGTTTATGAAACCCTGGCTTCGTTGTGGCTTCCGCTTCATCCCTGGCTCTAGATTCCTTAGAATCCTACCACATTCAAACTCAGTGAAAATGCACCAACCATCCATTGGCCTTGTGTGACAGGATTTGGTGTCTCTAAAGAAGAAAATGGACCAATATTGCACTGGAGTTACATCAGGGGACAAAAATCATGCAGCCTGAGGCCAAAGCCAGGGACAAAGCCAAGATTTCATAAACACAATTAAGATTCTTAAATTGTTCCTGATGGAAGTTGCTGTATATATTCTGCTATCTTTATAACCAATATTTGAGAAATGTTTAGGATCATTTCGTTCTTGAGATTTAACATTCTTAACATTTATTTTGAATAATAATAACTTTACAAATGCATTACTCAGTTCTATTTTGTGTTAGGACTAGTGTTCAAGATAATGCATTACTCAGTTCAAATACGTGCATATTAGTGTTCAAGATAAGCCTTTATTCACTCAGTTAATTTGGTGTTACTTTTTGCAGTTTCATGTACATATTTAATTAATAAAACGCTGCTTTACAAGTCAATTGACTTGTCCAAATGTATCCTAAAGATGAGTGACAAAGCTCATTCTATTAATGTGGTTTCAGATCTTCATTCACAGAATGGAGAATTGTGTTGACATTGTTCATGAGGTTTATATCTTGACCTCATCAGAGGCTCTGCAATCTGCATAGTAGAAGCCAAAGCTGGATACAAAGCCAAGATTTCGTAAACTCCCTGAAATTCTGAAATGTGTTCCTAATGAAATCTACATGTACATGTTGTCCATTATATATTGTACTTTTGATAATAGAAATTTTGAGACAGTTTTACAACCACTTCATCCTTGAGATGTAACCATACTACAAATATTTTGTGAAATAGTATTGTTTGAATTCATTTTAAGCATACGCATCACCATGATAGTTAGTACTCAGATTACTGTTCAATGTAAGCCTTTATTTACTCAGTTTTGACATTACTTTTTGCAGTTTCCGTTTACGCATTCGAATTTACGATGCATTTACATGTATATTGAAGATAATTTACTCATTGAAATGTTTGCTAAAGATGAGTGAAAATTAATTTAGTTTCCTGTCATAATTTACAGAATGAAGACTCATGTTTATAAGAATGTTTTTATCTTGATTTGAAATTTTGTTGACATTTTTTCTCTGACTGTTAAATATCCCTTCAGTTTGAATGATTAGAAATCAATTCGACTGAAGCTGAATTTCAGAAAGCTAAGCGGCGTAAGTTGCTTTGATTTTGGCCCGACTACCACCTTGAAAAAATTTGTGCCCCACACAAATAGCACATTTCTATTTCTTACAAACCAAATAGATTTCCTCGTCTTTTCAAGAATTAAACTGCACACCTCTGTTTTCATTGTTTTGCATATTTGGTTGCAGTTTAAAAAACTTGAAAACGAAAAAAAATCATCACTTCAGTTTGGGTTTCAGCAAAAATTATTAATTTGTTTGTGAAGTATCAATTTATTGTAAAAATTAAATGTTCAAGTAGACTTTTAAGTGTTTAACAATTCACCACTGTATGTAGATCTTAGTAGTCACAACAAGACTTTGTAAACTCCCTTTATGTATATTCTTCAATTTGTTCCTAATAGAACTTACATCTACATGTAGGTATCTCTACATTACATTTTCTGATAATAGAAATTACAGCCTGTACAATTTTAATTATTCTGTATTTCTGTTAACTTCACTTTTTAAAGCCATGTAGGATCATTTGCAATTACCCAGATAAGTACCTACCGATTTAATGACAGAAACCTCAAAGTGAAGATAGGACTGGTAACAAATACCCTGTGAAATAATTCCACCTGAAATGGTATTGTCAGAAAACAAACATTGAAGGTGGTTTCAAAATGAGGTGCCTACAGAATCCAGTTACGAGATCCAAAGACTTGTGCATTATGTTTTCTCTGTTTTCTCCAAAATGTATAGTAGCCACTCAGCTAAGACTTGAACAGAATGCTTGTTATGCACCCTACTTAAAATATTGGACACTTTTGTTGCTTCGGCGATAAAAACCCTGTAAAAGGCAAATGATCCTACATGAATGTACAATTCACCTTTAAGCATATACAAACTCTGAAAGTTAATCAAGATTACTTTAAAAATAAGTCTTAAAATTCACTCAGTTTCTTTAAAAAAAAAGTTTGGTAGGTTTTTTTTTCGTTTTTGTAGTTTTTAATAGAAATCATGTTTATTGTTATTATTCACAAGCTTTGTACAATTTGCATTTATATTGAAACACTAATGTGGATGATCATTTAATCATCAAAATGTCTGCTAAAGATGAGCACAAATACTTATCCTATTAATTTGGTTTTCTGTCTGAATTCACAGAATAATGACTTGTGTAAAATGTACTCCCAAGGGATTATCTTGATAAACATTTTTATTATTTTTCTTTCAAGGTCAAAAATTCTTCAAGTGTGAAAGGTTGCCAACCATTTTAACAAATGTTCAAATCAATGTTATTGAATTTCAGGACGCTATGGCCTCCGTTGCCTTGCTTTTTGCCTGACTGCCTCCTTGAAATGTCCTTGCCTTTTCAAGAATTCAATTCCAGACCTCTGTTTTGATTGTTGTACCTATTTGGTTGCCATTTCAACTTGAAATTAATTAAACTCTACTGTACTTAATTCTATTTAAATTAATTTACTTGTAAAATCTGAGGTTTTGAAACGAGCAGAAATAAATGCATTCATCCTTTTTGGTCCCTGGGATCAGGCCATTTATTAGCAAAATTTTATGACTAATCTTTTAAATATTACTTTGTTGAACTAAACCTTAGGACATCTGAAACTCTGACTTGCACAGCTGGTAATTGTGCCTTCCAGCTCAAACAACTGTAATTTCTGATGCTAAATTTGTGAAAAACAGATAAAATAATGTTTTGGGCCACTGCTCTCACCAAAAATGGCTTCATCATGACCTGTTTTCTCTTTTTACCATCTTGATAGGATGAGTAAACAAGGACAAACATGGTTGGTCCCAATTGTATCCGCATTCTTGGTTTCTGAACGCATATTGCTTTAAGGACACCCACAAAACTCTGTGACTGTACCCTATTTGGGGACAACGAGTTCAAAACACATACACATGTAGTTATAAATTCTTTATTAACCATGCCAGCTAGCTTGGTGAACAAAGTGGATTTTCATTAGTCTTTCAGGAAAAGGGTCCAGAAGTAGGCTTGCGACTATGGTTTCTCTCTATGAAAGTGAAGCCTTTTCACACTAGACAAATCTCCGGGTTGACGTGGGGTTGAAAACATGTATCGTTTCACACTTAAAGAATTTCAACCATGTGTCAACCCTGCATTAACCCCGAGATTGATTTCGCCCCGGGTTGAACTCAACCCTGCTCCAGACCAGGGTTGAGATTTTCAACCCGGGTCGAAATTCTGGCCAGGGTTGCAAACAGTAGTGACTGAGCATGATAAGCTTGATTTGCATGAAACAAGTGTGAAACGATGCGGGGTTGAACATGGGGTTGAAATACAAAACTCAACCCAGGGCGGCACTGGGTTCACCCAGGGTTGATTTCAACCCAGGTTGAGAGGCTCTAGTGTGAAGAGGGCTTAAGATTTGGTTCTAGTTGTCCTATCTCCCCTCCCTCCAAAAAAAGTCTACCCCTCCCCCTCCCCTCCCCATGAATGGGGCAACTTAATAAAAGATCACGTTGGACTTACCAAGAAGTGACTGCTTGTAGTGACGGCCATCCCACACGGTTGCATCCTTTCCACACGACCGCCATACAGGACTGCTTTGGCTGATTCCCAATTTTCAGGGTCAAATAACATCATTCAAAGTCTGTTGGTTAAAAAATCAGAGTCTAAATATTTTTTTGAGTGTTCCAACACAGCATGAAGTAGTTGAGTATTTTTCAATGAAATAAATGATTTGGATTACCCATGAAAAAAAGCACAAATGAAAACAAGGCTGGAAAGGACGTCCGCGCACAAAGTTAAAAAAAAGAGGCCAAAGCATGTGTGCGCCGCTGCGATATAGCGGGTTGTTCCACTCAGATATAGGGGCGTTTCGACTGCGCCAAATACACAATGTATGTGCTAGTCTATATAATAGACCATGGCAATCTAAGCCATGCTCTATAATTTTTGAACAGATTTGCTGATAAGTTATGCAAGACAACCGCATCTTGACCTCTAGCTTTTTACCAATCAGTGGGTGCTTTCTATATATCGGGTCTTCGGTCATTCACCCGTTGTCGCGTCTAGACATGGATAAAATAAACTCAGCTATAGACACAGCAACAAAGGCCTTGGTCACGCGCTCCATATTGGGGAATGTTACGCGATTGCGCGTTCTAATTGACTGTTTCATGAGTTAGACTGTGAGTGCCTTCTGCGTGAATGCTTAACGCATGAAACAGTCATCTTGCTTTCCACGACAATGCACCAGACGAAAATTTAATTGCCTGTACCTGATAGCGGTATGGTACCAGTACCTACATGGTGCACACAAATCTTTTAAAAGAATGTTGCAACCTGACGCTTCTTTTTTTTCTATATATCATCTCAATGAAGGTCATTTGTTGCAAAAATGATGATAAGTGTTAAAGACATGAATCTGGGACTGAGAAATATTTCCAATTTTGTTAGGAAATACTTAAAAAATGTTCTTAGTCTCCATTTGTACACAAGCGTGGAATTGGAAGTGGCTTCAGCCTCACCCCCAGGTTGCAACATCTTTTCCAGATTTTTCAATTGTCATCACGAGATAAATTACAATTAATTGGCAAATTAACTACACACAGTCAGTCTATGGAGAGTTCAGTTTCTCATCCAGATTCATGTTTTTCAACCTTTAACTGACCTTATCTGATGACATCGTCAGACCCCCGTAGCTGGAGTTACCCAGCCCTGAGTTTTATCATTGGGTTGTCTATAGGTAACTCCAGCTAAGACCCCCGGCGTTATTAGCTGCGTCGAGCTCGAGGATACACGTCATGAATTCAGGACGCAATTGACATTCTTTCGAAGGTTTCTAGTACTAAACTAGTTATCCTGTAAATGCCTATCACAATTTTATGAGTCTGTGTGTAAAACCACGGCCAAACAATAGCTCCATGGTCAAAACAATTGTTATCTGATGACACCACGACGATCGACGTGCCGCATGCGCGACCGATGGTGCATCGAGGGATGTATCAAATACTGAACAACAGGTGGCGCAGGCCACATACTGTGGGAAACCAAATCGGAAAATACGTTCGCCGGGGGGAGGGGGGGGGGGGGGGGTTGTGAAGATAAATCTGATTTTCCCAATCTAGTTTTCCGTGCCTTTTTTTCTACAAAAGATATTTTAAAAATCATCGAATTTATAATGAAATAATTATTAAACCGAATTTTTCCAAGCAAGTAAATCCGTGGCAAGCATCTCTATAAAGAGCTATGAATTCACGGTCTTGACAAAAGCATAAAAGTCACAAAATGTTTGGCAATGATATTCTGATATGGACGGGTATGGGTAAAGAAAACATCTGCAAATATCTTTAAAAGAACAATGACCAAACCTTTTGTGTGCCTCCAATGAGACCCATAGAACCCTCCCTCTCCGGCCTCATGGGACCCCAGTTACTCTACTGTTGGCTGTTGAGATGTCGGCTTAATTCTTTCCTAATTAAAATTTACCAGCACGATCGGTTCCATACAATCTCAGCACTGCAGTCATGAAACTGTCGTCGTGTGACCGGTATGACGCACAATACAAAGCATTGACCTCTGACTCGGGCTTTTCCCGAAGAATTATGCAAATAGCTATTGTCATCCAAATTCCACACCTGGCACGCGACATGCCATATGCAAATTGTGTATCTTGGCCAATCCCAGCCAATCCCAGAATATCCTGTTGACTTTCGACCAATCAGAACCGCTCTTGCACTTTTTCAGTGAACATTGAGACTGGTGCGTGTTAGTCCGCGGATAAAGAAAAATAGAACCCCATTTTCTGATTTAAATGGTTTAATATGGTTTGATAGTTTCCTATTCAGCAGCATGATCCATTATATCGTTGCGATTAATGAAAACAAGTCATGACCCTAGACACAAGTAAAAAATAAATAGAAAAAAAAAAAATCATTTTGTGACAGTGCGGAGGGATAAACAAGTGATAGGGTTTTTGAACCGCATTACGCCTTGAGCCCAACCGTCTGACTTTCGCCCTCTCATCTGCTGCTTGCATTTCAAGATGGATGCCAGACATTTGCACCTTGTGAGTATTTTTGTTTTAAATTTCCGTTCTTTTTTCTGCGATAAAATATTTCCAAAATTGATGCCCATGAGAACAGTGACGATGTAAACTAATTCTAGGTAACCCAGAAGACTTCTAAGCTGTCGCCGTGTTCGTTTTGCTCCGTAATTCACGGCAACATTCGAGGTGAAATGAACTGAAGCGCAAACGATACGAAATGAAACACAGATAATTTCTTTACCGGACTGACGCTTGTAAATTCAACCGCCACCATAATTCCCGCGCACTAGGCGAACCTTACAATAATTACAGGAGGCCGAATTTCATAAGTTTATCGCGAGGAGCGCTAGGCCTGTATTCGTAAACAACCATAAAGACGTGGACATTATGAGGGGAAAGGTAAGCCTAATTCTTAAAGTCACTGTTTATATTTCATCAGTAACGGAAAGGGGATTTTACATGTAGGCCTACTGGAAAAGAGAAACCTAACATTTTACCAGCCGTGGAAAGTTGAAAAGGGGAAGGTTGCAAAGTGAGTTTGAAACAATACCATTCGCCAAAGAATATCCAAAGAGTAATTGATTAAGATGCATATAATTAGGCACTTCACAAAATAATAAGGATATTTTCCAAGAAATTATGGAAAGTAGTCTCAGGCTATGATGGACTATATGGAGAAAGATGTAATACGATACCCATGCCAATTAAAGCAGTTATATCTTGGAAGAGAATTATAATAAATTATTTCTTAAGACTATGACGACGACAGAAATAGGTATATGAGGAGCCATGATTAGATCAGGGATATCTAAAATCTAAGGTCAAGGGTCAGAGATCTGAGTATCCTGAATGCGATCTAAGATAAGAATCCCACAAGATCAATGATCATGAACTTGTAGACTACAAGCCTACAAGCGAAAAAAAAAATGTGACGTATGTAGTCATGACGTTAAAGAACACAATCACAATGTAATTACATCAGGTATGCATGTGTTTATTGCTCGTTAATGTAGGCATGTAAATTATCATATTTTTCTGTCATGTAAAATAAGTAGCCATTTCTTATTGAATGACGTACATGACGTAGCAGTGACGTCGACTGATGTCATGATGAAGATCAAGGTCAAGATCACGATCCTCTGATCAGCGCACACAACAAGACCGTTACATGCTGCACACTGATGTATTTCGCGACTGAGGTCAACATCATGACAGACTTAGGGTGAAATTGATGAAATTATTACCAACGAAAACAAAGCAACTTATAGGCCAACTACTTTTTTGGAAGAATTGTGTCATCATGTAGGCCTATATTAATATCAATAATTATTGCTGCCTGATTCCACATTTACTTTGCAAATGATCAGTTATCAAATTTTATGACCTGTTTTCAGAATTGTATGCCACAGAATCAATGTTTTCTTTTCTTTTTGTTGCAGTGTTGATTCAGGCAGTGCTAGCTCCATGGTGGTGATGACTTCAGATGATACATTTGAAGAGCGCCATCTTGCGGTGAAACATTGCCGAAGATGCAGTGGCTTAGAATTTAAGAAATGGGAAAATGACAGTTGAAACTGACGGTTTGGTGATAAATGGTTGCGTTGCTGCTGGGAAAAGGGTTTTGGTTTTTGGTTTCAAAAAACGGCAATGGAATAAGGACTTTTTGTAATGGTTTTTGATGTCGCTTTAATACAGGGAGATAAGTTTGTTTCAGTTGAATATTCAAGAAATTGACAGATTAAGGACAAGTGAAATTTCGCCTATTTGGTCATTACTAGTAAAACAAGCCTAGGAAGTAAGACAAACAATGGTTGTTGCCAAAAATTACCAATGAAACTGAATATTTTCCCGGCCACTCTATTGCTTTAAGTTTAAGTTAATGGTGCACCCAGGATTTGGCGGGGGGGGGGGGCTCACAGTTGTTTTTGCAATTTTGTTATAGAAGTTTGGATATTTTACAAATTTTTGCCCTAAATTTATGGGTGCAGAAAAATATTTTTATTGGTAGGAAAACTTTGACTTTTATGGCTGTCAATGTCTTTAACATTTAAAATGTAGGCCTATAGTCTTATTTCAAAGCCTAAAATTGGCATTGTCGAGACAATAATCACGTAGCAGTGACGTCGACTGATGTCATGATGAAGATCAAGGTCAAGATCACGATCCTCTGTCAGCGTAAGACACAATGAGACCGTTCCAGGCTGCACATGATGTATTTCGCGACTGAGGTCAACATCATTACAGACTTAGGGTGAAACTGATGAAATTATTACCAACGAAAACAAAACAACGTAATTGAGATGGGCCTACCGATTGGAAGAATTTTGTCGTCATATTTATTAAAATCAACAATTATTGCTGATTAATTATTCCACGTCTACTTTGCAAATAAGTTGTCTTCTTCAAATTGTATGATCTGTTTTCACAATGTATGGCAGAGATTCAAAGTTTTCTTTTCTTTTCTGTTGATTCAGGCAGTCGACTTCAAATGATTTGAAGAGCGCCATCTTGTGGTCGCACATTGCTGACGATACAAACATGGCATAGAAATTAAAGAAAGCTATGGCAACAACCGATTCAAAATGACACTGACGGTTAGGAAATGAGATTTTGGTTTTGTTTTGTTTTTTTGCTGTCGATGTCCAAAACAGAAATTGGATATGGGCTTCTTTGTTTTTTTCTTTTTCTCGCTTTTCGGCAGGTGAGCTTGTTTTGCTGTGAATATTTTTTTACTGACAATGCAATTGGATGTTCATCAAAAAGAAATACATAAAGATGAAAGTCAAGACAAATATTTTTCTTTGAGAAACCCCAGTGATGCGGCGGCTTGTATGTTGAATTAATGTTTCGGCACTCGAAAAACCCCCATTAATTTAACATAAAATAAAACGACATTAAGTAAAACATTCTTAATGGTTTGATCATTCTGCAACTGAGGAAACAAAAACACTGAAAATTATTTTCACATTTCTTTATTGTTTTGCTACTCTTTTCGATATTTCAAAGAATTATTTAAGACATTTAGGACCAGCAGCAATAGTTGCAATTTTATGTACAATTTCAATTCTATGACACATGTATTTATTTTTTAGTTATAGTGACCACATGATCGTCTGATTGACCAGCGCCCCCCCCCCCCCATAATGTCTTTCTCGTTTTGTTCTTATTATTTTTCAAATTTGACAACAATATTACGGCCCTAATAATTCGAGCAATGTAAAAGTATATCTCAAATGTTAGACCTCTTACTAATCATCTCTAAATATCTCTCCTCAATAACATTGGTTTTAATCACTGTTTAATATTTAAAATAATTGGTTGTGATGTTCACTCGTTCTCTTGGCCAATGAAGAGTTTTAAACCTCCCCCCCCCTAAAAAAATATCAAGAAGATATTTTCTTATACTTAAAATTGTGTTTAAGTCAAAACTTGGGCGGGATTCGAACCCGTGCCCGGGCGCTCCAAAGACTACGCCTTTGGAGCGCCCGGGCACGGGTTCGAATCCCGCAGGTGGCTTAGACCGCTAGGCCATCTGACTAAGAGGTTTAGCTACAGTAATAAGTAGATTATCTGGATTTGCGAGCCACGGTGGGGGAGGGGCAGCGCGGGAGTGTGGGAGGGTGCGTGGACGATTGAAAATGAGTGTTGGAGTAATGGTATTAGGCTTCCGGACGCCTTGTACAAGTTGTAGTACAGCAACATGGACGTGCCACATAATATTCAAAATCTGCAGTTTTATTTGGTATTGTTTCTTCACAAATTCACCTTTGAAAAGAGCTTTGCAAAAAGCATTTTATTTGAAATTGAAAAATTACATGACGCAAAAGAGAAATATTAATTGATACTCATTTGTACCTTCAAAGGAAATTCTGTTTTGTTTGGAGAAAAGTCACTTTTTTACCTAATTTAATATATATATTTAAACATCTTTTGCATAAAACGATTGTTGACAAAAGTGAGGGGACGCCGCGCGCGCTCTGTCTGTTCCTTGCTCTATGCTCTTTAAGTGCATGAAATATAGTATGAGATTTCCCCTGGATATTGAAAGTAATAACCTTCCTTATGACATCACATATTAACCCAAATTTCAGTTTATCGCAAGATAATTTTATTGAGTAATTGTGCCCACAACGATTTTTTATTTTCGCTCCAATAAAGTTGACTTCGGATTTGTTCTATTGGCCTAGACTGTGATTGCAGATGGGTGCGTTTTTCTCGGTGTTGACAAATTTCTATAATATTTACGAAGAGAACAACAGTTTATGGCATAATTATTTTGTGTATTTTTTCTATTTGTTATGAATCTCCTGGCTGTACTGATTGAATTCAATGCATCAGTTAATTTAGGAGTAAGTGTTTCCGTCCATAATGCCTGTGTCGATGGTGCATGTACAAACGGGTAAAATCCTTAACGGTGGTTGTAAAGCGCGCCCTCTTTTGAAATAAAATAAAATATTAGTGGGCAAAATTTAAAATGTGCGGAAATGTCCTTTCGCACCACTCTACTGCTTGAGAATTGTTTTAAAATAAAGTGTTTGATGTTGCCTTTTAATTGCAATTTAATGGACTTCCTCATGACATTACGACCAAATATTGAGCCAAAGAAAGTGTTTGGTGTTTTCTGTTGAGATTTAATGCCCTTGTGATACAAACCTATTAAAATTTGAGGGTAGCTGTCTATAATAAATTCAATATGATTAAAATAAATAGTGTGTTCATGAGAAACCATCTAACAACACAAATAATGATGACCGAAAAGTGTTAAATAAATATGCGAAAAATACAATCCGAATCAATTTTCATGGAAAATATGCAACACAATCCTCATAATATGTTAATTTAATTTCTGTGTTGTATTTCGTCAGTATTTATATGTGTATCTTAGTGGTAAAATTTATTCTTATTTTTGTATTTGCACCCCTATATTTTACATATTTGCATATTTGTTTCTTTATTCTAGTTTTTACTTTTACTTAATGTTCTTAGTGATTTTACATAATATTTTTCTTTTATTTCATTTTATTCTGATCATTTTATACAGGGCCCTCAGTAATAGCAGTTTTTAACTGATGAGGCTAGCGGCATACCCTGTCTAAATAAAACTATAAATAAATACCGGCCCGTTGATACTAAATTGAAGGTCGTTTGTTTCAAAGTTTACAAGGGCATAACCCCGTACATTACCTTCACACTTTTGTCAACTAAAGGTTTCTGTTGAAAAAAAGGGTGCGCCTGACAAAATAGTAGTCTAGCACGGAGACAAATTTATGTGCCAAACGGTTTACTTTTATAATCCCCCCACCGTTAATTGAGAAGGGCGCCCTCAGAAAGTAAGATGTCTTCGTCCAACTAGAACTAGAGAGGGCGCCTGTCAACCTGCACATCGTAAACAAACATCATGAAAGTTGTGGACGAAACAGCAAGAAAGGGAACGTTTTGGGAAAGAACGTTGCAACCTGACGCCACATTTTCTTCATATATCGTCTCAATAAGGTCAGTCATTGTTAAAATATTAAAAAGACATGAATCTGGGACTGAGAATCATTTCCAATTTGGTTAAAAAATACTTTGAAAATCTTCTTCAAATTCCATAGACTTTGTACACAAACGCTGAATACTGCATTCTTTCCTTTTGTGAATAGTAGGCCCTAGTATTTTGTGGAAAGAGGGCATATCTTCGATTTATGGGGGAAATTATGGGGTGAAAGGGGACGACAACAACCAGAAAACAGGTTAAAAAAACAAGATGGCAACTTTGAAAGTTTGATTCAATGTCGAAGTCTCAATGCTGATCATGCTCATTGGCTGAGTGATAGCTTGAGTAACTCCAGTTGACACCGAGAATGCTCTCCACGACAACGCACCAGACGAAAATTGAACTCACTTGCGGCGCCTGAAAGCGGTGTGGTACCCACATACATCGCGCGCGCAGATTTTTTTTGATGTCATCACGTGATGCATACATTTACATATTTACCAAAACAAAATGGACGACAGCCGTTGGAACTGGCGTTTTTTTTTACAGACAAGCCACCGAAATCGTCAAGATAGGCCTACTTCAACGATAGCAATTGCGACAACAGTAGCCCCTGCATTATTTTCAACATTTGGACATGATCTGGCGATAGTACTTACATGGCGTTTCAAATAATTAACAACCAACCATTTGCCAACAAAAACATCAGATTTCACCCTCAAAACGGCCACAGAATTACTACATTAACATACCTGTACGCCACCTGAGAAACAATTACAGATTTATGATTTTAAGATCGAGATACTAAGCTTTACTTACAATCTGGATGAAAAGTGAAATGTACCATTTATCGGCGAGGGCTCCGTTGCGAATATCGCGTGGACGCCATTTTAAAAAATTTTGCTCCCTTCTTTTCCAATTTCAGTAAACTATGGCGACAGGCATCCAACATGACCTGATGAAGCAGGCACAGTGCTTTTGGTCAATGCTGGATGAGCTTGCAGAGACCGATGAAGATGCATACAGGAAGTTCATGGCCACAAACCTCCAAAGAGGACAGCAAGAATTGACACCGGCCAAGCCATGGATGTGTGTCAAGACCCGTATCATGGTAGGTTCACTTAGGCTGAAAATATGTGTGTGTTTACGGTAACATCCTAACAATTATCCAGGTTGATACATGTAGGTAGGGAAATTACTTTGTTTTTAACTTTCCTTAGGCAAAATAAAAAAAAAAACATCTTTAGCGTCCTGCCTCTTTGACAAAAAGGAAGGAGGAGGCCCTTTTTTTTTTTTTTTTTTTTTTCAAAATGGCCGCCCGACACATTTTTCAAGACAACGCGGCCGGGCTATTTTTCAAGATGGTTACCAGCTTTTTTCAAAATGGCCGCCACTTGGACTCATTGACTATTTCCACAGCTTTATACACAGTATAAAAGTCTAAAAATATGATTTCTTTCGTCAGAGATCGTTAAAATTTATCAATTTTTGTCTTTTAAAAAAAAAAAAAAAAAAAAAAAAAAAGGAGGCGGCTTTAAAAAGGAAGCGGGCGGGGACGCTAAACATGTTTTTTTTTTTACTTCGCCTTAGGTTTATTTGTCAGTCTGTCATACTTCTACTTGCCAATTACTTTTTTGGGTAACCCAAGTTACAAGAAAAGAACATGGCAAATTTGAAACCCTGCATTGTGTAGGGTGGATTCTCTCACAGAAGAATGAAATAGCCATGAAATGACTATAAACTACAAAAAGAGGTCAACAAATTAGCATTCTGTTGGTTTGCTAATAAGTTTTTTAAGCTCTGGCAGGAGCTTCTACATGTCACTTGGTGGTTGGTCAGTCTGTCTGTCTGTCGGTCGGTCGGTCTGTCCCCGAAAATTGACCAAAATTATTTGACCAAAAAAAATTTACTAATTGACCAAATGCCATGCCGCTGTGTCATAAAATGCACTCTTGCCAAAAGTTTTCAGAACACCGGTTTTGTTTCAATCGATGCGCATGCATGTTAATTTTGCATTATGTCTGTCCCCGAAAATTGATCAAAACAAGCCCCTAAGTTTCCCATAAAAAAATAGCTACCAAATTGAAATTAAAAAAAGGCAAATAAAATGCTTAACGAAAATTGTTTGTGACAATTTGGAAAGATGTTTATAAAAAGAGTTTGTAAATGGAGGCAAAGTATGTGCAGTAATGTTATAGTCACGTGGTATTTTGTGTAGCGGTTGGACAGTGTCCAGAAGGAGGAAATGTCAAAATTGACCAAATGTGTGGTCATATTTGTTGCCCGAGTTTGCACTTGCACTTGTTATTGGTAACGCAGCAGGGGTGGATCCAGGAATTATTGCATAATGCTGAACTGTTCGGTTTACGTGTTCGGATTCTCCAGGACTGTATGATAATCTCGATTGTTTCCTCTGATAGTCCTTTCTCAATGAGAGAATTCCTGACAAGTGTGCCGCACACAGCTCTAGGCTGGTTGCTAGTGGATGTTGACGCTGTGGGTCGTGAGGTAGACGCAGAAGTGTCTTGGACTTGGGTAGTCCAACTGGCTCTGTTGTCAGTAGACGTAGTAGCCTTGGAAACCAATGCTGTGTTTTCCTCCAGGAGAGGATGAGCACTCCTGGCCCTTTCTATCTTCTGTAAGACTCTGTTGATTAGAGAAAATGGCAGAAAACAATAAATTAGTTCATTTTCCCATGGCACTGAAAAGGCATCGCAAGTTCCTGCCTGTGGATCTGGCAGGTAAGATACGAAAGATTTGATTTGGCAGTTTGTTCTAGAAGCAAACAGATCTATTGTCGGTTTAAAATCTCAAACGACATAATGTGGCAAAACACATGAGGGTTGAGTTGCCTCTCAAGATTGTCATTAAATGACTGTGATAAGGAATCATGCCATGGTGTTATTGACACTCGGAATATGATGTGAAATTAACCATAGTCATGTTTTACACACCACAGCCGTATTCTCTTAGTCAACTGATTTAGTTCCAATGAATGGCATCCACCCATATGATTATACACGCTACTGCAGTTGTCTTATCCATTGATACGGATATGGGTTTACCTTCAACATGCGATACAAATGAACAAAGGCCATACTAGAAAACAGCTCAAGGTACAGTAATTGATATGAAATTTGGTTTCATTTGCAGTCCATCTTCCATTAGTTTTAAGATTAATTGCGAGGCATTAGGCTCCCCATGCACTATTGGATGCATCCATTTCTATTGCAAGTTGCTCACTTGAGGCAAAATAGAACGAGACGCAGTGGGCAAACTGGAAACCCACCACTGCAATTCAATTGTTGCTTCATTATCAATGACATTTTGTGTGTGAAAATTCCTCCGTTTTCCTTAACCCTAAAAGGGCGGGGGGGGGGGGGGGGGGGGGCAGAATCCGCCCCCCCCCCTCAACTTTTTCCGCGATAGCCTTGAAAAAAATGTTTTTTGTGACCCGAGCTGTTATGACTTTTTAGCTCTTAATACCAAAAACATAAAAATCGGACGACGCGTTAAGTACTGCATCTAATACTGATTTCAAGGTTCTTGTAAAACAGGGGACCCAATTGTACTCCTGGAAAGCAAGAAACCAGTTTCCAAATTACTTGAGGGATAAACTGCACAGTCGGCCATGCTTGGGTATTAAACTAAGGAACGACATATAACTGCACAATTGGTTCAAGAGGAAGCCGGACTTCCATTTCATATGAATTTATGGTGAACCCTAGAAACTGCAATTCATGTGTTGGGTTCAAGCAAGATTTTTACAATATTATAGGGCATTTATTTGAGGGTTAAAAACAAAAGTGGATTAGTGGAATTAAATGAATGCTGAGGTGTATGCCATTGAGATTTAACAAAGTGCATTTTGTACAGGTAGATAGAATGCATGAACCTACGGTATCTTAAGGTCCAAAACTCAAGTGTGAAATAAATATGTACACATGCTGAGGTGTGTGCGATTGAAATCTAACAAAGTACGCTTGTAGATAGAATCAGTGCATGGAGCTACCTGTCTCTAAAGTCCAAATTAAAACTCAAGTGTCAAGTAAATACTGTATGTACACAGATAAACAGATAAACAGACTGTACCGGTACGTGTGACGTACATGTATGCAGCAAAACAAAAATCCCAAGTTCTAAATATAAACCATGTCACGCGACTTGATGACGATGCTGTGTTTGTCCAGCGCCATCTTTACCAGATCCGCCCCATCAAAAGCCTCAACTGCTTGTGCGCTTTACATCAAAGTAGAAAACTTTGTCTTCAAGTGATTTGACTGGGAACTTAAAAGGGGTAAGAACATTGTCAGTTACTTTGGATGAGGTTAAGGCTAGCTTACAAGCATAGGAATAACACTTTGCTTTATTGCAAAGTGTGAAGTGATGGCAATGCCTAGTCATGTAACTGATATGTTCTTGTATTAAATTCATACTTTAAAGTTTTGCTATTACCCACAAAGAAAAGTTTCACATTTATTAAAATCAGTTGATGATGTCATCTTCATGTCATTTCAAATTTTGCATACTATTATCTGCCTTCCACCAAGTTTGATGATGACCGGACTTACCCTGATGTTTGTTTTAAATATTCACATTTTCATGATGGCATCACACATTTTTTCATATCTATGACCTAACAAAAAAATTACAAAAGAATTTTTAATTTGGCATGTTGTGTTGGTGAGATATGGCGATAATCATCAAAATGTCTGAAATCTATGTAAAATCATGTAATGACAGCACCATAACGTCATCTAGATTTTCATCAATAACGCATTCCCATCTATAGACATACATCTACAAAGTTTCAGTGCTACCCATACAGTTCTCTAGATATAGGGCCCATTCACGCCTTCAATGAATTAAAAACGAACTACTATCGGAAAATAGTCTTTAGATGCATCTTTGGAAATGATATTCTTTTATTGTTTTCTTTAAAATGACAGTATGTCAGAAGAAAAAATGCACATGGAATTTATTGTCATTACTATCTTGAAACCAAGTATGCTTTTTAACAATAATATCATCAGTTACTTTTTGGATAGCTGCAAATGATACCTTAAACAGCCCGATCATCCGATAAAAGTCGCAATATATAATGTGATTTCAGTGGTGGATTTTTCAAAGGAGAGGATGGGGCATTGCTGCAGTCACCTCATCATAAGATCAAGGACCTCTCTGAATCAGTGAATTTCAGATTTGCAAAGTTGAGTCACCAGCCTCAAGTCCGAGTCCGAGACACAAGTCACTTGTCCTTAGTTGTTCACCAACTAATCAATTTTTTTAACATTCTTTTTCAATCCCCCATTCTGTCTTTTAAGTAAATCCCAGTGTATATAGATAGTTGTGTGTGTACATGTTGTTTTGACCCAAAATGTGTTTTCCTTTTAATACCGGGAACTTTTTGACGTGACACCGGGCCCATGGTGCTCGTCGTGCAGGCACTAGGCATGTATGCGTAGCCCTTGGATACAAATTTCCCAGGCGCTGTGTTTTGTCTATGATATGGAGTAATCAATAATGCAACCTTCGTTGCAAAAATAACGTTATGATTTTTCTTTTGTTGAAAATACCAGACTTGAGTCACGAGTCACCAAGCTCGAGTCTGAGTCATCAAGATCGAGTCTGAGTCAGAGTCATTTCCCAATGTGACTCGAGTCGAGTCCGAGTCACCAAAAATGTGACTCGAGTCCGAGTCCTTGACTCGAATCATACAACACTGGAAGAATGTAAACCAAAAATGAAGACTTTTTTCATTACATAAAGAATTAGCAATTTCAAGGTGGTTAGAAACACCAATCACTTCCTCCGCCCTTGGATTAGAAACGAAATCCGTTCATAACATAGTGTCATAGTGTCTAGATAACAAACACCTCACTATCTGGCATGTAGCTCACTTACAATTTGCAATTTTTCTTTTTAAAAGGAAGTCGACAAGAACAAAAATGGCAGATTTTGGCAGCATGACCACGACTACAAATACGCCGTCTGCAACTGGAAGTGGTGGAAATGACTTGGTTAATGTTTCCTTGATTGTTGGAATGGTTGTACCATTTGGCCTCTTGCTGATGGCAGTGTTGACATTTGGTTTTGGAATATGTAAGTAGTATTCCTACTGGTGTAATCTCAGGATTGAAAGTTATTGCCTTTCCATTGTTTTCACTTGCTTTCTGGTGGCTCTGTTGGCACTGTTGGAATATGTAAGGCCCCCCCAAAAAAGTCTCTGGTTTCTGGTATGGAGCTTGCCCCAGAAGTGGTGCGGCGACGCGTTTTTTTTACCTGTTTTTTTGCTTCAAATGTTGGCTGATGACTGTAAATGGTGGCTGACTAAACTTAGTGCAAATATATTATGGGAGTCCAGAGACTGGAGAGGCCACATAAAGCTTATTCTCGATTATAACCACATCTAAAAACACTTTAAAATTGTGCAGCAGCAAGATTCCAGTCAAACCAGTGAGTTTGGCGGTTTTGACACATCATCTTTTTATACTGATTTTTGTTTTTTCATTTTGCCAACCCGCATGGCTACGGCGACGCGCGTGCATATCAGAAACCAGAGCCTTTTTGGGGGGGGGGGGGGGCCTAAGTGATGTTCCTACTGGTATAATCGCAGAATTGGACGTTACTGTCTTTTCCATATTGTTCACTTGCTTTATGCTCCCCTCCGAAGTGAATTCATGGCACGTTTTATTACTTGTTTTATACTCCCCTCCGGACCCCCCCTCCCCCCCCCCCCCCCGGACCCTCCCCCCCCCCCTTCTGACGTGAATTCATGGCACGTCTGTAATCGTATAGGGTTAGAGAAGCAATGGAAATCCTCCCAAACCTTTTGCCTTGAAACTAGATAATCAATATTACGACTCAAGCTACCGGTATTACAAAAAGTAATAGAGACCATTAGAAATTGTATGCATACGGGATACGCATGCGGCTCGGAAAAATGACCTGTTAACTCATTATTTGTGTGATAATTTCACCAGACGCACATAATACATTTCAATATCTTGATGTAACATGTGCATTGTCAGGAGTGTGCCTTATAAACTAACAACGCAATATAGTGATTCAATAGGTGACTTTTTCTGAGCCACATACTTCTCCCGTAGACGCAGCATTTCTAATGGTCCCTAATGTTGACACACGAAAATACATGAAGTGAGCTCATGATTTCATGAGATTTTGTTCTCTTGTTTACTGTCCTTTTGTGTGTTTGTTAGAGATTTCATAATAAAACTGAGCTTTTGATGTTTCTTAATTATGGCATTTCAGTTTTCCTCGGCAAAATGGTCAGTTTGATAGTTTACTGACAGTGTTGGTCTTGGAGCAAGACGTTCTGAATTCATGATACTGAGACGGTACAGCCTTATTACCGCGTAGCAGCATGCACCTTTCCATCCACAAACCTGACTCAGGCAGCGAACTGCTCACAAAGATACAAGGACATCATTTGCGCGGCTTGTGTACGTAGCACCCACTTCAGTAAATCGCTGCACAGTACAATTCGATGAACCATGCGCATATTACCATCGCACCACTACGATAGTGGCTGTGCCCTATATATATGTTATAACAAAAATTGTTTCCCTGTTGTATGAGATTCTTCAAAGTAATTACAAGTGTTTTGTGTTGTTTTTGCAGATAAATACAGGGAGAAATGCTGCCGTCAACGTGAAGGTAAGGGTCCTAAGGGGATATTTGTATTTTGAAACAAAAACAATATAACAAGGGAAATTGAAATATTATTAAAGAAAACTGCGCGTGATATTAATATTAAGAATAAAATGATTTTGGATCTCCGTCACATTTTAATCACTCTTCCTTGTTATAGCCGAGCAAGACTTGCATTTTTGGCCAAAACTTTGTAAAGACGTGGCTCTAACGAGTGCTCTTTCAAGTGGTTAATGAATGAATAGTTTACTTTTTTAATGCATTGTTGCTTTCATTTTTAACTCACTTGAATGAATTGTCATCGATTACTTCAAATATATGTATTACCATCCGTTTTTTGCAACTCCTTTTAATATTTTTATACCGTCATCACTTCTCTCCGAAAGTTTTTCTTTCATGTGATTTGTTTTTATTATTTTTATTTCTGTAACAAAACTCTTGCTATCTTGTTTTTTTCTTAGATAGTGTATTTTTTTTTCTTACTTTTTTGTTCTGTTTTCCTTTGGTCAGTTTTGTTCTGTTGTGCTTGGTTTGGATTTTTGTTTTGTTTTGTTCTGTCTTGCTCTGTTTCTTTTTGTTTTACTTTGTTTTCCTTGTCTTGTCTTGTTTTTGTTTTGTTTAGTTACGTTTGTTGTTTTGTTTTACTCTCCTTTTTTTCTCTTCTTTTTGTTATTTTGTTTTGTTTGTTTTGTTGTTGTCTTTGTGTTTGTCTCAAGTATATGTGCGTTGTGTCTTCTTGTTTTTGTTTTTTTTATCCATTACTTTTTAGCATTTTATATCTATATATGCATATCCAATGAAATCATCTCCTATCACATAGTTCACAGTGCTCGTTTCATCCCTATATACATATAATTTGTTTTTAGTTTGTTTTTATATCATCAATATATATTTCTTATAATGTTTCTTTTTGATCATATTTGTGTATATATATATATATATATATAAATATTTTTTTTAATAATTGTATAATATTTTTTAATATTTAATATTAGATTAAACGTTTATTATGGAATCTCAAATTAACTTACTGTGGTATTTGGAATGAGGATTCATGCATCAGTATACAGTTAACGCAATTTGTTCTCATTGTAAAATTTGCATCCAGAAAATGGTCAACAATCGTCACGTGGGGAAAACATAGGACTGATCCCAATAGAAGCTGACACAGGTAAGCTTTTCTCAGTGTTTCACAGTAATGATAACTTTCATCATAGGAAACGTTGTCGTTGTTAATCTTTCCTCATCAGAAATTATTTGTTGTCCAAAATGGACAATACAACTTGCTTTTCCACCAAGTTGTTAATTAAATTGATCCATCAATTTATGAGGCCTATCAATTTATTTTATTTCGAAATGATTAAATAGCCAGCAAAGAAAGACTAGAGACTATTCTCTGCATGCCATCACAGTCACTGTACAAAATAGGCTCCCTTTAATTGTGAAAGTACCGGTATTGTGGTAGCCATGGTTTCAAGTAACTGCCCCCTCCATGAATTATCTCAACAACAACTGGCACAATGCATTCACCATTGACTTTTAATCTGAACATAACAGACATTTTCACAGAAACTTTCTTGACCATTTGCAGGTATCAGTGACTCCGTTCTACACAAGATATCTGAGATGCTTGGCTTTGATTCGCGGAAGCTTGCTACACATCTGGGTTTAAGCGCTGCAAAGATCTCCCACAAGAAACAACAGATCTTCAAGATGCTGGTCAAATGGAGGCGCCAACAATCCACCGGCAGGGATCAGAGTAGAGTGCTATGCACAGCTCTGATTGAGATCGGCAGAATGGACATTATCGAAAAATTGCTAGGTGGGTATCAAAATAAATTTTAATCAATCATAATTTTCATGACTTAGTAGCCTTGGTACATATGATAGTTAAAATATTCGTTAAAATAGGCGTGATTAATTTACTGAATTACTTTTTGTGTGCTTAATTTACAATGGTATACCAGAAATCACATGCAATACTTTTGTTGACATAAATTACTGTCTGTTTAAGGCTCATGACTCTGCTATCAACCAAATTTCAGTACTCAATAAGTTTGAAAGGGAAAGCACATATAATCACATTAAAACATATCAAATTACCATACTCGGAGAGAAACGCATTTTAGCTCATTTCTTAAGCAACGTAATTAAATTTTTACGTTAGCTTTTTGAAAACTTTCCTTCTGCTTGCCCACCTTCCTTTTTTTGAAGGGGGGGGGGGAGCTGGGAAGGGCACATGTCCTCATGTCCTCCTGCACCCACGAATACACCCAGGAATGAACACTGGAGAATTAAAAAGTGTGTGGTTCGGTGGATGTTGGATAAACGTACGATCATAATAAAAATGGCCTGGAAACAGCATGCAGCATTGTCAAGTTTCGCCCTTTTTGTTAGAATTTACTGACAGCTACAGTTAGTCCTTTCTTCATCTAGTTTATGGTGTGATCAGAATTTCCGCGTTGATTTCATCGCAGCTGCGTTTGTTTGAAGAGTGTAAGGGACTGGCTATTTGTGTGTAACATCAATCTCATGTGCCTCATGGTTTATCAATACATGTATTGTCATCTTGAGAATGCCAAATTTAAAAACAAATTGGATATGTAACTTTCAATCCTATTCAAAATTTCTAAGTGTACATTTTACCGCCCTAAATGGGAAACTAAAACTACTTCAATACTTTTGTGGATAAAGATATGAAACCTGAATGCGAAAAAAAAATATTTGGTGGTGCGAGAACTTGGAAATAAAGACCAGCAGATTGTTAGGCTTGTTGAATCGTAGCTCAAAAGAATAATTGTAATGAATCATGTCCATCTGCTGTCCAATAAAAAAAATATATTTTTATGATTTCTGTTAGAAATGACCGGACTCCAGGGGCCGTATGCGTTTTGGTATTTTCAACAGCAAATTATCGACAACTACAAGGAAACTGCAACGACTATTCCTGCACACCCTACACTGCAGACATGTAATGTAGATATTGATAAATTCTTTATTCCTCTCTATCTTGGAAAGATCATTCCAGGCAAAACAAAATCAGAGAGGTTGGTGACATTACCAGAAAGAAAAATATACTTGGATGAAGCACAACATATAATTCTCAAATCTGTAGACGATTTGTTCAATCAGGAAATAGTTAAGGAAATCAAGATTCTCCTTTGTGGTGGGGCCGGGACGGGTAAATCAACCCTGTTAGTGAAAGTTGCAAAATCCTGCATCACACTTGGTTCAAAACCCCTACATGGTAGATACGATCTTGTGCTTTGGATAAAGCTGAGGCAAATGCAGCAATCTAGTTGTGTCTTGGATTACATATTTGACCAAATTCTAGCAGGTAATACCAAACTGACGAAAGACATAGTGAAAGGGTTCATTGATCATCATGAATCACGCATTGCTTTGCTGTTTGATGGATTCGATGAAATTCCTTCTCATGTTTTGGAATCTGAGGAGGGCGTGTACAGGGTTCAGGATATCTTACACAACAGAGTCCTTACTAAAAGTTTTGTGTTGGTTACCACCCGACCACACAGGAAACAATATATACTCAGAGGTCACCCAAATTACGCCCATATTCAGACATTTGGCTTCAGACCACATGATAGAGATCAATACATCAGATTAAACCTTCCTGATGATGCTGACATGGGAGAGGCATTGATTTCACATCTGAAAGTCAATGCAAATATCCGGGAAATGGCTGTAGTTCCAATCATTTCCCAGATGCTGTGCCTTGTTTGGAAGAATCAAAAGTCATTGCCTGAGAGAATTACCGAGCTGTACGAAGAGTTTGCGGTTGCTCTTTTCAAGCGCCGCAATAAAGATATGAGCGATGAACAGGTGATGTCTAACATGATGTCCATCATTGATGGCTTGGGGCATGTTGCATTGCAAGGGTTACTAGACTGTAGAGGGGAAAGACTCATGTTCAAAGAAAGTGAATTTCAGTCTGACTTAGATGAGGGCCGTGCAGTGGGTTTTGTTCAAGGTGAAAAGTTTCAGTGTGGTCCGGGTGAAGAAGTGTTGTTCAGTTTCCCCCACAAGTCCATCCAAGAATACTTCGCAGCATGTCACCTGGTGAAATTGCTAGACGATGACGAAAACAATTTCCGTCATCAGTTGGAGCAGATTGGAGATGGCAATGTTCTTGCGATGGAATACCTGCTGAGATTTTGTTGTGGTAGATCAATGCAGGCTGCTGGTCTCATTCTTGATCACATACGAGAGATGCAAGGTGATGAGAAGAAACTGCAGAGATTGGCTAGGTTACTGCTATTCGAGTCTGGTTCAGATGAGTTGGCTACCAAACTAGTCAGACCAACTTTTGTAAAGTGCAAGAGTAACGAAGACCTGAAATCACTGAGCTACTACTTACAGCATGTCACTCCGCCACTTGAAGGTACAGATTTTGACATGCATGTAAGAAAGCAGGGGCTTACCCTTCTCAGGGGAATTCTTCTGAGTGACAGCATGAAGTCAGCTAGGCTGATAACTGTTTACTACTACTTGTCTGAGCAGGAGGGGGAGGAGCTTAGCCTCCTTGAGGAAACACTTGGTGAGGTGGATGTACAGCGCCATGCTCGATTCATCATTACGGTTATCATTGAGGCAAGGTCATGGTTTGACGTGGGGCGTGTATCACACAGCTTTTTCTGCATGCAGGAACAAATAGGCAGGCTTGGTTTGGCTATGTACCAACGATCACCGGATGAGGTTGTTGATCTATTGAAGGCACTGGAAGGATGCAGGTTGGATGTTCTCGCACTGTTTTACACCAACCTGCATGCACGGGTGCGAGATGTCAGCCACGTCCTGTCATCCCTTACACTCTTGCACCTCAGTGCATGCAGGTTGGTAGATGATGACGTGAAGGACCTGATCAGCATCATTCCTGCTGGGCATGGTTTACAAGGGCTTATCCTTGATGGCAATGCATTCAGTTTGGATGCAGTGAGGGCTCTCACCCGTCATCTCCAAGGTCTCCCTGATTTGACTGGGTTGTCACTTTGTACCATCGGCCTCGATGCTGAGCTCGTCAGACAAGTTGTCAGTCAAAACCTCCCTCACCTGAAGGAAACACAAGAGGGAATATTCCTCAAGCCTAAATAATCTCCCACCAAGTCATAACTCTCACCCTGTTCCCTATGAATGCAACACGCTCATGAGCCGCATTAAACCGAAACAAGTAGCATGTATCATGGGTCATTTTATGTGAAGGCAATGCTCTGCAACCCCCCCCCCCCCACAAACACACACAAAAGATTACCAAAAAAACAACAATCAATAACAACTAAAACTTTACTTTCAGAGGACAGTAAGGGGTTCGATTATCAATGAAAAAAAGTCAACAAAACAGTTTCAATACAAATAGAGTATTCGGAATCCTCTTACATTATGAATACAAATTTACCAAGCATAGTTCTTCATTCTACTGAACCCCCATCCCCCCAAAAATTCAATCCATCAATCAGTGTGAAAATTCAATCAACAATTCCTGTACAAAATGATTCATTGAAATCTTCAAACATAATAGCACTGTACTAAGCATTCTGGGTGTCACTTGAAAGTGATATTAAATTGACCATGTATCTTGGGTGACCTCTGAGTACTATTATAAATCCACAATCTAATCGTCAATTAAACAGGAGAATCCACCTCTCCGTTCCATTTCTTTTGAGAAAATATCTTGTATCGCATCATCTTAGGTGAAAGTTGTGTGAGATGTCTTCAACTTTTGTGACAAAGGCCTCCTCCTACCCTGTTATCCGATCAATGTAGTAATATGGCATTCAAACAAACTAATGTGACCACGCGCAAATGGCTGCACGACACCCTTCCATAGACCAGTGCTGTGCAAAACTTAGTATACAGAATAATACTCCAAACCTCGGGTACTTTTGAATTGTTTTGCATAAACATGTAAACCCTGAAAAAGAATAGCATTTGCCTCAGCTTTGTACAAATTGGAAAAATCCTCACAAGTTCACGTGCCTCCAAATAGACGTTTCTTTTGAATGATTGTGCTTCATTCTTTATCAAATTCTTCCTGTAAATTAATGTAAATTATGCATAAATGATTCCAGTTTGCTAACTTTTGTATAGATCTTTAACCTTGACTGTTTATGTAATATACCTTTAAAGTGGTACAGTTGTGTAAGGACAGTATAACGTGGATTTTGTTTACTATTCAACTATAGGCCTATGTCCATATTGAGAGTTACTAAACCAGTGTTCATACTGTCAAACAATTCATGTATAATATATACATGTAGAATGTTGCATTGCCAAATGATGCATTTTTGTCAGAGGACAGTCATGTTTGCTCATTCAGGACCAATCGTTGCAATTGTTGTATACGCAAAAATGTTTCTGTGTTTCTGATTATGTTGAAATAGGTACAAGTGGACAATTTGCTTGTTTTTATCAATGCAAGCCTCTTCAAAGTATTGATCGACACTAGATTTGTTTGTTCCAAGTATGATAAATGTTCTCGTGCCAAAACTGACGTTTTTGTTTCTAACAGTTTTGATATTTTGCAGTTACCCAGGTGATAACAGTCGTTTATAACATGCCCAAATGCAACCATTCAATTTGGTAAAAGCAGTTCTGCAGGAGAGAACAAGTAGACTTTGAATCAACGTTTTGATTTATTCACATTGGAAATGTAAACTGAATGTAAATAATGTTTAACTGTTGTTGCTGGCATGACACATGACAGAAGATTTTGATTAAAATGAGATTTACACAAAGTAACTGCAAAGCTGAACTGATTGCAATTTCAAATGATGGGGATTTTTGCACTCATTAATTTACACATTTAAAGGGATATGGGATGGGATCATTTGCATTTATCCCAAAAGTAACCTACCGAATTGTAATCAAAAAGCTCACTGTTCCGGTACGGTAATCCTGCTACAGTCAATTTTTTTTATTTAACTTGAAAATAAGATTTGAAGGTTTGCATGGTGGAAAGAGACTAAGACAAGATAAGTTTGCGGCAGCACCATGTGAATATATCAGTCAACTTGCATCCTTCTCAGCTTCACCGGTTTCGAGCTTCACCAGTTTACATCCTTCTCACGCCTCACCGCACCCATCCTTATAATCGCATCATCGTTGGAATCCCTCATTCTCCTGACGACGGGCAGAGCATACTGTTCGAAACATTAAGTCCCTCCGGTTCTTTTCAGAACCACACATACTCACAAAAGAGATTCATTCACATGGTGCTACCGCAAACTTATCTTGTCTTAACTTGCAAATAAAAATTAAATATCTGATATTTGCACCGTTTGGCGGAAGTAAGTTTATTGGTTAACTATGAGTAGAGATATGTTGGAATTTGTAAGTCATTTATATTATTTGTTATTGGTGGAGAAACATTTCTGATCTCTTCTTTTGTTTTTCCAGATATTTTGGGCAAAGTTTAAGACGTCCGGGATTATTATTTGACATTGTGTACTTTGTATGATTATTATCGTGTAATAAATCATTGCATGCAATGACTTGAGTCAATCAATGAGAAATCTTTTGAGGTTAGATGATTGTTGTGTTATGCCTCCATTCCTCCCTCAGTGATGGACCAATCTCCCGCCTCTGAATTCTACAGCTGGGTCACCACTTGGATTTTGTAATCAGGTATGCTGGCTTCATAATGAGGATATCAAAAGAAATTCCTTAGAAAATATATCAACACAATCACAAATTTACTTCATGCAATTAAAAAAAATGATTAGACAGCTAAATCACTGATGGATCCAGAAGCATTTATTGTTGGGGGATCAAGAAAGGGGTCACCGACAGGCCAGTTGTTGCCAATTCCTTATGTGGAGGGGCGGGGCTAGATCGCATTTTATGGGAGGGGTGCAGTGTTCTTTTCTTTGTTTGTATTATAAAGTGGCAACGGGGATAAACGGACTACAATTTCGTATTAAAAACAGTCGTCTTCACTTGTTCCCTGGTGGATTAATCTTAAAGGCATTTCTGGTGGCCCCACTTCGGTCTGCAAGACGGCTTCTTTTATGACTTCAAGACAACTTCATAAACGTTGAAGTTGTTTTGAATGAATCATTGTTTCAGCTTTGCGACGCCATAGTGACTCTTACATTTGAAAACAAACAGCATTTTAAAATATTTATCTAGCACTAAATGAACACCAAAAATTGGAACTTTCAAAACTACAAATTACTGCCCCCCCCCCTCCCCGATTCATCCCCTTTCATGAATGAACGATAATTTTGTTGTCTGGGCCCCACTAATAAACAACTCCACTTTAAAAAAGAACAAAATGCACATTTTGTTTGACCCCCTTCCATATTCCCTTTAAAAAAATGTTTTTGTACAATTTAATTCAGCTGTCTACATTTTTTATTGGGGGGTTATCGGAGGACAAGTTAATTTGGCCGCACTAATCGAAAGCCCGCCCTCTATGGGAAAATTTATTAAATAGGGAAATATTAGATATTAAATATATATCGAATAGAGGAACATTATTAAAATAGAGGAATATTATTAAATAGAGGAATAAATAGAAATCGCGGCACTCTGGAAATTAGAGCAGTTATCACGTGATGAAAGAAAAGCCCAATTGCACCTGTACAATTTGCATATACATTCCGCACAGTCCTGGCTATACCAAATTAATGGAAGGGGTGAGCCATCCATCAATACAAAAATAAGCGAACTCGTGCAGTTAAAAAATAAAAAAAATCTAAGCATATTATATTATAATCTATACTATTATATTGAAGACGATCTTTTCGTCTCCAATATTGTTTAATAAAAATTGTGAGAATTTGAAAAAGATTGTTTGCAAAAATTGTGAATTCCAAAAAAAACACCGACTTTTACCCCAAACTAAAAGAAACTGAAAACTTCCCCACAAAAAATTGCCGGATAGTTTTCATTGATAAATAAGGCGCGGCACAAATAACTGGTTCGCGTCTCCAAATGCCTTTGAAATCATTGCAATAGTACAGGGACCAGGGATTTGTTCACCATCCAATCTCACGTGGTTCGTTGCGCGTTCGTAAATTGGCGGGGCACGTATGGTGGAGGACTTCGAAAAAAAGTCACAACAGTCGAAGTAAGTTTGCCAATTTTGGCCTGAAAAGTGAACCATTTGGCCTTGGAAAGTTAGGTGGAAGTGACTGAACTACTGTAGATTCTTCTGAAGTTGATGCAGTGGAAAACACGGTTCGAAATCCTAAGTTTTTAAAGAAGGAATTCCGTCAGTTATTTTCTCCATTTTCTGAGAATCTGGAAATGGGCGTGGTTTCAGAAATTTGACTGCCGAGGAGGGGGGGGGGGGGGACCAACGGTTTATATGGAAGGGGGCAGGAGGGGTAAAGGATAAAATAAACATTTGTGACATTTGCAATGCATGCTGGTCTTGGATAAAAACAGTAATTTTAATCCCCAGACTTTTTCAAATTTGGCAGTGGGAGTATATTTAGCCGTAGCCCGACTGCGTCTGGCCGTACAGTACTATCGCAAGCTCTGTAGTACGGCCAGACGCCCGATGCTTCCACAGAGACTGAATTTTGTTGGCCGCCGATGTAGCGATTTTGCTACATCTTTCGATCACGATTATCTTTTCATCCAGGACACAAATTTCCAAAGTTAAGGTTTGTAGTCGTAGAGCAACTCATACCTTTTTGAAAAAACGTTCTTTGGTCTCAATATTTTCATCCATCTGGCCACAAGACGAATTTCAGTCATCAGATTCCATAAATATCGTCCCCCATGCGATCCCCCATGCGATTTCAAAATGGCGGCCGCGCTGTAATGTATGCAATATGCAGGCGCGCCCGCGCAAACTCATGAATATGCATAATTAGCCTGTGACGTATGACCGTACGGCCCCGCTGCACGCACGTCCAAAAAAACGAGGTCATGCGTCACAGACTATTATGCATATTCATGAGTTTGCGCGGGCGCGCCGCATATTGCATCATTACAGCGCGGCCGCCATTTTGAAATCGCATGGGGGATCGCATGGAGGACGATATTTGTGGAATCTGATGACTGAAATTCGTCTTGTGGCCAGTTGGATGAAAATATTGAGACCAAAGAACGTTTTTTCGAAAAGGTATGAGTTGCTGTACGACTACGAACCTTAACTTTGGAAATTTGTGTCCTGGATGAAAAGATAATCGCGATCGAAAGATGTAGCAAAATCGCTACATCGGCGGCCAACAAAATTCAGTCTCTGTGGAAGCATCGGGCGTCTGGCCGTACTACAGAGCTTGCGATAGTACTGTACGGCCAGACGCAGTCGGGCTAATTTAGCCGGCGCCGGCTTTCTTGAAGCAAACGATATTTTGCCGGATAGGCACTGAACTAGCTCTACTGAGTAGTAGAGACAGTATGGGCTTTGAACACACCCAAGGAGCACGTACCATTACACAAAACAGTCGTTGGATAGAGGTGACTTGTTTTTCTTCGCGATCGAGCAACGACGGTGACATCGCGTCAGACGCCCTCATTGACAAGCTAATTCAAGAACTGAGCCTCCATGCAAACACATTGAACTGTAAGTTTTCAGACTATTTTGCTGTTTTTTCCCCAAAATGTTCGCTGTTTGGGAACAATATAAGGGGTCTGATGGAATGTTATGAATGTATAGATCAATCCAGGATAACTGTCTCTCTCATTTGTAATCTCTTTACCGGTTTTTTGGGGTCTTTTTGTCCTCGCGTGGGTTTGTGACTATGCTACTGTGACGGTGTCACCAAAGTATGGCGAATCGGTGGAGCGTTTGTATGGAGGGGTACCCGTAATTCAACGCTCCACTCAGTAGAGCTAGCACTGAACATGCAGTTACATTTTTCAGGACTTAGACATTTTTACTGTGATAAATCTTAGTCTGGTACCGCTGCAACATTGTCATTTTGACTTTGTATTCACGAGACGGAATCTGACCATTTTACAATTTCTGACTTTATTTCCCTTTAATTAAAAAAAAATCCTCCAGAGCCAAGAATCAGAAAAAAGAAATGGGGGCAAGATTACCATATGCGAAGTTCACTAATTTTCCTCTGTATTGACTAACAAGCCCCCAGATAGCAATTTCATGTCATCAAAGTCAATTTGAGCAGCGAGAAAATACAAGCATTTTCTTAGAAAACACTTAGAATTTTTCAGTCCACTCTCATAGGGTTTGTACACAGAGTGTTGAGTGAACTTCGTATATGGAAATCTTTCCGAAATGGGTAGTTAAAGTCAGAGTTCTAGTTGATTTAAAATAATTAAAGGATATTCTTAATTTTTTGGGATGAACAAAAATTGAAAATGTTGAGAGCTGGGAATCGAACCCTGCTGTGCTGGGGATCTCTCACTCATAAGATTCACATGCTATCCACTAGGCCACAGGTCTTGCACATGCACAAACAATGTTGGTAATTCAATACATTTTCTAATGTATGCCTACTTGTATACGCGTCAAAAGGGGACGCTGTATTATCTAGCTGGCTAAATATCGTTTACTGAAAGAAAACCAACTAAATCTAGCCTGCAAAATAATTATACACTTCCTTCAAATGTCTATTCTATTTGCCTGCATGTCTCTTGAATGTTCAGTACTGAATGGTAGCTCTCACAAGTCTGCCATTGAAAACTGATAAGTTGCACTCTTGTTATTTACAGGTGGTTATCATGACAGTCAGACTCAGAGCCAATGAAGTGGATGCTGTCAAGAATGCTTATGTGAACCACACAAAGCTGATCTTCAACTGAAGGAATGCCCAACTTGCAAAGTCCTTGCCATTCGGTTTGTCATGGTTAAACTCTGTTCATTGAACTAATATGCTCTAGAACAAAGCTCCAGTAAAGTCTATAGGGCCAACTTCTTAGGGCATGGAAATAATCTTATGAGCTATGTAGTTAAACTGAAATATGAAATGAGTGATTTGATTCCAAATACATTAACAGATGGACTAAATCTTTGTGATGTTAAGACCTCGAGCACGTAGATGCTTGGAAATTAAGTCCAATTTTAAAATAACTTGAAAATAAGTTGCACAATAAACCTAACCTAAACATTAGGTCAGTGCTAATAAAAGTAAATTTAAACTTCAAATACGTTTAACAATTCACTTTAATAAATGAAATCAATATTTGTTTAGACTTAAGAATATTCAGTGCCTAAACTAAGTTTTCCACTTGATTTAATGAAACTAGAAAGCATCAGCAGAACCGTAAATGTAACAAAACCCAAGGACAAAGCTCATACAAGTCAAATTTAGCTTTAGATGTGAGGCAGCTCACTTGGGATGGCAATCCAGTTTTGACTACAATGTGGTAGCATTCAAGTATGCCAAAGTCATTTTTGTTTCCACTGTTCTGTGTAAAACTGTGGACCCTTGCAGCATTTGTTAGGTCATTCAATCATCTGCATGCATCCATTGACAGACAGTCATGATCATATTAACCACTGTCACTGACGACATAAACCACCTAATTAACCACTAACCAGACCTGTCCAAAATGTTGCAAGGACTGGGCAAATATTCCACGCTTCTTGGGAACTTGAGTTCACTTGCGCATTTTCTTCTTAGTTTTTCAAAGCTGGATTGCCAGTAAAAGCAGTTCTTAGCATTTACACAATTTATTGAAAAGCAAACATTCGAGTCAACTTTTACATTTGGCTAAAATAATGAGCACAAACAAGAAAGGAAATGGAAATGCTTTAAACAAATTCTTTCAGAGCATAATCTAAAAAAAGGACATTTAAAAACCAATCAATGTTAAAAATTGATAAAATTCTTCAATGAAATTAAATGCTCTGAAAATTGTATAAATGATAAATAGCCAAACAATAAAGGATGTGTTTGATGTAAAAATGCAATTTAAAAACTACATTCATAAAAAGAAATATTTGAAAGGATTAGTTAGTATAAGGCATAAACCTGAAAGAATTTTATTTCAAAACTGTAATTACAAACAAGGTAACTCACATTTCTTGTTTGCCATAACCACATGATTTAAAAATTGAGGTATAGGACATTTACTCAAGTTGGCCCTTGACATACTTGGGACAATGTTCAGTACGGAGCAGTAACATGTGAGAGTCATTCTGGGGAAACTCTGAAAATCACCTCCAATTATAAGTTGCCCCTGGATGAACTTTGGACATTAACAGTACAGGCAATACTGCTGCACATCTGAACAGTTTGGAACAAAGGATGGACATGAACGTTTGGTTGAGTATTGCATTTCTCCAGTGCGGACTCGTTGCAAACTGTAACATGACTTGATACAATCGTCTTGGAAGCACAACTGAAGAACATGCCTACCTTGAACTCCATGCAATATTGGAAGTTTGTTTGGACACTTGTTTGGAAGGACGATGCGTGTTTGGAAGGACGATGCTTGTTTGGAAGGACGATGCTTGTTTGGAAGGACGATGCTTGTTTGGAAGGACGATGCTTGTTTGGAAGGACGATGCTTGTTTGGAAGGACGATGTGTGTTTGGGAAGGACGATGCTTGTTTTGGAAGGACGATGCTTGTTTTGGAAGGACGTTGCGTGTTTGGAAGGACGATGCTTGTTTTGGAAGGACGATGCGTGTTTGGAAGGACGATGCTTGTTTGGAAGGACGATGCTTGTTTGGAAGGACGATGCTTGTTTGGAAGGACGATGCTTGTTTGGAAGGACGATGCTTGTTTGGAAGGACGATGCGTGTTCGGAAGGACGATGCGTGTTTGGAAGGACGATACGTGTTTGGAAGGACGATGCGTGTTTGGAAGGACGATATGTGTTTGGAAGGACGATGCGTGTTTGGAAGGATGATGCGTGTTTGGAAGGACGATGCTTGTATGGAAGGACGATTCTTGTTTGGAAGGACGATGCGTGTTTGGAAGGACGATGCTTGTTTGGAAGGACCAACTGGAACCTTGAGGAACACTGCCTGGTGTGGGAGATGTGGAATTCTGGTGACTTTCTGATGTTGGGACAAGTGGAATGATTCTGGTGACTTTCTGGTGACTTTCTGATGTTGGGAGAAGTGGAATTCGCCATCCTCGCTACCTGTGGATGGCTGTATCACTCGGAAACCTCAGAGGTAACCCCCCCACCCCCCCCCTCCCCAAAAAAATAATCATTGTTAATTGCCAGATATTTAAAAAGGATTTTGCTGATGCTATAGCAATGCATCATTTAACTAGGTTTGGGTTTGTTTCACAAATTAACACATGTTATGGGGCATGACACTATTTGTCATTCTAAAAACAGATTGGTTAAATAACCAATGTTGGTTAAAATGTATCCAACCAACCCGATTAGTTCAACACATAGTAAACAACTGTTGGTTAATTCAACCAATGATTGGTTATGTTAACCAATCTGTATTTAGAGTGTAACAAGGCAGATATAATGAATCTGGTATTTTATAAATTTCAGCTTTTTATTATTTGACCAAAGGCAGTACAAGGAAAATACTTCAAATTAAATGAACATTAATTTATTTGCATTGATTTTCTGCAGACGTGAACATGCACAAGAGACCCCCGGATTGTGAAAGTGTACAGTTTGCAAGTGGAGTCATTCGATAGATTGTTCGGAATCATCGGCACAGGGGGACAAGGTTGCATGTAAACTGAGGTGAGGTAACCATTTTCTTTGCAGGGCCACACGCACTTGTCCCCCCCCCCCCTCCCACTTGGATTGTGACCGTTTGCAAGTGGAGTCATTCGTTGGATTGTTCGGAATCATCGGCACAGGGGGACAAGGTTGCATGTTAACTGAGGTGAGGTAACCATTTCCTTTGCAGCTCAAGGCCACATGCACTTGTTCCCCCCGGATTGTGACAGTTTGCAAGTGGAGTCGTTCGTTTTGTTCAGAGTAAGTCAAACCATGATTCTTGTATTTTTCATGTGCAAGCGAATTTGAATCTATCCTGATTCTATAAGTCAAAGCAACTGCTAATTATTATATTATGTGAACCAATTTGCGCAGCAGTTTTGAGCAATTCTGTAATAAAATTTCTCTCAGAAAAAAAACGTTAAATTTGCTTGTACATATATATGTAACTTGAACCATCCTGGAAAAATTTCAGTGAAAACAAAGTTTTAGAAATAAGCACAAAAGTCGATTTGTTTGTCAGGATTTTGTTGAAATAAAGGAAAATTGGGAGAAAAACATTCCCAACAGCCCAAATTCTTTTCAATTTTTTTTTTTTTTTTAAAGATTACATTTTGATTAATGTTTTACTTAAACAATAAGAATGTCCAGGGTGGTTGAAATATGTGTTTGTGATGTACTGGTTGGTGGTGGTTGTGTGCTTGTTATTGTGTGGGGTGTAGGTGGTGGTTTGTGTGGGGTGTAGGTGGTGGTTTCTCCACAGGTCATCGGAGTTGAACTGGTGCTCCGGGTTGAGGTGTGGGGTAAACCCAGTTAATCGGGGTTGGACTGGTGCCCGATTGAGGTGCGAGGCAAACCCAGTTCCAAGGGATGGGTTGCGTTCGCGTGGAAGGTCCGCCTTTCACGAGGGGACGTGGGTCCTACGCAGCGGCCTGGAAACCCTAGGATGCCGTGCCATAAAGGAGCAGGTAGTGCGTCCCTCTTTATAGGGGCGTGGCCCTGTATTCACAGCCGGCAAACGCTGCTACTTCCTCAAAACGCATGAACCTGTAATGGGGGATGGACTGAGGGGGGCACGCATATAGGTTAGGGTACTCTCCTGATCCTTCGGGGTTGGGGGGGCGTACCGGACAGTCGGCAACTGTGCATGGCCCTCCGGGGCCGGCCTTTTGCCCAGCAATGGACCTGACGATACTGAAAGCGTGTTTGGAGCTGGTATCCTGGGACCTTCACGTGGTGGCCCTGTTTAAACTAATCTTACCAGGATGTGCTTCCAGAAGGGTTACATCTAAAAACAAGGTCAGATTTTAAGAAGGAATGACTTTTTGAAGAAATGTGAAATTTAATTTGCACTTTTGAAAAATAAATTCTCAACAAACATCATAATTATTGCCAATCAGTCAAAATGGACTTCAATTTTAGACCCAAAAAACATTCCATTTGTTTCTTGGGTTATTATTTTTTCCATCAAGTAAACCAAAGCATTCTGTTGGAGAAAGATTTTAAAACCTTTTCTTACAATGGAAAACAATCTCCTCCTCTTTTTCTGACTGGAGTTCAGAGTGGGTAAATAAAGGCCTTTTTGTGGATATTGAAATTGATTCCACCTCTCAAATTTCACTCCAGTTTTAACTTGGCGTTCTGAATCTATAGCTTAAAAATTCTGTGCGCGCTAAATAAAGAGAACATATAAGTAAAACAACACAAAAAAAATTGCTTTTGTGTTTATAATTGGAAATACAAAATTTGTGAACAAGACTTGTGTGCAAAATGTACTTTGAAAACTTGACCACTTGAATGATTGTTTTGTTTTGTTTTTGATAACACTGCAAGGTACAAGCTACCACGGAGGAGAAGCTTACTGGAGAGAAGAGGGAAAGTAGCAATGAACCAACGACTTCAGGGGAATCCGATCGTCCAATCCAAGGTGAGCATCTGATTACAACTGATCCATTATAGACAGCAAAAGGAATGGAGAAACATCTTCAAAACGGCTGAAATTACGATTGGACATTTGTCTGTGAACAAATCAAATTCTGTACTTTGAAGTGAATTCTAAATTAATGGCTTTTGATGCTCTGCATGAGACGGTTTGAAATTGATTTTGTTGGGTCAGGTGTTTTAAATGCATCGGCAAATTGAACAGTTTGATTAATTTTAGCAGAAATTCACCAATTTGCCACTGGATAATGTTGTTTTGCAAGTTATTTTGTTATTGCAGTTTAACCCCCCCCCTCCCCACTGGAGATGAGAGGCTGTAGAGGAATTTGTTGTGGTGACAATGAATCATTCTAATCAAAGGTGAGCAAAACATCTGACTGAAGATGATCAATTCAAGACAGCAAAGGGAACGGATTAGACTAAGAAAAGGCTGAAATTATGATCGCACATTTGCCAATTCAGAGGTCCTTGTCAGAGCAAAAAATACATGCTCAAGTCAGATTGTGTATTTTTTACATGCATTCCAACTTTGGAAATTTATTCTCGACATGATTGATGACTTGAAATTGGTTTTCGCAGTGCATTTTGGCAAATTTCTTTCAATTCCACAGTTTGTCAAGAATTATGCTTTCTGGTTATTCTCAGCCCTGATCATTTTTTTTCTTAGGATTTAAAACATTAATTTCTTGTTTTACTTTCCTTCCTTTCCTGATAGTCAGTATGGGCTCTGAGAAACACGCAGGAGACAAGATCTGCCGCAGTCATTGTTAGCAAGAACTACCAGTTTAATAAGATCTGATTTTGCACTTGTGCTTTGAAATCAAGAAGCAATTGTAGTTGACTTCCAAGGTAGAGAGTAGACTCTCTGCTGTTGTCACAAAGATTTACACATGTGTATATGAAGGACAGTTTTGCAAGTTGTAAACATATCTTTCAAACTACGAATGATTTGCTGATTGTGCATGTGCCCTGAAAGTGTCCACTGGTTCCACCTCAGAAATTGCTTTCAAATGTGGTCATCCGATTATAGTCTCCATAATCTCTTGAGATCAACTCAAGTCTGCATGTCCTCTTGATAGTAACTACAACATTGATGTCTTATTTGTGATGGATAAAATATCTTCTTTGTAGTTGAGATGTTCTTAAATTCTGAAATTGTCTGATGATCCACTATGAGCCCTGTCTGATAAACACTATTCTAAGACCCCACTGTTCTCAATCCAATTCAAGTTGACTTGACTCTGATATGCCTTTTTGTTTCTATCTCACATCTTCTCTGCAGGTGGACCACACAGACAGCACGATAGTCTTGCAGAGGAGAGCGTTTCTCACGAGTGGATTTACAACTGACTGACCAATCAACCTTCATCAGAACTTTCTGAAGTTGTGGTGGTGGGAAAGTGGTGGTGGGAAAGCTAGGTTTTCAGGTTTGAAATGGAATGTTGTTCTAGGTTATGACTGGTTAAATATTTGGTATTTTGTAAATATTGAAAAAATTTTAACTGTATGCAAACACATAAAATTGTGATATTTTCTCCAAGATGTTTGATACTTGTGTAACGGCAAAAAATGGCTCACTAAGAAAAAATCTTGGTTTAAATGATTGTCACGATATAGTTTTAGAAACTGGGACAAAGAAGAAAAGGAATCAAGGAAACCAAATATACTTCTCAAATTTTGAATTTAGTCTGAAACAAGGAGATCTTTTTTCACTAAAACAATTTGTTTCCTTAAATAAAAAAACAGTCTTCTTAACTGAAAGAAATCTCAATCTGGATCAAACAATGAATAAAAAAAGCTCAAAAGGAATTTGCCAAGGAGAAAAATTAAACTTTGCCAAGGATAAAATAGTAAACAATTGGATACAATTCTAGGAGAATAAGGAAAAACTAGGGTATAAACAAATGGACAGCAGGAAAAAAGTAAAAAGCCACGCAGCATTATTGGAAAATGACTGTAAAGGCACAGCAATGATCTACAAACCAATGACTCCACAAGCAGACAAACCCAAGCAGGAAACAACTCCAGTTAGGAGGAACTTAGAATGAAATACTGTGAACTATAAACTGCTGGTCTGCTGGCTACAGCTAAAGTGTGGCTTGTAGGGCTGTCCATTTGCAAATAATTTAGTATTTGATGATTTCAAAACTGCACTTCACTGAATGTTTGAATATTAGAAACTTGCCGATCAAGTGTGACACACGCAAGCTGCAGCTGCCTTCCTAGCTGGTCAACAATTGCATATAAAGCATGCTGGTTACAAATGACATGCGTTGATGGTATTGTCTCCTTTTCTTTGTCTGTGGCATCCATAGGGAGGTTGCTGACAGCCAGGTGATGACCAGCATCTTTCACCAGTAGTCTCCTGGTCTTCCACTGCATCTCCAATTTCTTGCCACCACAGACGGATGTTTCAGTGAAGTAGTTTTGCTGCAACCTCTCTGCCATCTGCCATGCGATGGGCGCTAGAGCACATCCCGTTGAGGAAGTCGGTAGCTAGGGGTGGAGGAGCAAAGTTCAAGTTAACAAAGCTGATGTTTAATGGTAGCTACTAGAGATCCTGGATGCTGACTCTGCCTGGGTAGGTGATGTTGAATACGATAGAAATCACTAGGGAAAAGTTCTATATGAACAGCATGTGAAGTGACAGTCTCTAAAAAGAGAAGTGGTTCTGAAGATTTGAAGATTTAGTCAGTGATCTGTGACTGTCATCAGGAGAATGCCTAAACGTAAAGACAGGTGATCATTTAACAGGTGTGGAGCAGATCCAGTGTGGATCAATGAAGCATGATGTGATAATACAGCCAGCTTAGGGTTGCATTATTTTAGGAATAAATGACCCGCGAGTCTTGGAACTATTGATAATCAATAACATGTGAAAATTACCCTGTAGTACCTTCTGATCAGCATAAACCAGAAGAGCGATCACGCAGCAACTTGGAAAAAAATTGATGCGTGCCGGTTTTGTACGGTCCCTACATACATTGATGTTTAATTTCAGTTTTGCTTTTTATTTTCAATTCAAGGTTTTCACAATGCCTGGACCTAAAAGTGCTGAAATGCCCTGAAACTGCACATCAAACATCAGGTAGGTCAACACCATTGTCACAAACTCACAGGCACGCGCTGTGTAGTGTCAATTCGTGAAAACTACATAGTCAATCATTTCGGTTTCATGAGCGCACTTCGTACACTGACGCGTAATACAATAATTTTAGTTTTCACGAACTGAAGTGCAACCATGTACATGTAGCAGATATACAATTAGGAGAAAAATGCTTTGAAAGATTTGACATGAATTTACTCCATCCGTATACTTGTGGGCTTAAACAAAAATTTATTTAAAAACCATTTTACTTGTGAAATTAAAATACACTCGCGCGCTGGGCACTCACGCACAACTGAATGTCGATTCATGGTGTCTGTGACAACATTTTTGTAAGATATGGCGGTTCAATGTTTTTTTTCAGAACTTAATTACTAGTAAATTTACAGAATAAAATCAATGGTTGATTTTTACATCCCTGCCTGCATCAGTGATCAATTGCATAAACTTTATTCAAAGTGGTTGTTACATCAACTATTTACTTGAAATGGATCAGTAGAGGTTTTACGCACCATTAATGGAACAGATCCTTGCTTGAACATTGTAGTAACCAAGTTATTGTTAGTGCACCTTCTTCAGACATCTCTGTGAACAAGTTCACTCATTGTGTTACTTTCCATTCTGTGTATGTGTGTAATTATCTTGTTTGTTTACCATTTCACTTGCTTCATAAAGTCAGGTATTTGTTCCGTAAAATAAAATTAAAAACGGCTTCAGCAAGTGTATACTCAGTGACATGCAACCAACCCAGTTACTGGAGATCGCTTGAAGTAGATGCATGCAAGTTGTTTCTTCAGTCAAAATGTCCTACTTGTGATAGCGTCAAAATCAAACAGTTGGCTGAACTTGCAGACAGAATAATGGATGTTGCTGCTCCACAGCAGCCAGCCAAGGTCAACTCAGTCGCATCTACATGCACCCCTGCATCACTGACAGAAGTGCAACTTCTTCACACAGAAATAAGCCAGCTGTCACTGCAAATACAAACATTGTCCGCAGGACGTCATCGTTCTTGCAGTCATTCAAGCAATCGACCACGCTCCCTGTGATAGTAAAAAAATATTGAGGGTCTAGGAGCTGGATGACGGAGAACAACTCTGGAGACAAGCTGCTGGAGAAGAATCACTACACGGCCAATCTCCAACACTCCGCGAAGGAACACTCATCAGACTCTCTTTAAGGCGGATAAGGGGAGGATTCTGGCTCTGGCCCAACAGTCTGTGGATGCATGCTTGAGAACCCCTCAGGGTAACCGTATCACAGATGAGGGTTTGGGGAAGTGACCGGGAAAGTGCCCAACACTCTGTGGAGGAATGCTCAGGAACCCTAGGGCAACCATAACATGGACAAGGGCCAGGCCAACGCCTGTACGTGGTACTTGAAATCATTCCTATGGCTTTTAGACTCCATCATTACAGGCACGGGTCCATCTCAAATCTGCAGCCTTGAAGATCTCCGGACAGCGAAATCCATTCTTTTCCTATTCTTTCACTTAGTGGCTGGAATTGTGTCTTGTGTTGGGAAAGCTACCATTCGCAGCAGACCTGACCAGACACCAGCAGTGTATAGGCCTACATCCTTTAGTTTCCTTCAATCGTGTCTACTGAGGAGGAGCATTATATTGCTACCTCGGCATCCGTATCAGGTTGTACAGAAGCGACAAGAGATTGAGGCACTGGTGGCCAAGATGACAGAAGATCTGCGCAAGGTGGAATCCTCTCTCCTGGCCCCCTGGCAAACGCTGGATGTGCTACAAACTGCCATTGAACAGTGCACCTTGTATTGTTGCGTGTCGGCAATTGCCAGAAGAAAAGTCTGAAGTGGCTAAAGAAAGAGGTGGTGAGGTTGGTGCAGAAAGTTTGCATCCTTCCGATGAGGACCACCACCAATGACGTCTGTGCGACGTCTATACAGAAAGGTGTAGGTCTGATGGATCCCAACCGGGATGCTGCAGTCAAACAGTCACGCAAGCCGTACGCATTTCATCTTCACCTGACAATATCGTCCGCAGTGTCTCCACCATGCAGCTGACTTCTATCATCTGCCGCACCATTCAGTTCATGAGCGGGTCTATGGAGGGGGACTTGGGTCCCACGCTAGGATGGTGGTTCGCCTGTTGGGTATCTCTTTCAGGGGCTGCTGTTCCAGCTCAGTACTTACACGTACAGACAAGGGAAAGGAGATACGCTCCAAGAGCATTACCACAGCTCTGCGTGCCGCGGCTCGAGAGTTTCACTCTTGTTGAGAACCGACCGCAGCCGGTAATTCCAATCAGCCCTCTTTCGTACCCTCACTTGATCTTGATCTTGATTGATATAGCTGTAGGCTCCTACAGGAACATCACTCAGCTTGGAAGGGATGGACGTGCTATTGACGAGTGCTGAGGGATCTAAGGGTATCACTAAATTGATTGGTGTCTCCTATGCCAGTAATGTGCTGAGGGAGGTCGTTCCAGTCCTTGCTGGTCTGATAAAAGAATGAGTGTTGGAGTCCTTTGATATTGGTGAAGGGGATCTGAAGGTAGTTGGGTTTTGAGCGTCTCGTTGTTATTTCTGGCTGCCTAATGGTTATTTCAGGTGGAACGTTAACGTCGATCCGTCCATTCAAGATTTTGTGGAAGTTTGTGAGGCGCTGTACGTATCTCCTATTTTCCAGGGTGGGTCATTCCAGTTTTTCAAGAAGAGCAGAAACAGATGTAGAATTGTCCCAGCTATATGTGTGAGTGATGAAGCAGGCAGCTCTTTGTTGAACCATCTCCATCTTGTGTTTATTGGTGGCTGTGAAGGGATCCCACACTGATGCACAGTAATCGAGCTGAGGACGGACTAAACTTTGATAGGCTTGGAGTTTAACCTTGGGTGGGGCTGAACCTAAGTTGCATCTAAGAAAACCAAGCATGGTGTTAGCTTTAGCTGTGTCTGCATTGATATGAGTATTCCATTTCATGTCCGATGAGAGGTGGACGCCAAGGTACTTGTGGCTTGTAACTGATTCCAGAATGTGACCAGAGAGCTTGTATGAAGAGTGGATGATGTTTGTCTTATTGGTGAATCTGATCACATTGCATTGTTCTGGTTTGAATGACATCTGCCAGCGCTGCTCCCACTCCTCTAGTGTCTTCAGGTCTTGCTGAATAACATCGCAGTCAGATGAAGATGTCATTTTGCGATAAATGACACAATCATCGGCGAACAAGCAAACATTCGAGTTCAGTCCTTCGGCAATATCGTTGATATAGACTAAAAAGAGGAGAGGGCCCAACACAGTGCCCTGTGGCACAGCAGATGAGACGTGGACTGGTTGGGAACTGACTCCCTGGATGACAACTGATTGTTGTCTTTGGCTGCAAACACATACACACCACTACCCACATTGCATGGTCCAATGATTACAATGCCAGCTCAAGCTCTGTGAACACTCACATCATTCTCTAACTTTCCATTGTGTGCTCACGTGTATGAAATAGTGTTTGTGTACCGTTTTACTTGACTCTAAAAGTCAGTTATTTGTTTCAGATAATAAACCATTATTGTCTACAGCCTCACAAGTAATTCACTCTATCATAACTAATCTATATTTCATTTTTTTGCACAGTCTTTGATAAGACAGGACCTGAGTAACCTGAGTAAGTCATCAGACGCCTGTTATCAGAACCACAAGAAGAGGAACATGTGTTTCAGGTGAGCTAAGAACTTGTTCAATATACTTGAGTACTTGCTTTCGCAACAATGTTTATGTGAATATGGGTTGATGATAAATTCATGCTAAAAGTTTGCTGTAGATGTGAACGCAAAGGAAGCTAAAATTCTAAACTCTATCTTCAAAACTCCTCCCTACCTATATTCTACCTATTATTATAGTTGTTCTCCCATTTTTGTAGAGCCTCAAAAGCTACAAAATCCTGCAAAAATCTGAAAAAGAAATCATAAACTGCATGTATATATATGTTATGTATATTCAATTTTCAAGTTTTTAATTGAATTTCAGGTTTTCCTGCTCTTACCAAGAAGACGTTGCTCTTGATGCTGGAATGCCCTGAAACTGCACCACTTTGTGATGACATCAAACATCAGAGAAACTACATCCAAGGTGCCTTGGGCCTATTTAGAATGTACTAGGCTGTTAAATGAGAAAAAAAGGTTATATGGGCAATTCCATGCTGGTGGAGACACAAGACCAAACAATTATTCTACGGTTTGTTCAAGTTTGATTTGCTGAAGTTACACAATATAGCTTGGCGTTTTTAAAACTGAAATAGTTTTGTCCCATGCGCGCACTATTTTGTGAGTTACGGTACACCATCACATCAAAGTCTGCAATGACGTCATGATGACTTATGGATGCACTGGTAAGGAATTTTGAATTAGTCTTTTGCTATCTTTTCAGTTATATTTTCTCTCAATTTAAGTTACCATTTTTTGGGTGTCTTTGTGAAAATTGATATTATTTCTATTATGTTGTCAATTTTAGTCAGATTTTGCTTCTGAAATGCGATACAAGTTTAATAATTTATAAGTTACTAAAACATATATGTTTTCTTTGTAAATACCTACATTTTCTGACCAATGAATTATTCCGTTAAAAGTTTCTAAGCTTGAGTTCTGAGAAGTACATTGTAAGTATATTTAAAAAAATAGAATTTTGTTACATTTTTGTTTAAATGCTTAGGCCAGCCATGAAATATTGTAATGTCGCCACATGTAATGTCATGCAGTCACAATCTCTTAGCGTAACGTAATGCCAGTCACATTATTGCACAGTCCGTAGTTGAGGAAAATGCAAGTACACATGTTATTTAAGTCCATATCTTACCAGGATGTACTTCCAGAAGGGTTACATCTAAAAACAAGGTAAGATTTTAAGAAGGAATGACTTTTTGAAGAAATTTAAAATTTAATTAGCAACTTTTGAAAAATAAATTCTCAACAAACATCATAATTATTGCCAATCAGTCAAAATGGACTTCAATTTTAGACCCCAAAATAGCATTCCATTTGTTTCTTGGATCATTATTTTTTCCATCAAGTAAACCAAAGCATTCTGTTGGAGAAAGATTTTAAAACCTTTTCTTACAATGGAAAACAATCTCCTCCTCTTTTTCTGACTGGAGTTCAGAGTGGGTAAACAAAGGCCTTTTTTTGTTGAAATTGAAATTGATTCCACCTTTCCAAATTTCACTCCAGTTTTCACTTGGCATTCTGAATCTATAGCTTAAAAATTCTGGGCACGCTAAATAAAGAGAAGTAAAACAACACAAACAAAATTGCTTTTGTGTTGATAATTGGAAATACAAAATTGTGGACACGAGTTGTGTGCAAAATGTACTTTGAAAACTTGACCACTTGAATGATTGTTTTGTTTTTGATAACACTGCAAGGTACAACCTACCACGGATGAGAAGCTTACTGGAGAGAAGAGGGAAAGTAGCAATGAACCAATGACTTCAGGGGAATCCAATCGTCCAATCCAAGGTGAGCATCTGATTGCAACTGATCCATTATAGACAGAAAAAGGAATGGAGAAACATCTTCAAAACGGCTGAAATTACGATTGGACATTTGTCTGTGAACATATCAAATTCTGTACTTTGAAGTGCATTCTAAATTAATGGCTTCTGATGCTCTGCATGAGACGGTTTAAAATATATTTTGTCAGGTCAGTTTGTTTCAAAATGCTTCGACAAATTGAGCAGTTTCAAAACTGAACAATTTCCAGTTTAATTGATTAAATGAAATTCACCAATTTGCCACTGGATAATGTTGTTTTGCAAGTTATTTTGTTATTGCAGTTTAACCCCCCCCCTCCCCACTGGAGATGAGAGGCTGTAGAGGAATTTGTTGTGGTGACAATGAATCATTCTAATCAAAGGTGAGCAAAACATTTGACTGGAGATGATCAATTCAAGACAGCAAAGGGAACGGATAAACCTAAGAAAAGGCTGAAATTATGATTGAACATTTGCCAATTCAGAGGTCCTTGTCAGAGCAAAAATACATGCTCAAGTCAGATTGTGTATTTTTGATATGCTTGTCAATTCGACATGATTGCTGGCTCGAAATTGGTTTTCGCAGTGCATTTTGGCAAATTTATTTCAATTACACAGTTTGTCAAGAATTATGCTTTCTGGTCATTCTCAGCCCTGATCATTTATTTCCTTAAGATATCAAACATGAATTTCTTGTTTTTCTTTCCTTCCTTTCCTGATAGTCAGTATGGGCTCTGAGAAACACGCAGGAGACAAGATCTGCCGCAGTCATTGTTAGCAAGAACTACCAGTTTAATAAAGTCTCTGATTTTGCACTTGTGCTTTGAAATCAAGAAGCAATTGTAGTTGACTTCCAAAGTAGAGAGTAGACTCTCTGCTGTTGTCACAAAGATTTACACATGTGCATTTGAAGGACAGTTTTGCAAGTTGTAAACATATTTTTCAAACTACGAATGATTCACTGATTGTGCATATGCCCTGAAACTGTCCACTGGTTCCTCCTCAGAAATTGCTTTCAAATGCGGTCATCCCATTATAGTCTCCATAATCTCTTGAGATCAATTCAAGTCTGCATGTCCTCTTGATAGTAACTACAACATTGATGTCTTATTTTTGATGGATTCAAAATCTTCTTTGTAGTTGAGATGTTCTGAAATTCTGAAATTTTCTGATGATCCACTATGAGCCCTGTCTGATAAACACTATTCTAAGACCCCACTGTTCTCAATCCAATTCAAGTTGACTTGACTCTGATATGCCTTTTTGTTTCTATCTCACATCTTCCTCTGCAGGTGGACCACACAGACAGCACGATAGCCTTGCAGAGGAGAGCGTTTCTCACGAGTGGATTTACAACTGACTGACCAATCAACCTTCATCAGAACTTTCTGAAGTAGTGGTGGTGGGAAAGCGGTGGTGGGAAAGCTAGGTTTTCAGGTTTGAAATGGAATGCTGTTCTAGGTTATGACTAGTTAAATGTTTGGTATTTTGTAAATGTTTTTATTCTAACTGCATGCAAACATACAAAATTGTGATATTTTCTCCACGATGTTTGATACTTGTGTAATGGCAACAAAATAGCTCACTAAGAAAAAATCCTGGTTGAAGTGATTGTCAAGATATAGTTTTAGAAACTGGGACAAAGAAGAAAAGGAATCAAGGAAACCAAATAGACTTCTCAAAAGTTTGATTTAGTCTGATAAAAAAGGACATCTTACACACACACACAAAACAACTTGTATCCTTAAATAAACAATAGTCTTCTTAAAATGCTTGAAAGAAATCTCAATCTTGATCAAACAATGAATAAAAAACTCAAAAGAAATTTGCTAAGGTAAAAATCAAACTTTGCCAAGGATAAAAATAAACAGTTGGATACAATTTTAAGAAAATAAGAGAAAAACTAGGGTATGAAGAAATGGACAGCAGGAAAAAAGTAAAAAGCCACGAAGCATTATTGGAAAATGACTGTAAAAGCACAGCAATGATCTACAAACCAATGACTCCACAAGCAGACAAACCCAAGCAGGAAACAACTCCAGCTAGGAGCAACTTATAATGAAATACTGTGAACTATAAACTGCTGGTCTGCTGGCTACAGCTAAAGTGTGGCTTGTAGGGCTGTCCATTTTCAAATAATTTAGTATTTGATGATTTCAAAACTGCACTTAACCGAATGTTTGAATATTAGAAACTTGCCGATCAAGTGTGATACACGCAAGCTGCAGCTGCCTTCCTAGCTGGTCAACAATTGCATATAAAGCATGCTGGTTACAAATGACATGCGTTGATGGTATTGTCTCCTTTTCTTTGTCTGTGGCATCCATAGGGAGGTTGCTGACAGCCAGGTGATGACCAGCATCTTTCACCAGTAGTCTCCTGGTCTTCCACTGCGTCTCCAATTTCTTGCCACCACAGACGGATGTTTCAGTGAAGTAGTTTTGCTCCAACCTCTCTGCCATCTGCCATGCGATGGGCGCTAGAGCACATCCCGTTGAGGAAGTCGGTAGCTATGGGTGGAGGAGCAAAGTTCAAGTTAACAAAGCTAATGTTTAATGGTAGCTACTAGAGATCCTGGATGCTGACTGTGCCTAGGTAGGTGATGTTGAATACAATAGAAATCACTAGGGAAAAGTTCTATATGAACAGCATGTGAAGTGACAGTCTCTAAAAAGAGAAGTGGTTCTGAAGATTTGAAGATTTAGTCAGTGATCTGTGACTGTCATCAGGAGAATGCCTAAACCTAAAGACAGATGATCATTTAACCCCTTAACGCTGGCTGACGGCGGTGACTGCAGCTCAATGAAGGGTGATGAGCCAGGGAACGCTGTGGCCGCATTCCTGCTGCATTCATTGATGGGCAATATCCAAATGCCTGCATGTACACATTCAAACTCAAAGTGCCGCTGATCCGTGGCTGACAATACCAGCATCAAGGGGTTAACAGGTGTGGGGCAGATCCAGTGTGGATCAATAAAGCAGGATTTGATAAAACAGCCAGCTTAGGATTGCATTATATCAGGAATAAATGACCCACATGTCTTAGATTTATTGACGATCAATAACATGTGGAAACACCTGTTATATACCTCCCGATTGCGTGCTGGTTCGTGTACGGTCCCTATACTTACATGTATAATTAATTTTAATGTCGCTTTTTATTTCCAATTTAAGGTTTTCAAGATACCTGGATCTCAAAGATGAGCTGCTTTTGATGCTGAAATGCACTGACACGGCACTACTTTGTGACATCACACATCAGGTAAATCCTCACTGCTTTCACAAACTGACATGTACGCATGTGGAGTCAGTTCCTGAAAACCGTGTTATCAATAATTTCAGTTTCACAAACTGACATGGGGGTGTGTGCGCGCACTTTAATAGTACACTGACTCGTAATAGAATAATGTAGTTTTTTACCCAATGAAACACAAGCATGTGATGGAAATACAGTATAAAAATGCTTTAAATTCAAAGCAAGGCTTCAACTCAAATTGACGCCATCCATTTACTTGTGGGCTTACACAAAAAATGAATTAGAATCCTTTAAACTGGTGACATTAAGACCGGTTTCAGTTTGTGAAAACCGAGTGTCAGTTTGTGGTGTCTTTGACAAAATTTTGATGACTTTGGTTTGCTTAGAATGTAGTTTTAATGCTTTTTTTTCTTCAGAACTCAAGAACTTATAAATTTAAAGGATAAAATTAATGGTTGACTTCACATTCCTGCCTGCATCAGTGATCAGTTGCATAAACTTTATTCAAAGTGGTTGTTACATCAACTATTTACTTGAAATGGATCACTAGAGGTTTTAGGCACCATTAATGGATCAGATCCCTGCTTGAACATTGTATTAACCAAGTTGTTGTTAGTGCACCTTCTTCAGACATCTCTGTGAACAAGTTCACTCATTGTGTTACTTTCCATTCTGTGTGTGTGTGTAATTATCTTGTTTGTTTACCATTTCACTTGCTTCATAAAGTCAGGTATTTGTTCCGGATAATAAAACTAAAAATGGTTTCAGCAAGTGTATACTCAGTGACATGCAACCAACCCAGTTACTGGAGATCGCTTGAAGTAGATTGCATGCAGGTTGTTTCTTCAGTCAAAATGTCCTACTTGTGATAGCGTCAAAATCAAACAGTGGGCTGAACTTGCAGACAGAATAATGGATGTTGCTGCTCCACAGCAGCCAGCCAAGGTCAACTCAGTCGCATCTACATGCACCCCTGCATCACTGACAGAAGTGCAACTTCTTCACACAGAAAAGCCAGCTGTCACTGCAAATACAAACATTGTCCGCAGGACGTCATCGTTCTTGCAGTCGTTCAAGCAATCGACCACGCTCCCTGTGATGGTAAAACATCTGAGGGTCTTGGACCTGGATGACGGAGAACAACTCTAGAGACAAGCTGCTGGAGAAGAATCACTACACGGCCAATCTCCAACACTCCGCAAAGGAACACTCATCAGACGCCCCTTTGGGCAGCAGTAAGGCGGATAAGGGAGGATTCTGGCTCTGGCCCAACACTCTGTGGATGCATGCTTGAGAACCCCTCAGGGTAACCGTATCACAGATGAGGGTTTGGGGAAGTGACCGGGAAAGTGCCCAACACTCCGTGGAGGAATGCTCAGGAACCCAAGGGCGACCATAACATGGACAAGGGCCAGGCCAACGCCTGTACGTGGTACTCGAGATCATTCCTACGGCTTTTGGACTCCATCGTTACAGGCACGGGTCCATTTCAAATCCACAGCCTCCAAGATCTTCAGAGAATGAGACCAATCTTTTCCTATCCTGTCACTGGAATTGTGTCTTGTGTCGGGAGAGCTACCACTTGCAGCAGACGCTGACACAACACCAGCAGTACATTCTCTAGTTTCTTTTCACCTTGTACGTTTATCAGTGGGAGTTTGACTCAGACAGGCTAGCTGTTTCCAACCACTACCAAACTCACAAGTGCAGTGGGTCCGTTTCACCGATTGTCCGGGCTCTCCTGCGGCCTCATGACACACCTTCCAAGCCTGTGGATACAACGCTCCCAGCCCATGGCTTGGTTGGTCAATTAATTATGACTGTACTGACATCAGCCTAACACTCTGTCACCCAGGAGCACGAATCAGGGACTTCCCAGCCGGGACTGGGATCAAGTGAGATCTGGCCTTTTCCCAACACTCCACGGATGAATGCTGGAGTTCCCTGCGGGGTTCTTCTAGCGTGGATGAGAGAGTTGCCCTGGTGCTCCAATACTCCGTTTGGGGCCCTTTGGTTTTTCATAACACAGATGAGTGTATGTACATGTATGTGCTGGGGGAGCAACCGAATCCATGTGACTGATGTGCGGCGCTGGAATTCCATCACAGCTAGGTGAGGGAGCAGGCCGGGTTGCTTTTGGACATGGCCAGCAAGCTGCGGCTTACCTTCAGACCAATGAAGTGTGTCACTCTGTCCCTGGAGTGTCGCAGAGGTCGGTGAGTGCTTCCCTCAGTCTACAAAGTGCAAGGCAATGATATTCCAGCACTGACTGAGGAATTATATCGTTACTGTCACGTCCGTATCGGGTCGCAGAAGTAACAAGAACCTTGAGGCAGTGGTGGCCAAGATGACAGAAGATCTGGGCAAGGTGGAATCCTCTCTCCTGGCTTTCTGGCAAACGCTGGAAGAAAAGTCTGAAGTGGCTAAGGGATGAGGTGGTGAGGTTGGTGCGGAAAGTTTGCATCCTTCCATTCAGTTCATGAGCGAGTCTACGGAGGGGGACCTGGCAAACTTCAGCTTGAGCAGACAGATCTGTACCCTCTGGTCCCAGGCTATTATGGTGGTTGGCCTGTTGCGTATCTCTTTCAGTGGCTGCTGTTAGCTCAGTAGTCGCACGTACGGACAAGGGGAAGGAGATACTCTCCAAGAACATGACCTTGGTTCTGCGGGCTTTCTGGCAAACGCTGGACGCACTACAAACTGCCATTGAATAGTTCAATTACCAGAAGAAAAGTCTGAAGTGGCTAAGGGATGAGGTGGTGAGGTTGGTGCGGAAAGTTTGCATCCTTCCGACGAGGACCGCCACCAATGACATCTTTGCAGACAGAATGGTGGGCGGTCTGGGTCTGACGGATCCCATCCAGGATGCTGCAGTCAAACAGTCACGCAAGCTGTATGAATTTCCTCTTCACCTGGCAATACCGGTTGCAGTGTCTCCACCATGCAGCTGACTTCTGTCGTCTGCCGCACCATTCAGTTCATGAGCGAGTCAACGGAGGGGGACCTGGCCAACTTCAGCTTGAGCGGGCAGATCTGTACCCTCTGGTCCCAGGCTATTATGGTGGTTGGCCTGTTGCGTATCTCTTTCAGTGGCTGCTGTTATGGCTCAGTAGTCTTACGTACGGACAAGGGGAAGGAGATACTCTCCAAGAGCATTACCACGGTTCTGCGGGCCGCCGCCCGAGAGTTTTACTCTGGTAAATTTCTCTTGTTGACAACCGACCGCAGCTGGTAATTTGAATCAGCCCTCTTTGGCACCCTCACTTACTTGGCTGCAAACACGTACACACCACTGCCTGTCTTTCAGAGCATGGTCCAACGATTACAATGCCGACTCAAGCTCTGTGATGAACACTCAAATTGCTCTGTAACTTTCCATTCTGTGTGCTCACGTGTATGAAATGTGTATCGTTTTGCTTGCCTCTAAAAGTCAGTTATTTGTTTCGGATAATAATAACCAATGTCGACAGCCTCGCAAGTAATTTAATCTATAATAACTAATCTATGTTTTTGATTTTGTGCACAGTCTTTGATAAGACAGGACCTGAGTAACCTGAGTAAGTCATCAGACGCCTGTTATCAGAACCACAAGAAGAGGAAGGCATGTGTTTCAAGTGAGCTAAGAACTTGTTCAATATATGCAACAATGTTTATGTGAATTATGGTTTGATGATAAATTCATACTAAAATTTTGCTGTAGATGTGAACGCAAAGGAAGCTAAAATTCTAAATTCTATCTTCAAAACTCCTCCCTACATATAGTTGTTCTCCCAAATCAGTGGAGCCTCAAAAGCTACAAACGCCTGCAAAAAAGTAATCATAAACTGCATGTATACAAGTATGCTATTTATATTCAATTTTCCTTTTTTAAATTTTTTTTTCAACTTAAATTTCAGGTTTTCCTGCTCTTACTAAGGAGACGTTGCTCTTGATGCTGGAATGCCCTGAAACTGCACCACTTTGTGATGACATCAAACATCAGAGAAACTACATCCAAGGTGCCTTGGGCCTATTTAGAATGTACTAGGCTGTTAAATGAGAAAAAAAGGTTATATGGGCAATTCCATGCTGGTGGAGACACAGAACCAAACAATTATTTCACGGTTCGTTCAAGTTTGATTTGCTGAAGTGACACGATATATCTTGGCGTTTTTAAAACTGAAACAGTTTCGTCCCATGCGCACACTATTTTGTGAGTTACGGTACACCATCACATCAAAGTCTGCAATGACGTCATGATGACTTATGGATGCACTGGTAAGGAATTTTGAATTAGTCTTTTACTATCTATTCAGTAATAATTTCTCTCAATTTTTTATGCTACCATTTCGAGGGCGTCTTTGTAAAAATGGATATTATTTTTATGTTGTCAATTTTAGTCAGACTTTGCTTGTAAAATGAGATACAAATTTTATTCACTGAAACAGATTTTTTTCTTTGTAAATACCTACATTTTCTGACTAATGAATAATTATGTTACAAATTTCTTAGCTTGAGTCCTGACAAGTTTATTTTAAAAAAATTATTTTGTTTACATTTTAGTTTTAATGCTTAGGCCAGCCATGAAATATTGTAATGTCTGCCACATGTAATGTCATGCAGTCACAATCTCTTAGCGTAACGTAATGCCAGTCACATTATTGCTCAGTCCGTAGTTGAGGAAAATACAAGTACACATGTTATTTAAGTCCATACACATACAAGTAGTCAACTATTTGAACCAAAATGCAACTGAGTGCCAAGCCACTGTCTGAGCAACTTATATATTTTTTCACAAAATAAGTATTTTTTAAAATTTTATTTGGACATCTGTAACCCTTTGATAAAATGGAAAATATATTTGTTTTGCTTTTGGGCACAAGTAGTCTATCATTGTCCATTCTGATGGGGTGGGGTGGGGGAAGTCTTCCCTGTGAGAACTGAATGATTGTTTGCCACCAAATAGTTTGATTTTCATAATACCCTATTTATTACTTAACATTGGCTAACTTATTTCATTGTTTTGTTGTTGGTTCATTGGATAACTTTGGTATTGCTAGAAAAATAGCAAGTAAAATTGTGTTAATGTAAACATGTACAAATTATGATTAATTCAGTTGATAATTTTATATTTTCAGGAAAGATGTACAGCCAAGTTGCAACTTACAGCAGCAGAGAGAAAGACACAGCAGAAACAAAACTTGGAAGAAAAGGATTTTATGAAGACCACAAGAGGAACAAATGAAAGAGGAATAGACAGAAAAGAACAAAACATGAGGAGTTTCATAAAGTGAGCAGGAATAAAACTATGAGAAAAGTAGTTGGAATTGAGCATGGAATTTGTTAAATATGTTGAGACCTCAAAATTTTTAGTAACCAGAAAATATGATGCAATTCTATTTACACAGTTTTTATTGGAGACAACTTTAATAATGATTACGGTCACTTTGCAAAATTTCTTACTTAATTAGCTTTATGATCAGTTACTTTTTGGTGTTGACGGTATATACATGTAGGTTTTTTATTACGTTTTTGTTTTTGATAAATTCTAAAACTCTCTGAGTTCGGATATTGAAAAATTATTTTGTTCTTGCATACAGTCACTATTGGAAATTATAAAGAAAATAAAACTTGACCTGAACAGAAACTTTTCAATACACAGTGTCTCATTTCTCAATTATTATGATTATAAAAACTTTCATTTTACATCTTTGTACATGTATAAAGTGTTATACTGGCTATAAATTATATGAGAAATAAAATATGACATCCATTGGCCTTTAATATGAAGAGAAATTTCAAATTTGCTCTATCATTTGTTTCCTGTGTTGCTTTTTATGTAATGTCAGTCACAATAAAGAAAGAGTTATGTAAGCAAAGGACAGAAAAGATCAATGCGTCTACAGGTTGGAAAATGTAAAAACACTTCATCCCCCAAAAATGATGCGTATTGGAATTATATGATGCGGCTGATTAGTGTACGCAAACATAATGGCGTGTTCATATTTCAGTTTTTGGCATGGCGTCTCTGCGTAAACCTATTGAGAAAATCGCGTTATAATTTCTTGCCACAAAAATGCTCAAAATTCACCGTACACCTTGAAAAATTCACTCTTTTACTTCTAATTGCAATCAGACGTTATGTCTTGTACATCATAAAATTAAGAATGAGAGGTGGTTATCATTTTTCTTTAAGAGAAAAATTAGAATTAAAACCCTATGCCACTTTATCGATTAGCGTACGAGAAGAATTGAAGTGATGGCGTCACGCATAAAATTGTTCTGAATCGTGAGACTGATGTGAATTTGAAACCTGCCGAAACACTCTAATGTCTGTCACCATGGAATTGCCCATATACTTGCTAAAACTGTAGATTTTCTGGTTTTGCCCAATTAGTTACTTGGCGTTATTGTATTTTTGTTCATTTGCGTAGTTATCATTTGTTTAAATTTAAAATTGAGATTTTTGTTTGTATATCAATGAGAGAAATTTGTAGAATGTTGTATATAGTTGTGCACCCTAGTTGTGGTAAATAAAAATTAGTCTCAATGAGGAGCGCCCTCTATTGCCCATGAATTGCTAATGACTGTTTAATGAATGAATTATTACGAAATAGGCCTAATAATGGAATTTCGTAGCGCCGAATCAATTTAAAAAGTGCTCCCTGGCGCTTTACAATCAAACTATTTATATAAATAAAAGGAATATAAATACAATTTTACTAATGTGATTATTTAAAACTCAAAGTGTATGATCCACACTAACAATTGGTTTAAACATGATGCATAGGAGTGCTTTGTTACAAGGTGTAAGATATGGTTGACATGAATGAAATCAAGCCAAATTTGTGTCATGTAAAAGATGTTATCAAACAAAGTTAAACATTAGTAACTTCTTCGCAATATACAATTGAAACTGGTTTTTTTGTAAAGTGACATTTTGAAACTAAATTTCTAAAAGTTCTTAGAGGAAAAATTAATGTTTTAAGGAAACAAGATCCTTAAATATTTGCTTTTTGAGATGTCCTTAAATTTATGGAAAGAAAAGGGAAATGGAAAGTGTTTTTGAAATAATTTGAGCATTCTAAATTGAATTGGCATAAAAATCTAGCCAGATAGACACAGTTAAAATACTTGGTCAATAGAGGGCAGTATGCATTTATTATCTGTAACATGTTCGTAAATCAATGTTCAACTTATTTAAATTTAGTTGTACAAGCAATTATTCCTGAAATAAGGCGTTACTGTATTGGAACTGGTATTGTTTTTCTTTTTGAAGTGGTTAAAACATTTCAGAATTTGAAAAAAATAGTTGTATAAGATTTGAGGCAAAAATCACTGACAATTTTAAGTAAAATCGAGATAACCAAATTTAAAAACTCCATTTCCACATTCAAACAAAAGTTTGGCCTTCATAGTTAAAAACAACTTTTGTGGCCTTTTAAAGTTAAAAACAACTCTTTGCCCCCCCCCCCCCCCCCGAAGAATAAAATTAGTGAACAAATTTAACGTAGGACTTGCTTTTAAAATATTGAGCATTGACAAATTTAGAATCTTGTAAAGGGAAGTAAATTAACGTCTACATTTATTAAACAGAAATGTGTTTCTTGTTAAATACATGTATGTAAAGTTTAAAAACTGTAATATTAACTTTTAAACAAAAAGTGTGAAATAGGTTTGTAAAAAGTGTAAATAAAGGGCAACAATAGAAAGAATATGGAATAAATGTCTAAATTGAGAACCAGAATTTTGGGTCTGTTGTGGTTTCCTTCTGAATATTCAGTTTTCTGCTTTTTATTATTCAAATATTCAAATGAGCTGAGGCGGCCATTTTTTTTTTTTTTTTTAATATTGCACAATCTAACCTTTAAATATAAGTTCCGAGAACAAATTTTCGAAGAGGCCAGTGGCCTGGCGGTCTAGCTCGCTGACCGCCAGGCCCCGGGTCCCCGGTTCAAAACCCAGCCGGGGACCCGGGAGGAGAATTTTTCCTCACAGCAGTGATAAAATTTTAAAAATAAATAAAATAGTAGCATGGAGCAGGGTTGAACCGCGTACCTTCTGCATGCCAGCTCTCTTCTTTTCCGCTCTGCCATGGCACTTTCTTGAAAAAATCTCCGGTTATCGTAATTAAAACCCTTAGGTTGTTGGACTTAGACAATTTTTCAGCTTTGGCCAGAATTTTAGAAATCAAGGGGTACCCCTTGAAATTTTCTCAGATCTGAGGGTCTGAGGCTGGGAGGTTGAGAAGTTGGGAGCTGAAGGGGTTTGGAGCTGGAGGGTAGGCTTTGGGACTTTGGGCTGACTGGTTGATGGTTGAGAGGGAACTGGACTATTAGTTGAAGGGCTTCCTGACTGATAGGTCTGCAAGTTGATAGGACTAGGAAGGGTCTTGGGGATTTTTGGACTTAGAATTTATTTGGCTGGACTTTGATTTGGGAATATAATTTTCTCATATTAATTGGACTAAATTTTGGACTGAATATTCAGACTTCTTTTTTGAAGTCCTGCCCTGTCCTGTAAGTTCAGATCTGTCTTCGCAGCCAATCATCAGTCAGACTGGTAGTTAGCCTTTTCCTTTTTTGGAGATTGCTACACTTGTTGAAACCTGCTAGAGACCACATAAGACTGCTGGAATGCTGGTTACCAGTGGTGTGTGAGGTGGATGTAGACTTCTTAGCCTGAGGGTCTCGATACAACCTGGTTGAAGGGCCTTCCTCACTTGACCGTGTAGCGTGCCGTCAAATTGAGTTTTCATGCTTCGATGATTTTGTATGGCTTATCGCCCTCTCTTGTGAAGGTGTTGAGAGGTCACATGATAGTCTGGTGCCGGTGAAAATTTCAGGATTTTTAAAAAGGAATAATTTTTACACTTAATTTTTAGAGGTATGCCTAAATGTTTGCAAATTGTAGATTTGTTTCTCAGTGCAACAGTATAATGCAAAGTTTCTACGGCTTTGATTATATTTTACATTAGTACTTTTCTAAATGTTTAATCGTTTTTTAATTGTTACACGATTCCTCTTGGAATTTTATGGAGTTCTTAATTGAAGACTTTACTTTATGAACAATCGATGGACACATTTTAAATTAAGCTCAGCATATATTTCCAGAATTGTCGTCCACACAAATGTGTTGTTCTTGTTGCGTATTAGGAATATTTTTCATTCCGATTTAAATTTTCACACAGAAAACACTTTGTTGTTTTTGTAATATTAATTTAATTAATTTGCTGTAGAAATTAAATAGGCCTTTTAAAGACATCGTCTCAAAAACCAGTGTGTGGGTTTTTATGGGGACTTTTTTTTTCTTCATTATTTTGCATTGCAATTTTCTCGCTAGAAACTGATTATAATTGTTTTAGTAACATTAACTGTATTGTTTGATATTCCTGTTAAAATTTTTCAGGCTTCACAAAAACGTCATGATGAGTTTATAACGGAGGAAATTTCACTTTAATACAATGGGTATTTCTCATGATATCCTCCAGACAACGAGTATGTTCTGTTTCATTAGGTAGAGTAAAAAAAAAACATGTTTCTCGTCCAGGTTTTTGAAAAAAGGAGGAAGCGGGGATTTTTATTTTTTCTTTGTTTCAAGATGGCCACCATTTAAACATTTCCAGCAACTGTGGGTTTGCTACTGTTCAAAGACACTTTTAAAATGAAACATAAGTTGGACAAGAGAACTGAACATATTTACAGCATCATTTTAGGCTTGTATTGGTCTACAATTTATTTTCAGATGAATTAGTGGACTTTTTCGGTGGTTTTTTTACTTCATTTTTCAAAACAAAAAAAAAATAATAAAAAAATCCAGGCGGCCTCCAAAAAGGACGCAGGCGGGGACGAGAAACTTTTTTTTTTTTTTACTTTGCCTTAATGGTTGATTTAATTCGCATTGTACTTGTTTTCCTGCTGAATTAACACACTTTACAATATTAAATTTGACAATTCCTCTTCAAATTTGGGCTTTTTAAGACGTCAAATTTTCAAATTTTCGTGACGCGCATCGGCTGCGCTGTATTTTGAAGACATTCCAAGCAACAGGAGCGCATGTTTAGAACATTTTGCACACTACGCGCACATGGCGTTAAACACGCAGTTGTATAATTTTTCTACGAAGATGGCGTCCTATGAGAGAGATCTATTGGAGAATCCGGGCCTCGTCATCACAACCAACCAACAAACAAAATTTCCATGGACTTGCATTCTGATTGTACTTTTTCCACTGAACACATTCCATTGTGTTTTGTTTTATTGTTGCAAGAAAAACTATTGCAATAAATTGTTACGCACTCCCTGTTATTCTAGATTTGTATCTGCACATGTGCACTTAATCAGGCCATAGAGCTATAGTAAATTATTAGAGAGCTTATTCATATATGAATAGGATGAAGCTTGCTGGGCGCATGCATCCATGTTTGTGCTTAAGTCATCAGAAATTAGCTTAAATGTTGTATGTTTATACATTTCAAAGCTGTTATTACAACTTTCATTTCATTCTGTGCTATCACACTAGTGCGCTGCATAGATTTTTGCATTTTTTTGACTGTAGATCACGTGCCTGCTCAGCCATATTTCTGTTACATTTTGGCAACAAATTAAGCGCAGAAAAACTCAAAAGAATTGCTGTCATATTGGCGACGTGACTTGCACATTGATCTCGCTACATGTACATTCTTCAAGCACTGTGTTGAGTTCAGACAACTTTGAAGTGTGCAAGGGAATGAGGAGTAAACGCTCTCATAATTTACTACAGCTCTATGGAATGGACATTTTTACTGATAAACTACTATTGAGACAACAGAGGTCAAAGGTCACCCAGGTTCACTGACCTTTAATGTTGTAACGTACATGTCAACAAAACATATCTTCAACTGACAGTTTCCAAGATTGGTTTCAATTAACTTCAAATTTTCAACATTAGTAGCCTATCATCTTTTTACAAACAAAATTATGCCAACAAAAAAGCAAAAGATTTTTCAATTGTTTTACAGTAAGGCCACAAAAAAAACACTCAGTCTCTGGTCAGACCAAAGTACCGGAATTGATGCGGCGACACGTTTTTTTTTTTTTTTTTTTTTTTCAAGCTTTGATTGTACAGACAAGGTGGGGTACTATTTTGCTTTTTTTGGTGTCCTCATTATACATTGATGTCCTCCATAATTTGCTTTGGTGCCCTCGATCATTTGCTTTGGTGCAATTTCCCATTCCTTGGTGCTCTTTGGTAAAAAGTTTGAGGAGGTGCGCCAATAGAGGGCGCTGTTGGAGCTACCGTGGAACATTTTGGAAAAAAAAAAATTGACGCGCATGATTAAAATCGACGCGCACGCTGACCAGAGACCGACTATTTTTTTTTTGGCCTAACATAAATAAAGTTAAATACAAACTACTCGCAGTTTACTATCATCTTCAATTTCACAGAATTGATACAATATGTTTGTTCCAAGGCCTAATTATTTCCTTTTCATTCTTTTCTCTGAATTATGCCGTCAGCAATTTTTTGGTAGGTAAGGCAACAAACCCACAGACATATAAATGCATAGACCGCCAGGTCCTATTCAAAACTACATGAGCATTTCGTGATTTGCCTAGTGCCCGACTAAAATCAACACTATGGGCAAATTCACCTCTCGGTATATAGGATTTTACACACAGTTGACGAATTCCAGTCAAACATGTAAAAAAAAAATTGTAAAGTTTTTGATTGTAAACCAATCCCTTGTGAACTAAATATGATTTCCGTAGATTAAAAACAATACGGTACCCAACATTTTCAAGCAACTTTTGAGTAATACAGCCTTTACCAAAATAATTTATGAACTGTATTTAAATGTATGTATCGTACTCGGCACGTTAACGCAATGAACGTGCATCGTGCAGTTATGTATGTACTGTACTAAGCGCGTTGGCGCATTGAGAGGCATCGCAGTTATGCGCGCTGTCAACAAACATTTTGCCCAATTATCAAATCACGGTTTCACGCCCACGACTGGCGGTCTATGTGTTTATATGTCTGTGTACAAACCAGAAAGCATTATGGCGCCCTCTATGGCTGGTGGACATCTAAGAAAAATTAATTAACTTAACTATCTCTTGTGGATGCAGCGGCTGAGATGAACAGCGCCCTCTGTAGGAAAGGATGGAGAGGAGTCCTCATGTCACATGACTGACTGGCTCCATGCTCCCCACACCTGGGAAAATAGAAGACAAAATTGCAAATCAATAAATTTATCAAATTTATATTAAAAAACAAATTAAGTCAAAAAATGAGGATTGTTTGTTGGGTGACTGAGGGTATAGCTTTGATCCCAACTACACGCAATGAAATTGTGCAAATTGTATTTTAGAACATGTAGTTCATGTCAACAAACTTTTTTAAGGCTCCTCCCTGCAAAATAAAAACAGTGCTGTTTATGGAAATATTTAATTCTTTTGATTCTGAATCAACGCGCCTTAACACTTCTGTTTCTCTGGAAATATTTTAGTTTTCTGAGCAGCCACTTTAGACCTTTAACGTTAAACAACTTCAAAGATTGGGCATTCACTACATCAGGAATACATTGAACTTGGCCTGAAGAAGGATTTTCCAGTAAATATTCAAGGAATTTATGTTTAGAAATAATGACAGATTTTCAGACTGTCTCCCAATTGCTGCAGCTAGCAATAATGCGCCGATATGAAAGCGGCTGATAGACACGTGTTACTGACGACCATATATGTGAGGCGTTCTGGCAAAATGAGACAGAACTGGGCAGAGGTTGAAATGAGGGTTTGCAGGTATTAGGAAAGAGAATAAACTTCTCCTTACAATACTGTTTGTTGCATTCCCATCGGATATTCCGTTGACAAGTTATGGCTCACTTTAAAGTTGGCATTTATCAACATGTCAAAAAAGCAAAATACTAAGAAAAAGGCCTGTAAAGTTTTGAGTTTTGTATTCGTGAAAATGAAAGATGCCAATTATCTTCCTTAAAAACTCTTGTATTCCATGATTTTTAGACTACATGTTTTACTTACTTATAGGAATATCAATAAATCTGAGGTCGAAAAACAAAAATCACCCCCTATAATTTATTTTGCATTTTCCCTCCACTACGGCCTGTGCCCAGTTGCGTCTCATTTTGCCAGAATGCCTCACATATATAGCCTGATAATATTGACACGGACTTAAGCTTTGAGACAGGACCCACCTTTGGATTGGTGCCATGAAGTTGCACGGTGGCTACAGGGTTCCAGACCGTTCCTGCCATTCCATGAGCTGTCACCCCTCCCCCATCTCCCATGGCCATGTTATGATGCATGCCAGACATTGGCTCATGTTGCTCACCAAACCGGCTGACAGGTGTCTGTAGGAAATAACCAGGGCAATAAAGTTAGAGCTCGCAAGCATGACGACATTTCAGTAATGTCTTGAGATACACAAGGTACATCTTGATGAGGTTTTGATTTCTCTTTTTGATTTTCTCAATGATCGCTGTTCAGTTTGTGCTGGTCCCAGAGGGCCAGCCTACAGTCCTCTTTGTACCTCACGGATCAACTCACTATCACTTGTGAGCTGGGCAGTGCTGTTGTATAGGATTACCCTGTAACACCAATGAATGGGCTAAATCAATAGACCGCTTGCAGACGCGTTCGATAATCGACGCGCGAAGGAGCGCGACGCCATGTTGTGGGACAGGCGTATATCAATTCACGCACATTTTGTCCCATAACATGGCGTCGCTCACCTTAGCGCATCAATTATCGAACGCGTCTGCAAGCGGTCTATTGAATAGGACTGTGTGTACTCTGGAACGAACTTGAACTGCCTTGTGTTGTTGTAAACTGTTTTCAAGTCCTGAACTCATGCTGATTGAGTGTAGTGGGGGTGGTGGAGGGGTGAGATGCTTACTTGTTCATTTGGAAGCCATCCTCTCTTGACAGTGTCTTGATGGGGGAAGTTAGGCATCCTGTTAGCTGCTGTGCCTGGTATGTCCTCTAAGTTGCTACTTGGGATCCAGTCACCGCTGCTCCTTGGGGGAAAAATCAGCAGAAACAAGAAGTTTATATTAAAATCTGCCATTTACAAGAAAAATATTCTCTTGAATGGATGACAACTAATATTTTGCTGATCTGCATGTCCTGTATGTCCATTGGGTTTAGAAATCACGGTGGTCTATTATTTAAATTGTATTTTCATGGCCTGAACTGAAATGTTATCATATCCTTCTGAGTTGATTTTTATAACATTTTTTTAATAACAAGGATCCTTTAGCTTAGTTCTTCAAATAGGATCTTTCAGTACTGATCCAAGGAAATATGAGACTATTTCACACTCCTATTATCTTGATACTCCAGATATAGTCAGTTTTCATGCATCTAATGAAAGTGTGTGGTAAATGAAAACTGAGCTTACCTGGTGTATAAGCCCAGATGCTACTCCCTGGTGAACCAACAGGGTAACCCAGATCACTGACAGGTACAACAACAAAGCTGACAGGTGTCTTGCGTTGCCCTCGACTACGCTCATTGCTGATTGGAATTGGTAAGCGACGATCTTGACCAATGGCTGCTGGAGGCGGAGCCTGAGGCTGTTTAGTTGCCATGGTGACTGGACTGGGCGTGGCGGTTGGTCAACGAAGCAAGGCTCAATGAGATGAGAGAGCTGCTCAAAATAAAATTGAAATTATAAAAACTCAAAATTAATGAGAAAAATACATGTAATGTATAGCCGTGTCCGCACTGGACTTTTTTGGGGGAAGGTTTTACCGAGACGATGGTAAAATGAGAAATGGTCAAATGTGACCACTGTCCGCACTTGGACTTTCGACACAGGAAAATTTACCTAGACCGGGTGGGGGGGGGGGGGGGGTAACCGAGCTGTCACAGTGTCAGTATAATGACTCACCGTACACAGAAAAACAAATCGCTGATCACATTTTCAGCCGCCGATACGCACAGTAATATTACACACGCCATTTGCATGCACAACATTAATCGTTTACACGATATTATTTCATCTTGACATGCTAAATCTTAAGGCCTATAATTTTGACGCATTTGTGATGCACGTCGTCGAAGCCATGCTGCTGTACGATGTTCCATGCGGCAGCAGTACCATCAGTATTCGTTGGTTCCCATCGCATGCTTACAGAATCGAAGCTATGATGTGGGCCAGGAACCAGTGACTACGGCCTACGTACGGTACCGGACCATGATGTTCCATGCATGACTACAGTAGCGTATCAGGACGAAATTTGGATCGTAGAAAATAACATACATCGGTGGAGAAAGAGAATTTCCGCAAATTAATTCTCAGAACGTGATCTCTCTTCTCTGTGTATGTATTTGTCCGTTGAAATATATATTTTGACGATATTTTACCGCTCGTACTTGATGATACACCGCAGCGTGTTTCTACAAAATGTTCGGCCACTGCACGTGCAGGTTCGTGCGGTCTCTGTATGCATAACAGGGCGCTCGGGCCGGATGTACACTTTCCTGAGCCGCTTTTACCGACTCGCACTGTCCGCACTGGACTTATCGTCTCGGGAAAAGTGACCTGGTCAGTTTTCCTGGGCGCGTGGGAAGTTTTCCTGGGCAGCAGTTGGCCAGTAAAAGTAACCGCTGGACTCAGAAAAAGTAACCGAGAGGAAAACGTCCTAGGCTGTCCGCACTGGACTTAAAATGGGAAAAGTACCCATAGTCTCGGTTAGTTTGACCAAAAAAAGTCCAGTGCGGACAGGTGGACTTTTTTTTTTTTTAACTGTAAAAGATTATTTCACCAAATATGAAAAGACCAATGAACTTATCTCCGGTCCAAGGTACAAACTCAAGTGTAGAGTAAACATGTCAGCAAACAAACAAGATAATGAACTGTACATGTCTGTTGCGTCCAGCACTTGTCCCCCAAACTCCCCAAGCTCTATATATAAACCATGTCACGTTACTTGATGATGATTCTGTGTTTGCCAGTGCCATCTCTCTGGGATCCGCCCCCTCAAAAGCTTACCACTGTTCACACTCTTTGCATCTTCCAAATGAAAGCACTTTCAAAACCATTACTTTATTATCATCAATAGTTTGTCAAGTCAGAACTTAATGACCACAAGAATTCAAAGTTACTTCGATTCCATTTTCATTTTCTTACTCAACATTAAATGCAAGGTTTTATTAAAAAGATTATAAATGGATTGACTGACCTGGGTGTCATCTTCATTGTTTATTGTGCCATGTACCATCACCTGAAAGAGACAATGATTGAAAATAAAAAAGTAAGAGTCATTTCATGCAAGTACTTTATATAAGTGTCTACGGTAATAATAAAAGAGCAAAGGAAATCTGAATTTGGTGGCACCTGTCTAAAAGTAATTTACAAATAATTTGTTTTTGTAAAAATTTGTAAGATTCAGGATGATTTACTTTTTATACTCAATTTTAATTAGAAAACATCAACATAGGTTTTTTTTAAAATCATTTCTGGATTGATGCTGCAGAAAGACTACACAGTTGCCCAAGATGTTCTCACCAAATATGAAAAGATCTCATCACAGCCAACAGCAAAGTATTCTGAGTGCCGAGCTGGCAACTTGCATGTTTTTTTTTGGGGGGGGGGCTGTAAAAATGGAGTTCAAAATGCAACTTTAACTAGTTGTGAAAACACGTGCTACATTAGGGCATTTAAAATGTACAATGTATGTAAGGGTGAGGCTGTGTAGTGATACTATTTTGACATTGTCTTGCATTCAGGCTGGGTGGCCTTTCAAAAGAAAGCAACAAAACATATTAGTAGCGAGTCTGTAAATTGGCCCAAAATGTAGTTGCAATGAGCCCGTAAATTGGCCAAAAATTGCAAGACACATGCCCTGTTACTATGGCAATGGTCCTGGTATGGATTTTAAAAGACTTTGGTTATTTACTCCCAAGTCCAATCAAGTTGAAACAATCAAGTTTTGATTGAGGATATCGTATGAAAGATTGACATGAAACAACTCTTCAGACAGGTTGGCAATTTCACAACTGGAAATTCTGACTGAAGCTGGTTTGTGAGCTAGGTCAACGGAATTCACACCTTCTATAGAAATCCAAACTTGTTCATTGGGACTTTTACAAACAGAACAAAAAAAGAGAGATTAAATGAGTCCATTATGTCACAGAATGGAAGGAACAAGTATGCACGGGTACATGTATTAACACCTCATTTGATGAAACAAGTTTGAATGACATGTACAATGCACATATGTATGGACACTGATGGTTGCAGGCCAGTAAATACATGTAGGCCCAAAATTGTCTACGCCGGCCAAATCACGATTTGCACGCCCTAATTTTTTTGCTATGAGAGCATTTTGTGGGCCATGACATTGAAGGTTTGTAAAAAACAAACAAGAAACAAGAGGTGGAAGCCATGAACAGGACTGCCAGCTCGTATTGCTGTGTAATTTGGATGAATTAAACCCTAAAATTGCTCTACTTTGCAATGCAGCATAGGCATCAGTTTTAAAAATGGCGATGGGTTTCCGGACTATACTTTTGGGAGTGATCATCTTTGGATGGACATTTCTCACAAAAGTTATCGTATTACCACAACAAAATTGAAAAGAAAATGAAAGATGATGAAATTAGTTTTAATTTGATGTGTCTTAAACACCTTGGAGAGTTAGTTGTGAGTATTTTCCCCTGAATTTTGGAAGTGGGTGTATCTATCACTGGGGTCTATGGCAGTTTATTTAAGTAGTCTGCAACCTGATGGTGTATGTGTACATGTACACGTATGCAAGTCAAAAATTAACCTAACTCTGGTCCAAGGTACAAACTCAAGTGTAGAGTAAACATGTCAGCAAACAAACAAGATAATGAACTGTGCATGACTCAGATCTGGGATCCGCCCCCTCTAAAGGTTACGACTATTCACACTCGTTGCATCGAAGTGGAAAACCTCTCACAATTTCTTTAAAAAAATGTCTTTGGACTTGACTCCTCAATTCCTTCAAGGATAACTGAGATCACACCTGGGAATAAACAGGAATCGAACCAGGGGCCAATAGAAAAGAAAAAAGCAGTAGGATCTGAACCAAAGACTCCTCGATTCCTTCAAGGGAAACTGAGGTCACACCTGGGAATAAACAGGAATCGAACCAGGGGCCAATAGAAAAGAAAAAAAGCAGTAGGATCTGAACCAAAGACTCCTCAATTCCTTCAAGGATAACTGAGGTCACACCTGTGAATAAACAGGAATCGAACCAGGGGCCAATAGAAAAGAAAACAAGCAGTAGGATCTGAACCAAAGACTCCTCAATTCCTTCAAGGATAACTGAGGTCACACCTGGGAATAAACAGGAATCGAACCAGGGGTCAATAGAAAAGAAAACAAGCAGTAGGATCTGAACCAAAGACTCCTCAATTCCTTCAAGGATAACTGAGGTCACACCTGGGAATAAACAGGAATCGAACCAGGGGTCAATAGAAAATAAAACAAGCAGTAGGATCTGAAGCAAAGATTCACCAGATTCAAACCAGACAGACCTAACATGAAGCTTCCAAGACATTAAGTACATGTAGGATCACTAGTCATCAAATCTAGCTGATGCAGTGATTATTTCCAGACAACTTTCATTCTTACATGACTTGAGACGTTTACCGGCATCTTCTTGACTCCTCATCGTCTCTCAGCCAACATTCTCTCAAGATCAATTTTTTCTGCAATGTTGGTTTTTTTTGGTTGGTCAAAGTGATAACTTTAAATAGACTGAAAATTCTTTATCAGTATTTATAGCACAAGATAAAAGAAATTTTAGTACATGTATGTGAAATATGAAAGATTTGAGGAAGAAATATTTTTATAGATTTTTTATTTGATGGTAAAAAAAACCTCGTGAAATTAAACATATGGTGAGATGCATGCGATTGTAATTTAACAGAGTGCAGCATGAACATGTATATATAATGCATGAGCCTATCTAAGGTCCAAAACTCAAGTGTCTGGTAAATATGTACACAGATAAGCAGATGCACAGACTGTACGTGTGTGACGTGCATGTATATATGCAGGCAAACAAAAATCCCAAGCTCTATATATAAACCATGTCACGCGACTTGATGACGATGCTGTGTTTGCCCAGCGCCATTTTTACCAGAACCGCCCCATCAAAAGTCTCAACTGTTTGTGCTCTCTACATCAAATTGGAAAGCTTTGTCTTCAATTGATTTGGTTGAAATTAAAAAAAGGTAAGAAAAGAGTGTCAGTTATTTTAAATGAGGCTAAATGCTAGCTTACCGTTACAAGTGTAGGAATCGCAGTTTGCCTTAAACAACAAATGTGAAGAGTGCATACAGTAGTAATGTTCCAAGAAAACCTATATTTAATATCCATAAATACCTAAGACAGTTTATGCATTCCTATTGGTCGAGAGCCCGTCTTAAACAGCTGGTCTTAAACGGATGATAAAGACATGGCTAGCTGGTCTTAAAAACTTTTCCAGTGTCACAATAAAATGTGGACTCCTAAAAATCCAGTGCCTCTTATCGTTTCATTGGTTGAACGTTGTAGGCATGTGCAACACTACCAAGGAGTCAGAATTTCATAGTTCTAAATTCAAAATGCAAGGCGCCACGTGCGTTCTGCACGACATCACGCAGAACATGATACGCGCGCGTTAATCTCACATAAAAAGGGTTATCTTACTCGCCAGCTGAACACTCTATTATTTTGCAAGAGGGATGTTTCAAAAAGCATAAAGTGAATTTGTTGAACAAAATCGGGATGTTTTGAACGAATTATATACATGTAGGCCTAATTAGTTTTTACCGAAAAGGTATTTATGAATGAGAATAAATATGTGCTCCGTCGGTATTTATCACTCTGTTTAAGACCACCCAGACTCTAAGTGGTCTTAAACAGAGTGATAAAAACCTTACATATGTATATTTAGTAATAGCCAGATCAGGGCACAAGCTACCGTACACGTACCAGAGCTCTTCAAAAAATCAGAGCTCTTCAAAATTTGACAGGAATTCCAAAAAAAATTGATGTCTTGTTCAAAAGTGGATGCATGTAAATACAAAATAACAAATGAAAATAAAATGTTGGGGTTTTTTTGCCCAAATGAAACTCACACAGACAGTGCAGTATTAAAGAAGTTTCATCTCTGTATTATAACCATTTCAATTTCTTTTTAAATACTCTTTGTATACAGATAAAATGGCTACAGCTCTAAAAAACATCGGTCCCCATCTTGAATGCGACATATGCGCAGACAAATATAAACAGCCCAAGGTGCTGGATTGCATGCATAGTTTCTGCCAGAAATGTCTGGAGAAATACTACGCCAGCAGGTATGCAGGTCAGCCTAAGTTTCCTTGCCCTGTATGTAGACGGGAGACGGTACTCCCACAGACACGCATTCAAGGCCTGAAAACAAATTTCCATTTGATGGGAATAGTTGAGGAGGTCTCACTGCAAGAAAAGGTGGCTTGTTCAGAAAACACAAAGGTCATCTGTGAGATTTGCGATGAGGGAAATGAGGCCATGCATCGTTGCCTGGACTGTGCACAGAATATCTGCCCAAACTGTCGCAAGACACACTTGCGATGTACTGCTACATCAAACCACACAGTGGCTACTTTGGAGGACATTCGTCAGGGGAAGGTAACAGTGAAAAAAACACCAGAAGAAGATGAGTCTAAATGCCACAAACACAAGGGGGAAGTGAAACGGTTTTACTGTGAGACATGTGAAGAATTAATCTGTCGAGATTGTACTGTAGTAAATCACAGTAAACCAAAACATCACTACATTGAGTCTGGAGAGGCTTCTCGCAAATACAAACAGTCACTGAAAGATATGTTTCCAAATGTCACCACAGGCATACAAATACTTCAAAAAGCTTTTGCCACTTCATCACAAGCTAAGCAGAAGTTCACACAGAACGTCACAAAGACTGTGAAAGCTGTGAAAGACAAAGCGGATAAAATGAGAGCTGAGATAACAACTCAAGAGACAAAGATGATTGAAGAAATCAAGCAACTCCAGCAGGATCGCAACAGAACATATGATGAGCATCAGGAAACAGTGACAATGATGCTACAAAGTAAACAACATTCCTTCAGTACAGCTCAGGATGTCATAAACACTGCATCTGACAGTGATCTGCTTTCCCTCTATCCTATCATCAGCAAAGACTTGAAATCACTCAAGAGTCAAAATCCTCCCCAGATTGATCCAAGGCTTTCATATCTGAGCTTCACCCCGGGTCAGAGGATTGGTGACATCAATCTGGGCAAGCTTGAGGTGGAAGCGGGCAAGTGGGAAAAGTGTTGCGAGTTTGGTGAAGAGGGAAGTGGTCCAGGAGAGTTCAATGGGGCTGTAGATATTACTGCTACTCAACCTGGTGAGATTGCTGTGGCAGACTTTTACAACAACCGAGTGGTCATCTGCAGCAATGAGGGACAACACAAGGGAACCATTCCCCTACAACGTAAGTTTCTTTCATGCACATGTTCATCAACACAAACTGTCACAATTGTGTGGAAATTATAAGTCAGTCTTCCATGTGCACATGCAGATCTGACAACTGAGAATGAAAACTAATAAAATACTGGTAAGGAATTGATGTGCTGGCAGTGCTCCCCAACATATTTGATTTTGTTCTCCCAACAAATATTCAGATTTTTTTTTACATGAAGGCCTATGTAAAAAAAAAAATGGCACAAAAACCCACACACACTCACAAAATAAACAAAACTACAGCAAAATTTCTATTTATTTTATTACTGATTTGTGTTTTTATGGAAGAAAAACTGGGGGGGGGGGGTCTGTAACCTTTAGAAGTTAATGTTTATTTAAAGGTTGCTTTGCAAACATATCTGCCCTGTGAGTAGAATGTTCTAGGCCATGGGTGACGGGGCTGATGAACCCCCATCCAGATCACCCTTTGGTTTGGTCTTTGTTCTTCTGACAATAATGCTGCATGGCTTTTTATTTCAAACACAACAACGTGTGAATTTCAAAATTGGAATTCAACATATCCATCCTGACACTGAGATGTGCATTCAAATCTGAAGTCACAATGACATCCGCAGGTATCAAATTACAAGAGATTTTACTTCAGAAAGTGACCATTTTGTCTCGTTTATAACTGAACAAAGCAAAAAATCTCGTTCACATTTTGTGATCTGATGAATCATACGTTGATGAACCATTTTTTGTTGGTCCTGTGTATACATGTGAAGTTGCTTGACCTTCTGGGGTTGAAGTTATACTAAAAGCAACATGAAAAAAATAAATAAAATGGAATTACTCCCTAACGGGTCAAGGTATGAAGAAAAAAAAGTGTACAAATATGCACTGTTGTACAAAGACATGACATCATACAATGACACCACCATATCAAATTAAAAGTGATCTAAAGGGACACTACATCCTGGAAAGCACCCAATAGGGCTACAAAGAGCATTTAAAAGTAGGATATTATACAAATATATTGATGAGTGGCTCAGAGTGAAATAGGAGGAATATTATCGCAAGATAAAATCTGGACTTTTCTTCGCCTCGTGAAATGGAAAAGTCCAGATTTTACAAAGCGATAATATTCCTCTGATTTCACAATTTAAGCCACTCAATATTTGTTTTATATACCTGACATGTAGATCCTGACATATTTGATACATTTGAACCTTTATTTCAACATGAAATTGGTGGAAAATGTATTTCTCTCTTCCAAACCACCCCATGAAAATGTTTGAACCTAACTCTGCAGCGCTGGCTCTTTGGAACAATACACGATACGCTACGCTGAACGCGCACACCAGCATGCATTTGCATACAAATACTGCGTCATGGAACAAGAATGATCCTAACTGTTGAATAGTACAATGTATTTCCCATTGCCCATGGACGAATGGGACTTTTTGAGCCCCGGCGTGAATGGGAGCAATAACGCATGTCATGTGATGTGAGTTCCACCAATCAAATGACAAGGATCTGTATGGCAATATAAAAACGTCTACACAACCATCCTTGACAAATTGGCCGTATGTGTGTTATTCTTGCAAGAACAAATTGTTGGGGCCAAAATTTTCACTCTCAAAAATGTGTCATTCCGTGTCAATTCAACACTATTTTGGACCCGACCCTCACAGATTGAAACAATTTGGTGTGATGATTGGCCTGTATGAGAAACCCCCAGAACTGAATTTTTTGTAGTTTGGCTTGTTAGATTCTGAGATACGGGTGAACGAACTTTTGACTTATTAGCATGACCTCCGAACTTTCAATACTTGTATCTCCAAAACTACAGCACCTACAAAGCCAAGTTGTAAAGCTCTTTGAATGGCCTCTTGCAATTATATAAAATAAAACCAAAATCGTACATTGAAGCACGGAGAGAATACGTAACAAAATTACCTTTGACCTTGAATTACGAAAAAACAATATGCTTCCAATTTCATATTTTTTTTTCAGTTGTTAGTTTAAGATTTACCGGTAAGCAGCAATCTTGGAAAATTTTGTGATGGGCGCTCTAAAAGTTTGCAAAAACTGAGTTGTTATTATACAGTTTTCAATTATTTAATGATAAAAAATGGGGTCTATGCTGTTCAATGCTTCATTTGTAAATTGAGCAACCTTATTATTGTTTTAAAAAATAGCAATACCGATAAATTTAAGACTAATCAATTTTTTTTATGTTTGAACAATGAGAATAGCACAGAGAGTGCATCAACTTTATAAAAGACTTTGCAAAACTGTATCTCCAAGACGTTGCAATTTATTCACAATTATACATGTATGGTGGTTGAAGCCTGCACAATGTTCATGTAGGCCTATTCATTCTACATGACCGGGCTATAAGGCACGCCATGTATTCATTGTTATAGGTCGGTTATCATAGGTATTTATATTTCATGGGGACTCAGAATAGTGACAGTGCATACATATACTGTGCATATGTTACATTTGAGTTCTTCTTTACCCACAGATCCAGTGGCAGTTGCAGCCATCCACAATCCTGAGCAACGCTTGCTTGTGTTGGAAAGTGGAAGCAAGTATGTCAAGGCGTTCAACATGAAGGACAACACTCTTGTTATGCAGTTCCCAACGGTGCCCAAGCATCAGGTAGACAAGACAGAAATGAACCTACGGAGTCTAGCCGTAAAAAATAGTACATGTACAATCATAGTGGGTGATGTCAAGAGAATGGTGTGGACTGAACACAAAGCCACTGATGGTGAGATCCTACACACCATACCAGTGCAGACTCCACCTCACTACCTGGCTGTGGATGACGACACTGATAGAGTTGTGGTCAGTGGATGGGACACAAAGAAAGTGGACATTGCTGATAGCAAAGGTACAACAAACGCCAGCATCAAACCAAGCATTAATGGTAAGCCAGTGAAGTACTGCGAGGGTGTATGCTGTGACAGCTCAGGCATCTACCTTGCAGTGCGCCAAGTTGTGTCTGGCACTGGTCATATTCACCACTATGACCTAGATGGCAGGTTTCTTGATTGCCTGGCACAGGATCTGTATCTCCCACGTGGAATCACATTCACATCCAATGGGGAGCTGGCAGTGGCTAATCGGTTCTCAATCAAGATGTTTCACAAGGTGTGATGTCATCAAACATGACATTGACTAGCAATCATCATCATCCCAACAGCAAATGTTGAGGATGAAATTGTCCAGTCATTACAGCACCAATCAACATTCATGTCCCACTCATATCACATCTCTCCTCAAAAATCCAAACTGCCAGATCCCTCTGATGTGAACCATTTCACCATACAAATTCTTAAATAAACAGTGCATCAATTACATTATGTTACTATACAAAGTCTTATATAAACGGTGTATTGACTAGTTACATTTGATTTGATTGGGATAATTTGTTTTAATCTTACATGTATGATGACTGGAATCTGAATTAAATGGTAAATTTGAAAGGAGAGGGAAGTTTAGTGGGTGTTGAGGTGTTTGAATGTAATGACCCCCGCCTCCTCAACCCAACACCCCTCCCTCACCCACTACATGGACTGCCATCAATCTATCCAATACTTACCAACTTTTTGTGGTGTTAATAAAACCCCGGCTTCGTTGTGGCTTCCGCTTCATCTCTGGCACTAGATTCCTAAGAATCTTACCACATTCAAACTCAGTGAAAATGCACCAACCATCCATTGGCCTTGTGTGACAGGATTTGGTGTCTCTGAAGAAGAAAATGGACCAATATTGTACTGGAGTTACATCAGGGGACAAAAATCAGGCAGCCTGAGGCCAAAGCCAGGGACAAAGCCAAGATTTCATAAACACAATTAAGACTGTTAAATTGTTCCTGGTGGAACTTGCTGTATATATTCTGCTATCTTTATAACAAAGACTTGAGAAAAATTTCGTTCTTGAGATGCAACATTCTTAAAGTTTATTTTGAGTAATTACAACTTTACAAATGCATTACTCAGTTCAATTGAGTGTTAGGATTAGTGTTCAAGATAAGGCTTTATTCACTCAGTTAAATTTTTGTTCCTTTTTTTTGCTGTTGGCATCTGCCTATTTAATTAATAAAACACTACTCTTCAAGTAAATTGACTTGTCTAAATGTATCCTAAACATTAGTGACAAAGCTCATTCTATTAATGTGGTTTCAGATCTTCATTCACAGAATGGAGAATTGTGTTGACAGTGTTCATGAGGTTTATATCTTGACCTCATCAGAGGCTCTGCAATCTGCATAGTAGAAGCCAAAGCTGGAGACAAAGCCAAGATTTCGTCAACTCCCCGAGATTCTGAAATGTGTTCCTAATGAAATCTACATGTACATGTTGTCCATTATATATTGTACTTTTGTTAATAGAAATTTTGAGACAGTTTTACAACCACTTCATCCTTGAGATGTAACCATACTACAAGTATTTTGTGAAATAGTATTGTTTGAATTCATTTTAAGCATACGCATCACCATGATAGTTAGTACTCAGATTACTGTTCAATGTAAGCCTTTATTTACTCAGTTTTGACATTACGTTTTGCAGTTTCTGTTTACGCATTTGAATTTACGATGCATTTACATGTATATTGAAGATAATTTACTAATTGAAATGTTTTCTAAACACGAGTAAAAATTAATTTGGTTTCCTGTCTTAATTCACAGAATGAAGACTCATGTTTATAAGAATGTTTTTATCTTGATTTGAAATTTTGTTAACATTTTTTCTCAGACTGTCAAATATCCCTTCAGTTTGAATGATTAGAAATCAATTTGACTGAAGCTGAATTTCAGAAAGCTATACGGCCTCAGTTGCCTTGATTTTGGCCTGACTGCCACCTTGAAAGGTCCCACACAAATAGCAAATTTCTAATCCAGGTTTTTTCCTTACAAACCAAATAGATTTCCTCATCTTTTCAAGAACTAAACTGCAAACCTCTGTTTTCAGTGCTTTGCATTTTTGTTGTCATTTCAGAAAACTGGAGAAAAAAAATCATCACTTCAGTTCTGGTTTCAGCAAAGAAATTATGAATTTGTTTGCAAAGTATCAATCTTATTGTAAAAATTAAATGTTCAAATGGACTTTGAAGAGTTTAACAATTCACCACTGTATGTAGATCTTAGTAGTCACAAGACTTTGTAAACTCCCTTTATGTATATTCTTCAATTTGTTCCTAATAGAACATACATCTACTCATTGTATACTGTGCTATCTCTACATTACATTTTCTGATAATAGAAATTACAGCCTGTACAATTTTAATTATTCTGTATTTCTGTTAACTTCACTTTTTAAAGCCATGTAGGATCATTTGCAATTACCCAGATAAGCACCTACCGATTTAATGACAGAAACCTCAAAGTGAAGATAGGACTGGTAACAAATACCCTGTGAAATAATTCCACCTGAAATGGTATTGTCAGAAAACAAACATTGAAGGTGGTTTCAAAATGGGGTGCCTACAGAATCCAGTTACGAGATCCAAAGACTGATTTCTGTTTTCTCCAAAATGTATAGCAGCCACTCAGCTAAGACTTGAACAGAATGCTTGTTATGCAACCTACTTAAAATATTGAGCACTTTTGTTGCTTCGGAGAAAAAAACCCTGCAAACAGCAAATGATCCTATGCACAATGTACCTTTAAGCATACACATCACTATGAAAGTAAATCAAGATTACTTTAAATATTAGTCTTTTAATATTCACTCAGTTTCTTTAAAAAAATGTTTCGTAGTTTTTTTCATTTGTGTAGTTTTTCATAGAAATCATGTTTATTGTTATTATTTTCAAGCTTTGTACATTTGCATTTATATCAATGAAACACTAATGTGGATGATCATTTAATCATCAAAATGTCGGCTAAAGATGAGCACAAATACTTATCCTATTGATTTGGTTTCCTGTCTGAATTCACAGAATAAAGACTTGTGTAAACTTTACTCACAAGGGATTATCTTGCGGGAAATCTTTATTATTTTTCTTTGAAGGTTAAAAATTCTTCAAGTGTGAGGGGTTGCCAACCATTTCAACAAATGTTCAAATCAATGGTATTGAATTTCAGGATGCTATGGCCTCCGTTGCCTTGATTTTTTGCCTGACTGCCTCCTTGAAATTTCCTTGCATTTTCAAGAATTAAATTCCATACCTCTGTTTTGATTGTTGCACCTATTTGGTTGCCATTTCAACTTGAAATTAATGAAAACAATTATCCCCGTCACTGCAGTTTTGAGTTTCAACAATGAATCATGAAACTTTTCATGAAACTTTTCAAACTCTTCTTTAATAAATTCTATTCAAATTTACTTGTAAAATCTGAGGTTTTGAAATGAGCAGAAATAAATGCATTCATCCTTTTCAGTCACTGGGATAAGGACATTTATTAGCAACATTTTATGACTAATCTTTTAAATATCACTTTGTTGAACTAAACCTTAGGGCATCCGAAACTCTGACTTGCACAGCTGGTATTTGTGCCTTCCAGCTCAAACAACTGTAAAAAAAATGACTGAGAATGATAAGCTTGATTTGCCTGAAACAAGTGTAAAACGATGCGGGGTTGAACGTGGCGTTGAAATTTAAAAAAAACTCACCCAGGGCGGCACTGGGTTCACCCAGGGTTGATTTCAACCCAGGTTGAGAGGCTCTAGTGTGAAAAGGGCTTGAGAGTTGGTTCTAGTTGCCCTATCTCCCCTCCCTCCAAAAAAAAGTCTACCCCTCCCCTCCCCCTCCCCATGGGGCAACTTAATAAATGCTCACGTTGGGCTTACCAAGAAGTGACTGCTTGTAGTGACGGCCATCCCACACGGTTGCATCCTTTCCACACGACCGCCATACAGGACTGCTTTGGCTGATTCCCAATTTTCAGGGGTCAAATAACATCAGTCAAAGTCTGTTGGTAAAAAAAATCAGTCTATAATACTTCGTCATGAAATAGTGCACGGATGGATGATCAAGTCAGATGGAAAATTTGTCAGTGAAATAAATGTTTTTACTCTTTCTTGTTCTGTTTGAAGTCGATTATGAGCTTCATGAATGACTGCTGCATGGTATGAGGTATGGATTATGGAATTTGGGTTGGGATAACTTCTTACATGGAACTCTTTCCGCCGTTTCTTTTAGCCATTTTTAAGAGTCGAATGTAAACTTAAAAACTATCGGCCCTCGATTTTGTTTATATGAAAAATGATTTTCTTTGACAGGCTGTTAACACTCTATATTTGTCAAAAGCAGTTATTTTTAGTATCAAATTAAGCACACAATTCAACTTTTCACTTCTTTAGCCATCTTGGCCAAACAGTGCACATATCCAGGTATTTAGTTTGTGTTTTTCTGTAGTCTCGAATACATCTCGTAAAATCTTGCGTGCGCTTTTGGGCCATTCGTGCGTGACCTCAGGACAAGAAACTGAGGTCAAACAAGGCTGTGTGTATGACACGGCCACTGACTGATAAGTTGGGTCCAAGTTACTCGGACTCAGAGCTAGCTATAGGCCCTATGCGCCCAAAATAAAAAAAAAATACAAATTTCTGACAAACTTCTACTGGTAATGAAGTAAAGATAATAATGGTTTATGAGAATTTATCAATTTTAAAGAGATTCCGAGTCACTGACTTTGGATTTTCCTAGTTTTATTCAAGTGCACCACGTACATGTACGTAGTGACGTACGTTTACAGAGCAGATTTTGTGCCCAATTTCCGGACGCCACTGTTTTCAAAGTTGCTTCGGGCTCAATTTCAAGACACTGAAATTGTTCAAACAACAAACATTATAAAATAATATTACCAGCATTTTACTGAATGAATTTGAAGTTCGTTTGGCAACGCTGTTACATGACGAAAATCGGGGGAAACATCGATTTGCGACGTTGACTCCAGCGTACAGGAATGTCGGACACTTCGCCCCATTTCCACGTCGCCCCATGTCACTTCGCCCCTAACCACTTCGCCCCATCCCCACTTCGCCCCATCCCCACATCGCCCCATCCCCACTTCGCCCCATCCCCACTTCGCCCCATCCCCACTTCGCCCCATCCCCACTTCGCCCCATCCCCACTTCGCCCCAGCCGTTACATGTAAAAAAAAAAATCTCATCTATTTTTTTGGCTTAAAAAAAAACTATTTCAATAGATTCACTAATTGCTAACCAACGGAAAGAATTAGCCCATCACCAAATGAACAATTCATAACCAACCTCTCAAGCTAGGCTCTCCCCTACCGAGAAAAAAGCTTGAAGTAAAAGATCCAACTTTGTTCCCAACCCGGCTATACCAACCCGTCTCCCACTTATCTGAGAACGACAATACCTTTGACATCCTAATTTCACTCTTGGAGGAACCAATCTCATCAATGAAGTTGTAAGTCTCACATATCAGACAAATTTTGACGGAACATTTTCCTCAAGGCAGTGAGTTCCTTTGAACTCACTGACCCATACCTACGGGATTCTTTTGAATCCAGCGGCTGATGATTTTATTTAAGCCATCATTTCTCTCATCTGTGTCTCGAGCACCTCATCAGAGAGTTTGTATTTTTCCTGAGTTTCTAGAATTGGGAGCATTTATTATCTGGGGTCTTTGGCAGTTTATTTGGTCTGCACCCCTAGCCTTCCCTTTTTTATACTACATGGGGCGAAGTGGGGATGGGGCGAAGTGGGGATGGGGCGAAGCGGGGATGGGGCGAAGTGGGGATGGGGCGAAGCGGAGATGGGGCGATGTGGGGATGGGGCGAAGTGGGGATGGGGCGAAGTGGTTAGGGGCGAAGTGACATGGGGCGACGTGGAAATGGGGCGAAGCGTCCGACACCCAGCGTACAGATATGATACACGTGCCGTCCGCCAAAAACGTCCACGACATATAAATTTATACAGGCACGTTTAACATGGTGGCGCTCTTCACAATTAACGGTGTCAGTCCATCCTCGTTCTCTTCATGTCAAGCAGTACGCCCTCACTACTATAATACTATAGGAAACAAATTGAAAATAAGGTTCGCCCTGGGGACTAGGTTGTGCTGATTTCTAAATGTCCCATGATGCACTGCGAATTCCCAATTTATTCTGTTTTCGTTGGGAAATCGGAATCATTATTCGTTTTCCGTTTTGTATTCGAATTGGGAAATGGGAATCGTTAGTCGTTTTCCAAATTTGCTTTCGAGTTGGGAAATTGGAATCGTTATTCGGTTTCCGTTTTGTTTTCGAGTTGGGAAATGGGAATCGTAATCTGTTGTCCATTTTACTGTGAAAGAATGGAAACAAACGGGTTTTCTTTTGTTGGGAAATGGGATATGTTACCAAAAACGAAAGTAATTTCTGTTTCTCTTTTTTATTTTTTTTTTATTATCCATAAACGAAAGGGAATGTTGTTTCTCTTTTAGCTTTTAGCTGTCCAAAAAGGTAAAGAAGAGAGTTGTTTTTGAGGTTTTTGTTGTGAAACTGGAGTCTTCGACGCGTGGTCCCGACCGTTATTTGTATAGGGCGCCCTCTTTTGAAGCAAATTTAATAGGGTTGAATTTTCGAGCTTATTTTTATTGTTTAATGATTTCTCTTGATATTTAGCAGATTTTGTTTTTATTTATCACGACCAATTAATAGACAACTTAACCAATTTATACTTAGTTATCGTCCAGAAAAGAAGCGAGCTGTTTTTGTTCCATGATTTTCTTTTTTGAAAAAAAAGTTTACCGTCCATTATTTGTACAGAGCGCCCTCTTTTTTTATGTTAACGAATGGTTGACAAAAAATTATCAGACCACTATTTGTGAAGAGCGCCCTCTATTTTGCGCCGACCAAACTTTTTCTCAATATACAACGGGAGATATTTCTCGAGTTAATGTCCGCGCAAATGTGCATGATTTCCTCGCATGAAAATGAAAGTTGACTTTTATTAAATTTGCTTTACATATTGCTTGAGTTTAATGCAGACAATTTTGCTCCTCATTTCGCTCGTACCACGCCCCATGAGCGAACTCGAACTCGTTGACGAACTTGAAATTATTACTCTCAACTTGAAATTAATTGTGGCCACTAATTTTGAAGTGCGCCCTCTTTGACTTCGTTGGCATTTTTTTGCGCCCACCAACTCGTGTTTTTGTATCATTTTATAATAAATCGCCGAGTAAATATTAATAAAATGCATTAAAAGAATGGCTTGTCATGGCATGTAGCAACTGATTGTCTACATGTAATAATTGTATGGGAACCAGTGTTACACAATAGCCTGGTTTCTACCCCTTCCTTCAACAACTTTCCACATTTAAAGACAAGAAATCAGACTATTGCATTCAAATCCCTCTCCAAAAACTAAAATTAATTTAAAAGAAATGAATGAAACGGATATGTTTCAGTTTTCTTTTTGTTTAATCTTCATTTCATCATTGAATTCATATCTTGCAAAGGATGGCACGATACATGTACATTTGTATTCAGTTTCATGCAAATAAAATAAATATCTTTAAAGTTCGAAATAAAGTTAAGCTTGAGTTTAGTTTGTATCGTATTAGGAGTTAAAAAGATGCTCACTCTATTTCATTCTGCACTAGATTTGGAGAAAAAAACCAGGTGCTTTGCTTTAAGAAAAGGGTTGTTTTACAGAAAGCAGACTTCTTTTTATTTTTTTGTTACAGGGTACGAAATATGGGTCTTCTAACTTTGAAATGACCTAATGAATTTGAGTACAGTGATTTTCTATTGCTTAGACACAGGAGTAAATTTAACAGTTTGTTCAATAACATCTTGATATTTTAAACTGTTACAAATTTACAATTAAAAAGGTAAAATGAATCAGGATTGTTTTTGAGACAAAGTCTGAAATGGTTAGTTGCTGAAAAAAATGCTGAGCTAAAATTGAAAAAAATGCAAAATGAAATAAAAGAATTAGTGACAACCTCTCTATAGTGGCCACTCTCCATCTCCATTCCACATATGGCCACTTTGGAAAGGTTTTGATGTTACACTCGACATCTAAATATCCCCATCCACCCTAATCAACTCCCCCCCCCCAAAAAAAACCCCAAAACGTGCGAAAGCTTTTTAAACTACATTTGGTGTGAAACTCTGAAGTTTCCAACAAGGTGGTACAGGGTGAGTAAAAAAAGCAGAACCCAAACCCCCAAAATCATATTTATATTTAAAAAATAGGTAGCACAAAAAATAATGACTAGAAAGCCAATTATATAGCTACTTTAAGATGACAAAATTACTGAAATTGCTCAATCTCTTCAAAGACTATCACCATTTAAACACGACTTTAAAACCTGTCTCATCCAAAAAGTGATTTCAAGAAACGTCGTCACAATTGTCTTCAAACATCAACAGCGATAAAACCTCAGTTTAATAGTTCAAAATATTGAACAATGTCCTTTTTTTCAGGCCTGTTTTTTTTTAAGTGGATTATATAAATAACAACCAGGGTTGTTAATAAAGAGATTGTAAACTGCAGTTGTTGACAGTTGTTGAAACAAGTATTCTGTGTCATTTTTTGTTCCAAACAGTCAAAAACACACAATTAATTGCTGTTTTTAGACCAGACAGGTTTTTAGGGTCACTGCGTTTAAATGGTGATATTCTCTGAACAGATACAGCAAATTCAGTCATTTTTCATCTAAAAGTAGCTTATGAAATTGGCTTTCCAGTCAGTATTTTTTTGGTGCTACATATTTTTTAATATGAAATACATTTTTGGGGGTTTGGGCTCCGATTTTTTTTACTCACCCTGTGTGCAACTAGAAGCTGCCCAAACATTATTTTGGAAATTCAAAAGTGTTGAAGTCAAATCCATCACAAGTCATAAGCTGTTCAAATGAACTTGACAAAAGTGTTCCTCTGTAACTGTAGCTTCATCCCCTGTTATTAATAACTGGACTTGCGAAGGACGTTACTTAAGCCGAACTTGTGATAGAATTGACTAAAACACTGGTATGGAACCACGCCTCGTTAGCATTACACGGCTTGTTGTTCATTTACTGGCACCATTCTCTTCTTTCTCTTTGTATAATACAAGGCCTTTGCTGATCAGGTCTGGAATTTCAACGGCCAACCAGGGCCCCAGCTGAAAATGGGAAAATGGAGAATAGATATTAAAAAGTTAAGTCCAATGCAGTGCGCCACCAAGAGTTTGCCATGGTGTACAAATTGTAAAGGAGGCAAATTCAATATTGTCTACTTTGGCATTGAGCTCGGGAAAACGCTTTTAACTTGAATACTTGCGCACACTTGGTAAACAGCAAAAATAGCATCTGCACGTGATGGTGAATGGACCAGTGAGAATTCGGCTCTTGAATATGTATAAGGTTTAGTAATGAGAACTATTGGCCAGTCCTAGGACAAACTTCATGCGAATTTATTCAACTTACCCCTAACGCCATAGCATGGCCGATCCCAAACTTTGGGACATTCTTAGCCCAGAGGGGTTTAAAGTGATCCGTCAGACAGATTTTCCCCCCTCTGTACATCTTGGCTGTTTTACCATCCAGCTCTGGAATGGCGATTTCTGGAGCGGTTTGTGGATACGTCACCGGAATCTACAAAAAGTGAGGTTTGAGGTCAAAGGTCATAAGTCAAACAACCAATCAAAGGTCTTTTTACAAATCATCAGAAGGTTTTTATCAGTCATAGCTATTGTACATAGGGCTCAATTACTTGAAATGTTTAACTGGTTTCTGCACAACGGAGGATTTTGGATTTTTACCATAGTGCAAGAATCTAAGTTCCTCTCAAGCAAGTTTGACAAAAATGGGTTTAAAAAAAATAATAGTTTCATCTTTGGGCTTTTTGAAGAAAGGATGTGGCCTTAATTTCAAGATGGTGGATTTTCAAAGATTTATTTTTCCATTTTCTTGACTCTTTTCCTGATACTTTTGTGGCCAAAGTACAAGACAAATTGAAAATGTATGATTAAATGAAACACGAGGAAAAATGAAAGCAGGCAAGGACGATAAACTGGTTTATTTTTTGACTTGGCCTAATGAATCAACATTGGGATTGGTCTATGTATAAATTCCAAATAGGCCTACATTGACCAAAAAATAGGGTAGGTGAGGTTGCGTGATGTTTGATTATTTTCTTGAATTCCTTCTTCCAAGTTTTTACAATTGTTTTTTTTTTGCATGAATAAGCACTTTCACGGCAATAATATGCACATCTTGTTCACTGGGCAAAAAGAACATGCGTTGTTAGACACGACTTCATATTGGAATGAACGCATGATATTAACTTGGCAGTGCAAAGGTTTTTGCTGGACATGCACAGCAATGCGACCGCGTGTTCTTTTTGATCCGTGAACAAGATGACACATCTACCGTGGATATTCTAACCTCATGTGAATCAACTTACATCAAATTCAATCTCAAATTCATACTTGAGAAGTTCGTGGACGTGCCAGCATTTGCCAAACCACCTAGTGCCATCCTTGTTGGATTCCAGTCGAAACCAGTCGTTGTCAGACTCCTTGTTGTTGTTAACGTACTGAAAGGAAAAATATTCCTCCATGATGTCCATTGTCATGATTGATAAGTCATAAGTTACTTTAAAAAAATATCTGATCAAAATTCACATGAATTTTTATCTTTTTGAGTTAAAATGAAAATCGTTTATCATGTTTAGGGCTAGACCCGTGAACGTGGCGTTGTTGTATACAACGCGACGCGCTTCCCTCGGGTATATACAAGCGAAAGCATTCTATCTTTTGATCCGCTACATATAACCATGTATAATTTTGCCCATGGGTGAATCACTTACTTGTTGGGCTTCCTGTGAATATACGCGAGTGTTGGATCTGTCATTGCCAAGAAATTTGATGTAAAATACGGCACAACTTTGTCACAACGAATGTTTCAAAATGATCAGAAATCTAAGACAGGCATGACAATCTGGTACCCCGAGTTCCACATGCGCAAAACGGTTGGAGTATCACGAGTGGGTACCAGACTAACCGTCTTACATGGCAGGCTGACCGTAATACCATATATATTTCTGCTAAATCCACTTCGAAAGTCTGTCAAATTACCCAGTATAATTGCTGGTCCATTGTGCAAGGGTTTGTTTCAGGGATCTTTCAATAAATGAAGGTTTTTCAAACCAAATGCGCCATATTTCTCTAATCTTTTTCATTTTTCCTTCATCTTCATAATTCTCCCGAAAAAAAAATTCTGCTGATTTTCTGTACAACTCATTTTTGTATGCAAATATTCTGTCAAATGTAGCCGAAATTCGGCTAGAACGGTCACTCCATCTTTGTAACAGCGGATCACAATAGAGTCTTTTTACTATAGACTGAAGCGTGGCTATGTATATAGGCTTATAGCCATGTTCACGGGTCTAGTTTAGGGCCTATGCTATGTGGCGAAAAGATGGTTTATAAATTTCACTTTTTTAAAAAACAATTTATTAATAAAGTACTCTGGGCCTAGTAAAAAACAAAGTTACTGAATTATCTATACCCCCCCCCCCCCCACACACACACAATAATGCCCCGCCCAAATATGGGGCATTTCACTTGTTCCCATCTGGCTTAGTTCACCGTATTTTGCGATGCCATTTTAAACAAAATTTCAATAGGATAACAGTCTATTCAGCTATTAGTACCTGAATTAAGGATTGGTATTCTTCCTTCAGTCTTGACGGCCATAGATCTTTGTCCCTTGGTCCTGCCTTTGTTTTAAGAAGAGGAATATTACTGAGTGTTTTTCTAGTCGCCGCATCGACCATTTTGCAAGGATTTCTTGATTGCTTTTAGGTGTATGGTACCCAAGTTACTGCACCACTTACCAGCGCATTTCTCTGGCGACAGCAATGGCACCAATCTATCACCTTTGACCCAATCAGCTGAGATTTCTCAGCCAAAAATGCCAAAATATCCCCTCAGAAAAATTAAACGGGATTTTCAATTATCCTATTTATAAAAATATCACTAATAATAAGTAACCTGGCAAAAAAGGATATGAAAAATATGAAGAAATGTGTATTTTTGACCCAATTTTAAAATTGGCATTTAAATTATTATCCTAATCGATATTCATGATACGCGGCGCAGGTGCGTGTGCGAATCAGCGGTCGCGATTCGATATCGATACATATGTAATTTTGTTGACGGCCATTTTGACACTGCGAAGCCTTCGAGTGAACAGGTAAATGAATCAGTCTCCATCCTTAAGATATTGATAAATATCATTCCGGTTGAAACTTTATGCGAACAACTATGGCATCATTATTTGTCAGTTTTTAACATTGTGCTGAATTTGTTTCGAAAAGATGAAAAAAAATCCAGCCAAAATGAACGTTCAGTGTTAAGAACTCGAAGTTGCATACAAAAGTGCCCATGTTTGGCTTTGTTGCATTTTTTTTATCGGTCGCTTATGTTCCATTAAAAGTCAAGATATTTGCAAATTGTTTGAAATTTTTCATCTTCCATGTTGTTATTTAAAGGGGCGTCAAACATGTTGTAGTATTTTTGTGTTTGTCCGTGAAATGAGTCAAGTTGGTTTGACGTTGAAAACAATACGGCCCGGGTCTGGCATTAAATTGTCACGATTGTGGCAATGGCATTGTAATGCCATGATTATGCATTGAGTCAGTGTGTTGGGCTCCGTGCGCGGAGTAATTGCAGAATACCCCGCCACTCGGAAATACACCCCTAAATTCTCTGGCTACGAGGTTGGAATCACTGGAAAAGAAACAATTCAAGTCTCAGCTACACGGATTCTGAGTGGGGGGTCCATTATTTGAGAACGAAGCAACACAAAAGGAATGGGAGTTGCTGAAATTTTTTTTAAGTCCAAACCAACTACCCTGTTGGCGGCTACGCGGCTACGGAGTGGGAGTCCCCTTGAATATGCTTGAGAACGAAGCAACACAAAAGGAATGGGAGTTGCTGAAAAAATTCTAAGTCCAAACCAACTACCCTGTTGGCGGCTACGCGGTTACGAAGTGGGAGTGCAATGGAGCATGACGCATAGTACATACAAGTAGCGCTGAGAATGTTTATTGAGGTCAACCAACCGTGACCTCGTAGCCGGCTACGAGGTGGATAGATCGAGTGGCGGGGTGTTCTGCAATTGTGCCCCGTGCACGAACAAGAGAGGGCGCTTTTTAATATCTTTTGAACCCAGTCAGGAAGTGGCTCGGACCATGGACTAGGCTCCGTAAATAAAGGCCACACTTAGAACATGTAGGCAGAACTTTTCCCAATTTGGATTTTCACATTTAGGCTTTCTTTGAAGTTTGTAGTTTATTTATGCTTTAGAAGCATACTCGCCCTCTATAACTTTATAGCGATAGAAAATTTATCCCCCCTTTTTCAGACATCTATATTTTATGTAATTTCCAGATTCGTTTGGACACATTTGCGTATCTATCATTTGTCTATTATCTAAATTCCAACACGAAATTACACGAAGAGTAGGCCTAGATGTCTGAAAAAGGGGGGTGAGTATGCTTCTGAAGCATAAATAAACTACAAAGAAAGCCTAAATTTGAAAATCCAAACTTGACAAAGTTCTACATGTTCGGGTACATGTTCCAAGTGTGGCCTTTATTTACGGAGGTAGTCCAGTAAATTGGCCACATTTATGGGGCTGTGCTCAGACCTTTAAAGTTATATTTTAAAAACTAGGGAAAAAATGTTGCAACATGACGCCACGGAAAGATTCCCATATATGGCCATTACTAATTTTTCCCTTCCGTGACCTACATGTATCAGCCATCAGTAAGTGATATGTCCTTAAAAGTCAAATTAAGCAGGGAAAATATTGAAGTATTTACTGAGAAAACACTTACACATTTTCAGACCAGTCTCAGTCATAGGGTTTGTGCACAGGGTGACAAGTGATGGCCAGAAATGGGAATCTTTCCCAATTTACTGGACACCCTCCGTAAGTAAAGGCCACACTTGGAACATGTATCCAAAAATCAAAATGCGCGACTTCGTGATGGCCAGATATGGGAATCTTGCCCAATTTACTGGACATCCTCCGTAATTGAAGGCCACACTTGGAACATGTATCCAAAAGAAAATGAGCGACTTCGGGTGGGTTTGGACGGTTTGTCCATCATTTCAGTTGTGTCCGTTTTGCGTTTGCGATTTCCAGTTCTGGTCAGGTCGATTAAGCCATTTTGGAAAAACCCGAAATAAGCTGAAACAGTTTGGAAATTCAAGTGGTGCAATATTTATTGCAGAGTCACTGTGCCCGATACGACCGCAATGGTTTGTGGTCTATCACGCACGGTCTATAACATGTAGGCCCACCAGTACATGTAGGTCACGTTGTGAGTGTCGATGGGTATGATTCAGTTACTGAGAGACGATGATTTTCACGCAACTTGGGTAAGTTCAGGCACAAAAAGCGGACACAGTTGCCCAAGCCAGATATTTGGGTTTTTCCTGGTCGGTTCGGTTGTGGGGTCGGGTCGGTTTTCCTTGAATTTTTGTCAGGTCGGGTCGGGTTGGTCAGTTTTAGGGAGTTCAGATCTTTTTTGGTTAGGATTGGGTTAAATGTTTCGGATTGGTTAGGCTTGGTCAACCCGAACGGACGCACATCACTACTCCAAGGAAAACTGCTAAGCAGCTGATACAATGTCGTGCAGATACTGCCGCTACTCGGCCTACTCTGCAGTGATGTGTGTAAGCCTATGCATTGAAGCGTAAACACCCAGTTAACAAAAATGCATTTCATGGACCCTTTGAAGTGAAAAGAAGATTTTTTGATGTAGAAACAGTTTCAAACAGAACATTACTATTATCTATGACAACCCTAATTTATTTCATTCTTTTTCAGGACGAGCATTTTGCATGCTGTTATCCATCTCTCTTGAGCGAACCGGTTTTGAATGACCGTCGTTTGTTTGCCGATTGCATCTGGATTACGAGTTGTATTGTGAAACACTACTTTGTGTCGTGTTTGATGACCAAACTCACTGCCTGAACTTGCGCTGGACCGCCAGCCATATTTTTCTTTCTTCCATATCCGTGAAAACACAACCGAGAGACACGATAATGCAGAAAACGTAAACTCACAAACATCTGCACTGTGGTACTCTTAATATTCCTCTCTTGTAAAGAGCGGATACAAAACCAGACCTTGTACATTTCCTCAGCTTCTAAAAGAAGCAACCAATTATAAGAATATAAGATATTGTTTATATATATTGTATATTTGTATATTTGCCAAAGAAAAAACTCTTTTAATATTCAGATTCTCTATACAAACGGCAGGCTTTGCCCCCTGCCTCTTTATATACGGAGTCAACTTTCTTGCACATAACAATCATCAGTGAGAGTTTCCTCTCATCAGATCTCAGGGAGATTGAAATACGCGCCGTTCCTTTCTTAGGAGTGGTGCTTTTGTACTAAAAAAAACTCGAGAAAAAAAAGAAACGTGTGATTGTGAGAGATGGCTACTGCACCGCTACAGCCGCAAGAGGTTAAAATGAACAACCATGGTGCTAATAGTCCGGCTCGCGGAGCCGACATGAACTCACAGAAGACGGCGCCGCCTACTGCAGCGATGGCCATGATGTCTATGAAACAGAATCAGAACGGACCATCGTCCAACGCCAATGCTTCGTCAGGGAGCAATGCTGCAAAAGCGAAAACGGCAGCGACAACAAATAACTCCACCGGAAAGTCAGACAGGTGAGCCTTTTCAACCGTTTTATTGACAATCAAAAAGGTAAACAACAACAACAGACAGACCATCAAAGCCATGATTAATGTTCAACATGCGTGCATAAATATCTGACTTAAGTGCATAGTGTATGTTATCATGGCAGGTACATCTGGTGTGTCATTGGAGAGATGCACGTGTTGGTTGCCTAAGTGTGCAGTGGGCGGGGCTTCATAGATCACTCCATTCATTAAGCCCCGCCTACTTGTGTTTGGAGCAATCAAAGCCATGATTAATGTACAATATGCGTGCATAAAAGTCTGACTTGTGTGCATAATGCGTGTAATCATGGCTGGTACATCCAGTGTAGGTGCACTAATTGGTTGCCCAGGTGTGCAGTGGGCGGGGCTTCATAGATCACTCCGTTCATTAAGCCTCGCCTACTGGTGTTTTGACCAATCAAATTTGTGATAAATGTCCATCAGATGTGCACAGCATTCCATCATCATGATCATGCATGCATAATAATGCACGGCTTGAGCATGTATTGATGTGAATTGTAAGGCTTGAGGTTCGTTCGTTTAGCTTACCCAGGTCGACTCGGTAAAGACCGATGGGTCAGCCACGACAGCCAGGCCAATCGAACGCTCAACCGCAGGCCATCACAATCCTCACATGACACCCGTAGCCGTGGCCATAGCCACTGACAAAATGCCCATTTCGGATTGGGTCTTAGTTTGAGATTTACTGCTTTTCAGTCAATTGCAAAACTCAAAAAAGTATGGCATGAATTATAGCTTCAAAAGTCGTGATGAACTCAACAAATGATTACCTTTAGACTTCAAACAAATGTAATTTTAAGTCTACTTGAGATTTTACGTTGTCCAGCCCCCATATTTGTCCATCTCTTGGAATGATACATGCATGCCTGTGACATATTTCCACCACTGACTCTGCTCCACAAGCAGGGTCTGTGGTGGCTGGCCCGGGTGAGCCCCGAGAATGTCGTCAGAGCTAATCAACGGGCATGCAACTTTTCCTCGGATCCGCTGATTTCCTTGTTTTTCACTTCTAATGAATGTCATTACAAATAGCAAAACGCTGTACAAGATCATGTGTGGTTTGGAGTTTCCTCGTTTTTTCCTAAAATCCCAGTTGTGCCTGAATCGAACGGCACAGGGGCTGACCCGTGTCGACCTGGGTGAGCTAAATGAACACGCCCTTTATTTACCTTGATATTCTTTTCTCTCTCAACAGTGGAGATTGGAAAGCAGGCTTGAAGAAACCACCTGTAGATTCCAGATTCAAGACGAGCGTAAGTCACATTGACAAGCTTAAAACCCTTACCATGGCAGACACAGCATAGTGCACTAGTTGTAATAATCTGTGGGGCCTTGCTGTATTGAGCTATCAACAATAGGGCATGAACAGCCAATTAGGAGACAATGAGAGCTAGTCCCATTAACCTAACCCTGCCAGACGTAGCACAGTGCATCAGGTGGAAAATTCTGGTGCACTTTGTTGCAATTAAACTACCAACAACGGTTCATAAACGGCCAGTACCAAAACAATGAGAGCTAATCCCATGGAACAATGCCTCTGTTGAATCCTGCTGCATTCGGAGACCGCAGATTCTGAGGCAGTTTGGCCTTGAGATTTGTAACCTGATGGATCTCGCTACACTGAACAGGCTTATTATTTGGTGTTGCATTGGTTGGTTCTTGGTTGGTTCTTCTCCTAAATACTCCACGCGGGAGTTTATACAGGAGGCCAGAAACACCGGGGCAAACCCCTTCTCTTAGCGATAAGTGTTTCCTGGGTTCGTTTACGTGCATTTATGCAACACACGGGATCTACGGCTTAACGTCCAATCTGAAGGATGAAGCAATAATGGTTAAGTGCTTTGCTAAGAGCACAAGTGTCCGCCGGTGGGCTCGAACCCACGTCACTTTTGCCTCTGAAACACCAGAACATGAGTCCGGTGCTCTTAACCGCTAGGCTTGACACTCCATGTTGCTGCGTTTGGCAGGATTTCTAACCAAAATATCCAGGAGGGCTAGGGTTTAACAATTGTATCCGGTTGCATGTGGCAAGTATAGACTCAGAAGCAGTTTTAATTTGGGATTTTTAATCGTTGGATCTTGTTGCACTGGGCAGGCTCCTCACTTTGACAACTGTTGCATGTTGTTGTATCTAGCAAGTTTCAAGTCCAATAATCTGTGTTGATGTACATATTGTACTTGCCCTATGTGTTACTGAACCACCAATATTTCCTTTGGGTGGTCCAGCGTCAACTGGGCAGACATTAACTCTACTGTGTATTGTATGTATGGCCTGTTGGTTAATGCTACCACATAGGTACATGGGATACATGGACATTTATCAAGTCAACATTAAGTGGCAATTACATTCAATTTATTTAAATTTAGGATGTCTCGCTGTAGTAGATGTCACAAATAATCCAATCACAGCCCTGCAAAATTTAGCCTGTGCCAGCCGCTTGGTTTTATGGTGTCAAGTACAGCCAACAAACATGTCGTTGTCAATAGACCCCTTTTATAGATGGCCATCTTCGTAGGAAAATTACAACTGAATGTTCAACGCCATCAGGCGCGTATGCACGCAGTGTGCAAATGTTCTAAACACATGCGCATGTTGCTCAAATGTTCTTTAAAATATGGCGCAGCCGATGCGTGCACGCAAATTTGATACCAAAAAGGCCAATGTACGTGATAATCTGTAGGAAGTGACGTCATTTGAGAGGTATTTATAGTGAATCCTTCAATGTCGGTCACTGTGGATTTTGAAGGGTAAATATTAAACTGTACATCACATCTACTAGTTGACAACGCAGTGTAATAATAATAATAACGGGTTTTTATATAGCACTTTTAACCATGATCAAAGCGCTTTACATTATGATTACCCCTGATTATTAGGCCAATTAAACATTCCAAATCGTCATGTCCTTGCAACACGTTGTATCACCTTAAATGGGCCATACGTGAAACTCAAGTTTTCAGAATGTCAAAAGGTCGTATCAAATAACCCAGATGTACACACAAAGTCATTGGATGTTGAGATACGACCTTTTTGCACAGAGCATTTTCACGCGAGATACCACTTTGTTGCAGAATGGAGTTACGACCTTGTTGTGCCGATGTGACAAAATACAATCTCAGCTCCCTGGGGAGTATACAGCTCGATGCAGCCTGTTAGGTGCGAGGAAGCTTATTCAATCGCAATAACCATCTCTGCCCTCACAGGTACCCATTTACTCCTGGGTGGGGAGAAGCAATGAGTGACAAAGTGCCTTGCCAAAGGGGACACGCACCACAACCCCAGGCTGGACTCGAACCCACAACCTGCAGAATTACCCGCAGACCACAAATTCAGTGCCAAGACCACGAGGCCACAGTACTAGGCACTCCACCTGTGTGATATAGTCTCTCATGTTATTCATTGATGTGTTCTTTGTTTCAGGATGTGACAAACACAAAAGGCAACGAGTTTGAAGACTACTGTCTGAGCACCGGACTGCTGAAGGGAATCTTTGAGAAGGGTTGGGAATGGCCGTCACCCATACAAGAAGCCAGTATCCCTATGGCGTTATCTGGTCACGACATCATCGCAAGAGCCAAGAACGGAACAGGCAAAACAGGAGCGTTCACGATCCCAATGCTGGAACGGACACAGATTGATAGAAATGAAGTGCAAGGTTTGTTTCACCTTAAACCTAGCCCCCTTCAACACTTGGTCCAGAAGAAGCCCTGCATTTGTCCCGGACTTGTTCTGATTGACAATTGACCCCTCTCATAGACGTATTTTGTCCGTGAACTTCAGTCAAACTCCATCGGCGCGGCTGGTATAAGACCAGTACATAATCAGCCGGATTGCAACAGATCTAATGACTTGAAGATAACGTTCTCGCACCACATATGCAAGCAGCGCAATACAAATATAGTGCATTTTTGCGGGAGATCCAGTCGCGCACTGCTGTGCAAATGAGGACTCGTTCATTCCATTACATGGGGAGTTCTCAATATGTCAGAGACATGTTTACAGATCTGGCGACGTTTTAACGACCAATACATTGAGCTAGGTCAATTGTGTATTGAAATATAATGTATCATTGTGATACTTGATTTATTTGAGTCTTGTATGCCCTAAAATGAATTTCAGCTGCAATGCTATCACATATTTTCCAACTCTGGAGGTGTTTACCTTGCCAAAAATCGCATGAGATTATTCCCCTCATTTGATACTGTTGGCCAAAATTTTGGACCGAGGCTGATGGCCTATAAAACAAGTACCGACTTGGCACCAAGTCTAGTGATCGCTAAGAATGCAACGTCAATGCCTTTAGAAGTAATACCTCACTCTTGTAGCCATGAGTTGACAGTCTTGAATTCATCAAAGTGTTTGTAGCTGAAGCATTCCATGTTTTCGTCCAATTTGACCATTCTGAAATCTGGCTTTGATTTCTGAATCTTGCTTGGATTTCTCCTTGTCTTGTAGGTTTAGTGTTAGTACCAACCAGAGAGTTGGCCCTTCAGACCAGTCAGATCTGCAAGGAGCTCTCCAAACATCTTGGCATTCAAGTCATGGTAACAACAGGCGGGACCAGTCTCAGGGATGACATCATACGCTTGCAACAAACCGGTAAGTTGCTCAATTTCTACTAGCCGAGGTGGTCTTTCCCTTGGCGTACCCATCGTAGGCTAATAGACCAAGAACTATGGATACAGTTGTGTAACTATGGTATCGAACCCAGGTTTATCGACCATAGTTTAGAGTGATGTGCTGTAATGGTTACAGTGTTTGACCATGGTACATGGGTTTGAATCCTGAAAGGGAACATGGTGTTTGTGTCCTTGGGCAAGACACTTTACTGCAATTGCCTCTCTCCACCCAGGAGTATAAATGGGTACCTGACCAGATTGCGCTGATCATGACTGCAGAAAAAATGCTGTCACAGCCTGATGAACAGGGGTAATACTTACTTGTAGCCGTACCGTTGGTGGAAAGTACAATATAAGCACAACACATTATTATTAATAGTCTAGTTTCAAGTCTAATCATGACCAGCTTATTGCATTTTAAGTTTGTGCTTTCTGCATCAATTACACGTCAAGCTTGAATTTGAAGGGGAGGGGTGGTGGTGGGGTAAGGATGGGGATGGGGACGGGAAGTGTGGTGATAGTGGTGATGTGGTACGTGTACATGTACACACATGTAAGGACTTTTGTTGACTTGTTATGTTGGCCTACCCTAACCCCCTAGTAGTTTCTCAGGACTGCCCTGCTAAATCCAACAGAGTCCTACCGGAGTTTCCTGCTCAATCTACTGGCCTTATTTTCAGTTGTCTGCTGAATCCAACGGAGTCCAACAATGCGTTATAATGCAGTTCAGTTGCCTGCTGAATCCAACATTTTTCATCAGGAATGTACATAAGGGGTTTACTGCTCAATCCAACAGGCTCCATTGGGTATATGATATAGTTGGATCCTGTTGGATTCAGCAGGGTTAGGGTTAAACCTGACCCCTACACCTTGGCACATCATCCTGAATCTTGATCCCCATCATGCCCACAGCCTCTCTTCCTGCCTTTGTGGCTTCATCATTGTAGATCAGTATTGCAGTCTATTGATTCCATTTATTTAGATCTTTGAACAATGAAGTCATGCTGTTTTTGTTTTCTTTTGTTTCAGTGCATTTAATAATCGCCACACCAGGTCGTATCTTGGACTTGTGTCGTAAAGGCATCGCCAAGCTGGATAAATGTGGAATCCTTATCCTGGACGAGGTAAGCGACCAACCAGACCCCAAATTATGTTTCATCAAACTGGGCTACAATCATCACTCGGTGCTTACAACTCGAGCACAGTAATGACTATGAACACACAATATCAAGTCTGGGAACTGAACCAAGGACTGAAAAAGACTAAGTCAAATAGGGCCCTCAGTTGTTCATGTTCAGAGCCAATGTCATGAGGTCTGGAAACCAGACCATGATCAGAAGCAGACTAAGTCAAACAGCGCCCTCAGAAGTTCATGCTCAGATCCAATGTAATCAAGTCGGGGAACCATACCATAATCCGAACCAGACTTAGGCTGCATCCGAATCAACTGTCTAGAGCTAGGTTTAGGTCCGCGCCCATTGAAAATACGCGGGGACGCGCTGACAATAGACGTAGCCGTAGCTCTGGAAGCCCGTTTCGGACACGGCCTAAGTCATGCAGCATCCTCAGCATTTTTGTTCAAAGCAGATAGGGTGGGGAACCAGACCAGAACTAGAACCGATTTATTCAAACAGTGTCCTCAGCCATTCACACACATCGCAAATAGGATCAAGTCTGGGAACTGGACTATAACCAGAACCATACTAAGTCAAAGTGCCCTCAACGATGCATTCTTAGGATCCTACTGTCCGTTAAAGGAAGCAGGCTTTAGAACCTGACTAAGTCAAACAGCATCCTTGGCGGGTTAATACTTCAAGCAAAAGCAAGTGCAAAACGAAATTCATATCGTCTACAATGGTGGACGTGCTGCTAACGTATTGTTGACGTCACAAATTTTGTTCCGCTTTCGCATGAAGTGTGAACCGCGCTTAACTTTGTCTTTTCCATTGCAGGCGGACAAGCTGTTGTCGCAAGACTTCAAGCACATGTTAGACGATCTGATCACGTTCTTACCCAACGATCGTCAGATTATGCTGTATTCGGCCACCTTTCCCACGACAGTCAAGTCCTTCATGGTATGTGAATAATAAGATTGTGCCCAATTTACTTGTCTGTTGCCGAGAGTAGCACTGCGTCTGTGGATATAGACTGCATCTACAGCCATATGCGGCATTACTGGCCATAGATTTGTAATTCAGACACAGCTGAACCCTAATGACCATTTTTGTCTGAATTCTCTAAAAGCCATATCTGTACGTTAAGGAGAAGACACGAGAAAGCGTTGATTTGTAATTTAAGAAGTCCACACTTGCGAGTGTATTCTCGATAAACCATTGCGTCACAAGAAGTGTCATTAACATTGTCATTAACGGTCCAGTTCAGTGGAGATGAAATGACTTGCATATCTCGTATCGTGGCCATAATAAGGCGAATTTAATTCAGGGAGTTTTTCGAGGCTCTTGTGTAATCAAGCTTTGTGTAAAGGAAATGTGCATTGTGGCGTGTTTATGTTAATAATGTGTATCGCCACACCCGTACAACCGAGTCATTTTGTGTGTAGACTCCTTCACTTCAACGTGGATTTGAATCAAGCGAAAAAAATGTTGAAAATGTTTAAAATTTATTGAAAATGTGTTAAAAAAAGAATATAATTAATGTGTGATAAGTTGGATGAGGTCTACACAGTTGTATAATTTTTTAAAGTACATTATTCAAAGTGTGGATTCATAACTCCGATATTCAAAGTGTGGATTCATAACTCCGATATTCAAAGTGTGGATTCATAACTCCGCTATTCAAAGTGTGGATTCATAACTCCGCTATTCAAAGTGTGGATTCATAACTCCGCTTTTCAAAGTGTGGATTCATTACTCCGATATTCAAAGTGTGGATTCATAACTCCGATATTCAAAGTGTGGATTCATAACTCTGCTATTCAAAGTGTGGATTTATAACTCCGATATTCAAAGTGTGGATTCATAACTCCGATATTCAAAGTGTGGATTCATAACTCCGCTATTCAAAGTGTGGATTCATAACTCCGATATTCAAAGTGTGGATTCATAACTCCGCTATTCAAAGTGTGGATTCATAACTCCGCTATTCAAAGTGTGGATTTATAACTCCAATATTCAAAGTGTGGATTCATAACTCTGAATCCACACTTTACAGAATAGAAGATTCCTAGTTCAGAATCCACACTTTTGACCAGTGCAACAGATTTGTAGTTCCGAATCCACACTTTCAACAATAGTGTGATGTCATAGCAATGGTTTAAATTATGCTTATTACATTTTCTTTCTATTTGACTCTGCCTGAAAACATAGCCCTCAGATATTTCTTGTCAATATTTTCTGTGTTTTAGTATTGGAAGAATACCAAAATTACAAATCGTTCTAGTACACACCATAATACTTCACGTCAAATCAAACTTGAAATGAATTTGATGATACTAACTACAGTAATTTTACTGAGACATTCATCATTAACCTTAACAAAGTTAACCTTGAAAAGGTTAATCTTAATGGTGCGCAATTCAACAAGATACTGCTTTTTAAAAAACGAACCCTTGAAAGTTAGGGTCTCTTTCATGTGAACTTAATACGTTCAGCTACGTAATCTTTGTGTGGCCATTTTGCTTTGCTTTGATTCATTCTCGTTGTCTCTAATGTTGTCCTTTACAGTCAAGATACCTCCCCAATCCATACCAGATCAACTTGATGGAAGAACTCACACTCAAAGGCATCACGCAGTATTATGCCTACGTCAAGGAGAAAGAGAAGGTCCATTGTTTGAACACTCTCTTCTCAAAGGTAAACAAGAACGCAGGACATGTAACCCTACAGCTCCTTGTTCCTTTAAAATCAATCCGGACATTTTGTAAGATTTTGAAGGATTGAGGGCAGTAGAGTCTTCAAAGTAATTGATTTGGGACGATTGAGAATGATTCCTTGGAAACAATGGAGTTTGGGTTAAAAATCATCATTAAAATTTAAGTTTTAAGATTGAAATGATGAGGTTCAGATCAGTGATGCAGTTTGGAGGATTTGAAAATATTCCTGCATTTTCTATGTCATCTTGATGATCTCTGTTTTCAATGCGATTTTAGCCTGTGTGTGTGTGTGGTTGAATCGACTATAAGCCACCCGAAATGGTTTTGTCTTGCCTGGACTTTCCTAGGAAAGATGCAATCACTGTCTGTACCAGAGAGCTATATTAAATTACTAGAGCGCTAACTCCTCATTCTAACCCACGGAAATACTTTGAAGTCGTCCTGCACACAGACATTTTGAATTCATGCGCGTGTTTGCAGAACATTGTGAAATTAGATGGAGTGAATTTTGAAAGTGTACTCTAAATGCAACGTGCAAGTAGAACATACGCCAACAACTTAAGCGCGTCATGACAGTTAAAAAACGTCACGGCAACAGTCATCTGCAGCGGATACGTTGCCCTGTTTGCGTAGAGCAATATGAGTCGCTCATTTGCTGATCGTGTGTTTTGGTTTTGGGCATATCGGCTTCAATAACGCACCTGTATAGAATACAAACGCAGATATGCAAATAGCTGTTCAAAAGCCACACAAATTGTTTAAGTTTTCTATAGGTTTGTGCACAAACATGGATGCGCCCAGTAGGCATCACTTTGTAAATCGAGCCAGTGCTCCAGTAATTTAATGTAGCTCTATGGTCTGTGTGTATGTCTGTATGTATGTGGTATTTTGGTTAAAGTTTCGTAAAATTGGTGTCATTTCAAAAGTTGAAGTCCAGTTGAAACCAAACTTGGGTCATAGATCATAGCAACTTTCATATGATAATGATGGCAAATGTAACATACCATGGTTAAAGGTCATCTGAGGTCAAGTTGTAAAATAGGCTGAACATTTAAAATTGGTCTCATTTTAAAAGTTGAAGTCCAATTGGAACCAAACTTGGGTCATAGATGCAGCATGGCAACCTTCATATACTAAGGTCTGTGAAAGCAGACAAGACGCATGGTTCGAGAAACATCTTGTACCTAAACATCACCCAATTTCCACCGCTTAACTTTAAATTTTGTGTTCCTTTTTTTGCCCATGCCACAGCTCCAAATCAACCAGTCCATCATCTTCTGTAACTCAGTCCAGCGAGTCGAGCTGCTCGCTCGTAAAGTGACGGACCTCGGGTACTCTTGCTTCTACATCCACTCTAAGATGCATCAGGAGCACAGAAATCGAGTCTTCCACGACTTCCGCATGGGTGCCTGTCGTAACCTGGTGGCTTCAGGTTAGTACCACAACTCCTGGCAACCCAATGCGCAAACGTAGGCGTTGTAGCATCGCTAAGAGTGGGAGGGTCACGGCCTAGTGTTAAGAGCACCGTACCGGACTCATGCTCTGGTGTTTCAGAGGCAGCAGAATGAGGGTTTGAGCCCGGGTCTGGACACTGGTCCCTTAGGCAAGGCACTTCACCATTATTGCTTCGTCCTTCGGATGGGACGTAAAGCCGCAGGTCCCGTGTGTTGTGTAATGCAATGCACGTAAAAGAACCCAGTAACACTTCTCGCTAAGAGAAGAGGTTTGCCCCCGTGTTTCTGGCCTCCTGTTAAAACTTCCATGCAGAGTCCTTTGGAGAAGAACCAACCAAGAACCAAGAAGAACTAATTGGGATTCTTGCTTTCGTTGCTGCTTTTTGTGGCCATACTTGCTGGAATTAACCCTAACCTTCCCAAATCCTCCAAATTCCTCTTTGCAAAATGGAGGATTTTGAGGGATTGAGGCTATGGCCAAATTGTGAGGCTCATTTTGCAGGATGCACTGTGTTAAGGTCTTGGGCCGGACCTTGTGTTGTTTATGCTCAGCATAAATTTAGGCCTAAAATATACTTGAAATCCTTTGCATTGCTCCAGGATGTCACTGGTTCTGCCTGCACATATTGACAGTGATTGCTGGAACAATGTGCAGGTTTGAGGCAGTGGTCACCCCTCCAAGGACCACATTCAAAAAATATCACAAGATTTTGGAGGATTGAGGCTGTATGCAATTTTTACAGTTGTAGGATTTTGCAGGATTGAGGTTACACCCTAGCAAAAATGCCTAGGGAGTGAGTGTTCAATAAATGCTTGCAACATGTCCTGTTAGCAGGTATTTTTTTTTGCTAGTGGACGCAAAGTGTCATCTGCTGTCCCTGCCTGGCATTCAAATTGAAAATCAGTTATGGATGAAAGACGAACCTCTTTATGCTCCTTATGTTTGTCTAGATCTCTGCACTCGTGGTATTGACATCCAAGCCGTCAACGTTGTCATCAACTTCGACTTCCCCAAGCTATCTGAGACTTACCTGCATCGCATCGGCCGCTCTGGCCGCTTCGGCCATCTCGGTCTGGCCATCAATCTGGTCACTTCGGAAGACCACAAAAGTCTCTGCCTGATTGAACAAGAGTTGGCCACCGAGATTCGCCCGGTACCCAGCGAGGTGGCCATTGACAAGAGCCTGTATGTTGCCGAGTTCCAGATCCCTGGCGGGGAAGGCGAGGAGAAGAAGAAACCGGTGTCAGCAGCGGGATCCAAGTCCCAGCCTACTAAACCCAAGCAGGCAGGTGCCAAGTAAAGGTATATGTAGCATATGACGGCATCTGTCGGAGTCTCCGTCGAAAAGTTCTTGATTGTTGTTGGTTTTCTCATTCAGAAGTTGTTCTTTTCATTGTACATTCATGTGAAGTGGTGAAAGATTGGTTGGTTCTGACAAGCAGATGTGTTCTTGGTGGAACCAGCTCCGAGTTAGGTTATGTCTCTTAAAACGTAAGGCAAGCAGGATTCATTGTTTCCTGATCCTGTTTGGAGCCCAATATCACAGAGCTGCATTGCAGAGACTGTAGCTAGGAAGTTACACTGGTATAAGATGAAATTGCTTTGTGTCAGATTAAACGTGCTTAGCGTATCTCTGCTTAACTTCAGTTTCTGCTCAACAGCTTTGTGGAATTGTCTGCAGTTTGTTACACTAAGATACTCTAACATAGAGGGAGAAATACGTTCAATGCACATATCGAGAATGTTGAGTAATGGAAGAAGATAAACGTTCACAGGTCACTATCATGACCAAGCTTCAAGACTTACTGAAATGCTTTAGCTTTGTGTGAGATCAGTTTGCTTGAATGTGTTTTCCCCTCAATGTTGGAGTGTGATTAGATTCGTGTGGTGGGCAGATCTCTTCAATTTGCAAAAATTTGGACAAGAAAAAACAAATGTCTTTGATTCTTTGTAAGAAAAACGGAATTCTGTTGTGTTTTCACCAACTTAAAAAAAAGAATCGCATTCGGCTCTGAAATTATTTTAATATACTTTAATTTATCAGAGAAAGAAAATCTCTTTCATTTGCTATGTGTTGTCTGCAATTGTGCCTGAACGTAAAATCAATGCAGAACTTGAAGACGTTGATTAAGGAAAAAAAACTGTAATTATTTAAATTTTCTGAGTTGGGCCATCAAATGCTGGTACTAAAAAAAAAGAAAAGGCCCACATTTTGAAAGAAATCACAAAGAACGCCATTTTATTTTTGTGAATTGCTAGCGAGTGTTGAGTACAAGGCCCCAGTGTACTCAAAATCCATACATTTTAGTTAAAGATTATTCCTGAATCTGTTCATTCACTTTGTTTGTTGGAACACCATAATGTGGTTCTTCGAAAAGCGAAACACGGCCGTATAAACGTGAATTTGTTTACGAGGTGGGAAAAAATGGCCAGGAAGAGGCATCAGAATTTTCAGGATGCTACGAAGTAGAGTCTCTCATATCTGCACAGACCGTCGTTTGTCCATTGCATTGTGCCTTGTCCATGGAATAGTTTACATGGAATGCAGCGTTAATGACTGCTTATTTAACAAGGAGTTGGTTGAAGTACCACGGATGACGGATACGCTTTTCTGCAGAAGGAGATACAAGCGACGGGATGTTTTGAACAGATGGCACTAGACATGGATTAAAAGCTGAAATAATTATTGAGCATTGACAGCACGGACAAGATACCAGATTTATGGGCTGTGAGCCGACAGAGTTTCCGACACGTGTTTTGCCTACATTTTGACAAGTTTGTCGTGTTTCATACTGTACAAATGTGAATAAATTGAGACTTTGATGCGGGATCTACATGAGAGAAAACAGATGTGTAGAAAACCTTGCAGAAAAAAGTTGCACGCTTTGGATGGTTCAACTGCAGATTTGCATTGAAAATAATAACACTGAATGCCGAGTTTTCACTGAGAGCATTCAAATAAGATGAGAAATATTAGGAGACGCCTTTAAGATAAAAACCAAACTGAACTCTTTGTTTGGATGAGATGAACTTGTACGTGAATGCTACAAGGCAAGATGTTTGTGCGACTTGGAACAGTGAACAGTCCACTAAAATTCACCGATCCTGGATTTAGAGGAGCGATTTGAGCCACTCGAATTTGAAGAAATTTCTACTTGAGACGGTTAAGGTGCAAAGGAATGCTGACTTACGAGGAAACTACTCATTAAACCGTAATGCACCCATGAACGAACAGATCCAAGTAAGCAAATCAACTGACGTGGTTATCAACGAGAGAACATGATCACATCATCATGACATCATGTTCAACCAAGAAAGGTGCTACCCAGGATCAAGCGTGTCTAATAATGGAACTGATGTTTAGAATGAGAACCACAGATATGGTGTTCCTGAAATACTTCCTTCTACATGTTATCCTTTTTTTTTTATCGGCAACGGAAGTCATCGTTTTAAACTATCGCAAAGGCCAGCTTACACGCATTGCAAACAGAAAACAAAGTTGTTAGAAGGTTGATAGTATAAGCTATCTGACAGTTCTGCATTTTGTAAGACTACGTATCGGTCTCTGTAACATCAACAGTTCATTACAAATAAGGAAAGATACTGTAACAACTCGAGTGCACACTTGGAAGACTATTTGGTGCAATTTCGACCTCCGCTCCATTTTAGCAGTGTGAGGAAATTGAATGGCTACTTAAGATCTACTACTAAAGCCATGTAATATAAGATTGAGTTTAGGACTTTGTGGAACGACCACAAGTTTCGTTCCCCATTTTGTTGAACTTCCCAAGTTCAACGTAATGACTATCTATTCTTGTTTTTTTTTTTTTCAGTAATTATTTTGCAACTCCGTATTTCTTGACAGATTTCGAGAAACTAATGAAAGATGGGGCTTAATTCTAATGATCAGATTTACTGAAATTTAGTTTTCCTATCCCTTTTTTTAATGGCCATTCCATTTGACTTCCATACAGTATCTTGTTACCGAAAACCAATCAGCCTCATTTATTCAAATTTTTTTTTTTAAATTGGACTTAGAAGAAATATGAAACAAAAGTCCTGTGCCAAAACTGAGTACTCTAATTTCGTTGAGAATTTGAAATTTGTTTATGAATTTCGCAAGAGTTTCTAAGGATGAACTTCTTCAAAGAAAAGTTAACAAATTTATCTCAAAAACTTGAGTGAATATCATAGAAGATAAGATTTACTTAGGGCTAAAGAAAAAACAGTGGTTGAGGAACTTAATGATGTTCACTGGGGCCAACCACTGGTTTTTTTTATTATTATTATTTTTTATTATTTTTTATTGCTTTAAATATTGATGAGTGAAAACATAATATGTAAAATGACAATTGCAGGCAGTGCTAAAAGAACAAAGGTATTGTCACAATATTGTTCACTTTTTTACATCTGTTTTTTTTGTTTATGTTGCACGAGCTACACCATTTTGTTTTTACATGCAAGTGTACAATTCTTCATGTCAAAGTGGTATCCGACGTGATGGAAGCCTAGGAGTTTCTCTGTGACTAATTTGATTAATTATCCCTAACAGAACTCAACCCATCCAACCCCAACGGCATGTTTTGTTGGATTCGTCAGGATGGGTACAGTACCCCTAAACTGACAGTTTTTTACATTGGGTTGGCACACCCCAGAAACAAAGTCAGAAATACATGTTTGTGTGTGCAGTTTCCCATATGGTGTTGGAATTTGCCAGGATGGGTATGGTTCCTCGTAAAAGCATCCTAGGGAGTTACGGTTAATGAGGACACTAATTGGCTCATTAGTGAATCTCTGTTCATGAGGCTGATCCACCCTTGTCTCCATCGTGCCATGTTGAGGTGCACAAAAAAATGGGAAGAAAAGATACTAAACCCTTTATGAAATGAGGAGCAAGCAAAATGACCCAGTAAATTGGATATGAAGAGTGTTAATTGCAGCAAGTAACAGGCCTCACTGTTTGGCATTTAACCCTAACCCCATCGGGTATTCTACCAGTACCCTGCTAATTGCAACAATATCCAACTCAACTCAAATGAAAACCCTGCTAAATGCAACAATCTGCAACAGTGGATTCTGTTGCATTGTGCAGTGAACCCAATGCCTACCAGCCTTGGCACCAAGCAGTTACCCTGCTAAATGCAACAAACTGCAACAGTGGATACTCTTGTATCACCTTGGCACTATACCCTGCTAAATGCAAGAAACTGCAACAGTGGATACTCTTGTATCACCTTGGCACTATGAGCAGTTACCCTGCTAAATGCAACAAGAAGCAAAAAAGCATGGGGACTTGAGTTGACTGCTAAATGCAACAACTTGCACAACTTTTTACCGCTGTTGCATTTTGTTGCATTTAGCAGGTTTAGGGTTAAGTGATTGTGAAATAGTTGAGATAGAAGTTAAAGTCGTATCTGGTTATGGCTGCCCAAAAGTTGCATCACTTACAAAACCATGAAACGGACACCAGATCTGAATGTGTAATTGTGTATTGTGGGATACCGTTCATATGCCGTGGAGAATTGTACACGAACAGACTTAGCACAATAGCCTGGTACTTTGGTTTGTCTTTAAGCATTAAGATGGTGTAAACGTGAATGACAAAATTTGATTGAAGCAAGTACATGTAGAGTTTGATTTGTGGCACATTTTTCTTGCCATGGGAGCAAGTCTATCAGTCCAACATAAATTTCCAGGAGAAATTTGAAGCATTGAACGACTAGTTCATTGTTTTGAAAAGGCTGATGAAGTTATTAAAAAAAATGATAAGCAGATTACAGTGCATAGGCTTTTGTGCTAAGTCCAACTGCATGTAAATGCCTTATAACTTTGTGCTATCTTATTTTGAACAATATTTTTTTTCCACACCTTTGTTGTTGTTGAGTTCTGTGCAATTTCTGTTGCAACTTTCATGTTTAAGTTGATTACAATTCCATCTGCCCGTTCTCCAAAGTGTGCTGTCGCTGCCGATGAATCGAGAAATTGTTTATCGGAACGTGCCAGGGTTTTAGGACTTTCTGAACTATAGAAACCCACTGACTTGTGATCCCACCGAATGCGTCTGCCAGCCAAACACTTTGGAGAATGGAGCAGTTTTACAAAATACACTTTATTTGTTCACATTCAGTTGTTCTGAATCGTTATTAGAACTGGTTTTCAATTTGTCAGAGACTTTATGACATAACTCTCGGCAGACTTGTAGTTGAACCATCATGTTGATAGTTCTACAACAGTTAAGGTGTAAAACGCCCGACCTCTAACTTCTCAACAAATTGAAAACCAAATTTCACACTGTTTTAATGTCTTCAGCTTATACTGTGTGCTCTGTTGTTTAAAATTGAGTTGTGAAGACATTTACATTTCATTTTTTTAAGATAGAAATGAATATGCTGAATGTTGGTTTATGTTGATGTGCAAAAGATTGTCATTTTCTGTAACTACCGCAGCTGAGATTCAAGTTCACTTTTTTTCTGCCGTAAACCAACTTTCAGCATATTTAACTTTTTGTAATGAAAATCAAATTATCTTTTGGATACAAACAATTATCAGAAAATATTTTGATTTCCATTACAGTAAAAAAAAAATGCAGTATTTGTATATTGCAGCAAGGCATTGTGGAATCAGTTATGATGTGGATGTTGTTTGAGCTACAACATTTGTATTCTACTATGGAGAAGTCTATGTGGTTACAAAAACTGTTTACTGATAGTCCTGAGAAGAAAGGCTATTAGACATAATTTCGATTCGCATTTAAATTGATTCCACTGTGCCTTGTAAACCATTTGGTCCACTGTTGGTTTGGTGTAAGCATACCTTGGCAATTCCAGGGAGCTCCTAAGCAGACAATACTGCTAAGCTCCTTTTTATGTTGAGCATGAATAAGGTGGGTACCGGTCACATACAGTATCAATTGCATTGCACTTTAATGGTAACCTGTTTTCGTTAAGCCAGTATTTCCATGCTTAGCTGATATTTGTGCTTAGGAGCTCCGTGTATACATGTAGTATTTGCAGCAGTGGACCTCGGCCTCATTATCAAGAAGATTATTATTCCTCATTGAACCATACGAGTTGAATCTGCCACTTTGGTCAGTAAAACTGCTTGACCAATTTGCTATCGAGTGGCCACTACTCAGTTGGACTTCTTTTACTTTTGGCAAGTTGCCAACTGTGACCACCTTTTTATAGCGGCCATTTGTCTGCAGTTGCCATCTGTCTATCGTGGCCACCTGCTAAACATAGCCATCTGTTCATTCTGGCCACCTGTCTATTGTGACCGTTTGTGGCCACCTGTCGAAAATAGCCATCTATTCATTGTGGCCACCTGTCTATTGTGACCATCTGTCTATTTTGGCCACCTGTCGAAAACAGCCATCTATTCATTGTGGCCACCTGTCTATTGTGACCATCTGTCTATTGTGGCCACCTGTCGAAAATAGCCATCTATTCATTGTGGCCACCTGTTTATTGTGACCATCTGTCTATTGTGGCCACCTGTCGAAAATAGCCATCTATTCATTGTGGCCACCTGTTTATTGTGACCATCTGTCTATTGTGGCCACCTGTCGAAAATAGCCACCTATTCATTGTGGCCACCTGTTTATTGTGACCATCTGTCTATTGTGGCCACCTGTTTCCATTAAATACCAATCTGTTATGACCACCTGTCCATTGTGGCCGCTTGTATTGAAGCCACCTTTTTATTGTGGACACCTGTGTCAGCTGGCCGCCTGTTTGTTGTGACCACCTGTCGGCTTTGGTCACTTAAATTTGCCCATCTAAGTACAATGTAGTAGCAGGTTTGACTTAAGCTGTACATGTACTAATCTTCTTGATAATGAGAAGTGAGGAATGTGTAAGATGAAATTGGAATGGTTCTCCCAGTCATTTTGATTTGCTATTGAAACTGAAAAACTGAAGATTTTTACTTGGCGATCTGCCATAAAATCTGTGTGACTGTTAACATCTTTGCAGCAGATTTAATTTGATAGTGACTGGTAGTAGAGAACTATCTACATGTACGTGTATACTGAAACCTTGATTCACAAATGACACGCCTCTAAAGCAATCACCAACATGCATTAAATTTGCTGTTTTCTTCGTCTCATAAAAAATTAGACAACTAATCTCCAAGCGTGAGTGAAAAGTTACAAGAATAAACCATTGTGACAATTTGTCCTTGGGGATGTTGGCTGAAATGCGACTCACAAATCGGCATGACCTCTTTGACATTAAAAACCATTTTGGGGAACAGGTATATCTCTCACCAAACAACAGTGGATAGGTAGTTAAAGCGCGGCCATAAGTTCTAATTATGGATAGGCGTCTTTAAATAGCACAGAAATTGGAACACCGTCTTGAAACTGTTGGCTACTTTAACCAGTAGGACATTGATATAATTCAAACTTATTGTACTCAATGGACTGTAAGGCGTGTCATTTGTGAGGTCCAGAGAAGGTTGTTTTTGACTTGTCGTTTAACATCTGACGGTCAGGTTTTAGGGACGGGTGGGGGTTTGGGGTGGGGGGGGGGATGGGTTGGTGGTTGGTGGTTGGGGGGGGGGTTAAGGTTGAATGAAATTGTTGGGGGGGGGGGGGGAGTAACTCTACCGTGCAACTCTGCAAGGGATATGGCAAGGGTTCATATTTGTTGCTAAAACGAAATGTCTGGGACGCAATGGCAACAGAACGAACTTGCAACCCTTAAATAAAAGGAGAATTTGAAGTTGTCCTCAAAAAGACAGTTACGTTCCTGAGCCATTTCCTTGTGAATAGGAACAGATCAAGAAATGGAAATAGGGTTAATGACCTAGACGGTAATTTGACTGTATTCAAGAGGGGATGGTCAGTCGTAATACATGGTGAAGCGCAGAGTTGTGGTCACCAGGGCAAATTTCGTAACTGGGGTAAGCTTTAAAAAAGTTAAGTAAGAAATTAAGGTTTTTGAAGGTTCAAATTTGAAAAGCCCTTCCAAGAAATCGTATCAGGTATGGTTTCAGTTTGGGCCGATTGCCTGACAACCAAACCAAAGTACCGAGCAGTGTTTGTAAGAAATTACGAAAGCTCTTGCTAAATATGGACAAAATTAGCTACATATTGTCTCGCGTTCAGCCCAAACAGTTGCTGTTGCGTATTACGCTCCAACCCGGTTCACACTGACACAATGTTGGGAACGAGAGGAATTTGGTATTGTATGAGTTCTTAAACTACTGTATTGACAATGACATCAAGGATCTAGAATTCACTATGTAAAGTATGAACCGTTACCCGATTGCCAAAAAAATTGTATACCAACAAAATTTGTGAGGCGAAAAGCTTTAAACACTAAACCCAAGTGAACCACACGGTTGTTCAAATGCTCTGTTTGTATCTGACTGTTGAAGGTTTTCAAAACGAGTGTACTCCATCATCCATGGCAATGAACAGGATTTAATGGCCTCATTTTTCAACCTGTGGTATTAATATCAACCGTAAAATATTATTTGACGGGAGGTTACCGTATTAACACAATTTTCTTGGAAGGGCTTTTGAATTTCTCAACTTGTGTTATATTGCATTCAAAAAGCAAAAAAGGTTTACAGCATGGTTGAAGTTGTTCTTCGGTCTGTTAAAGATCAGTGAACTGAAGCAATGGAAGTCTTGAACCAATAAAAAAAACATTGGGATTACAAAAAAAAAAAAAAATTGTGGTTTTTCTGTTTATTTTGATCATTTGTTGCATCATCACAACATTTTTCACCCCCTCCCGATTTTATTGCACCTTTTATTTGGTGTCTGTTGGTTATGCCATCAGTTAAATTCTGTTGTCACGTTAAGATGCACAACGTTACATTTAAACACACATTTTGTTGATCATTCACAATCGTCCATAATAAGTTAAACTAAAAAAAATCCCTAAAAATTTTGACATAATTTTGTCTGAAATTCGGGAAGGACAACATATTGGACCGAACACCATAAGTCAAAGCATTTTCAGTTGTCTAAGCATATTCCGTCTGCTCTTACAAGCGTTAATTGAAATGTCTCCACGACGCACTAAAAATAACACATAACGTCACAAATTCAAGACAATCTGTCTACATGTATAACGTCATCTATCCCCAAAATGCAAAATGCATAAACGTCTAGTTTAAAGGGAATGTGTACAACATTTGCTTTTGTTGTAATTTTCAGAAATGGATTGATTTGGGGGGTTAGTATTTTAGTGTATTGTTACACTGACTTGTTTGAAGTTTGAAGTGTTTTTGATGGAAAAACCAAGAAGAACAATCGTGTTCTTGTAGTCTGGTTCCCTAACCACACATAAGATGAAATGTAGCAATTTTTAGTTCTCATGGAATTGTATAGTCAGGGAACCAGTGTAGCTGGCTTGTACTGTTCATATATGTGTAATCGATTGCAATCAAAATGGGGACTAACTAAATACGGTAAATTGGGGGCAGTCTATTTGAAAAAGAGCCAGTTTTTCTCAACGCTGGTCTGCTTACCAGTGTTGGAAAGTGATACAAATATACCACTTTTCTTGAAAATGACAGCACACCAGGTGCGAGGATTTTACAGGATGCTTAAGGCTGTCATTCACTAACAACCCAGTAAGGCATTTCAGAATAATTTGGTAGTTTTTTTGATGAGTAGGTCTGTTCAGAAGATTTATAATTTGGTGTGGTTTGAAGCACACATACTTTGGTCTCAGCCGGGCCAGGCAAGCGTCCACATTTCACTGTCACTCGTGATCCGGGCAGTGCTATCGTATGGGATTACTCATAGTGGCGTAAATCTGTGCTGGACACTTGCTTGAAACCACACGACACTAGGGGCGCTGTTCATGATATAGATGTACATCTTGTACTTGTATACCTATGCCCCTTATAAACAATACAACAAAATGGCGCACTTTAAAGCTTTGGTACCTTTTTGTCTCTTTTTCAGTACTATTCATAACATTTTGGTTTTCGGAAGTTCGACAAATACCTCAAAATCTGCCTTTTGTTTTGTTTCTCACGATGAAAAATTTGGGGACGATCCAATAGCCCACCCCCCCCTTCCCCTGTCAAAAAGTGGGGGATATACCCCTGATTACCCGTGTCGCCAATGAATAGTCTAAATCCTGCCCATTGTGTAGGCCACATGCACGGAAAGACTTCTAGCGAATAGCCATTCTGAAGCAATTGAATAAAATGTCAAGATTGTTAATGTTCCCAGCACATTGGTGTTCCAGCGAAGTTGTCAGAATATAAGAGTACATGTATAGCCTAATTCACGATCTTGCAATTTATTTTCCGGTGCAACACGTGCAAGGGCGGACAAGTTGTCAAGACCAATTATCACTCCGACAACACCGGAATTAAATTACCAACACGTTTTCCTGTGTGGAGGAGTAGCCTCGATGTTCATTTGTTGGGAAACTTGGTCCGTTTTGTGATAAATAGTTAGCGGTTCTGTCATCACCGAGCGTTAGCCATTAGTAGGTATTTGTGCGCCGTATTAGATAATGGTGCTATTAATAATACAGATGACACGATTTTTCGTCATCAGGGGATGATGGGTTAGTAGGCAGCAATGGTTAGATATAACCTGTTGTGTAAGCAAGTAATTTACAGAGATGGCCTTTTTTTAAGGAAATAACTTTATCAGGATTTGTGGTGCTAATACAGCGCTTCCTCGCGAGGACATCACTTACGAACATTTACACTGAAATTGTGTGTAGGCCTAGGCCTACATGACTGTATTGTACTTGTTAAAGGGAATGTACAACATTTGCTTTTGCTTCAATTTTATTTTCAGAAATAAATGGATTGGAGGATTAGTATGTTATAGAAAATATTGTTGAACTGACATGTTTCACGTTTTGGGCTTGTAGATGCTGGAAAAACCAAGAAAACCTATCATGTTCTTGTAGTCTGGTTCCCTGACCCCAATAAGATGAAACGGAGCACCATACGCTTTAGGGAATTGTAAGGTCTGAGAATCAGTCTAGCAGGCCTGAACCCCTTCAAAGGTGTGTAATCAATTGCAAAGAAAATTCAGAAAACTAAAATATGAAAAATTAAGAACAGTTTTTGAAAAAAAGCCAGTTTTTTTCCAACGCTGGTCGGCCGACCAGCGTTGGAAAAATGCAGGTTTTTTTGAAAATGTCAGCAAACCAGGAGCCTCGATTTTTAAAGGATGCTTTAGACTGTCATTCCTAACAACCCAGTAAGGTATTTCGTGATAATAAGATCATTTCGTTTTTTGATGTTTGCAAATGTTGTATTTTCCCTTTAAAAGTAACCTGGTGCCGAAAGCGATGTTGTTAATATAATGTTGGATACAATACAAATGAAGTGTACCCCGTGTACATGATATCGTTTTACCACATACTCCCACTCAGTAGGAGTGTCTGCTTTAAAATGCCTCCCACAATGAAGCTGCTGATTTGTCCATGCCAAGCCACGCCCATCAGACTATTTGTACGCTCGCTCAACGCAGCTAGCTATCAGGTTCGTAAGTGACTTCGCCCTACACGCGCGCACCACTGATTACTAGCGCCTATTGGCTAAACACTCGGAAGCGTTAACTTCCGGTTCCAATGGTTCCCGTTACTGAGATCAGTGGTTCCAACGCTACTTAATGTGCAGTGGGCAAGGTTTAAACTGAAGTGACATCACACTAACAACTGGATAGCTGTGTTGTTGATCACCATAATTTTCAAAGTTTGCCTTATATTCAAGCTTGTTTCTCGTACCTCCTTTTCATTAATATTCAATTGTGGAATCATTCAAGAATACATCAGCCAATAGGAGTGGAGTTTGGGACAAGCTCGCGTCAATGGGCGTGGTTAGCCATTTCAAACTGGTGGGCTGAGCACCGTCTCACATGCAGCGGCGCTGATTGCAAAAACTGCACGGATATGCGTAGCACGAGGCGTCCGTTTCATTTCAACATGATTGTCAACAATACATGGAGACTGTACGCGCACCGGAAGTGTAGAACGAAGGTACGTATTATGTAATCCTAAATGTATGAAGTTGGATGTGTTTTCTTGCAGTATTACCAATATGAAGAAACAAAACCCTGTTATAACTTTTTGCTTGCTTTGTCCTTACGCCAGCTGAGGGCGCTGTTCCTCTGATGTCACTTTAAAACTCTGGGTCGTTTCATATGGATTTTCCATATAAAACATTTGGAAATAGCTGTGCGTAGGCCTACTTTATAACTTTTGCTGCAGGGCCCAATTTCACGGCCCTGCTTAACAGTTAGCAGACAAGTTGTGCTTATCATTGCAGAAGAATGTGCTAAGCTTTAGCACTATTTCACGGCGTGGATGTGCTATCGCTAACGGCCGCGTGTGCATGGAGATTTCTATTGTAACCACTAATTTAAGCAAAATTTTCCTCTGAGGTAAGCATGCCTTTTGGTGTGCTTATGCTTACAGTCTCCATGATATAGACGGAGGTTCTGTTTGCAGAAAAAAAATGGTGTGCTTAGCAGCGCCGTGAAATTAGGTCGTGATCGACTATTACCAGGAACAAAGGGTGCATTTGCATGAAAACTGTCTTCCTGGTAATGTCTACCATTTCATTAATTGGAATAATGCCAGTATACCCATAAAAGCAATACATATCACTGAATTTTGATGTAAAATACAATTTACCTGAACTGACATGTCAACGCTATGTTTTCCATTTAGTCGCTGACGGCATTTATAAGTAGGCCTAGTATCTAAATGAAAACGGTTGCCACCTACAAAAAAAAATAGATTTATTCAAGCGACTACATTAGTGCACTGCGATAAAATAAAAAAATATTGAGACGTAATCGGATATTTTAACATCCAAAATGGCCTATAAAAATAGACAATTTGCGTTCGGTCTTTAATCCTATTATGGCTATACTCTGCCCACCGAGGCGAAGTGGTAAACTTAATTGGGACAAGTGTGTCACAGGTATATTGAAGCATAAGTCATTAAAAAAAAACCTTTTCGATCCCAAATGCAATCATCCAGTTTGACAGGGTGAAAAATTGTTACATTAGTCCTGATGATTTTTGTACCTACAAATCGCCCATAAGGACCCATCACTATTCATTCTAATTCAAAGTCTTCTCTTAAATGTTTTGTACTCCATATTGAAACTTTAATATTATCGGTGGTTTGCACCCGCGAATCATGAATCATGCTTAATAGTCTGTGCTTGTCTTTGGTTCCGTTATTATCTTGCGCATTGGTAAAATTGCTTTCTTTTGCTATACAACACGTTTTATACAGCGCGTCTCAAAATACCCGCAACTTTTATTTTTGCTAGGCTCTAGCGTCGGCGCAAAATCACTTACCACCAAATGATTAGTAATGATTATATATATATTTTTTTACTAATTTAAAGCTTGGAATCTTAACTTTATCCTTGTTAAGTATTGGTTTGATTTTCAAAAGGGTTCTGAAATCATTCGTGCACGCGCAAAATTCAAATTCAAACGATTTCAAGGAATATCGATGATGCGGTACATCAGATGCAAACTCGAGTCTCACTTTGAGCGCTTTTTGAATAGGTACATACTTGAAACAAAGAACACTATTGTGAATTCATTTAAGGTGTAGTCTACGTCGATCGGAAAGAATAGGAAACACAGAAGGTAAAAGACAACGAGATCGTCACATCACATCATGAACATGAAGCATTTCCAAATAAGAAAAAAAATGCGCATCATTCATTTAGTCCTTGAACTCAGTTGAGTTTGTTTTTGCCATGCCTTTATGTGAATACAAGTCATTTCAAAAGCCTTTTGAAAATCAAAGCAATACTTACCGGGATAAAATTAACATTCCAAGCTTTAAAATGATATATAGGCCTAAACAATAGCGGTACTTGTTTGGCAGCGACGCTAGAGCCTCGCAAAACAATGTCGCGGGTATTTTGGGACGCGCTGTACATGTGACAAAATCTCCAACCATAAATGCACTGGACCAGAGATTGTTGGCCTTCGTACCTATTTCACTTAACTGACTGACAGACAGTTACTTGTTTCAGCTGATCACGAGAATCGGGCAGTGCTATCGTATAGGATTACCCATAATTGGCTAAATGTGCCTATTGTGTAGGCCAGATGCATGAAAATACTTCCTGTGAATATAGACATTGTAAATCATCATGGAATAATTTTGTGCTATCTGTGAGAAAAGCTTTTAGTAGGCTTTCCTTGTCTTAATAAGTTACATCAAACGATTTTAACATTTTCATGATTTCAAAGCGCAAGCTACAATATGTGGTTTTGGTTGTCTTTACTGTAAGTGTATGCTCCCCACGTTGTAGATTTGACGAGAAGAGAGGTTTTTTTATCGGGAAAAACTTTCCACTTCTCAAGATGTTTGTTTCCTTGTGACAGTATCAAATTGCACCGTCAGAAATCGGTTAAAATCCCTGTCAGCCCACTGATTAATAACGGAATATAGAATGGCCAGGGTTCATCACTTCGGCACCATTTGCCGCAACACCGCGAACCATTACCATGTCAGTCTGTCAGGACGATGTGATTAAACAGTCACTGAGAAATAAATCATAGTCTCTGATGGCACTACGTGAGAGCTCGTCTGCCCTGCATCCCACTCAACAGCGCCTCGAGAGGGATTTAAAAGCACGCCTCGCGAGCCGGGCCAGACAGACTGTTGACTGCGCACGGCGGCTACGTAGTTCATCAACTGATTTGCTATCTACTGTACCACGCCAATCACTCGCATACGTGCAACAAAAAGTGCGTGTAAAACTTGAGAAGTTTTGCTCGCTGTACTCGTCGAAGTGCAAGACTCAAGAGCAGTTACCGTTTGTCCACCGTTTCACATCGAAATAGGTACGTGGCCTAATCGTGCTGTTGTATTGAAATAAGAATTTTGTTTGGTCGAACTTGTGTCGTGAGAATTTAACAGATACTATTTGGCACTACTTTCGTTTGCTTCAGTTCATACTGGCTTTTAAACGTTTAAACACCAGATGTGCGTGTGAAAACTATATTCTTTAATAAGAAACAGGTCCGCTTAACGTTATAGACATAATATCAGGACTGTTTCGTTAACTCAATAACTGATTGAAATTAGCAGTCGGTATTACTCCTGCACTTGTGAAATCACATTTTGCTTCATTTAAAACTAATTCGAGATCATGTTTTGGAAATAATTAATGCCTTTAGGTTTTCTTCCCGGATGGTCGCACGTGCACCCAAATTGATTCAAATCCTGGCCTTACTATACAAAAATGCTATTCTTACTCCCATATTCAGTGTTAAATTATGGCGCCACGTTTGACATTTACTGATGTAGTTAACATCTCACTCCCTCACATTTATTGTGATACCGGATTTGTCATGGTCAAATGATCTTAGAACATAAAGCGACCGATCACATACGCCCCTTATAGGGCACTCATTCGGTCGTGGAAATTGCATTAATTAAGAAGCGAGACATGGAAGGGACACACAAGGGAGTTCTTATTATCGAGATGTCTGGACAAGACGTCACCGCCCTTGAAAAGCACTTTGAAGATACGGAGTTTTAAATTACAGACTTATAGACACACAAACAAATTTTCACGGAACTGAGGGTTATTTATAAGCGCACTTCATCATCAGTGATGTACTTGTCAGAACATATGTCAAAATTGTTGTATGGTCCCACATAGAGCCAGCCAATTCTTTGTACCTGACTGATCGACTGAATGACTGTCACTCGGGAATTAGCAACCGGGCGGTTTTAAACGTATAGGGTTACTGGCAATGGGCACAATCCGACCGTTTACCTAATATACACAATATTATACAGATCCAGTGAAAGCTATTTTGAATCGATTGCATAGAATGTTGTGCGCTCTGTGTGATGTTCAGCTTCGCTAGCCTTTCCTCGTTTCGTTACGTCATTACTTTGTAATTTGGAGATATAACCAGTAGACCTATACGTTTCGAACTTTTGTAACTTTGAGCCGGTCTTTTTTGCTGTCAGAAAACATTTTCCAATCTGAATAAGACATGTTGGTTGATTTTAAAATCACATGATGTAATTAATGCCAAATTTGCACTTCCAACCTGCACGCCCAGAGCAAATGGCAAAAGCAGGCTAACTTGAGCAAATGATTAGGTTTCTTTTACTGATAACTATTACGAAGGACACTTTGAAATATCAATATGAGCTTTTATAAGGGAATAAATAACTGCTTGGCCGGTTTTAAACAGGCACGTTTAAAACCGGCCCAGGGGCATGGACACTGATAATGGCGCTGATTATGAATACAAGATGAAAGATAAGGCCAAAAAAAAAAAGACTCCGGTTTCTGGTATGGAGCTTGCCCAAAAAGTGGTGCGGCGACGCGGCTTTTTTTTTTTTTTACCTGATTTTTTGCTTCAAATGTCGGCTGATGACTGCAAATGGTGCCCGACTAAACTTAGTGCAAATACATTGTGTATATGGAAGTCCAGAGAGGCCACATAAAGCTTATTCTCGATCATAACCCCATCTAAAAACACGTTAAAATTGTGCAGCAGCAGGATTCCAGTCAAACCAGTGAGTTTGGCGGTTTTGAGACATCATCTTTTATTGAAAAAATAAACGTTTTCATTTTGCCGACGCGCATGGCTACGGCGACGCACGCGCATACCAGAAACCGGAGACTTTTTTTTTTGGCCTAAGGATTGTTATCATCGGATTTTGTTAGTTGTTGGTTGGTTGGTTGGTTGGTTGGTTTGTCTGTGAACAAGATAACTCAAAAAGTTATGGACGGATTTGCATGAAAAATATTGTTGGTGTGGTCCTTGGTACAGGTACAGATCCGGATCTGGGTCTGGATCCAGGATTTTTTTTAAGGATTCTTCACCAGTTATGCGAGTATTTCTTTTGGGTGTACTGACAATATGGCGGGGAATTGTTTAGCCTTGGCGGAGGTTTGCGCCCTCTGAGTGCTTTCTAGTGTTTTTTTTAATGTCAATGACGAAACAAATCCTGATAGGTTGCAATTCTTACACTGGTCTTTTTTTTTCGAAAGAAGAAATTGAGTTGGAACACGCAAAGTTGCAGTTGCTGTCCCAGGAATATTGAATTAATAAAGATTAAAAAAAAAAGAGGTCAAATTTGGTCGTGTATTTTAAGCACATATCCTCGCTCGTTGACTCGACACGTCGAAGAGTGATAAGCTTTTGGCGTTGTTCACACTTCTAGTTAAGGACATTCCTCTAGTCCTAAGAAAAAAGGAAGAATGTCTTTATAACTTCGCAGCCATGTGTATAGAATTACCCGTGTGATTGCTTTAGGACAATATTAACACCTTTTTGTCGAGCAGGTGAAACCGATAGATCCCCAACGGAACAGAATCACACTTTTTATAATTAAATAAAAACAGAAGAATTAAAAGAGTAATTTTCTTCATGAAACAAGACCTAACAAGCCGGTCTCAGAGCACAAAATTATTTTTTATCGATTCAAAGTGGCCATTCTCTTGAAGTTGTTTTCATGCAATTGTGTACACAACGGGTGCGATTTAGCCCACTCATTCGCGTTATGAGGTAATCCTATGTGATAGCACTGCCTGATTCACAAGTGACAGCCATTGACTTACTCAGTGAGCTGTATAGGCAGTGTATACAAGGTATCATGTCTGCAACTCTACGTTTTCTATTCTGGGCTTTAGAATTGCTTTTAGAGTTGCAAATTTAATATATTTTTTTTCGATAAAGTTATATCCAAAAGAGTATCAAGCCACAACCGCCACGTCATAATTCAGGTGACAGTGTTCATGAAAACAGACAAAACTAGCAAATAGTGCCATGAATGTTAGTCTTTGGTCGAGTCGTGAAGTACTAATAATTATTAAGAGTAATCCAAAGAATACAGTCTGTCCGTCCATGACACACTAACATCTCCGATGCACTCTCGATATATAAAGCGAAGATGACGAATTTTACAGCTGCATTGTGAAGTATAATGAATTCAATATTACGGGTTGAGGTCGGTGCGGGGAGAAATTTGATCTAAATTGGTCTCTTTGTTAAATGCCTAATGAAATATTTGGGAGATTCCATGGTAATCGTGCGCGGACAATGTGATAATCCTTATTGAAATTCAGCGGTAAGCATGCTAATGAGGTCTGCGCGGCAGTTCATTGTATGTATTTTTTTTCATTGCCAAAAGGTGACGGAATCCACGTCGGAATGACTAGTTTACGGCAACTTTACCCCACGCATCCATTGGAAGTGCCAGTGGCTCCGTAGGCACATTAATCTGGTTCATTAGTCTGACGTCACTTCAGTTTAAACTACGCCCACTGCACATTAAGTAGCATTGGCACTATTTGAGCCGGAAGTTAACGCAAAGGCTTGAGTGTTTAGCTAATGACGTTTAGTGCATGGGCGTGCATGACGAAGTCACTGACGAACCAGATTGAGTACAGCCTATGACTTTCTGACCAATCACAACCGTGTTTCATGTCCGATGTGCGTGCACGCGCGCGTCATATACGCGCGCGTGAACATGTTGGCCACGTGCGTAGTGGGCGGCATTTCGACGCAGTCCTTGGCCACTGCCACTAGCACTCTCACGTGTGTCCAAATTAGTATTCGGGCCTGCCTCGTTTGTTTTTTTCGTGGATTTGGGACGTACGTACGTGAGCATTAATTGATTACGTGTGGCTACAACGAATATTGCCAGCCAGACTTGCCGTAAGGGTTTCGATTTTTTTTGGTCTGCAAAATTAAGATTATTTGGGGACCGGGGATTAACGGAGAAGATATTTTGGTGTATCTCTGAGGAAAAGACCCCTATGATTACGAGTTTCCTTTCGAATTACCCAAAATATTCATCACTCTTCGAAAGCACCAATATAGACGCGGCGATATTGCAGAAAAACGGCTCGGCGCGGACTTCAACGATTTATGACGGCGTGATGGAAATGTGAAGAGGGGTCATTTACTTTGATGAAACCAAAGCACCACATACACAACGCTTCTTCATTTTACACTAATTGTCAAAGGATACAAGAAAGTCGCAACTACGCATTGATTTAACCACGCCATAACTTGTCATTATATTGACTGCTGTTATTAATACGATTTTGTTATTATTAAACTTCGACCATTCTTGGGGACATTGACATTTTCGTCGGTATGTGATAGCTGTTGTTTTGCTCACTTTTGTGTTGGACGCTGTTCCCGCGTGTTTCCAATTTTCGGGTGTTTATAACTCATTTAAATTAAGAGTACACGGTATGTATGCCGAATACCTTCCTATGGTGGCCCTTAGAGGACGTGCACTGGCATCGCATTAAGTTTAAATGATGAAAAACTAGTATAACATTTCGTGAAAGTATGATATGAACGAGGCATTGTTGGTTTGAGTTTCGCTGATCCAGAGGGCCTTATGTCTTTTTTGTTTCCATTGACTGGATGACAACCGGGCAGTGCTATTGTATTGGATTGCCTAATGGCCTTATTCCTGTCTATGTTATTATTATTATTGCTAATTTCTGGTAATAAGACCAAGGACTCCTCAAAAGCCCTATACCGGGCACTGTAGCTTGCGAGCTTGAAGAAACCTGTGGAGCGGAGATAATGAAAAGAAATGACATTTTTAATAGAGGTGGGGGGAAAACCCCACAAGAATATTTTGGGAAAAATCCATTTAAATCAGGTAGGGACTGAAAATCCAATCCACATTTTGGCCCAGGCGGGAATTTGAGCCCGTGTCACAGCGGTGGAAGGCGAGGAAAATACCACTATAAACGCCAACCTGATTTTTCTATGGGAACAACGGATTTATGATGAAAAGACCTCGGATAATTAGCCATTCTGAAATCAAGAATGCGAATGTTCTAAGGACGGGCTTTTCCGGACTTGTCTTGTTTTGTTTGTATGTCTCATTTACATTCATCACAACTTCGCCATCACTTGCACGCGCGTAGAGTACCGGCAATGTTATGTTAAGCGCCAATATTTTTCGCACGTATGCCCTCCATATTGAGTCAGGTTTTGGTTATGACCTTAGACATTACGTGACTGAAATCTCGTCACAATATCGCATCCGATGTTCTCACCTTGCCAGCACGTACTATAACATCCAAACCATCTATCAGTGTCACCTTACATCCATGTCTTTCAACTGAACTATCATCCCACCCAATCTCTGGTCGTGAAGGTTGCACCTCCTGCTGTGAAAATTCTCAGTAATGTCCTCAGCCTGTGTGGCTGGATACGGATACATTATTGTTTTTCAGTGGAGTTCATACGTTGTATTCCCTATAGACCTTTATCATGCTGCCACCATTTCAGTCATGTTCCCTGTGTTCAATAACAGTACTGAATGATAATGTTTTTGTGCAAAAAGTAACCAGACTATTTTCCTTACAGCCTCGCTTTGGTTACGTTGATTTGAATGGGAACAAATCAAGATGGCCGCATCATGATAATGGTTTATCAGCATTATTCTTTGCTGTGAAACGAGACCGCATGTGTGCTGAATGTAAACTGTTTGATCTTGTGAAAGAGACAGTTATCGGGAATTTCTGATTTCTGACTTTAAAGACAGTACTTGCAATCTTCTCCAACTTCTAGATAATTCAAAATGCTTGCCATACTAACTTGTGTGACCTATAAAGTAAATCAGACAGTCATAGCTTTTTTGGCAGTTTCACATGATCATGTAGTTCAGTAAGTAAAATAATGTGAGTAAAATTGTGTAACAATTAATTGTAGAAATTGCGTCCTTGTTCGTTATCCTTACAAAGAATAATTATTAAAGTTGACATTGAATGTTGATCCACGTTTAAAGCGACAGCTATACCGCCCCCATGTGGCGGGCAATACCTTGTGTACTGTTCGTCTATTTGTTGTATTCTTCTTAATTTTTTTCCTTTCTTTTCTTGATTGCTATTTCAGACAAGATGGCGAACACGACAGTCCCACTGCTCATGATGCTTGTTGCTACAGCAACCCTTCTCATCGCATCTGTGAACAGCGCCCCCAACTGGCCCTTAGCAAATGAGAAGCGCGCAGAGGTCAAGAACGACGTCCTTAGCAGACTGCTGGCGGCACGTGACTCTGTGACGTCACAGAAATCCAAACGGTGGACCGAGATATGCATGAACGACTGCTTCGCTTGCGGCCGCATGTTCAAAATCTCCGCTTATTCGCAGGGCGATTGTCTGGACACGTGTTATGCAAATGAGGGTCATAGGGATGGTGATTGCCAAGAGCACCGAATTGGATAGAGGGCGCTAGACTAGTTAAACAAAATGCTGGTCGAATTCAATTTTGGCCAATCAAAAGTGTTCTTAGGCCTATTTAACATTTTAGACTTTGCATGGTTGAGTATCGATAAAGTTCGGTTTGCGGTAACAAAAGAGTTTTTGAGGACGATAATTCCATAGCAAAGATTTATTCTAAGGAATATTCTAAAAGTCTTTTGTGTTGACCATTTAGAGATAAAATGAAATTATTTCAAATCTTAACCTTCTCTGGCGTTCGTAATCGTAACCTTTCGATTATTTGTCAAATTACGAAAACATTTGGTGCGCTGAAGTGTCATTCGTAGGCTACTTAAAAAGTAATAATCCACTTTTGAAAGTCAATGTTCAATTCGGGCGATTCACAATGCAGTGCGCCACCAAGGGTTTGTCACAGAGAGTTCATTTTTTTTGTCCAGTGCATTGTGGGAGATGGTTGACAAATTCGCAGCGCGGGACATTTAAAATTGTTCGTATTTCCGGTCAGTTGTTTTGTAAGCGTATGATTCGAGTATACGTTTGCCCTTTTTTTTTTTTTTAATAAATATGGTGTTTTTTGTAAGGCAGCCGCAGAACGCTATGCCCCAATCTATAACAAATTAGCTCAAGTTGTCTACTGATGACACTCATTCAAATGGGCCGTGTTTTGTTGACCGTAAACTTGAAAAATGGACTCTACATGGTAAACTCTTGGTGGCGCAATGCATTGTGAATCGCCGGATGTTTGATTGTTTGTTGTCGATCGCTTGAACGTTTTAATAATATACCATCCCGTTTTCGGTCACACTTTTAAGATCATTGGTGTGTAGTATACGGATTGCTGATAGTGTATAATTCCCCCATTACATTTGATCTACAAACATAATTATAATAAAGTTAGATTTTTCAAGTTTTCAATTGAAAATTATTAATACAAGTAAAAGCAAAATAATTTGTTGTTTTGAAAATAATATAAAAACACAAGTGATATATATGACTTGAAGCTTTGCTTGGCGGATGAGATAAACTATAAAGTTTGCGGGTGACACCATGTGAAAAGAAATCTCTTCTTGGAAGAAGTGTGAAAACCTCTCAACCTCCTGAGGACGGACAGAGCACCCTGTCCGAAACGTCGAGTTCTACACTCAACCAACCGGTTCTTTTCAGAACCACACTTCTTCCAAGAAGAGATGACTTTCCACATGGTTTTACCCGCAGACTTTATAATTTAACACAAGTGATGTACACGCACACGCTAAACAACTGACAAGCCTACTGGCAACCTCTCAGATGCTAAGATATGTGAAACAATTAATATTAATTATTAACATTTAAAAGATTGCTACATTTTTCGTTCCCCCCTCGATCCTGCCACCTTCCCTCGGTAGTTGTTTATATTTTGATGTTGTTCCGGAGATGTTTCAATTTGTAGATTTGACAAGATGAAAGCTCTTCATTAGTTGAAAAACTTTCCACCTTTTTTAACGATGTTTATTTTATTTTGATAGTAACAAATCGCGCCGTCAGAAATCGGTTAAAATTCCTGCAAACCCATGCAATGTAGTTTGCATCCTTGTGTCCCATTCAATCTTATATTTAATTTTCGTTTTGCTATTTTCAAAGGTGCTTTGGTTTTGATGCTAATGTAAATTGCTATATTCATGACAAAAAGTGTAATGTCATTTCAGACTCAACCCTCAACGTCACAGCTAGCTATTTCTATTCCAAAAGTCGCCAGAATTTTGGGTATGTTGCTGTCGTGAATTTTCTTTTCTTTGGTGAATTGTTGTCAGTAGATGGTAGAATAAAGCCAAAGGGCAAATTGTTCTAAAAATGTTTTCAATGAGCAATTTCTTGGGTTCGCAATTTGAACAGAAACCCCGCGGCTCCAGAAATGAAAACAACAACAGCGCCCCCATTTGTCCGGAAAATAATGGATAATTTTAAAGGGTTATTGAAGTGCCCTTCTTCATAATTCACCAAAAAGGGATGTCAAATAGTTTTCATACATTTAAGAGCAGTATGGAAAGGTACACGAAAAAATGTGTTTCTAAGAAAATAGATTTATTTCACGAATTCTTTAGTCTTGTCTGGCAAGATGATCTGATTAAACAGCTAGTGAGGAGAAATGACTCAAAAGCCGTGTTCATATGGAGCTTATTTCGGTTAAAATATCGGAGATTGTTGTTAACTTTACCCATGATACAGTCGGGTAGTTGTAAGCGTCATCATACCCGTATGCATCCGCACTGTTAACCGTATGAGGAGATTATATAATTACTCGCAGTCATAAGACATCTTTAAAAAACCAAACAAATTGTCATCAATAGTATTGAAATAACAAAACAATTGCAACAGAATTTCTTATTTGCACAATGCAAATTCTTCTTCTTCTTCATTCATTCATTTTCATGATGACTTGATAAGTTGGGCCCAACTGTTCCTGTCGAGCATAGTGTTGGAAAGAGATGGACCGCTCAGACCAGTTTCTAGCTCACTGGATGTTTTCAGGGTCATGTTGGGACGACCTTTTCGTCGAGGGGCTTCAGGATTCCAGAGGAGAACTTGCCTAGCTGGCTCATTATGTCAATAAATGTGACCGGCTAGCCGAAGGCGACGCTGTCTGATGGTGTTGGAGATAGGGGGACGGAGGAAATTCTATATGAATATAATATAAGTCTAGATAAATTCAGATAGCGAAATATAATAAAATATGGGTTTTTTTTCAAAATGGCCACGGAATTGTCAAAAAAATTGAAAACTCATAGTGCCAACATAGTTAAACGCCCCTGATTTTACGTATAAGAATTTCAGTCTGGTGCCTGCCTGTGCGTTACATCATCGTTTGATTTTGTATGTGGTGTCTGGGATAAAAACACAACCAATACCTCACGGCTTGAGTTACGAAAACACGATGTTTTTAAACAGTTAAAATGTTACAATCTTATTCAGTCAATATGCAGTATCACATTTCACATGAGCAAATTGGAAAGGAGAGTATTATTTTTGAGAAGGTGTGTATTGAATATTACATTGAACGTGAAAACACGTAATGCACGTCGGAAATAACAACATCAAGTTGTTATTATTATTATTATTATTATTAATGGTTTATTTTATTAAACTTTCACGGCCATAAGGCCGAATTGCAGTTTAATTTACACACATTAAAAATCGTTATATATTAAAATTACAGAGAATTACATCGTGTGAAAGATACATTAAAAAGGTAAATCACAACAAAATACACACAATATAAATCCATTAGTTGGCAATTGCGGTATCGAATCAGGATGCAGGAAGAAAGTTTCCTATCCAGGGCTTACTATTGGAAACGAGGTTGGAAATAACGTAAGCCCTGGGGACGAGGTTGCCGTACGTGTAACTGCACTGCTATAACCTATACCAATGTGATAGGCCCCTATACTAATTCCGCTGTACGTAACATGAACCAGCTCTATCTGCGCAAGCGGCAGTGGTGCTTATGATGTGCGGTGAAGGGGGGGGGGGGGTAGTCTGAGTATCACCTGTTATCCACGGAGCCAAGTCTCTCTCCTATAGCGTCCGAAATGTCAAAGCATGCAGATATATTCGATCTCGCGCCTCAGCCAATCGGAGCCGACTTTACTAAATCGTGACGTGATTTCGATCACTCCTGAATCAGGACTAAACTTTTGATTGGTCAATTCGAATGTAGTGTGTCTGTGTATATGGAGATCAACGTTTGTAATACAACAACAGCCGTGCGCGTATTGCGTAACATAATACAGAGTGCGTGACACAGCCTTTGTTGCTGTGTCTAGGTTTTTTTTATGACGCGACAACTGGTGAAAGACCGAAGACCCGATATAGAAAGTTCCCGCTGATTGGTCAAAATCTAGCAGTTAAGATGTGGTTGTCGTGCATAATTAATCAGTGAATCTGCTCAAATGTTACAGGCCAATCATGACTGTTAGTGGTCAAAGTACGATGATCCAATTTGATGGCTCTGCTATCCACGGAATTCCGCGCTTACGATCACCATTTTTTTTGGCTAACGGCGGTAGCAGAACAATTTTGCGCAAACCATAAGCACAGAATCATTGGTAACGGAATGTACGCATGCGCAGAAGCCAACATTCTTCGCTAAACAGTGAAATACGCTTACCGTAAGCACGGAATTTTCACAATTTGCACAGAAAATCTCCGAACTGAACAGTGCCTTCCTGAAAATGGTATCACAGCAACAGCGCCCTCAATTGTCAGGAAAAGCTTGGGAATTTACAAAAGTAAAGAAGTGCACTTTTCAATAACATTAACCAAAACTGGATGTCAAATATTTTTCATAGGCTACATTTAAGAGGAGTTGAATGTTGCAGAGAATATGTTCCTATTAAAGTAAAATTCATGATATCGCCTCTAATTTAAATTCACTTTGTGTTTTTGTGTTCTTGATGATATTTACACTTCTGTTTTCTGCGTTCCTTTTTAGTCCGATAACATAATACGAACAGTCAACGAATGAGCTTAATTGTGCTCAAGGATACCCGAAAAATGCCTGAGAACTCACCAGACTTACACAAGTTCAGATAACTGGGCTAATTGCAAAAACTGATTGTCAGTTGAAAAAAAGTGCATGTGACCGTAATGTAAGTGCGTGCAACCGAAATGTAAGTGCGTGCAACCGAAATTGATGCACCACATTTGGCATCGCAACTTGATCCCTTGCCTGAAACAGAGCCGCTAGTTGTTTGAAAGACACGTGTTACTGATCACGTAGTAACCAACGGATAACGTATCACCAACCGATAATCGATTAACCGATAATATTAACCGAGCCGTGAGAGTGAGCTGTTTCAATTGCATGTGAAAACTTAAGTATTATCTTGACTGGCTCCCAGGGAGACTAAATTCGTGTATTTAGTCACATGTATTAAAGTTATTTTGCTGATGCACACCCCTGAAGAAGACTATGAAGTGTGTGATAGCCATGATAATGTAAGCAGATTCGCCTCTAAATTATGCAACTAGACTGCGTATCACCTCAAGAAACTGACCAATCAGCGGGCGCCTTCTATGCGCGCGTAATGCTTCCGCGTGCGTAAACATTACCCCCCACGACGAGTAGCATTTGTATAGTCTGGTTTCTAGACCAACAGATTCTGACTATTCCTGATGAATCGTAGGTCTAACCTCGTCCCCAGGGTGTCGAGCAGTACAACCCGTGAAGGAGGCTGATGTAATTGTTTACTACACACCGTAATGGATAGGAACCTCATTAATATTCGTGAAAGATTGATAGATAGTGCGTACGCCAGTGTTACCATTGTTTCAAAATTGCACGTAGCGAGACCCATTTTTCCAATTTCAGCAAAAAGTAATGAACATATCACAACGACTTTTAGCACCTGGGTCATAGAAGGGAAATAAACCCTGAAAGTTGCATGAAGATACGGTCTTCCAAACGGGAGAAATTAATTTTTTTCCAAACATTTCACCCGCCAACGAGAACATGTGTGTGTGTGCATGTTGTTTCATTCAAACTAAAGTGTTAAGTATCTAGTAACCTTTAGAAATCTCCATTCGCAACCATATGGCTGGTTCTACCGGAAATGGGCTCCGTGGACCGTGGAGAATGGGTGATACTCGTCAACATTGTAAAAATATATGCCAACCCGCTGAAAAACGTATGTCAACCTTGTCAGGAAATATGAGCCAACCCGCTGAAAAACGTATGTCAACCTTGTCAGGAAATATGAGCCAACCCGCTGAAAAACGTATGTCAACCTTGTCAGGAAATATATGCCAACCCGCTGAAAAACGTATGCCAAAATAAAAAAAAAATATTAGTCAAGATTTACGTGAAAAATAAATGTCAGTATTGTTTTAAAACATAATGTGAAAAACATGTGTCAACCTTTTACCTAAAAAAAACGCCAACTCGCTAAAAAGTATGTCAACGTTTCAAAAAATATTTGTCCAGATTCCCGTGAAAAGTACAATATTTTTGTAAACGTTGACATACATTTTTCAACGGGTTGGCACATATTTTTTACAATGTTGACATGTGGTTATTTTTTGCGGATTGGCTTATTTTGTCTTTTACAGTGCTGACATGACCGTGTTGGCGCATGCTTTTCAGCAAGCGAACGAAAGAAATATGACGCATGTTTTAAAAAAAAATGCCATTAAAAAAAAAATGTTAAACGGTAAATGTTACTGTTGTAAAATTTAAAAAAAGTAGTGGTGTATTTTGTAATGTTCAAAGTTGCCGGTCAGGGTTGAATAAACTCCGCTTTGGCGTGCCATAGTATGCTGCTGTTTGAAAGATCTCGACCGCCAAGAAATTTTGCTCTTTGATGTCTTACAGAATTCTGATAAACGTATGAAAATGGCCTCACAGCTGAATTAGAATGACAATATATGAATTCATCAAATACCATACTGCTGTTAGTTTAAACATTTCTGACTTAGTCTACCAGAAATGATTCACATTGTTGCATGAGAAACCTGAGAACATATTCACTAAAAAGGATAATAGTTCAACAGCTTTGTTTCCACTCAGTGTTGCACTTTCCTATGTCATGCAATACCAGCGTGGGATCGCAATAGGATCTCTCAAATTGAAAAAAAAACCGGGAAATGTTTTGTTCGAACACTCACTCTTGGCAGAATTCGCACGCCATAGAAATTACGATGGCTGTAAGTGAGTGTAGGTTTCCCTATGGCGTAAAGGCTAGTGTAGAGTTGGTAAAACTATGGCGGAGTCACAAGGAAATAATTTGCGTTCTTTATAAACTTTCGTCCTACATCGACCAACATATCGCCGACCACCATGATTTAACCTGTTGAATACAGGCGAGATTTTTTTTTATGCTGAGATATTATCGTAGGAACACTGCACATTTTGATGTTAATACTACTTGTATGTCGTACGAAATTGACGGAGAATTTTAGACCTTAGTCCTTATAGATGGGTGTCGCTATACATTGTACGTACACGTACATACGTGCATTTGATATGCGTGATATGTATCTATACATGTTATAGTACGTATCTTACAATCGACAGAAGCATGACCAATCTTTAATCTTTACAGTTTCAGTAATGTGTACATGTATTTCCATATATCGATACGTCACGCGAATCAAATGCATAGAACGTACGTACATGTATAGCGACACTTAGATGTAGGGTCTAAAATTATCTGTCAATTTCGTACGATACAAAAGCAGTATTAACATAAAAATGTGTTGGATCCCAACACCTTTTTAACACTTTGAAAAGTGTTGCAAAGGGACCGTTGTAACTTTCTAAAAGTGTTGGAATTCGTAACACTTTGGAAAGTGTTGAATCAACTTTAAAGTGTGGTCACTGACCGAACTCAGCAAGTGTAAAGCTTATCATTTATAAAGTTGGATTTATCACTTCAGTTTTTAGAGTGCATATGTAGTAGCCTCTCTGCCTTTTTAGTATACATGTCTTGTCGATAACGGCCTTCGTAAATTTTGCTGGTAGATTTTTTAAATAGTGTCATGCCAACACTCTTTAATGTGTTTTTACTGCAGTAGTTACAAGGACTACAACAACAGACTGGTTCTGTAACGATTACATGCTTCAGACTACATGTCTACGAGGCGGGTTCCAGAGGGAATTGTTGGTGCTACCAAAAAAAAAATACCGCACGGCAGCGAGCTGGATACTCACCGGGATGACGTCACCTGGGCACGTATCATTTTTACTTCCCGGACGCGCGGCGGAATCGGCCAATGACGTGCTCCAATTTGATCATGAATATTTATGAGGTGCAGTAAATAAGACTAATGGTAAGGCGACGCCGTCAAGGGGCACAGTGACCAATAAGATTTAAGAGCTTTTGGGGCGTGTCTGTCATACACCGTGTATGATATGAAGTCATATCTCCAGTCTACAACCAACGGGATCTCATGTGAAAAGCCACAAGGCACCATTCTCCTTTCATTGACGTACCTCCAAACCATTGATCCTACTGAAGCCAAAAAGTACCCAAGCACACGACAGAAAAATAAAACCAGTTGGGGTGAGGGAATCGAAAAGAGAATTGGCATCTTGCCAATGATGGGAGTATTTAATAAAACTCCCCCTGCATAATGGAGTATCCCAAAGTTCTTCTGAATTCCTATTGGTTACTGTAACAAACTCCACTTTGATCTGCCGTCAAAGCTATAAAAGATGCTGTCCGCGCTGCATTGATGCATATCGAACTCCATCAACATACAACGCAGCTAGCAGCCAGAGCAGTCATATAGTGTACAAGACTTCGACTACCAGCTCAATTAACGTAAGTGCAGCTTTAGATTAAATTGATAAAAAAGACTATCATCAGTTTCGTTTATTAAGCGGTTGTACTACATATAAAAAAGTCCTATACTTTTTATCCTAAATAATTATGTTCTTTACCAATGGAATTAAACCAAATTTTCAGACCATGTCAACAAGGTATGCCAAATTTAAGGAGCAACTTTCACTAGCTTTGTGCAAGAGGGTGAGATTTAAACACCACACGAAAATAATATTCACTTTCAGAATGTCGGTGCAGCGCTGTATGGTGACGGTGGCGGAAGGTGCGCACAGCGGCGATTTTTTTCCGTCGGTGGGATGCTCCCAAGTGATGGGGCCGAAAGCTTTTGAAGGAATGCAGGATCACCCCTGATGTCATTGCACACCTCCTCGATTGTGTGCTGCGCCAAACGCATGACACTAAATCATCACATTATGATCACATGTACATCTTATGTACACTTAACCTCACATCAAAACTGCGCATGTAACGCTTTTGTTTTTTCTCCCATTTTCAGTACTGAAAATGTTTTTGAATGTTAAATAAATGAAAAATATCTGAAAATGAGCCATTTTGGTTTCTCAACACGAAAGACTGGGGGGGGGGGATGATCCAATATCTCAGTCTTCTTACCTCCGCCAAGGAAGTTATATTTTCATCGGCGTTGGTTTGTTAAGTTGTTTGTTGGTTTGTTTGTCTATTAAGATAACTCTAAAAGTTGTGGAAGGATTTTCATTACAATATTTTTAGAGGTGGTCCTTTAATTGGTACAAGTACAAATCGATTAGATTTTGGAAGTGATCCGGATCTGGGTCTGGATGTAGGTTAGTTGAAAAGATTCGTCACAATTTTGTATATACGAATATGCTATGTGTACAGACGTGAGTGGGTAACGCAGCGTGCAGTCTATTACACCTTTGAAACCAACAGGTCAATGGACTCGACCATTTGATACAATGGGGGAGTGAGGAATGTGCAATAAAATATGGAAGTCCAGTGGATATGCGAGTATTTCTATTTAGGTGTTCTGACAATATGGCGGGGAAGTTTTCAGCCTTGGCGGAGGTTTGCGCTGTCTGAGCGCTTTCTAGTTTTACCAATTGTTTTGTACTTTTCATTTCGTGTGTGTACCAAAGCATTGTTTTCTACCCTACGAGGTTGGTTCACGATGCTGGCTCTACTAGCGATTCTGACGGTGACCGCCGTGGGTCCCCTCGGCGCTCTGTGCGGCAGTCCGCGGGTCGATATCTCTGGTCTCGGTGCCGTGGTCGGAGAAACCGTACACTTCCAGCGTGACACCTACCCGGCCGTAGACACCTACGTGGATGTCTACCGGGGAATCCCCTTCGCTGAGCCGCCAGAGCGCTTTGCTAAGCCCCAGCCTAAGACGCCATGGTCTGGTGACCTAGACGCAACGACGTTCGGGTCCGAATGTGCACAGCCGACCCAGACCTTGGTCGGCTTCAATGGCGCAGAGGATTGCCTTTACATGAACATCTGGGTGCCTAACCAGGTAATGCCAAAATTATATTACTTAAATTTAATGTTACAGTCTTTTGACGCAATGGACATACAATTTTTACTACTGTCGAGCCCAAGGGCTGGCCACTTATTTGGGTTTAAATCCATTCATATACTGTTTCCCGCCCCGCCCCCTATATGGGGATCGGTAGCTATAGCTACCATTTAAAGGGATACTAAATCCTGGAACACGCCCAAAACGCTTTAAAAACTGTGCGTTTGTGTATTATTCTTGTGTTATTCGTGCGAGAACAAATTTCGGGGTCCACTTTTGCGACCCCATAAATTCTGGCTGTACAGTGATAGTTGTGATTCCAGCCTTAAAGTTTTCGCCTTCTGCGGACGTGTAAGAAACCACATTTGTGCATTGGTGCTGTGTGTTATTAATTATATGTGACACACACACACACAGCGTGTATCGTACATTAGCTGAAAACGACAGGAAAAACGTATGAGTACTCCGTCGTTTCCGATGTAAACAACCGGGGTTTTCGTCTTTTTTCGCGAACGGTCATGTTGGTTTCCTTTAAACCAGATGTTTGAAATAGGATAAGAGTAAACAATCCAAAACATCAAATTTTCATAATTTCAGGACTAAGTGCCCCTTTAAAGCCATTGATAGGGTCACCTCTGCGCGCGCACCATGTTTTTCTTTAATCACCATTCAGCTTCGTGCATCATGGACGACACTTGAACACATACCAAAAATCTGACTCTTGTCTTACCACAAAAAGTAGGCAAATCCACAATGACTCCATGAAGGCAACTTTCAAGTATTTTAACTGCATAGGTTTGAATATATACTGAACAGTAGTGCCCCTGTCTTTATTGATATTTGTCAGAGACACTTTCAAATTCAGCAATAAATCGAAACTCATCACCTCCGAAACTGCACATTGGCCTAATTATGCAATAGGCTGGTGGCACGCACACATTATCGTTGTGATTTAGAATTCATATCAGGAGGCGGGATTCAGACCTCTGCACGTCATGCATGAATTTGCATACATGAGGAGGAAAGCCTCCTAATATATTCTGGATTAACTGCGAGCGACCTGTCCCCATATTTGAAGCCCGAAGGACAGGGAACCAGACCAAATCCATTCCATGTTCAGTTTGAATGGTATTTGTATCATATCCCTTAGGCGACCAATGCCGCCGTCATGCTGTTCATCTACGGTGGGACATTTCTGACGGGCTCTGGTTCCATGGAGTGGTACAACGGGGTTCCCCTGGCCGCCTATCGTGACGTCATCGTGGTTAATTTTAACTACCGACTCGGACCGCTCGGATTCCTCAGCACAGGTGAGGCTGGCGCTCTTTTCAACTTTTCAGGGGCGAAAAAAACAAGATTGGTGGATTTTGAATGAATAATTCGGAGATTTATTTAATGACAAGAAGAAAAAATGCCGAAATGACCCACAATAATGGATGTTAATATACTTCACCACACGTACAGGGTGACCCAATAAATTGCAACCCTAAAACATTTTGCCTTTTTGAAAAAAAGGATCGTTGGATTTTTATGTTTTGGGCATCAGATTAAAGCTGAGAGCTTTTCCTTTCACATACTTAAAAATCATGAAAATAACACTTTCGGTTGCCGAGCAAATTTCCACCTGAATTAGTATCTCATCTTTTTTAGTCCTATTTTAAACCTTTTCAGCATCATAAATAATTATGTCAAAATATTACAGAAATTGCACAATTACAAATGACGGATAATTCACGCTAGAATTTAAGTAAAATGTTTCACTATTTGAAGTACTTGGGTACAGGATAAAAAATGACTACGGGGTGCTCATAGCCAAATAAGGTAATGAAGTTGACATGCAAATGAGGCTATGCAGGAATTGAACTTTCAACCAATAGCATTTCGGTCTTTTGAGCTCACTCCATTTGTTTGCAGGGGACGACAAGCTTCCTGGTAACCTCGGATTGTGGGATCAAGTCGAAGCACTCAAATGGGTCAGAGAACATATCGCTGGTAAGTATGTGACCTTTAGACGATAGAGGCATTGGGTTAATTATATCGCAGACCAGTAACTACCATTGACCCCAATGATAAATGCCCCCACTTCAGAAATTCGGGGAAAATACTCACAACTCTCCAAGGTGTTCTAAACTTGATGACCTTTTAGGAGAAATGTTCATCCGAAGATGATCACCCCTTAAAATTGCCCTGAAGCCCATCGCCATTTTGAAAACGGTGCCTACACAATACAAAAAAATAGAGCACTTTTAGGGCCCCAATTCCAGTCAAATTTCACTGAAACTCAAGCTCACAGCCCGTATTTTTTTTTACAAACCCTCAAGTTCATGGCCCACAATATGCTCAAATATTGAAGAATTTGAGGGCATGCAAATTGTGATGTGGCCGGCGTAGGCAATTTCGGACCGACGTACTGGCCTGCAATCTTTAAGTCGTGCGTTGATAAGCAAAGTTGATTACGCATTATGGACGCCACAGCAGAGCAGCAAACTGATTCATCCCAAACACAACGCTTTTGAAAGTTCTGTTTCATTTAAAAAAATGCTCTGTTTGATTGAAGTATTAAATTTATTAGTAGAAAAAATCTTAACATTCATGTCAGTGAAAAAAAAAATCGCCGTTATTGATACAGAAACTTCAATACTGGTCACTGGTAAAGCTGACCTAAAGGTCGTGGAAAAATCGTTCGAAAAGGTCCCCAAATCCAATACTTATCTCAATTTGTAGGAATCCTTACAATTTTTCGCGAGTTGTTGAACACTTAAACCATCTAAGTATTATCCGAGTTTTAGCTAAATCGGTTGTTGCAAAAGCATGTGTTACATCCTGAACTATCACCGAGGTAAATTTCGACTCGGATTTCTCAGTGCCGAGCTAAACACACGTGCATGGTCTATACCACGGCCCAATTCGGACGAATAGTGACTGGTGCAATATTAGCATGTTCATTAGCGTGACTCGGCGTGACTTCGCGTGGGTCTCGGTATGACAACCCAACGAAAGCCCACCAAAAAGGTTGACATTTTTTCTTATTAATAACTCGTGAAGGAGGGGTACATTTTTAATGCACACCATGATCAATAAGAATCTCATTAATATTCGTGAGGCTTCAAAACTTCGACAGATATAGCAAACACCATTTTGTTACAGCTTGAAAAAATGGACGTACCCAAGCCTATTTTTCCTATTTTAATGGAAAAAAAAGAGAACATATGGAAACGATTTGTAGCGCATAGTTGGATGATTGGATCATTATGAGGGAAACAAACTCCGAAAGTGGCATGAAGATACGGTCTTCAAAATGGGAGAAATTAATTTTTAAAGATTTCGCTCGCCAACGTGAACATGTCTGTGTGCATGTTGTTACTTAAAATAAAGTATTACGTAAACTTTAGACTCGGCCTTGGCAACCACACGGCTGCGTAAGGCTGCGTACTGCGTGTCCAGCAACTGCTGCCCTGTTTATTTCATTCTACATGTATCATCGTCACTATTCCAGACTTTGGAGGAGACAGCAACAAGATCACCATCTTCGGACAGAGCGCTGGTGCCGTATCGGTCGGTCTCATGACTGTCGCCAAGCAATCTTGGGGTTACTACGACAGGGCTATAATGGAGGTACGTGGGTAAATGTAGTTAATGTGTGTGATCCATTCACTCGTACCCCTACAAACAGGACGCTGGGAAGGGCTGATCTCTTTGAGCTCTCATTGGATAGATTTTGCGCGACATGTGACGAAGCACGCAGCACACAATCTCGCTGCAGCAACTTCGTTCCCAGGGTGTCGAGCAGTACGCGCCCACCACTACATGCTCTCTGTATTGATCATTAGCGTATCCAAAATGTGTGGATATGTATGCAAATGGGGAATAGTCTGGGGAATAGTCTGTTGCCTGCTTGTGCGTTACATTAGCGTTTGGTTTTGTATGCGGTGTTTGGGGTAAAAACATAATCAATTCGTCCTGCCGTGAGTTACGCAAACACAGTTGTTTTCAAGGTTAAATAAATCTTATCCAGTCATTGTGGACGTAATTATTACAATGAACGTGAAAAATTAAAAAACGTGAAAATCAGGATACAGGAAGAAACTTTCCTATCCAGGGCTTACTATTGGAACGAGGTTGGAAATAAAGTCTCAACCGGTACCAAACGATCTAATACAAGACTGTATAATTTGTAGATTTGAGCACTTTGAAACACAGGCGTTGGCAGGATTTTTTTTAGATGGAGGAGGGGGGGGGGGGCAAAGCACTCATCTGAAACGCTAAAAAAAGTCACTGGCTGCATGAAAAATCAAAAAGCGGAGAGGGGATGATTTGAAGCTTGGGGGCGCTGTTCACAAACGTTTATAAACGTATTTATGTACACAAAATGCGATTTAGGGTCCATACGCCAGTTTCCTCACATAAATATACATTAAACAGTAACGTATTTACTTGGAATCTCTCTCATCATTTTCTTTCTCCCCTTTTCCACCCTTTTTTCCGCCCCACCCCCTTGCTCCATCCTGGTGACGCCCATGCATGCTTTCATATGTTGTAAATTGCCTTGAAAACACGATTAATATTGTCCGTTGCAGTAATTCAACTTCGACAAATAATTGCATTTCTTTTTGATAGTTCGTCGACTTAGTAAGCAGCATTGTTTTTAACAAAACCTTTTTTTTTCAAATTCAATTTTTTGTTCATCTCAGAGTGGAACAGCCACGGCTCCCTGGGGAGTCCTCGACCCAGCCAAGGCCCGCGAAGACGCCTTCAATGTCGGTATTGCTGCCGGCTGCAACTTTGTCTTTGGGAGCAGTTCTCGTCTTGTCGATTGCCTCAAGAAGAAATCCTTAAAAGATGTCATGAAAGGGGCCGCATGGGTAAGTTAACCAGGGTATGTCCCCAAAATTGTCCGTCTGACTGTTTTTAAAATAACTGAAATACTATGAGTGGAATTTTGAAAATGGTTTGGTTGTGCAGTACTTCTTAGCCTGGGTCTCGACCCCTATGAGTTTCATTTAATTTCAGTCATGCATCATCACTGCCATATCAATTTGGGCGATTCACAATGCAGTGTGCCACCAAGAGTTTGCCATGGTGAGTCCATTTTTTAAGATTACGGTCGACAAAACATGGCCGGCCTATTTGAACGAGTGCCAGTAGGCAACTTGAGCTAATTTGTTAGGTAGATTGGGGCATAGCGTTCAGCTGCCTTACAGAAAACGCAATATTGATAAACAGAAAAGGGCAAAGAGACACTCTTCATCATAGGCTTACGAAACTACTGACCGGAAAAATGGACAATTTCAAATGTCCCGCGCTGCGAATTTGTCGTCTATCTCCCACAATGCGCTGGGGAAAATGAAATATCCGTGGCAAACTCTTGGTAGCGCGCTGCATTGTGAGAACTACGACATTTTTGGACACTGTGACCAAATTCCATGTCTTAATCAATTTCAATGCTGTGTTATGTAAGCTGTGTAAAATCCTGCATGTTGAGAAAATAACTGACAAGGTTTGGGATTGGAATCATTTGCCCTTCAGCATTAAATTGATGTCTTGCCATGATGGCAAATGATTCCAATCCCAACTGCAGCCCTTTTCACAACATGAAGGATTTTACACAGCTTACATAACACAGCACTGAAATTGAATAATGCAAGGAACTTGGTTACAGTGTCCAAAAATGATGTGATCAATTGACAATTGTGCGTTGATGCCGTGACTGAAAGTCAAAGAAATTCATAGGGGTTGACGCTATTATAAGGCTTGGGAGTATCTGCACTACCAAACATTTTCAAAAGTGACCTCGTGGTTTGTAGTTATTTCAAAAATTGTCAGACGGACACTTTTTGGGACATGTTGTATAGCGAATGATAGAAAAGGCCTCTCAGAGAGAAATGCTCAAAAGGTCTGGGGAACCAGACTACGACATTTTGTGATTTTGAGTTTAATGAACAGATACACGCTCAAGCTGACGTTCCCAAGAACAATACAGTCGGAGGAGTTTTTGTTTCTGGTCAAAAATATTTCCAAGGTAGCAGTTGAGTTTACCGTACGTTCCCCGAACCAATGTCTCCTTAAATTCTGAATTTGCAGTGTCATGTTCGATTCCACCCCTGTTTGTTTTATATTTGATTAGTGTTTCCGTGTTTAATTTTTTTCTTCAGGTGTTGCGTTTTAGGTTTGTTAACTTGGAAAAAGCAGTGGAGATCCCATTCGCACCGACCATCGACGGGGAGCTTCTGACCAAAGTCCCGGCCGAGCTCTACCGAGACGGTGAGTTCAAGAGAAGTGACGTCCTGGTAGGCACTGAGCGGGACGATGGCACGCTGATAGCCGGCAAGGCCCTCATTACAGACGCCTTGCGCCACTTCACAATCCCGGACATGACAAACCCTGTCATCGACAAGGAGACATTTGACGAATTTCTCAACCTTTATGTCTTTATCAAGCACGACCAGAAGATGTTGGACTTGATCAGCGCGAACTACACAACCGCGGACCAATCCAACTACTTCAAGCCGTTTTACCACATCACCAATGATGAGGGTTTCGCTTGCCCCTCCGACACCGTCGTGAGAGCCTTCGCTGAGTTCAACCCCGACACCTACCTCTACCAGATGACCCATGTGTCCTCCTTCCACGTGCCAGGCACAACCCTGAACGACACCGTGCAACACGGCGACGAGCTTGGCTACGTCTTTGGCAGCACCTTCAATACAGACTTAGAACCACCCCTTGAATTGACGGAGGAAGAGGTCCAAATGTCGGTGGATGTGATGCGATACTGGACCAACTTTGCCAAAACTGGGTAATAATGATAATAATTATTAATAATTATTATAATAATAATAATAATTATGTTATAAAGCGCTTCATACCAATGGTCTCAAAGCGCTTCACACTTATTACCCTGCTCATTGGGCCAATGAAACATTCTACATACCATCTCTGCTCCCTGGGGAGTATACAGCTCGATGTTACCATTTCGATGCAAATTAAGCAGCTAAATCAACCACAATAACCATCCCTGCTCTCACAGATACCCATTTACTCCTGGGTGGAGAGAAGCAATGAGTGACAAAGTGCCTTGCCCAAGGGCACACGCACCATAGCCCCAGGTTGGACTCAAACCCACAACCTGCAGAATTACCCGCAGACCACAAGCTCAATGCTCCAGATCACGACGCCATGCACATCACTCCACAAGTAATGAAATGAAATTTAGCATCAATTACTCTTTCTTTTTCTTCTACGAGTGTGGTTGTAACTAGTTTCCCAACAAGCAAGAATAAAAAGAAGCATTTTGCAATGCATTGTTTTCCTAGAAGAAGGCCTGACTAAATGGAAGTTCCACTACGTAACCAATGTTCTTAAACTCTGGCAGGAGCTTCTACATGTTACTTGGAGGTCGGTTGGTCGGTCTGTCTGTCTGTTTGTCCATGAAAATTTACCAAAAACGAGCCCCCTAAGTTCCATAAATACAACTACCAAATTTTGATAACAAAAAAACGCAAAGAAAATAAAGTGAATACTTCACCTCTATGACAACATTGGAAATGGAGGCAAGATAGTTGCAGTAATGTTATAGTCACGTGGTATAGCACGCCGTATTTTATGGCAAACTTAGAGAGTTCATTGTGGTCAATTTTCAGCGCGTGGTATTCACGTGGGACGATGGCCCGGACTTATACACACTATAATTTTCATGCAAGACAGCATGAGCTTATTTTACACTTGCACTTGCCATTGCTTCACACCCTTTGTAGTTTGACATTTTTATATCCTGGAGGAAATACATTTTTTGTGCATTACATGTTTTCTGTCTTTTTCCCCTGATCAGTAACCCCAACTTGGAAAGCCTGAACAACGAGGAGGCGTCTAATGCCAAGATTTGGCATAAGTACAACAAACAGACCATGTACTACAAGGACATTGCCCCTTCAATGGTGGACAAGCAGTATCTTCTGCGAGACAAGTGCTATCTCTGGAACGTTCTTCTACCCAGTATGGTGCCAAGGTATGACCATTCTTTTCTTTTAACGATAAGGGGGCGAACCTGTGTTCACAGGAACGGAGTACCCATCTCTCTTTCGAAGTGATTGGGCCAGACTATGCTGCTGTTGGGGGATCGCCACAGCGAGTCTGTTACCTTCCCAGCATTAAATAATGCCGGTACCCATTTAACACCTGGGTTGAGAGGAGTAATTGAGGTAAAGCGCCTTACTCAAGGACACAACACGTATGGCCACGGCCGGGCTCGAACCCACAATCTCACGATCATGAATCATGTGCCCTACACCATAGACCACACGTACCCCCACACAATGAACAAGGTTTAAAATGAACAAGGTCCGAAAGATGAAAGTTTTGTCTTTCTCGACTTGGTGTGTAAGGCATAAACTAAAACGACTAGAAATCAAATAAATTCAAATGGATTATTATGTATGACTACACAAATAATTAGATTACTCCAAAAAACACATGAAGTATTAACCACTACACCTGCAAGGGTACGGCAGTCTCCTGATGACAAACAGAGCATACTGTTCGAAACGTCGAGTAATACCAACTGGTTTTTCTCAGAACCACACAACTCACTAAGATATATCATTCTCATGGTGTTACTGCAAACGTCCCGTTCATTGATCAAGTACCAAGAGCTTACAGGTGGTAATATTTTAACGCAAATCTCAACCTTTTTTTTTTCATTGGACGCACCAGCATTGAGTAAGACGAGCAGCCAGAAAAATCAAATGAGCCACTGGTCTGCCACAACTACCATGGCAGAGTGCTGCACCGTATAGCGGATCATCTCAACAGAGGTTCGTTAATGACCTAATGAGTCGGCTGAAGTGACCATATATCTTGGGTATCGTTTGGGTTTAATTATTTTAATCAGTTCCGATTTTCATTTTTAATTTGCTCTCACATTTTATTTCTATCTGGTGATAGTGATTTACTCTAGGAATACATTTTAATTAAATATTAATTTTCATTTAATCATAGTTAAAAGGAATAAAACTCTCAAGCAACTACAAGCCCTTAAGGGTCCATGAAGTGAAGTTTTCGTATAGGAACACATTTTGTGCATCTTTCTACTCCTTTTTAAACGTAAATCTAAAATTAATGTGGCCTGACGTTGCGAACTTAGCAAGTTCTTCTTCAGAGGCTAAAACAGAAATGACAGAGATACATACATTAACATGGGGGTGCACACAAACATGCAGGGCTGAAAGAAGAAACACAAAAGGAGGATTAGGAGGGAAAGGTGTGGAAAGATGCAGGGGAGGGTGGATGAGAGAACAAAGAAACAAAGGGAGATGGCAAACCACAAGGGGTCTGGTGTAAACAGGGGAGGGACCAGAAAGGGGAAGGATCAAAGGTCACAGGGAGTGGGAACGGACAAAAGAGTGTGAGAGTGAAGGGATGATGCGGGGGGGGGGGGGGGACAGTATTGAGGTGGAAAGGGATGAAAGATGGCGGGAGATGTGTAAACACAAACAAGGAAGACCAGATGGATTATCTGTAACAGAGGACAATGGAGGAAGAAAAGGATTAATCATTTCCAAGTTGGATGTTGAGACCATGTGGTTGAATAGTTCGAAGACGATTCATCCACACCTTCTCTCTGCTGAGGCGAACTGACTCTTTGCGATGGCCAAGAGATTCAATGCCCTGCAAAATCATATCAGAAATGGAGTGGTTAGGCAGGTTGAAGTGATGACCAACAGGGGTGTCTAGTTTCTTGGTGTTGACCGTTGACCGATGGGCATAGAAACGCTTCTTGAGCGTATTCTTAGTCTCACCTACATACTGCACTCCACAGACTCTGCAAGAAATGAGATATATGACATTAGAGGTGTTACAAGTGATGTTACCAATGGTTCTGTGGGTAGTGACAGAGGAGTGGCCAGAAAAGGAGTCAGACTCCTGGATATGAATCTGGCAGACAACACATCTGGAACTGCACTTGAAAGTACCATGCTGGGTGGGAGGGGATGCATCTAAGGATGGGACTTCAGCTCGAACAATCAAGTCCCGTAGATTTCGAGGACGCCTGTAAGCCAATGTGGGGCCGTTGGGGATGGCGCGGGCAAGGCGATCTGAAGTATGGAGGATATGATGATTGTCATTAGTGATTTTGCGGAGGGGAGGGAGATTGGGGTGAAACGTGGTAACCAAGGGAATCATGGGTTTGGCCATGGCATCAGGGGCCTTTCCCGTGAGAGCTAGATTTCTGGGGATAGATTTAGCTCTGGCAATGGCACGATGAACTTGGCGAGAGCTGTGACCCCTGGCCACCAAGTTGTTCTTCAGTATCTGTGTATGGCGGGAGAAATCGGAATCATTAGAACAAATTCTTCTGAGTCTGAGTGCCTGGCTAAACGCTATGCCAGTTTTGCAGTGCCTGGGGTGACAGCTGGAGGAGTGGAGGTACTGGTGGGTGTCTGTGGGTTTGGAATACAGGTCAGTGGTTAGTGAGTTGCCTTGCTTGCGGACGGTGACATCCAGAAAGTGGGTTTGGTGAGCCGAGAACTCCGATGTGAATTTGATGGTTCTGTGGAAGGAATTGATGTGGTTAGTGAAGGTCAAGAGACTGTCCTCATCACTGGTCCAGATGAAGAAAACATCATCAATATATCTCCACCAGATCCAAGGGCGACATGGGGCCGAGGCAAGAATGCGTTCTTCGAGGTCACCCATGAAGAGGCAAGCCATCGACGGGGCCATGCGAGTGCCCATTGCAGTGCCGTGTACCTGTAGATAGTGTTCACCAAGGAAGGAAAAATTGTTCTTCGTTAGTATAAGTCTCATGAGGGTGCCAACATCACTGATGGGAGGAGTCGTGTGTCCTGCCTTGGCCAGAGCCAAGGAGCAAGCACGAACTCCCTCCTCATGTGGGATGTTGGTGTACAGAGATGAGACGTCGAAAGTCCCAATGATGGCTGTGCTGGGAATCTGGTCCTTGATTCCTTCAAGCTTGCGTAGGAAGTCTGGGGTGTCGTGAATGTATGACGAAATCTGTGGGACAAGGGGTTTGAGAAAACTGTCAATGAACAGGGAGATGCGTTCCGTGGGTGAGCCATTACCAGAGATGATGGGTCTACCGGGGTTGCCAGCCTTGTGAATCTTGGGTAGAAGGTAAAATCTGGCAGTCCTACAATCACAGGGAGAAAGAAATTTGTGAGCTTTCTTCGACAACTGGTCACGTGATCGCATATCGTCAAGTACCTGTTGTATATCTTGACAGAAAGTGCCTGTGGGGTCAGAGTCAAGGCGGGTATAGTTAGTGCGATTATCCAACTGGCGGTGGGCCTCATCAATGTACTGCTGACGATCCATGATGACCACAGCTGAACCTTTATCTGCTGGCTTGATGATGATGTCGGTACGAGAGCGCAAGGAGTTGAGAGCCAGGCGCTCCTCTCTTGGGAGATTATCATGAGTCCTGTGGGGGAAGTTGTCCGGGTTAGTGACTTGGGAATTGATAACTTGAACGTATGTCTCTATGGCTGGCACACGATTCTTGGGGGGTACCCATGAACTCTTGACTCGAAAAGGCTCTGGCTCACACGGTTCACTGTCCAGGAAAAACTCACGCAGGCGGATTCTACGGTAGTATTCCGTGAGATCTTGGCTGAGCTGAACCTGGTTCACAGAACGGGGAGCGGGACAAAAATTGAGACCCTTGGAGAGAAGTTTGTGCTCTGCGTCAGATATTGATGAGGAAGAAAGATTAACTACAGTGTTGACAGGGGGTTCTGGCGGTGGCGTGGTAGATGGGGACCTAGGACGTCTGAAACGTCTGTGTCTGCGTTGCTGTTGCTTGGCAAGCAAGCCACCAATCTTCTTGTTTCTCCTGTTGAGTAGGACAGAGTCAAGGTTAGACAAACCCCTTTCAATCTCATCATGGAAATTCCTGTACGTGGAGTCAGAACAACTGGATTTGAGTTGGGAGTCAAGGTGGGAAATATTCTGATGGAGGTCCTCACGTGTAAATTGACACTGCTGAGAGAGAATATTGATGAGTTTAATAGAGGCACCATGTAGAACTTGATTCCATCTCCTTTGAAGGTGTGGTGGGAGGTTTCCTAAGCAGGGAGTGTGAGACAGTTGCAAACCTTTGGGGATAAATCGAGAGAGGGAGTAAAAACTGTAGTTATCCTGATGGTAGGAAAAGCGTAAGGCCTTTTCCTTTGCCTTTCTGAGCTGTTGGAAAGTGCAAATGGTGTCACTCATATCTGTAGAAAGGGAGAGAATAAATGGTTAATACCTTTTTAAACGTATGAAAACTGTTTGGCATCCCTTTTCAATTCATGTTACTGGAAAGTGCATTTTTAAAAACATTTAAACATGTCCATGCTTTCTGGACATCTGAGGGCGCTGTTGCTTTGATGTCATTTCAGGGAGACACTGTTCAGATTAGGGGTTTTCTGTTCAAATTGTGAACCTTAAATTTGCTAACTTAAAACATTTGTGAGAAACTTTGTTCATTGGCTTAAACTGCCATGTACTGACAACAACGAATCATCAGAAAAAAATTCATGTTTGCGAAATCTCGAGCATTCTGGCAACTTTTGGTGCTGAGATAGCTGTATTATAAAGGTTTCTGCCTGAAATGACATCACACTTTTGCTGATGAATATGGAAGTTTGCATCAGCTTCAAAACAAAAAAAGCACCGAAATACCCTGGAAAAAGGCAGAACGAAAATTGAAATTATTAAATGGGACACAATCGTGTATAATCAAGGATTGCATTAAGAAAATTACCTCTGCATGACCTTTTATTTGTCTATTTATTTAAATGCTATACACTTTTGGGTTAATAGCTGCCACAGTTAACCCTTTATTTCTAGAGACTGCATCTTAAAAAAAATATAGAATGCAAACACAAAATAATCAAATAATGGACAAGTTCGGTTCTATTTACACGTTATTGTATACAATTTAATTTCACAAGTGCACTTCTTCCTCTTTCAGTATTTATATTTTACTCAAGTCATAAAAATATTAGCTTGTAAAAAGACATGCCGAGTTGCCATTAGATTGGCATGATTGTTGTGTTTACTGATGTTTGTTTTCGTGATTTTTACTTCAAAATTCAAAGAATCCAGGACAGAGGTATAACAAAACAGTTGTTGACTGCTGTGATGTGAAATATGACGTTGTAAACGTTGTTCAGAACTTCATACCCCACATCACAGCAGGCAACAATTGTTGACTATGTACATTGTACATGTACACTCTAAGTGGTGAACGTTTAAGGTGCAGTGCAGTAACTAGACTTGTTCCCAGTCCCTCCATTGTCCTTAGGATAATACTTCCACCTGAATTTTAATGAATATTTATTCTAAAATGATGTTTCGGCCTGTTTGACAACATCTGGTAAGTTGTTCCATAACTGAACTGCAGCTGATTTGAAGGAGCAGGAACCATAGGACTTAGTTTTAATGACTGTGGGTGCATGGGTAGAACGCAGATTTCTAGCTGGTTTGTACTCCTGAACTTAACTTTAAAGATAAACAGGGGCTATACCATGGATACGTTGATATGCAAGAGCCAAAACTTGGATATGTTGATATGCATGCGCCAATGCCACAGTATATCTTATTGGATAAAAACGGATTCACACAATACGGTCAATATTTTGGTTATTTGTTGATTTCCGTAGGTCATTTGCATAGTTGTACGCTGACACCATCGTTTTGACGTTTATGATTGGTTAAAAATATTCTCCCAAAAAGGAATAGGAAATAATATAGAAATACTGAGATTAATATATAAGCAATTCCTGAAAAGTATAAAGGCCTTGTAGCAAGGGCGGATCCAGAACACAATTTTTTTTGGGGGGGGGACAAAAAAATTTTGGTCCCCCCAAAAGTGGGTAAAAAAATTACGGCGTGGGGTTTGGGGCTTGCTTAAGAACCCCAAAACATTTTTGGATTCCAGATGCTCTGTGGTGCAATCTGAGGCAATTTCTGTGACCACTTTAACCAATTTTTTTTTTAGGAAAAGATGGTGGTGTACTCATTGCCTGCCTTTATTGCGACGTCACATAAAAACAAAATTGGTTTTGATTTGAGGGTGGGGGGGGGGGGACATGGCCCCCTTTGCCCCCCCCCCCTCCCCGGATCCGCCTTTGCCTGGTAGGCGGGTATAATATAACTCTATGGTATGCACTCGAAAGTGTGGTCTCCACTGCAATCGCTTCGCGTTCTGGCAGCTTCGCATGCTCCAAGTCGCTTTGGCCTAGCCTTGACAAAGAGTCACCGAATTTTGAAACCGATGAACGATTATGTCGCCATATTGGTTCACCGCTGCTCCATTGTCTTTCTGGCTTCAAATGTGGGGACGGGTAGCTGGCAGTGAATCCCAAATGCATTACGAGGTTCCCTCCTAATGTATGCGAAATATATATATGCATGACGTGCATAGGTCTGATTCTCGACCCCCCCCAAATTCAAAATCACAACGATAATGTTTGCGCGGAACCAGCCTGTTCAAAAATGGCTGTCCTACTGGGGATGTTCCCCCAGCAGATGTTTTTACCTCCGGATGCCCCCCCCCCCCGGCCCCGGCACCTCCGTTTTAAATCTGGAATACGGGCGATTCCCAATAGTGCGCCTCCAAGAGTTTGCAGCGCGTTGGCCAATCACAATGCGCGAAATCAGTCGACCTTTTCCAAACGGGCGTTGGGTCGACAGATTTTGCGCATTGTGATTGGCCAACGCGTTGTAAACTCTTGGAGGCGCACTATTGGGAATCGCCCGTATTGAACAACTGCATATAGCATTTTCCTTAAGCATCCCCCTTTAAAGACATGCCCATCCCCCCCCGAAGAATTAACCCTATTAACATCATTGCTGGAATTCGAAACTATTTCAATCTATTTCGAATCACAAGATATATTAATTTAATCACGTGATGCATAATGACTTTACTATCCGGCAGAAGAAATAATGTCTTACTGTCCCATTAAATCAGAATCGAATATAGAGGGACTGGGAACTAGTCTATTAATTTATTATTTTTACACGTGCGCTTTATATTTCTTATCACTGGGCGCTCGTAGGAAAATGCACCTGTAAACAAAGCGTGACGTCATTAGGTCTTAGGTCTATTACATCATCATTTCGCGAGGCCCTTGTGTCATAGCGCAGTGGGTTGTGTTAAATTGGCCAATAGCGAGAGCCGTTAGCTAGAGCATTGGGCAACGCTTGAACAGCAATGGCGGCCCCCATGAGGTCCGAGCTCCAGGTCCGACTGCGTAGTTGTCCGAAAAGAAATGGGTCATTATGGATACTTAGAACGCCAAATGGAGGTGTTTATCCTCGTGAGATAAAACCTTCAATGAGTCCCCGCCTGTGTCAGTCAAATGGAAGAATTTGAGGGCATATCGGAGGAAGCAGAAATATTTGAAAAATGCGAGGTGTAAGTGTACGTCGGGTCATGTATATACTACTACTAGGCATGGTTGGTCGGCCTACATATCGGCGCGGCATGCACGTCGTTGAACTGAGGACGAGATGTACAACTACAGGAGTCATTGTGAAAGGTAGGCCGTGCACATATATTTTAATCTTCAATTTGAGCCTTGTAAGCTGCCTTAAAAAATGCAGGATATGTAAAACTCGATTTATTGCGGAATAAAAATGCAATAGCCTGACGCCACTTTTTTGCTTGTGTACAAAGTCTATGGAGATCGAGTTGAGTGCTTTTTCAAAGTATTTTCTTTTTGTATGTTCATCTGTTGTACACAAATTACCTGGAAAAAATGTAGTATCCTGACGTCACTTTGGTTGTGTACAAAGTCTATGGAGAGTTGAGTGCGTTGTCAAAGAATTTTTTAATAAAATTAGAAATGTTTCTCAGTCCCAAATTTATTGATTGAAAGTGGCGTCAAGATGCAACATTCTTCCAAACAGACTATAAATAGAAGCTTGTTTTTATCCCCCATATTTTTGACTGCAACGTGTTTATTATTTTACTTGTTACATTGGCCATTTTGTGTGTTCAGATTTCAACAACTTGTGGTTTATAAATAGTGATTTCATTTGTGTACATGTTACTTGTTGTATAGGCTGTAATCATATTAATTTAGTGTTGATAATGTGACACACATCAGTGGTGCACTCAGTTAACCAACCTTGGTTTTGGGGGCCAAATTGAAATTGCCAACCAAACTTCTTCCACATAAGTCCAAAAGTGTAAAGCAGGATTACTATTAGATGATATTATAACTATTGATGTTATTAATGGCTTAGTAGGGGAGAAGGGCGGATACCAGACTTTGCCATAGGTCTGGGGGTAGTACAGGGCCAATGGGGAGAGGGGCAGGTACCAGACTTTATCCCTCCCCCTTTCCCCCACCCTCTGGCCACGCCCCCACCCCACCCGCCCCTCCCGATATCTCAGCCCCAATGTCTCAGTCTCGGAATAAGGCCAGGCCCTTCATATTTACAGTCGCCCCCTTGGAGATCACAACACAGACTCACAGCGGCTGGTGCGCGAGTCTATATTTGCCTTGACTCTTAAGTGACCTCAGTTTTCCCTCGTGTTTTAAAGTCAGGCTGTCATAACAATGCAGGTCGCGCTGTTATGACAAATTCTATAGAGCCTCAGTCAACACATTCAAGGTCGGGCTGTTTATAGACCTACGTCAGGAGATTGGGTAAACATTCTTGATTGCACAACCTGACATAAGCCCTGCAACGAGCCAATTAGCATATTGTACAAAAAACGAAAATGAAATTCCACTTATAATCAGGATGACTCAGTTCTAAAACTGGGTATTACTTGTCATAATCTACAACTGGGTATTAAAAAACGAAAATGAAATTCCACTTATAATCAGGATGACTCAGTTCTAAAACTGGGTATTACTTGTCATAATCTACAACTGGGTATTACAAAATAACACGTGATCAGTCAATCACTGCCAAAAATAGAAATATATTTCTAAAGGAAGAATTTAGCATAAAAGTAGTGTTTTGTGATAGTTGCACCATAGATAGAGCTTGAGCCATCGCATGCACATCGCATCAAAGCTGTCTCTGATACTGCATTTTGTTGGTTAGTTTTGACGGAAGTCTATTAAACACTTTAAAAAGATTGGTTTCTGCAAAGTACATCTGTAGCCTTACAACCTGCAGTTCGAACAGGAAGATCCATCTTTTGCTTTCAAAGGTAAGGCTTTAGTAATTCATCTATATTAATGTTGTAGTAAGGTTTAAAAAACTCACCAGAACGTCTATATACAAAACAGCCAAAACTGGGCTGAGATGATGAATATATTGGGCAACTGATCACACCGTGAATGCAGGTGATCACGATCATCAATACACTATTGCGTGTGACAAAATTTATACACAATTGGAGTGCTAGCACAATGGTTGACCTTCCTTTGAACTAACACTTTTATACGGTGCGTTAAAGGTGTAGTCTAAAACTTAAAGGGGACGCTTTAGAGTTGAGTATAAATGCTTAATTTGTTTTTGTTTTGTTTGTTTGGTTTTTTAGACGATGGCTTACCCAACGCACACAGTTGACATGACGTACAGCCAAGAAGCATTAATCTTGGCAAATAGTATGGTCAACGATACTAGAAAGTGGATTGCAGAAAAGATCGGCAGCATGATGGAACAGTGGGGGATTGCGAAACGCCACTTGGAGGAACACCGCCACGACATGGCATTAGAAGTTTTGTCTGTAACGCCAGACTTCAATCAGCCACCACCTCTACCAATTCTAACAAGCAATGAAATGGAACCGGAAGAAGAAGATCAACAGCCTGAAAGAGTAAAGAAAACCGTTGACCCCCTAGATATTTATAACGAAATTGTAGCAAAATATAATGATAAACACGATAGAGTGAATGATAGTGTTATCCCCTGCGTGGTAGACCATGAACGGTATAGTTTACGCGATTTAGAAAATCGCGTAAAACACTGTAATGCAGTTTGTAAACGAGGGGAAAACTGTGCTTTATACAACGCGGCAAACTTCGGTAATTGGCTGGAAGTTTCTTTTAAAACATTCAAAAGGGATAAGAAAAGGGGGAAGGTAAATTCAGCAACTTTTAACACTTGGTTGAAAAACAATTGTAAGATAAAAAAAACTTGGGCAAAAACACACAGAGACTTCTACGACCTCGTCAAGAAGTACCCGCAATTACTGCACTGTTGCCTACCCTTAACGTTCTTCAGAAAAAATAAAAAGCATATTGTAAACTATTTTACAAGTAATTTAGAAGTAGGATTAAAATGGACACATGCTGTGTTTTGCAACTGTGGCCAGTGTGGACCTTGAGTAAAAACCTGTTGATATATGACAAACCAAACAGCTATTTAAATGAGCTAATTTGAATGACAACGAAAAAGCCACTCAGAGTGGCTTTTTACTGTATATATTAAGATGTATGAAAAGCTATTTAAATGAGCTACTTTGAATAACAACGAAAAAGCCACTCGGAGTGGCTTTTTACTGTATATATTAAGATGTTAGAAAAGCTATTTAAATGAGCTAATTTGAATGACAACGAAAAAGCCACTCGGAGTGGCTTTTTACTGTATATATTAAGATGTTAGAAAAGCTATTTAAATGAGCTAATTTGAATGACAACGAAAAAGCCACTCGGAGTGGCTTTTTACTGTATATATTAAGATGTAATAAAAGTTATTTAAATGAGCTAATTTGAATGACAACAAAAAAGCCACTCGGAGTGGCTTTTTACTGTATATATTAAGATGTAATAAAAGTTATTTAAATGAGCTAATTTGAATGACAACGAAAAAGCCACTCGGAGTGGCTTTTTACTGTATATATTAAGATGTAATAAAAGTTATTTAAATGAGCTAATTTGAATGACAACAAAAAAGCCACTCGGAGTGGCTTTTTACTGTATATATTAAGATGTAATAAAAGTTATTTAAATGAGCTAATTTGAATGACAACAAAAAAGCCACTCGGAGTGGCTTTTTACTGTATATATTAAGATGTAATAAAAGTTATTTAAATGAGCTAATTTGAATGACAACGAAAAAGCCACTCCGAGTGGCTTTTTACTGTATAAATTATAATATATGAATATCAAATAAAGAGAACGTATGAATGATAGTTTTATCGAGTCCAAGTTCAATTATAATAAAAGAAATCAACAGAGGGCGCCATTCATTGGTGGTGAGGTATTATAAACAGAGGGCGGTATTTAATTTTATGATAAGGAGTTCATGTACCGATAAAAAACAGAGGGCGCTATTAACGGGCACTAAGAGATCTGATTTCAATTATATAAAGAAACAGAGGGCGATATTTAATTCTTTATTTAAAAATGCAATCATTTTTATTTAAAGTTTATTAAATAGATGGAATACTTTGGGACGTCACAACTTGGGGATAAGTGCGATCATCATATAATCATCGAGAATGGTTTTTTAGTTTGTGAAACGTGCGGTGAAATAGTCTCACGTTACTTTGATTTTTCGGCAGAAAATGCGCAAGAAGATCGTATCAATTGGTTAATTTTAAAAAGAAACAAAAGAAAAACTGTGGAGAAACTTATTTTGTCTGTTTGTCCAGAGCAAGACTTAGAAGATGTCCAAGAAACAATCAATAAATATAACGAGCTCGTTAATTACAAAACATTGAGGGGAAACGGATGTGTCAAACGGTCGTTAATAGCGGCGTGTTTTTATTATGTAGCTGGAATAGACAAAGAACGAGTTAGAGATTTATTTAAAGTGACTCAAAATCAATTTAATAAAGCACTAAAAAGATACGATGACCACTACAATAAAGGCGGGGCCGAGGGTGTAGCCCTAAGAGGTGAAATAGAGGTATAACTCGGTGGATCGCTTTCATAATGTTTATTTACCGAGAATTTGAACTTGTAAGTTTTTCGATAAGAGATTTTTTTTCTTTTGCCAGCCGTTCGTCTACCCGTTTTTTAACTTCTTTTTCAAAGTCTGTATCGTTTTTAATTTTTTGAAGCTTTGTGCTGGTCTTTGTTCTAATTTTTTGTTTAAGCTCGTTAAATTTTGCGAGCTCTCTCGTAATCAATATAAACTCTTCGTGCGATATATCTCCGTCGTTGATGGCTTGAGACACGTATTCTTCAATCGTGTTAAGTTTGGAGTCTGCTAATATTTTAATCTGGTCGTGCTTTTTTAGCTTGGCGGATAATCGCCTAGACGCGATTCTAAGCAGAATATCTACACCAAAAGCGCCTATAAACGTTCCTTCTAGCACCAATCCAACGGGGGTTGATATAACACCCAAGAGAGCGGGAATACCGACAGCCCCCGCTATAGCCCCCAATCCTTCTAATCCTATTTCTACGTAATTAATAGTGTCGATCACTCTCTTTATTTTTTTATAAGTGTGCTCTCGGTGGTCTCTCTCTTTTAAGATTAAAGATCGAATCTCTTCAATCTTTTTAAGTCTGTACACTTTTGTTTCTTCGTTACTATTTAATCGGAGTACATCTCCAGAAATATCGGGGTATAGCGCCTTACCATCTACACTCATGTTTTTAATATAAAAAGATTTTAAAATTAAAAGATCTCCAACTCGATAATGATACCCTCACCCTTGTTGTTGAATACCTGTCCTTTTTCACCGCTGATAGAAAATGTCAGTTTGTCGATTATACCGTTTTTAAGATTTTTGAATCCCTCGGCTCTATCAATATCGGGTTTGCGCGTAGCCACGGGTACGATTTTTAAGATGTCAGAAGGACGACCATTAAAAAAGTTTTCACTCGTACTTATTTGCGGGCAGCGAATAAACAAAAATTTAAACGGATTAACGTCGTAAGACCCCGTATACACCACTTTGGGTACCAGTCTTCCTTTGGGTAAATTGAGTAATCGAGATACTTCTCTGTTCAAGCGCAATTTGAGATTTACGTCGGTTATCACCAATGTCACCTTTTTAGATTCTCTAAATATTCGAAAACTTACCCCGGGTATAGAATTTAAAATGAAATCGAACCAATCGACGTCGTACCACCCCGGTGCTATGATGACCGAACCGGTGACTCCGAGTGGCAACGGCGCTAAATGACTCGGAGGAATAAAATCTAAATCCTCACCCGTCACGATAAGACTTCCCCTTATAATTACCCCTGCTTCCCTACTATCTCTCAACTCGCTCAACTCGCTCGCACCCATTTCTCCTTCAATAAACTTTGAAGCCAATTCCTCACCTTCAAAGATTTTCCTTTCTCTAACATATAATATTCTTACTAAAGATTGAAGCGTATTAAGTTCTAATTCAGTTTTTGGTATTTCTGAAGACATGGCGGCTAAAATCAACCCTCGCCGTTCAGCTATAATAGCTCTTTTTCTTTTGTTTGATTCTAAAACGGATTCTAGTCTATCGTCTTCGTACGCTTTTATAAGATCGTTTATAGTTTTTTGTAAAACATTTTCATCGTTAATTAAAAAGTGGTATGGTATATCGGGTAACAATCGCTCTATAAAATCTCTATCTGGCGTTCTTATGTGTACATCTGAAAGAAACTCCGCGGGTATGGGGGGAGGTTTATCTGTGGTAAACGCGGGTCTCCCATCTATTTGCGTAAACCAATCAATCTCCGTGGCGCTGGAAATATTAAAATATCCGGGGTTAAACATTAGCCTTTTTACGCGTACAGATTTTTGACCGTTTAAATTATCTACGACGTCTTCTAATTTAAACGTCTGCTCATTTTGAAACAAGTGAAACGAATGCATTTATTTTAAAGTCTTTTTATATTAAAACTGAAACTAAAATAATGAGTGATTTTAAGTCGTTAAAAAAGCAGATACAATCGATAGCCGATCAGGTAACGAAACAAGTAAATCAAAATGTAGCCAAGGCAACCGAGCTAAAGCATCAAGCTGCACCCCAAGCAAAGTTTTTAAACAGCACTAAACCCAGTGAACTGGAAGTTATAGTTAATAATACCAACGGGTTTTTAACCTTGTTCCCCGACTTAACCTCAGACTATAAATTGCCTCGCATCACAACGGATGAGGATGTAGATCGTTGGAAATCACACCCCATGTCGTTTTATCAAAATCAGTTAAATTTTGCGATCTACTGCGCTACTACGGGCTGCGGTGTTGGATTCGATCTTTTAAACGCGAGCAACCGTTACGTTTGGGCCATCTTTAACTTTCATTTATATTTTACGGTTAGAAAGATCCTGTACGACTTTGCCGCTCCTTTACCGGGAGATGACACATTTAAAGCTCTAGACAACAGTTATAATCTCAGAGCATTTACCGATACCTCTTTGTTGTTTGGCATCGATCAAAATAAATCTTTTAAACAGACGAGAGACACAAACTCTAACGGGTTAGGTATAGCTTATTACTGGGACACGTCTTACGTACCCGTACCCGGAAACGATTATGATACAGCCGACCTTAATCTCGAGTATAGTGAGTATCGTAAAGATATGATGAGTGGAACTAAAATGGGGTTTGGTCTGGACGATCCACCCAAGGGTTCGGGGCGTTACAGCGATTATACCGTAGCCTTTATCGAACAAAATGAATCGGTACAAAAGGCTTGGTTAGATTTTATACCCGCCAAGAGTTCGTTTACCCCCGCGGGAATCATAAAGATCAACGAATCGATCAGATCTTACGTGTACGCTTTACTCGGTGCGCAGGCTCAAACAAAAACGAGCGTATTATCACCAGGCACCGGATTAGACGCTCAGAGACAATTTAACGTCATCGTTGAAGATATCATCAATGCAGTAGACGACATGGAAACGAGTATCAATCAATTTCAAGACTCTTTGCAGTATGCCAGAACGCCTTTAAATTTTGTCGTGAAACCGGGGTTGTATTTAATTCCATCGGATATGAACTTGAGAGTTGGAACGCACGACGGCTATAACAACAATCTTCAAATCGCTACCCAGATTATGAAAACTGGTTTGGTGCCAGATTTAAACTCACAACCTCAACCGGACGACTCTTTTGATGACACCGATGACGTCGCGCCACCAACACCCCCAGAGCCTATGACGAACAATATTGTATCACCAGCACCAACACCAGCACCAACACCTACACCTACAGTTTTAACCCAGGAGCCCACGAAACTACAAACTCACCAAGACGAAAAATTATCGTTGACGGTAGGAATATTGGCTATCGTTGGCATGGGTATTTTAGCTTACGAGGCAACGCGATAAGTCACACTCTAATCACAACACACAAAAAATAAGCCTTACCAACTTTGTGCTGGTAAGGCTTATTTTTTTTGTTTAAACTTGATTACAACTATTACTACCATCGTTTTTGCAGGTACGCAAACACCAAGGCTCCCACACCCAAAAACAAAGCCCACACGTGTTCGGCAAACCACGATACGGACTTACTCAACGCGTTAAATATCCAACTTAGTACGCTGCCTATGATACCAGGCAGAGCACCCAACGCGCTCACTCCGAGTTTTTGAAGAGCAGATGCAAAATTAGCGAGTTGTTTTGAAATCCACTCTTTGATACCGCCTTTTGGTGTTGGTGTTGGTGTTGGCGATGGCGCGGTTGGGGCACCCACACCTCTCACGCTAGCGACGATGCTACTCACTATCGTGCTGATGGCTAAACTCAAAGCGGCTAAAATACTCACTACGGTCACACCTTGTTCTCTAAACAGAGTTCTAATCTTTTCCGCCAGAGTCGTGTCGTCGCCTAAAATTTTATTAATCGTTTCTTTGATTCTAGCGATCTGACTTTTGAGTCCTCGTTCGTTGGCTTTTGCGGCTTCTAATCTGGCGGATCTTTCAGCGTCTAAGTCGCTCAATTTATCGTTTAACTCTCGTCGTTCTTCTTCGCTGATCCTATGATCACCTAATTCATGTTCGGCATCAAATATCTCTTGGTCTAGTTCTGTGAGACGCGCTAAATTAAGTTCTAGGTTACCTCTCAACGTCTGAAGACTTTTGTCTAAACCCTGGAGTTCTCTGTAATTTAATCCTTCCGTTTGAGCGCTGGTGTCGCGTTGTAAATCGTCTATAATCTCGGTTACCTCATCGGTGGCTCTGGGTAGTTCTGTCAAGGGGATACTCTCGGGTTGTACTTTTTCGAGTTTATCTTTTAGTTTGGCAAGTAGTGTTGGTTTATAGTCAGCGATTTTGAGGGTGTCGCGAATAAATGCGGTACCATATTTATTTTGTAAGGTACTTAATTTGTAATATATTCTTTGACCACCTCGTCTATAAGATAATGGTTCTCGACCTTTATATGTTTTAACGTATAGATTTCTGTCTTTACCAATTTCAAAATCGTTGGGGTCGATAAACGCGGGGTCTATATTATTTTGTTTGTAAAATGAATCAACATCTTCTTTTATTAGTTCTATAGATAATCTGCTTATTGTTCCCGTGCCGAGGACGCTTTCTGTGTCTACCGGTGTATCAGGAGTATCAAAATCGTCCCAATCCAGATTGGTCTCTGCTACATCATCATCATCGTCGTAATCATCTGTTCTTTCGTAGTCTGGATCTATCTCAAATCCTCCATCCATTTATTTAATAAACCTATTTAAATTATGCCGTTTTCATTATACTGCCCGGTAGTATACCCTGGGTCACCAACCAATTTTGCGTGGCCAGAGCTCCACTTATAATGCCCGTCAATTTAGCCGCATCTTCTACGCTTAGTTTGCTTAAATCCGGCGCTTTTATTTTGAGTAGTTTAGCTCCTACCATGGCGTATCCCATCACCAGACCCGATATGACGGCTCCGTGATAAATCGTATTAGCTATTCCGTTTGTGTCAAAGTTACTCATCGTTTTTAATATAACAATTTTTAAATTGCTGTTTATTCCATGTCTAGCGTTTTGGGGGCGATGGGTGTAGTGGGTTGCGTGACTACCGGCACTGGCTGTACTACCGGCGCAGTCACCTTACTTTTTAGTACCAGCAGCCCCACTCCTATTATAGACGCTATAGCTCCCCACATCGCCCAAGAGTTGTAGTCTGGTGAGCTCGTAGCTTCGTCCGATGTTACGTTCATTTTTGCTAATTTTAATTTCATCTGTCTATTGTGCTCGGCTAAAGCTTTACCCTGCTGAATTCGTTTAGGATTTTTAGTCTTGGTCACTCTCGTTACCGTCGGTGACGACGTTGTTTTTATCGGTTGGGGCGTCTCTGTCTCTGCTGGTTGAGCTGCAGGCGTTGCTGTCGCTGCTTTCTGATCTTCCATTTATTATATTAGGTTTATTAAATTTCAAATGTTTTGTTGTGATAATCGTAGCAACTAGGGGTGATATAAAAGTTCCGTACTTGTAACAAACGTCGCTCAACATACCAGCCATACTCGCGCTTATAATAGGATCAGAACTCAAGTCGTTGGTGAGTTCTTCTTCAGAATCTATAGTGACGTTATAGCCTAAAACTTGTACGGGTGTAACCACAGCTAACACTCTCGAAAATAGACTTAAAGTGTATTTACCAACGGTTTTAACAATTTCATTTCCAAATTTAGTTTCGTACAGATGATATAATTTGTCGAGTTCTTTACTGTCAAGAGCTTCGATTTGTTTAACGGTGTATTCCTTTCCCAAGTACTTTCTAGAGTTTCCAGCTGCTACGACACCGCACAAACGATCTTTATGTTCTGCGTTGTGATCTTGTTCGTTCGTTAAAGTAAGTTTTAGGTCCTCCATTTAATTAGAAAGGAGTTTAATTTTGTTGTAGCTTTTGCAACTTTGTTACAAAGGCAAAGGTACTCGTAGGTGTAAAACGATAAATTAATCGATATGACGATAATAGCCAAAAACTGCAAATACTCGAATATTGTTATCATTTACTAACAGCAAAATGTATTTTGTTGATTAACCAATTGTAATGCTTGTGTAGTTTGTTGAATAGGTTGCTACTAAGCTAGGTCATTTTAGTTAAGCAGCTAGGTTATTTTAGTTAAGCAGCTAGGTCATATTTGTTGATGAGCTAGGTCCTATTTGTTGATGAGCTATGTTATTGACCTACTCAAGTAGCTCGTAACTAACTGGAGGTTCGGTGTATACGACCAATTTACTATATTTCACATCTCTTAAACGTCGTTTTATATAATCTCGTTCTTCAATGGGTACGACGTCATTTTCGTCTAACGCTTGATCAAACGATGTTTTATCTTTGCAGTAAAATAACGCCAACCAAGCCGTGTTTTCTCTATAATCTTTTAAAACGCTGTTGTACTTTTGGGTCAGTAACCAACAGCTGTGATTTATGTGTCTTCCGCTAAACGCCATCTTGCTTAGCGCGCACGTCTTTTTACGATATTTAATCTCTTGATCCGAAGAGCAATCGTCCACGATAAACAGCGTGGCAACACCTTCGAATATTTTACTGTAAAAATCGATCGCTTCGTTGAGCGTCATCTTGTACAATTCCGGATCGCAGAGGTATACCTCGAGATCTGCTTGAATCCACTTTCTTTCGATGTACGTTTTGTTTTTAAATATGGTAGGGCAAATGATGACTATCGCTTCAAATGTATTTTTATAGTCTGACTCTAACAGATCCAAAATCCATTTGGTTTTACCCGAATTTGTTTTGCCGACGATTAAAGCGCAATGCGGTTGTGTCATTTTAACTTAACAGAGATTTAAAATTTCCGTCTTCCAAGTTCAATTGAGCATCCATGACTAAAAATACGTACATCGTGAGGTCACCTTGACTTTCGGCTTCTCTGTTAAATTGAATGTTGATGCCTCCTCCGTCTCCGAGTTTCCTACCGGATCCGTGAGCGGAGTTGTCGTCGTTACTTCTAAAATCGAGCCACAGACCGTACTTGTCTTTTAGGTAGTCTCCGAGGTCAAAACCCGTCAAATTTAAGTCTTTAGCTACTCCGCGCCCGCTTTCGGTATCGCTGTCTCCAAAGAACTTGTTGATTTCATTCCAGTGTTGATACTGAAACATGCCTTGACTGTAGAGTTGATTGGGTTTACCTTCTACGGTCACTGATGTTTTGGTTATTTTTGGATTGTAAAATCGCTGCGGATTTTTGACCGCGGGATCTTTAAACAAAAACAAAATACCCTTGAGACTCCTGATGGGTTGATTGACGCTGACGTTCCAAAGCGTGTCCGATTTGTTGACGGATCTAACTTCTAGCGAGTGGATTTTATCAAACAGATATTGCATTAACCCCTTGTGTTTATTCCTGATGGTGATAGCTAGGTCTCTGTTGGTCACCACTTCGTATTCGAGAGACAAGTCTGAGATAGAATACATCGCCGCCGTATCTGAACTGTTGACTACTTTTTCGTGATCGTTAAACTTTATCTCGTACGTCAGAGGTTGTTTTAAACCGCTGGGGTAAAAAGGGTGATGCGAAGTCAGTATGTCAATGTCTAGGGGAATACAATATCTGTTACCATAGGCATCCGCGATAGCCTGATCTTTACCGCTGTTGGCGCCCGCGTTAGCATCTCCAGCCCCAATTCTTAGTTTAGACACGTTTTCTTTTTCTATGCCCGAGTACGCCATGTTTCGAGTTGCCGAGCTGTTGATCCAATTGTCTTTAAAGTTGTGGTACACGTCGGCGTGACGATAACTCACGATTTCGTGACCTTGAAGCCTGACGCTGATTTCGCTGACTAAATTTCTGGCCAAATTGCTAAAAATGGTTCTATTGTCGTCGCTTCCACCTTCGAGTTCTAAACTAAAAGCTAGTTTACAAGTGCCGGGTACGATCACGTCGTCTACGCCCAATTGAGGAAACTTAACTCTCAGCGTTTGCCCCGCCGATATACTACTAGGATTGTGGGTAATGACCACCTCTTTTCTCTCACCCTTGATAGATCTGGGTATTTTTAATAGCCTGCTGGGATTGAGCTTTTTTCCATACGCATTCATTTTATTTATACGAGTTTTAAATTTAAAGATATCTATAAGCCAAGAAACCCACCAAAAGCGTTCCTCCCGCGATAAACACCAGTTCTCTTTCTATTTGTTGGTCGCTAGGCTCGTAAAAATCTTCGAGTTTGGGTTCGCGTTGCAGTCCTACGGGTAGTTTGGTAGATTGTCCACTCACCTCGTTGTAGTAACGCAACGCTCGGTCTACGTTGGAAAATGTTTCTTTAGAGGCATTTTGTTTTCTGATACGTTCGTTGAGAAAATCTAGATATTTCGTTCGTTCTCGTTGCCACTTATCTTTGGCGGCCGAGAGTTGTTCTATCGCTAAATCGTGTCTCTTACGCTCCTCGTCGGCATCACTCTGTTTCAGACTTGAAAATAAAAAGTTTGAACCCGTAAAAGCTAAAGCGTTGACGATCGCGCCTCCAACCATCATAGCAAAGCCAGACATATTATTATTATAAACGTCTTTTATATTAAATAATATGCAAACATTATCTAAACTGTATTATAGCCCGAGTGGTTATTGGAGAGGTGAAAGCGCCGTCGACCATTTACACGATAAACCAAAATCGATAAAAAGGTAATCAGAGATTGGCTTAAAAAACAAGCGATCTGGCAAATTTATCTACCGGGTCCCGCGTATGTACCCAGACCTACGAGTACATCGCAAGAGTTTGAAACACCAAACGATTTTCACCAAATGGATGTGCTATACCTACCCTGGGATAAAGTAAAACGCAAGACTTATAAATACGCTTTGACGGTTGTCGACGTAGCGAGTCGATACCACGAAGCAGAACCTTTGGTTTCTAAAACGGCGGATTCCACCCAAGATGCTATCGTCAAGATTTACGCGAGATCTCCTTTGAGTTACCCTAAAACGTTGAGAGTAGACGCCGGTACCGAATTTAAAGGCGCATTTAAAAAATGGATGACCTCAAAAAACGTCGAGATTATCGTAGGTGAACCAGGAAACCACCGATCGCAGGGTATCGTAGAAAGATTTAATCGAACGCTAGCCGAGAAACTGTTTGGTCATCAGTACGCTCAAGAAATGTTAAATCCCGAGAGTAGAAACACGCAACGGGTCGAGCGATTACCCAGCGTGATCAAAGCTATAAACGATGAAACGACGAGATTAATAGCTAAAGCACCGTCAGAGGCGGTTAAACTAGAACAGGTCCGGCAATCGCCGGCTAACCCCGTTAAAACAAAAGAGCAACAATTACCGCAAGATGCTATGGTTAGATATTTATATTACCCGGGCGAGCAAGAGGGTGGAACCTCGAGAAGAGCCACGGACCCCATTTGGAGCGTAGACATCTTCAACGTGGAAAAAAGAACGAGTCAATTTAAAATGATTAACGGTAAAAAAGTCACGACGGGTCCTACTCTTTATTACCTTCAAAACGGCCCAAAAAGGAGTTTTGTGAGACAAGAGCTTCAAGTCGTACCCGAGGACACGCAATTACCGCCGTAGTGACCAAAAGCCAGCGTGTTTATACCATCCGGTAAAATGTACCTCTTTGTGTCCAACGGACTCAACGATAGTTTATTTAGAGATACGGTGTAAAGGATGTGATTTTCCGATCTAATGTGAGTCATGGTTTCATAATGAGATTTCTTGTTTAAGATGCAGTCGTAATAGTGTCGGTGTTTTAATTTCTTAGAGGTAACCGATTTTGTGACACCCTTGGCTTTTTTCAGGTTGATGTCAGCGGTTAAAATGGAGTACATTTTAGGTCTTATACAAACAACTTCTTTGACTATTTTACCTCCAAACTCGTCTTTAAATTTACCGATCACTTTCTTATTGGTTGGGTCGTACAAAGGATGATCCGTCGGATAATTCGAAAGGTCGTATTGTTGCCCGTTTTGCTGCATATCTTTGTACACGTCGTCAGTGTGCACTACGAGTACCAAACTGTCCGTATCTGTGTACATCAACCTGATTTTCTCTTTGTACTTGTCTTTCAAATGGTTGTAATAAAAATCGTACATCAGCGTCTTAGATAGATCCAAGATACTCACTCCGCAATAGATTGGTTTGTTTAACACGGTTTTAGTCTTGTACTTTTCGACAAATGACAATTTGCATTCTGAAAATGACGTCGTCGTTTTGTAGCTCGGTTTCTGTATAATTTTTTGGTATTTATCTCGATCGTCATCGTTATTGTCTCTGAGCAGGTAACCGTCAATCCGGTTTCTGACGTTTTCCATCGTCTTACCAAACACGCTGTTATTCATCAGTTTAAAAAAGTCTTTCTCAAAATCAGAGGTCGCTTTTGTTCGGAGTTGCGTGTTTTTGTCTATGTAAGATGCCATCCAAGGAGCTTGTTTAAATTGCAACACTCGATGTACCTTTTTAAGTTTCAAGCCGAGTTTGAGATACAACTGCAACGTGACGTAGTGCAAAACATATTTTTGTTTAGGATTAAGGGTACACGTTAATTTTTGCACGTTGCTACTAGGTTCGGTATCCAATAACTCGTTTTGATAATCAGACATCCATTCTTTTGGTATGACGATATTTTCTGGCGCTAGGGGATAATCGTTGTGCAGGTCGTGGAGATTATCCGGGTAATCGAGGTCTACTTCAAAGCAGTAACCGGTGTTTGACGTTTTCCTGAGAGATAATATCTTAGACTCGGTAAACGTTTTTGTAGACGCCCATTTAAAGTCTTTGTACGGCAGGTATTGACTCATGGCCCAGCCGTACAGATTGTTTGCATCGAGGTAGGTGATGTAACTCGACGGCTCGTTTGGATTATGGTCGGGTAGGTATTTGTTGTTGGCTTTGTGGTATCTCATACCACCCACGCTTGAGATACCACCTCTTTTTGCTTTTTCAAAAAATAAATGTTTGTCTACGTCTTGCAATAGTTCGAGTTTAATTTCCGAGTGTTTTAACAAGGCATCCCACGACAATCCTGGTGCTGTATAGTAATTAGCCGGATCTAACGCGTAGTTTGTAATGCACGTTTTCCTAAAGTTTTCAAATACGCATGCCAGTAATAACGTATCGGTAGTGACGTACAAATCGTGATATTCCCCCATGTTTTTAACTTTAAACTCGTTCCACGTCAGTTTAGCTCTGTCGTAGTCCTCTCGCGATATATTTTCGTCTTTTAGGCTGCTGTAAAATTGTTCGATGGGGGGTAGGCTGGTCTCTTGAAATCTGTCAAACGAGTCCATGTATTCATACGGATAAACTCCTTTTTGTAACAACGAGTCGATATTTTGACGATTAAAATGTTCTCTGAGTAGTTTAAACGACTCTCTCGGACAAGCTTTAGATAATCTATCCAACGAAGACGCCATAAAATTAAACGAGTCTATAAATCGCATATTTCCGATCGAAAACGAAATATACTTTTCTGAATTTCTAGCGATAACTTGTATTTCCTTTTCATCGTACTCTGAAATACTCTGCATGATCAAGTGAGCGTCGTAATTTTGCAGATTGTGAAAGACGACTGGTATGGGGGTAAAACCTGGTTTAACTTGTAATTTTAGATTGCAGTAGGCGTGCGCGGTACCTCTATATCTACCCGTGACGTGGCAGTGATCTCTCACCTTTCTAAATTTGTTGATTTTCTTTTTGCATTCGAGGCATTTAGACTCTGTAAATCCATTTTTGTTTTCGTACTGATGTTCTTTTATTTGTTTTTCTGTTTTTGGTTTTTGGGGTTTCTGGCACTGACAGTTGCTCGAGTAATTGGGATAAATTGGTTTCTCGCAAATCCAACACGTGTTTGTTGTATCATGATGTTCTTTAGCTCGCTCATTAAATTTCATGGGTTGGGGTTTTTTAAATATGCAATTTATGTCGCTTTGTATTTTTAACATTTTATTTACAAACTTTGATACAGCATCTTTACCTCTATAAGTCTCTTGATACGCATTGGTGCCGTCGCATCTAACTACTACCAACGAGTAACCGCTAGCTTTGTGAATGTTTGTCTTTTGCGTGTTGTTCTTTTTATCGTCCGAGTTTTTTTCTAATATCGATTCAAAGTCGGCGTAAACTACAAACGGTGCTTTTTGTTTAAACCTGTAGTTTTTAAATTCTAATGTTGGCACATCGTTTTCGTCGACTATCCACTCGTTATTTACATATTTTTGCTTAGCGGTAGGAAATACAATCTTTGACGGATGTGTATCTATACCGTTACAATCGGCCATGTGTCTATCTAATTTTACTTGCGTTCTATAATGACTCAGGCACCTTCGACAAAAATATTTCTTACTTTTATCTTTTGTAACGTTGTGAATCGATCTCGAAAAGTTATTTATCCAGCAGTAGTGATGCTTGTCGCCCTCAGAAAACAAAAACAGATCGATAGGTCGTGACTCTGGTTTGTAGTTTTTAGACACGTATAACGGATATATTTCCCCCTCATAACCGTATACGTTTATCGTTAAATTATTTTGTCTTTCTATCTTTGGTATCTGGTCGATCGGTGTTGGAAAGTCTACGCCATTAAATTTGAGTCCGTCGTCTTTGGTGTATACAACAGGTTCTTCTTTATGAATTTTATATTTAGGATCGTTTTTTATGTTATTTTTTACTTTATCCGTATACAACCCAAGAGCAGCTCTCAAACACCATCTCAAACACTCGTCGTCTTTGTTTTTAATGTTAATCATCGCCGTTTTCTGTTTGATACATTTTGGTAGGTCAATATAAGAACTACTTCTCACAGGGTTAAACCTGTTGATGTTGATATACAACGCCATTATCTTTTTTAAAACCCAACCCGATCCTTGATTCGTATACCTTTCATCCTTTCTAAATATCTGGTCGATGTCTTCTTTTAAAACCTGTTTTATTTGACTTTGATTTAAAACGACTCTCTGATCGGTAAAATGTGTAGCTTCGATCGTTTCGATCGTACCATCGGGTTTGGTTTTTTCGTATTTTATTTTGATTGTGAGCTCCATTTTTAAACCTCTCAGCTCTCTCAATTCTGACTTGATTTTATTTACAATTTGATCTTTGTGCGTATCAAAAAACTTGACTAAATCGTCGTTAAAAAGTCTAGGAATCAGTTCCCAGTTTCTAAAGTTATTTCTAAATCTCCTCGTCGCTCTAAACTCAGCCTCTTGAAAATACTCGGGTTGCCTAGAGTTTTGAATCGCCGAGAGTAAATCTTTTTTCAAAAATCGACCTTTATAACCCGACGGGTTATATTCTAGATCATAATCGTCTACAATCTGTTTGAGCTCATGTAGCTTCTTTTTCCTCAAGTTTCTAAATTGAGCTTCGTATTTTTTTATCCCGTTGATGTAGACTTTACGCGTAAGAGCAACATTTTGATCGTACGGTATATTATATCGCTGGACGTAATCGCGCAGCGTGGCTTTATTCCATCTAGAAAATCCCTTAACGATTGGCCTAATCATATCCATCATTTATATATATCAATATAATTTTTTTAAATTTTTTTAAGAGGTCAGACTTTTAGATTTACAAGCAATCAGACTCACCAGCTGGTGAGAGACAGATCTTCTAGACGAGAGATAATGGGCCCCGGTTTTGGCTTGGGGCTGAGATATCGGGAGGGGGCGGGGGTGGGGGCGTGGCCAGAGGGTGGGGGAAAGGGAGAGGGGTAAAGTCTGGTACCTGCCCCTCTCCCCATTGGCCCTGTACTACCCCCAGACCTATGGCAAAGTCTGGTATCCGCCCTTCTCCCCTACTGGCTTCGTTAGTTTCACAAGCTAGTGCCCCCTTTTAAAGGGACACTAGGTCCTGGAACAGCTCAATCGGGCTACAAAACGCGCTTTGAACGAAATGATTTTAATCGGAAATAACATTTAAAAGTAGGACATAAACATCCACACAACTATCCTTTCAAAACTGGGCGTTTTTGTGTAATTCCTGTATTATGCGTGCGAGAACGAATTTTGGGGTCCACTTTTGCGACCCCATTAATTCCAGCTGTTTGGATGCTAGTTGTGATTTCATTCGTGAAGTGATTGTCTTTTGCGGACGTTGCAGAAACTACTATTTTTGCATTGGTGATTGGCCACTGCTGTTCCCGATACACACAACGTGTATATCGTACACTGAAAACGACACGAAAAACGTATCCGTGCTCCGTCGTGTCCGATGTAAACAAGCGGGTTTTTTTCCGTCTTTTCTCGGGAACGGTAAAACAAGTAAACAAGCCAAAACATGAATCTTTCGAGGATTTCAGGACCTTGTGCCCATTTAACGTCACATGAATTTCACCAGCGTTGGACGATCGTGATTCAAACTTTTGAAAACATGCACATCCGGATATAGGGCCTATTGTTAAGGGTATCCGCTCCGTTCACAAGTACACCCTCACCGGCAAAGGTACAGTTGGGGGTGACCGACCGACGCCATCTTGCCTGACTGCAATTTTGCCGCGACGCGCGGCCGTACCACTGCGTGCACATAGTACAAATCCCCTGGTGTACGCGCGTCACACACAAGGAACGGTGCGCGTCAACTAGCTAAATGTCCCACCCATGGGACGTCATTGCTAGGTAAAAGGGCGCTCTCTTTCGTTGGCTCACGGAGCCCATAGGAGATCCATATAGACTGTCTATATAAGGTGTTGGAAGTAAGCTATCCGTGTGTATAGGTGACCCAATGTCAAGGGTATAGGAGATCCATATAAACTGACTATTGTTGTGGGAACTATAATCTTTCCATGTGTATAGGTGGCCCATTGGATTGTCTGGAGAGGATGGGGTGCCAGACGTCACTGATGGAGAAACTAATATCTTAGTGTAGCGTGATCGTGGTTATAGGTTTCGATGGTCTCTCTGATGCTGCATGGAAACTAGGGCCAGCTGATCTGGTCTTAAGTGTGATGGTGTTCGACTATGACGAACTTTTGAAAGGACAATGAACTTGCAATCTACTTTGACAGCTGAAATGTATTGGCCTGAGCTTAGCTACAGGATTCTAATTGTGCAGGAGGAAAATAATATAGCCTTACAAAATCAACGATATGTGGTTTGCATTGATGGACTTTCTTGATATTTTCACCAATTATATAGGCTTTAATATAATATAATATTTGATTAGCTAGTATGACCACCTTTTGAGCAAATCAGCGACGTCTTCATGCACAATGTTTATTGGGACACGCTGTACACTTTTTGTATGCGTTAAAAATTAAAAAAAAATAATCTGAATTCCCTTACTCAAAAAAAAAAAGTGTAGGCCTATTCCTTAAATAGTCTCAATATAGCCGTATTGTTCTCATATTTTTTTTCACTTGAGAGAGCCCTTCGGCCTCCGGCACACCCCCGGCAGTAACCTCTCTGGGTCCGCCCTTGAATTTGACTAAAGTCAAGCCCATGCAAAGGGAAAACTTTTTTTATCGTGAGAGGGCCACTGTTGCTTTTGGTGGTCAGTTCATTGACAATTTTATTCGCGTGAGGAGCACTATTATTTATTTATTTTTTTACCGCAGGCCAGTTTTCCATCTAAGCTTGAGAGGGGCACAATTTTAATGTTGTGAGAGGGGTGTTTGTGCTTTCGAGGGATAGTTTTCCATCTCGAGAAGGTTCACAACCTTGTTAATGCGCGAGGGGTATTTGTGTTTTTGGAGGGCACTTTTGCATTACAAGAGAGGAGACAATTTTTAAGCGCGATCGTAGTGCTTTCATGTGTGCGTTTGAGTGGCAACTTTGTTTTCATCTCGAGGGGCACATTTATGACCACGAGAGGGGCACATTTGTTGGCCTGAAAAATAATTGGAGGGCAAGTGCCAAACCCCCCCCCCCACCCCCGGTTCCGCCGCCCTCGATACAGGATTTGGTAGCATTGTTATCAGAAATCTCACAGAGGCCGGCGGCACTCCCTGTTTGATTCTGTGAGGCACGCGTCCAAACGCTTTCCCCTACTGAAATTATTCTGGATATTATTCTGGATATCACAGACAATTAATGGTCTGCTTCTGGTATAGACCCAGAGGTCCGGTTGTCCTCGGCTCTAGAAGCAGGTAGCTCGTACTGTTCAGTATCTCCAGGCGACTGTTGGTCTAGTTGTTTTCAGTTTTGGAGGTTGGAGGTCACTATGACCATGGGTCCTTGCTGTATGCTACACTGTAAAAATGGTGCTTAGGAGTCTAAACAATTATTCTGTACCCACTTTTTCCACACGTTTAGCATCATGACATGTTTAGATGTCCTTTTTTGTGACACGCATTATCCGTTTGACATGTTCAATGAATAATATGTTTAGCATTTAAACACCTTCCTAAGCGCAGTTAGATATACAATCCTAAGCACATGTCCAAAACGTAAACACGTTTAGTTTCACAACATTAAAAAGTGGTAAACGTTTAGAATTGAAACACATTCCTAAACATTTTAAACTCTAAACACGTTCTGATGTGTTTAAATGCTAAGCACTCTTTTTACAGTGAATGACCCGATTATGGTCTTGTGCAACTTAACTGAGTAGTAGTAGTAAAAGTAGAAGTTGGGAGGTCACTACCGGCCTCGACGATGGACTTTTGATTAGTAGAGGGCGCACTAACGAGCAACCGCTAATAGGATGCAACCCTATATTAAAATGCCCATAGACACCAGTGCTAATTGCCCATACTTCAAAATTCTTTTAAAAATACTCAGAACTCTCACAGGTATTTAAGCTGCACAGAAAACTGATGATCAAAATCATGTCAGTTACTTTCCATTTTTTGGTTGGTTGACCATTGACTTTTCGAGAAATTCTCACCCAAAGAAACCGACCCCTATGTTTTCCAAAGCGGAAAAGCAGCCATCTCAAAAAACGCTCCCTCCACAACATGGCAAAATAGCGCCACTTTCGAGCCCAATTGCATCCAAAATGCTCAGAATTAGAACCCATAAGTCCGGGCCAGAGGTTCATTGCCATATCTCTCCAATTCGCCAATTGTATGGCTGTCACAACTCTCTAATATAGAATATTTTGAGGGTATATCTTTCATTCATGAGCTCGGCGGATGGGTTTAGGCCTATTAACCGTTGTGCACCCTTATTAGTCTTGTGCAACTGAGTAGTAGTAGTAGAAGTTGGGAGGTCACTACCGCCTCGTCGATGTACATTTGATTAGTAGAGGGCGCACTAACGAGCAACCGCTAAACTGGCTTCCAGTCCCTCCATCTTGAATCCCCAGCGAGAATCAAAGCACCATTTATATGAGCTGATATGTTAGGCCAGTTGTCCCACTGATGCTGTAGGTCGCCCGGGGACAAATCACAGAACGTTTCTTGCATGTCTTTTTGATTTCTTGTTTTGGTCTCCGAAGTAAGTTTTCCTTCCTAAATTATATTCAATCAAGTCTTCTTATCGATGAAATACATTTCATCCTTTTCTTCCCTTCTGCTTCACGACTTTAGAGGATTTTTTTTTAAAGAGAAGAGAACCACGTGCGTTACCAACTGACGCATGCGCGTTGTGGTCATTGACCGTGATTGGTTAGGTAAATAATGCAGGCGGGGACTAGTCTAACCAACTGCAATTTATTTCTCGCGACTTTTTTTTGTACAGTTATAACCGAAAGGTAAACCAAATAAAAGATTCCTGAGAGAGCAGACAGCCCAACAGTCCAATAAACAAATAAACAAATCAACAAACAAACAAAAAGACATTACGAGAGTTCACGGCATAACATTTTGGAGGCTACTTTGTAAAAAGCAAGTGGAAGAATTTTAGAAAAGGGATATTAAGTCCGAATTTCAGCCCAGGAAATTAATTCTGGTCAAAATAAGAACATTTTTGACATGTGTTCGACATTGCACAATTTTAGTACACGAGAACAAAGGAAGTACCCTACTTCTATGCCTATGTAAGCGTGAGTATGCATTGGTGGGTGTGTGTGTGGGGGGGGGGGGGGGGGGGAGAGGGCTGCGCCGCAACTCATGGGCAGGGCTTTAGAACTGCTTTATAAGCGCTTTCATTTGGAAAGGATTATTTCCGGATTTTCATTGCTTACCCATGAAAAAAAAGTCGTTGAGGAGGAAGAGGTTTTCAAATCCAAGTGTATGTAACACAAAAAACACTGATCATAAGTGTATCCCGGCAACCACTTCACAATAGATTTATATTCATAGCATTAATGATTCTGCTCAGAACAAAGCGACTAATATAATGTAAAACACAATTTTGACCTCCCTCCCAGAATCTGTCCCTGTCCTCCAGTAAAACGGATTTTGGTTCTGAAAATGACATTTGACGGCAATTCAAACTTTACGTTATAAATGTTTTTGTTCAGATTACCCTCCTGTCATCCGATGCTGCTGTTGTGTTATTTTCTTTTTCGGAAGCTATGCAAAAAATTCATTTCAATCTGAAGGTTTTGACTTTGTGAAAAGGTAAAATAATACCCGTAGATGATGTTTCAACTAAATTATCATGGGCGGCGGGGGGGGGGGGGGGGGGGGGGGCAAGGATGGGGGGTGCTTTCCCCCTGGAAAAGCAAAAAAAGAAAAAGAGGCGCGAAGTCATAGTGGTGTAAATTTAATAAGTTGGGGGGGGGGGGGTTGGCAAAATGTCCCTGCCCCCCTCTAAAACTGATAAATCGAGAGAAATACAAGAATATTTTGGGAAAAATATGTCTTGTCCCCCTCTAGAAAAAAAACCTGGCGACGGCCATGTAAATTATAACAAAATCATAACCAAATAATCAAACATTATATGGGACATATAAGTAGTGCTAAACCTTGTTTTTTTTGTTTGACCTAAGTTTTTGTTTCTTCAAACATGGACACAAACACCAACTATACTCCCACTCTGAAACTCCAAATTTATACTTGCATACAGCGCCACACCAGCAATTTATTAATAGTTATAGGTAAAATAGCTATAATAATTAGTTTTTCATTTACTTTTAACGTGTTCCAAAATATGCTGAAGGCACTACATTATATAATGAGTATATCTAAAAGTATAACCTTTTAAAAGTATTGCCTTCTTTCTAAATACAAAGCATGTAGTTATTAACAAACCTATAAATGTTTTTGGGACTATATATACTAGAAAATCAATGGACTTTTGTTTTAAACTTGTGTTTAAATATGTCACCAATGACGGTTAACAGAACATAAATTAATTCATCCAAATTTCATTTATAGAGGGTGAGTAAAAGAAAACGGAACCCAATCCGAAAGAAATCTATTTCATATTTAAAAAAAAATTTAGCACTAAAAATAATTATGAGTGGTAAGTCAATTTAATGAACTACCTTTAGATGAAAAAAAAAATACTAAAATTGCTCAATCCGTTTAATTATATAATCATTTAAACGAAATGACCCTAAATTCTGAAATTTTTCATCTAAAAGTAGTTTAATTATTAAATTGACTTATCATAATTAGTTTCGGTTCTACACATTTTTTTAAATGAAATATATTTCTTTGGGTTTGGGTTTGCTTCTTTTTTAATCACCCTGTATTATCAAGTCATTTAATGTTTCCCATTGCAAAACAATTCCAGTCATCCAAGGATTCTTGATATACATATGTATATATATTTCAGTCCCCCTTTCTTAATCACCGAAAAAGTACACATGTCCATCACAGTGATCTATGTTTCTGAGTACTTACAAATGCAAATGATGAAAAAAATTCGCTTTAGTAAAAGGAAACAAATTATGAGCGTGAAGGAAAGAAACACAGATACTCAAACATGACATTTTTTCAAACTTTGTTTTGCCAGAAATGAGTAAGCGGTAAGTTGCTGTAAAATCACACGGGAAGAAAATGAAACATAAGTTCAATTTGTACATTACTTTGCGTCTAAAATGACATTATAGTTTTGAGAAAAGTATGAACTTGATATTTGCTAAAATGTAAAGCTGTGTAGATATAAGCAACTAAGGGATGTAAAGTTACACTAAAGTCTTCATTTAAAGCCATTTTATTTTCAACATTTCGTTTTTTAAGGAACCTTGATTCACTTGTCCTGTCATGATTATTGGGCCTTAGATAAACCTTTTTCGATAGGTCACGACAAAACTTCACATCCAATTGCATAATGCATACAAGTAAACATACATTAGCAATTAATCCTTCGCAGTAGTTTAATACAATGTTGGCTTTTTGTAGTTCATGTTGTTGCAAAGTTTTGACCAATTGCCGGAAACTCCACCAACACGTAATTTAAACATGCAAGGTTTTCAACTACACATTATCACCAATTTAAACCAATACAAGTTCATTTATAACTGTCGTTTTGCATAAACAATCCCAATGGGAAAACTACCCATGAATTTAGCGAAATCGATTTTGTAGCTTTATGTTTCAATTGTCAATGAAACGTAGCAATTTGTTTTACGCTATAGCTCATATTTCATGAAGTTTGCAAAAATGAAAAAAAAACGAGTTAAAATTCTTTAAAACCAATGTTTAAAACTACAGTGTCTCTTAATCTACAAAATTATTGCATAACAAACTACTTATTTTTAATATATAGCAAATATGTAATGTAAGACACTGAGCGATTTTCAGTATGTAAAAAAAACTAAACAATTAGACGGGCGAAGCAAACTAAAGTACTGTGAATCTGTACTTGCTTTTCTTTTTCTTTTTTTTTTCTTTTTAAATCTGCCTCTTTTTTATGCATCGCAAATATCAGAATATTTTGGCAAATGTAACATGACACATACATTTGTATTTAAGTCTCAGAATAAATTTATTTCACTAACAAAATACATTTAAACAAACATAGGCTACGGCGCTACTGAGCAATTTATTGTTTCCAGCTAACATTGTCTTCTCCTTTTCGGTTAAAGATTCTTGATTTTATAGAAGTTAAGCAACAAAAAAGCGTCTTAATGTATACAGCCAACTACAACCATGGACACAACTTTCGGACACCGACAACTTATGAAAAATGCCTCGCTCTCAATTTCTTCATCAGATGCTCTTTAATTCATGTGAACCATCAGGCCTGTTTTAAGAAACGTGTTTTGGACAATCTTTTATAAGCTGAGATGAATAGGGAAACCGAGTGTCACGAAAAGTTATGTCAAGGATTGTAGGTTCGTTTGCTCCTCGTTAGCAAAGTGCCTTTCCTACAGGTTTTGTTTAATTTCGGAGAGCAGAATAACGTTAGCAATCTTCCTTGCGAAGCCCACAGCGTCAAGGACAATGAGGGCAATCTCAGCTATCAGAGCAACCCCGTCGGTAGCGAGAGCAGCTATAATTAAGGCGGTAACTTTAGCTGCTACGAGAAGCCATTCATACCAAGCCATCTCGCTGCATATGGTCTTGATGATGGTCCAGAGGAGGTCTGCGGCATAAATTTCTTTGATGAGGACGAAAATTGCTTTAGCTTTCGAGAAGGCACTACCACTTCCATTCCAGGCTTTGATGAAGACTTCCATCGCTTTCTGCAATTTTGAGGATGCTCGGATCGCGTCAACTGCTTCCTCAACAGCGCGCTTCATCACCTTTGAACTCGGACTGACTGATATTCCCACAGCTGACATAACAAGCGATACGACTTCCACAATAATACTGGCATACTGCGTGATGGCCACCCAGTCGAAGTCATCAGATGTTGCCAGTGCTCGGGCGGGAAGAAACTGCTCCCCGCCACGGGTGAACTGCACCAAAGAGTTTCCAGCACTCTTGGTTATGTCCATCCGGAAGGTTGGAATGCTTAGTCCCCCTTGAATCAGCTTGATTCTCTCTCCGGACAGGTGTTTTGCAAGTCGTTCGGCAATGTTCTCGTGAGGCTGGTCAGCAAACTCCTCGGCCAGTTTCACACATTCAGTCGCTGCGGTGTTTGCAGCTTGAATGAGTTTGGCCTTTTTATCAGGATCAGCATTCAGTTTGGCGTACTCTTCAGGAGCTTTCTTCTGGATTTCTTCCAGTGCCCCATTGCATGCCTTGGTGATTATATCGCTCTGTGTTGCCATGTTATTCAAAGAAACTGTAAGAGGGACAATTAAAAAATAAAACGAATAGAAAAAAATATAGAGTCTCAATAAAAAAATCACATTGAAATTTACCGCAACTGTGACTGGCGGATCCACAAAAAAATATGTAATAGTTTCTAAAAATACAAAATAGGCGTTTTTGGTATGTGGTGGTCTACTCTATTGTTATTCTAGGGTTGGGGTCCGTTCATATACTTAAACATGGATGAATATGGAGTCTGACACCAATCAGTCATTTCTCATTGTTTATTATCATGCTAGGTCATATAGAAAACCAAAAACAAACTCTGTAACGAAAAATAAGTAGTACCTATTTACTACATAAATATACACAAAGCGTGATAATCATATCTGGGTTCTAGACATCAACACAGTGTAAGTTGTCTTCAGAATAATAATAAATATATACTTTTCTGTGAATTAGGACGGTCCCGTCATACCGTAACTTATATTTAAAAAAATGTGTGCCGTCATCATGACGTCATGGAAATTTTTTTTTGTACATAGGATGGACACTTTTTGAATAGAATACGCATGTATAATGTTCATTCGACCTGGATGAAACTCCTTTACGGCAGTCATTAAAAAAACGGTCGAAACAGCTCAGTGTTTTACAAACACATTTCTAGTTAGCTTTTCCCAATTTCAGTTGGGAACAGCTATTGTTTTCGTTAAAGTTTTTTTTCCCCCTTTTTTTCCCATAGGTTTTGCACACGTTTTTATTCTGCAAGCCACTTTGGGAATTATTTTAAATCCGATCAACTTTAAACTTGGCATAGTCATTAACCATCATCTGAAGATGTACGCCGAAACTTTTCGTCATCGTGACGTCGTCAGAGGTCACGTGACACCTATTTAAAGATTCAATTTTTACAGCCTTATAACTATTGCACTATTCGACCGATGATCTCAAATTTGGTAGATATACAGACAGGGAAGTGTTATAGATGAAAATTGATATGTCAAGGTCACGTGATCTTCACTTTCGGTTTTACCGGAAGTGGTAATTTTAGACCCCTATATCACATCTTATGAATTATTCATCTGATTGGGTTGAGACTTTACATTAATACAAAGCTTTATTGGCAGATAATTATATTGCATCATTATTACTGTGCACTTAATCATTGTCATGTTATGACGTCATGAATAATTAATGAGGCAATCTTTACAGTCTGATAACTGCAGAAGTGATTGGCCGATTGATCTCAAGCCTGGCAGGTATATAGACAGGGAAGTGTTATAGATAAAAATTGGTATGTCAAGGTCATGTGACCTCTACTTCCGGTGCTACGGAAGTGTTACGTTTCGACCCTAATTAGCATATCTAGCGAATTATAAATTTGATTTGGTTGACACCTTATAATAGCATTAAGCAACATGAAAGAATAAATATGTTGCATTATTATTAATGCGCAGTTTAATGTTTTCATGTTATGACGTCATGAATATTTAATATGGCAATCTTTATAGTCCTTTAACTTTAAAACTGTTTGACCGATTGATCTCAAACTTGGTTAATATCTAGACAGGGAAGTGTTATAAATGAACATGTGTATGTCAACGTCATGTCGGAAGTGCAATTATGTAAGATTACAATTTCAATTTTAAAGGTTAGAGATTTTTGGAAAAAAAATCATTACATTATTTTGTACTGTCCAGTAGACAATCAAAAACAAGTTGGGAACAGCTGGGTGGTTGTTCAGTTACAACCACATCTAGTTCCTTTTTTTTTTCTTTTTCCACTTTTCCCCATAGGTTTTGTACACGTTTTTATTCTACAAGCCACTTTGAGAATTAATTTAAATCCGATCAACTCAGCATAGCCATTAATCATCATCTGAAGATGTATGCCAAAACTTTTCGTCATGTGACATCTATTTACAGATTCAGTGTTTACAGCCTTATAACTATAGAACTATTTGACCGATTGATCTCAAATTTAGTTGGTATACAGACGGGGAAAAGTTATAGATGAAAATTGATATATCTAGGTCACGTGACCTTCACTTCCGGTTTTACCGGAAGTGGTAATTTTAGACCCTTATATCATATTTCATGATTTATTAATCTGATTAGGTTGAAACTTCACATTAATACAAAGCTATATTGACAGATAATTATGTTGCGTTATTATTACAGTGCACCTAATTATAGTCATGTTATGACGTCATGAATATTGAATGAGACAATATTTACAGTCTTATAACTATAGAACTATTTGACCGATTGATCTCAAATTTAGTAGGTATACAGACAGGGAAGGGTTATAGATGAAAATTGATATGTCAAGGTCGCGTGACCTTCACTTCCGGTTTTACAGGAAGTGGTAATTTTAGACCCTTATATCATATTTCATGAATTATTAATCTGATTAGGTTGAAACTTCACATTAATGCAAAGCTATATTGACGGACAATTATGTTGCATTATTATTACTGTGCACCTATTTATAGTCATGTTAAGACGTCATGAATATTTAATAGACAATCTTTACAGTCTTATAACTATAAAACTATTTGACCGTTTGATTTCAAACCTGGCAGGTAGATAGACAGGGAAGTGTTATAGATGAAAATTGATATGTCAAGCAGGGGTGTGAAAACTGAGCTTTAAAGCTGATTTCAGCTTTTTTTTGTTTTGGATTTCAGCTTTTTTCAGCTTTTCCCCTCACTTGCTGTGTACAAAGGTATAGGAGATTTCCAAAGTTCAGCTTCTTTACACCTTTTTTCAGCTATTTTCAGCTATTTTTATCAGTGGTCACTCATACCCCTGGTCAAGGTTATGTGACCCCTACTTCCGGTATTACCGAAAGTGTTAATTATAGACCTTTATTAGCATATCTGATGAATAATAAATTTGATGGGGTTTACACCTAGCATTAAGCAACCTTGAAGGATAAATATGTTGCATTATTATTAATAAGTAGTATATTGTATTCACGTTATGAAATCATGAATATTTAATGATGCATGTTTACAGTTTTATAACTGAAGAGCCATTTGACTGATTGATCTCAAACATAGTAGGTATATAGACAGGGAAGTGTTATCAATGAACATTGGTATGTCAAGGTCATGTGAGTAAGATTTGAGGCTTTGCATGGTGGAGATACTAAATAATGAAAAGTTTGCGGAAACACCATGTGCGAATAATTTCTCAACTGAGAAAATGGTTCTCAAGAACCAGAGGTATAAACTCGACGTTCCGTTCAGTATGCTCTGACCATCTTCAGGTCATGTGACCTTTACTTCTGGTGTTACCGGAAGTGTTAATTTGAGACCCTTATTATCATATCTCATCACATGAATTATAAATTGCTTTTAAAAGTCACAGATTGCTTTTAAAAGTCAGAGATTTTTGAAAAACAATCATTGAATTATTTTCTACTACGCAATAGACAATCAAAAACATGTTGGGAACAGCTGTGTGGCACTCATAACCACATAGTTCTAGTTTTTGTAGTAACCAACCAATAGTCCATTCCGGAAGCTATGTTTACTGAAAGTTGTCTATATAAATATTGTCTTAACTTTGGGTGTAGCTTTTGTCAAATATCACACAAGTTCAGCGTCTTTTAATCCAACATACCATAGCCCTTCACCTTTTTTATAGGGACTTTATTTTTCTTTATATAGATGCTGCTCAGGATCTCAAACATGATTGAAGTCACCAACAGTGATCACATTTTCATCACCCTCTTTCCATTCAATACTATTTATCCAGTTAATAAGTGTGTTTGAAACATGAACAGATATCGGTAGATACAGGTTTTCAATGGTGGCCATCTTTAAAATACAAGATGGCCACCGCGTTGTATCTGGACAAATTGACCATTTAGCACTAACCCAAATGGTTCAGTTGCGGTCTTTGACCCTGATGATATATGTTAGACACTAAGATTTCAATATAAAAAGATGCAATATATGTAGTTTTCAATGCCGGCGGCCATCTTTAAAAATAAGATGGCAACAATACTGTATCTGGACAAACAAACCATTTGACACTATCCCAAATGGTACAGTTGCATTCCTTGACCCTGAAAATGTATGTTTAGACACCAAAACTTTAATATTAAGTGGCTTAGACGATGAGATATGGGTACAAATAGCTTTTTAATGGCAGCCATCTTTAAAATTCAAAATGGCCGCCATATTGTTATTGGATAAGTTGGTTCCTATCAATAATTGAAAGCTAAGGCAATAAGGAGCATGTATGGAAAGTTTGGCGCTTTTGTCCAGAAAGTCCACATCCATTCCAAAAGCTTGCCCTTAGCTGCCTGACTAGTGAGATTACATGGATTGAAGTAGACATCAGCTATGGTATGTTGGATTAAATTAATAGCGGCTTACATTGACTCAATATTGTACTGTTCTTAATACTTGCATGTGTTCATTTCTTCTTCTTTTTTCTTTTTTTTTCTTGGGGGTTCTGTCACTATCTGTAAACAGTCATAAACATGTGCACTGTCCTGGTTTTAAAAAGTTGCAAAAATGGATTTCAAAGTATCATGAAATAATTACATTAAAAAAACAGTTAAAATTTGTCAGTACTCATCTTTGCTTTTCATCGTACACGTTTATAGTATTGCAAGTCAACGTACGGTTATGTATCGAAGACTCAAACGAGAATGACTTACCTTGCGATTCAGTCAGGGTCTGCCCACCGTGGAAGCGTTCGAGTTTCGCCGATGCTATTGAGACTGCGTTTGGTCGAGATTGGCTCTTGTCGGTTATCAGCGGCCCTTTTATTTGGTACGTGGGCATACCATACGAGTCACCAGTCGCATGATCCTTGCAAAGTCAGTGGCCCTATACACCTTTATTGTGTGTGAGTAGGCGGAGTTACCGCTTAGTTGACTTGTTTAATTGGATCCAAGAAACATCGTACGAGTCACCTTTCTTCTGCTCAGTATCGTTAGCCCTGCAGTATTTCATTGGTTGAAATTAATACGCCTTCTAATCGTCACGAGTTCCAGGTCACGTGTCCTCGCGTGGTGCCAAATACATATGAAGATGTCTCGAATAAAGGTGTGGGGCAGGGGTAAAAAAACAAACAAAATACTTCTATTTATTATCAAAATTGGCTCTTTAAATAATGATAATAATCGGCATTTAAGACCGCTTCTATTAGCAAACTAAATTTAATCACAGCGCTTACATTATTATTACCCCTGATCGTTAGGCCAATTAAACATTCCCAATACCATCTCAGCTCCCTGGGGAGTATACAGCTCGATGCAGCCTGTTAGGCGCAAGCAAGCTAATTCAATCACAATAACCATCTCTGCCCTCACAAGTACCCATTTACACCTGGGTGGGGAGAAGCAATGAGTGACAAAGTGCCTTGCCGAAGAGCACACGCACCATAGCCGCAAGCTGGACTCGAACCCACAACCTGCAGAATTACCCGCAGACTACAAATTCAATGCCCCAGACCACAAGGCCGGCCACTGCACTCAACAGATATCAAACTAACCACCGGTCATGTGTTATTTCGCAGCGTGTTTTTATTACTACAATGTAGTACTATTTGCCCTAAATATATGTTCTTTTGTTAATCCTTCGGCCGACATTGCATCGTTTGGACAGAAAACTAAAGAAAACAGCCCCCAAAACGGCATGTCATTCGCATATTGAACTATGAAGAAATTCAGACACGTCTGAATGTATGTACCCTGGATTGGATGTGGAGAGGGAGGGTGTGGACAGGGGGACTGGGGGAGGGTATGCTTATTGTGACGTGTCCCAACCATTTTCGCCGGGATAACCGCAGTTATTAACGGTGGTCCACAACACCAATACCTTGCATCTTGGCCTACTATCAAAACGAAAGCGAATAGCAAATGAAACAAAAAATCAATCGTCGTATTAAAATAACAAGCATTGTACTGATTGCATTTCTTCATTTGTTTCAAGAAATATGAGATATTTCAAGTGGAAGTCGACGGTCAGAGGTGTAATTTACCGTCGGATATGTCACGCGCTGGTATTGAATAACTGCGTCCCACTAAAACGTTGTCTCCTTTAAATTTTAAACGGCTCCCATATGAATGCTTTAAATTGAAATTAATTTTTTTTAATCAGAATAGTTTGAATAGATTTCATAATGCTTTATTATTGAAATCACTTCGCAAAAATATTCTTTGTGAGAATTAGCCTACTTTGACATTTCAGCTGAGGCTATATTTCACCGCTGACCCACTGACTGACTCACTGATTGTCACTAGTCTTGTGAGCCAAGTTTTTCTGAGCCTCTTTTTGGCTGCTACTAGACGGCCGTCCTGTAGTCGTCTCTGCCCCTGACCCACTGACAAACTCACTGATTGACTGTCACTTGTCAGCCGGGCAGTGCCATTGAAAGGTCCTCTATTCAGTCTCCAGATTTTCATCCCCCAGGCTGAACTCAAGGTTACATCCTCTGAGCCTGTTGTTTTTTTGTCATCAAAAACAAAAATGGGTTAAAGATCTAATCATAATACGTGCATGACAAGTTGTTTTGCGTCTGTAAGATTTGTTTGTAAGCATTCGATAGTCTCTGATTCGAAGGCATCCGATAGTTATCATGACATAATTCCTTTACTTTCCGTGGCCTTGATTGAGCATTTTTTTGCAACAGAGCTTTTGTCCAATCTGGGACCTGTAGACAATAAACTCAGACGTGATTGTCTCTCTGACATTTTACGATTTTGCTCCCACGATACCACGATCAGTGGTGTATGACCCCCGCTAAGGAATTGCCAATCCCCCTCTCCCAGTGTGCTTATCCCTGACAGACCATCTACAAGACAAGCTTCGATGCCCTAGTGTTCTCAAACTTGCTCTTGTGTCTTAACTCAGCTTAGAAACAAAAAAAAACTGGTAACGCTAGCTGAATTCCTAACATTCCGTTAACGATGTTAATGGAAAGTTTACAATTTGTGTTCCTGCAAATCGAATTGTTCAGTTTACAAGCAGCTACAACGCTTGTTTGAGGCTTTGTTATACGTGGATATCTGACTAATTAATCTGACACCAAATTTAAATAGGTATTTTGCTATAGCAACTGTCTTCATCTCCTTACAGGTTTGACAATGGTTGGAAACAGTTCAAAAACGTTTAGCAACACGCGTTCAAATATAAACACTGTCATTGACTGTCACATATTGACTGTCACTTGTGAACCAAGTTGTTCTGAGCCGCTTTTTGGCTGCTACTAGAGGGCCAGCCTGTGGTCGTCTGTGCCACTGACCCACTGACTAACTCACTGATTGTCACTTGTGAGCCAAGTTTTCTGAGCCTCTTTTTGGCTGCTACTAGAGGGCCAGCCTGTAGTCGTCTGTGCCCCTGACTCACTGACTGATTCACTGATTGTCACTTGTGAGCCCAGGATTTCTGAGCCTTTTTTGGCCGATACTAGAGGGCCAGCCTGTAGTCGTCTGTGCCACTGACTCACTGATTGACACTTGTGAGCCAAGGTTTTCTGAGTCTCTTTTTGGCTGCTACTAGAGGGCCAGCCTGTAGTCGTCTGTGCCCCTGACTCACTGATTTTCACTTGTGAGCCAAATTTTTCTGAGCCTCTTTTTGGCTGCTACTAGACGGCCGTCCTGTAGACGTCTCTGCCCCTGACCAAACTCACTGATTGACTGTCACTTGTCAGCCGGGCAGTGCCATTGTAAGGTTCTCTATTCAGTCTCCAGATTTTTATCCCCCAGGCTGAACTCAAGGTTACATCCTCTGAGCCTGTTGATTTTTCGTCATCAAAAACAAAAATGGGTAAGATCTAATCATAATACGTGCATGACAAGTTGTTTTGCGTCTGTAAGATTTATTTGTAAGTCTCTGAGTCCAAGGCATTCGAAAGTTATCATAACATAATTCCTTTACTTTCCCACTCATGAAAATTGTTCGAACTCTGACATTTTGCAGAGCTTAGCATTTCACAAGATCCGTGGCCTTGATTGAACTATCCTCAGCTTTGAATATTTTCTTCAAAATGAGGGTAATACATCAATATCTGTTCACCTTTTTCTGTCATTTTTATTTTGTTTTTAATGTATTGTTAACGTCCATGGAAAACATAGAATATCCGCCATGCCATAAGACCTCCCACATTCCACCGCTTAAAAACAGTTTGAAGTAAGCGGTGAACATCTGAAGGCGCGGATAGTCCTGCACCATTCGTCATCAGTCATCATTAGAATCACACTCTTGGAAAAAATGGTCCGGTTAACTTATTCTTTATGATGGCCTTTGCGGTTTTGCCGATGACAATTGAGTGTGATCGTCCGACTGATAAGATTTACGCACAAAACCATGGGCCAATGAGGCTTTTGCATAGAAAGCTGGCCGAACCATTTTTGGGGAAAGGGTGCTGGTAACGAGGCTTGAGCATGCATGCTGCCAACATCACCAATGGCATCCCTGCATTTGCTCGTGGAAATGGGACTCATTTTTGGACCCTAATTTTATCAAATCTGCTCTGAGATAATGCCAAAAGCTAGGGAGATGATCCTCTGCTAAATTTGCACGATTCCAACGATTTTTAAACCAGACGGTCGCGTTTTCTACAAAAAATGATGGGGTCACTTTCTATGCAATGACTCACGAATAATTTTTTGAAACCCTAATCGCTCGCGAATTTATTGCGCCCGCTGTCTGTCTTTTATTGCCATTCGGATATATCGTCTGAAAAGAGCACATTTTTCAACAGTATTTTATCATTTTTATTTTTCGGTGTGGTGGTGGTGGGTGGGGTGGGGGGGGGGGGGTGGTTTATTCAGACGATATATCCGAATGGCAATGTAAGACCGACAGCGGGCGCAATAAATTCAGAAATCAATAAGAACGTTGGAGCCTTCCCCACTATCACATCTCGCATCCAGTCATCAATGATTAGACACCTTAGACAAACAATCTTCAAGACATAAGCTACTCATGTGCAGAGTCCAGTGCCTATCTTTTCATTAGATGCTCCTCGGGATATATTTACATCTCAGGAATATTCTAGAGGCGACTTATTCAATCCAATTCTCGGGTGAGCTTTGAAAACGAACCCAGGGCATTCCTCGTCAACGGTAGATGCCTGGCATTCAAGCAGAGACATTTCATTCCAAGACTCTTGAAGTTTCTGCATCTGAACTTCAAGAGTCTCTTGAAGTTCAGATGTTCAAGAGTCTCGACTGGGACCGATGTGATATATTGCAGCATAGTTGTCTATAAATACCACTCGAAGAGAATCTGGACAAAACTTTTCATCTATCAACTCATAAGGAATTAGGATACGCTTAAGTGTGACAACGAGCCGCATCCTATATATTAAGGAACTTAGAAATAAAACAGGTTTTGGGTTTCCAGTGACTACAGATCATTAAAATATTCCTTCAGCCTGAGATAAATTGAGAGTCAGCTTGACTGTTTCGTCAAGTTGTGACCTGTCCTCTGTACTTCCATCAATAATGGCTATTGTTGAATACCGTTTGCTGTACTTTCAGGGAAGTTGAAAGTATTAGCATGTTTATTTACACTAAAAGTCCCCATTTACTCTTTCACTACAGAATTACTAAATTCCCTAATTTGACGGAATTAAATCAAATGTGGAATTAAACTTTGGGAAGATGTCAGACCACCGTCCCCACTAGGCACCCTTGCAACTTGCAAGCCAATACATGTACCGGGTACGTATCTCGGCCTCAGCATATGCTAAGAGTTAAAACAGATTTCTCAAAAAAATGCGCTAGGGTTTAGGGTTGTTCAGCCAATAGCTTTTCATATTGTCATTATTCAGGATAACTGAGGTGAAAATGGTAATGTTCCCAGACCCGACCGAGCATTTCAATCAGTGGACATTATCCATTAATGTAGCCTCATGGGGCTACTCTACGGCCAACTTCAACCAAGTAGCAAAAGCATGGCAATGATTTGTTTCAGCTTGTGGGACCTAACTTGTATTGGTTTCGGTACTTCCCCCGAGAGTTTGTCTTTGTCAGTGAAAAAAACTAGAAGAATTTGAAAATCTGAAATTTGGTTAACAAGCCATGGAAACACAGTGTGTGGGATATATTTGGTGATCAATTTCAATTCAAGTTCGCGTTCACGTTCTGATGACAGAGCGGTTATTTACAGGGTAATGAGTTGCACTGCTTTAAATGCGGGTCCAGTCTTTTTCAGGCATCATGGAATTTTGGCAGAGTTTGTATTTGACACAGTGTACTGCATTATTACTTATTCTGATGGCCTACCCTTTGTTTTGTGATGCAATGCCGATGCAGGAAGGCCTTGGGTATAGTGCAAACATAATGTACATGATTCCTTTATGGTTTAACATTTCACATTATTGTCTATTTGGTTTCCAATTAACTTGACTTGCAACGTTCTGACAGAAACAAAATACCACTGATGCCATAACATTTTCAACTCTTATTATGTTGTGATTCAATCGAATTTAAAATACTGCCAAAAGAATTTTAAAATAAGTTTTACTGTCGAATCTGAAAAGGTAATATAATTCCTTAGGAGCAAATATACATGTGGCTGAAGGACCGCATGTGATCAGTGTAAAATATTCACAAGTAACTTCTTCATACACAGCATGACCTTAGAAGGAAAAGAATTTGCTTGCGAGTGAGAACCCTGTTGAGCTGCAAGGCTGGAACTAGATCAGTCTCCGTAAAGAACTTTATTGCCGGAAGACAAAACAACAAATGAAGAAACTCGAGATGACGATTTTGGTATGGTACAAGGAGGGACCCAGAAGGAGACAGGTTGGGGGGAATCTTAGGATGCGAGGAGAAAGATTGAAGGTCGATTTGTTGAGACAAGGTCGGTGAACCAGATACAGATATGTCACCCTGGGCTTTTTAGATTGATCTGTGATATCCAATGTTTAAGGTTGCAAATTTTGAATTAAAAAAAAAGATTTGTTGTTAGAAAAATAGAAGTACAGATAAACGTCTTGTAAATTTTCTTGTGCCATAAACTATAATTTCTTTTCAGATTTCTCTGTCTGAAATTAATCTGTTTGAAATCACTACCTCAGCTGTTTTACTTATTTGCTTTGGTTTATTTTGTTTGATTTGAAGATATAATAAACCAAACTCTTTTCAATTTGCTTGTCTTCAAAGTTTCAATACCTCTGACAGAATCTTTAAACTTGGCCACTTTGTTGCTTGTAACCCACGCGCAATACTTTCCGAATGATAAGCTTTGACCCAAACACTCAGTGGAAAGCAAGGGAGGGGTTACAAGTGCCGAGTGCTGGACTGATATCAACATAATGAGAAGACAAGCAGGCACACATATTAATATAAACACATTTGATGACCTCAATGTGCATGTACTATGTGCATGTACTTTAAAATTCTTGTAAATGCATCAAGATTATCTTCTTAAAGGCATATCTACAGGATCATTTGCTTTTCATTCATTATGTTCGTTTTCAATAATAGCAACACTCAAAATCCAAAGAAGAATGTTCAAAATCGAACCTGTTGAAGTTTAAGCTCGCAGTGGAGACTACTGAGTGGAGAATACAGTGAGAAGCCATGCACAAACTGTGGATCACGAAACGTGATTTTGTCAATATTTAGCACACTTAATCCCACAGATCAGTCACTTGACTGATTGTTGGACATCACCTTCATTTCTTTTTTAATTTATAAAATAGCATGCTGGACGGAATAATTTCACGGGGTGTTTAGTACCAGTACGATATTTAATTAAAATAAGTTTTTTGATAATAATTTGATAGGTTACGCGTACTTCTGGGATCAATGCAAATGATCCTATTCGCCTTTAAACTCTGACAAATATACATCAGCATGAGCTACATGTATACCAAATCACTGCTTTCTTGATAAACTTTTATATCGTCTCTCGGTATCACTGAAACATAATCCAGCATGAACTGCTGATAACTTGTGGAGAATGTTCTAGCCTCAAGGATAAAAACGTACTTTTATCCATCCAAGATCTTGACTGTGACGACCAATAAAGGGTTGTCTCGTTGCTTTCATGCATTTCAGAGGAATGGAAACCCGCACCAAAATTAGTGAAAAGTCATGTCACGGTCTCTTTTAATGGCAATCTTGGGCCAACTTCATAAGCTGCTAAGCAGGGAAATTTGCCAAGCGCACAAAATTGATAACCAACCAAAATGCCATGCAACATAATGTGTGACTGGGAATTGTGATTATCGTGAAGCCTGTTACAGCTTGTCTGTAGTAAAGAATTGCTTTTCTACTCGTGAAATTCTATTTAGAATTGTCGCAAGATTTCGAAGAAAGTCAGACAAAAATCTGTTCAAAATGGCGGGCGGAGGTGATTGAAGAACTGTTTCATGAACAAACAAAATCATACACAAATAGCCATTGTAAATGCTGTTCGTATCCTTGTCCAAGATGTTTAGATTAATCATTTAAAACGTTACGCAGCTACGCCAAGTTTCGTGAAATCGATCGTAAGTTTATTGCGCGCAGCTGTGCAATAAATTGGTTGCGTTAGTCCTACACACCGCGCAAGTTACGCACTGTTTCGTGAAATCGGCTGATGATCTATCAGACAAATCCTCCAGACAAATGAGGAATTCAATGATGGATAATTTCAAGTCTGATCCCCTCACCCACTGCTCTGTAAAACATTCAACCCCCTGAGTGCAATGCCTTCCAGATGGCAAGGTTATCGCTTTGCCAGCAAAATGTAGAAGTGTAAGCACTTGAGTTTTGATCACAAGCAAGAACTGATTTGAGACAGGGACATACAAGAACAGAATCGCGTCATCCAATAAACAGAAATAGGAAATAAGAGCTATGCTAAATAAATAGAATTCTTACAATATTTTGTATATTTTTCTCTGTTGATAAGACATACAAACATATTTTATTTTATTTAAATGTTTTAATTATTGTTATTATTATTAACATTAATAGTTTTTGGCCTCAGTGAGAAAGGTCCTGCCAGGATCCAAAGTAAGGCCCTCTTCTCTTATTTTTTTTTGATTTACTTTATTGTATATTTTCGCTAAAAGTTTAACTTGAATTTTTAACTCAAAAGCCAAAATTATGGAAGAAGTGTTGTTCCCGGAAATGAATAACAATCCGGAGCTGACATTTACTTAAGTTAAGGTTGGCATATACAGTCATCTGGCATCTACATCTAGTTGTGTTTACTTGGGTCAGACTTTTCTGACCCATATCACAATTGAATAAACATGTAATGTGCGTGTAATACATGTACATGTATACATGTACCGGTATATATTGTAACAGCCTGATGTTGAATTTCATTCAAGTACGAGTGCTATTATTGTGTGTGATTCAACATTTAGTATCCACACATACCGGTACACTGTACTTCAGTGGCACTGTAAAAGTACACGTACAAATGGTCCTAATTTTAATTTAATAGTTAGTGGACTACACCTCAAAGTTTGCTGTTTATACTGTCACACTTTCAAATATATTTATATTTCAATTTGTTATAATCCAAATTGTGTTTGGTGACTGACAAAAGATCAAGTTGACTGTTGTCATGTAAACCTACCCCAAAAAACGAGTACTTTGCAAAAAAAAATAAAGGAATAAAAACAAAACACAATTTATTTTAAACACAATTCCAAACATCACCTCAAGAAAGTTGAAAGAATGCACACATGTACATGTAGTATCCTTATACCACTTTTTGGGTCGTGTACAAAGTCCATGGAGAGTTGATTGCATTTTCAAAGTATTTTTTAACAAAATTGGCACAGTTTCTCAGTCCCAGATTCATGTCTTTTCAACATTTTTGCAATGACTGACCTTCAATGAGATTATATACAATGAAAAAATGGCATCAGGATGCAACATTCTTTCCAAGAAAGTACCGTACAAGCATCATATTTGTTTTTTTTGATGAACCATAACTTTCAGTTCTGGGGCAATGTTGGATATCAGCCCAGGTGAAGGCACAGTGCATGATGCTTCAACTTCTCACGTTGGTTATCATTCGGAGTAATGATGAAAAGTTGATGTGACAGAGAAACATTTTTTTTTGCAACAGAGCTATTGTCCAATCTGGGCCCTGCAGACAATAAACTCAGACGTGATTGTCTTGATGACATTTTACGATTTTGCTCGCACGATACCACGATCAGTGGTGTATGACCCCCGCTAAGGAATTGCCAATCCCCCTCTCCCAGTGTGCTTATCCCTGACAGACCATCTACAAGACAAGCTTCCATGCCCTAGTGTTCTCAAACTTGCTCTTGTGTCTTAACTCGGCTTAGAAACATTAAAAAAACTGGTAACGCTAGCTGAACTCCTAACATTCCGTTCATGATGTAAATGGAAAGTTTACATTTTGTTTTCCTGAAAATCGAATTGTTCAGTTTACAAGCAGCTACAAGGCTTGTTTGAGGCTTTGTTTTACGTGGATATCTGACTAATTAATCTGACACCAAATTTAAGTAGGCATTTTGCTATAGCAGCTGTCTTCTTCTCCTTACAAGTTTTACAATGGTTGGAAACTGTTCAAAAACGTTTAGCCACACGTTTTCAAATTTAACACTCTCATTGACTGTCACATATTGACTGTCACTTGTGAACCAAGACCAACTAAATGACTTACTGATTGTCACTTGTAAGCCAAGGTTTTCTGAGCCTCTTTTTGGCTGCTACTAGAGGGCCAGCCTGTAGTCGTCTGTGCCCCTGACCCACTGACTGACTCACTGATTGTCACTTTTGAGCCAAGTTTTTCTGAGCCTCTTTTTGGCTGCTACTAGAGGGCCAGTCTATAGTCGTCTGTGCCCCTGACCCACTGACTGACTCACTGATTGTCACTTGTGTACCAGGGTTTTCTGAGCCTTTTTTTGGCTGATACTAGAGGGCCAGCCTGTAGTCTTCTGTGCCCCTGACCCACTAACTGACTGACTGATTGTCATTTGTGAGCCAAGTTTTTCTGAGCCTTTTTTTGGCTGCTACGAGAGGGCCAGTCTGTAGTCTTCTGTGCCCTTGACCCACTGACTGACTCACTGATTGTCACTTTTGAGCCAAGTTTTTCTGAGACTCGTTTTGGCTGCTACTAGAGGGCCAGCCTGTACTCGTCTGTGCCCCTTACTCACTGATTGTCACTTGTGAGCCAAGTTTTTCTGAGCCTCGTTTTGGCAGCTGCTGCTAGAGGGCCAGTCTATAGTCGTCTGTGCCCCTGACCCATTGACTGACTTACTGATTGTCACTTGTGTACCAGGGTTTTCTGAGCCTCTTTTTGGCTGATACTAGAGGGCCAGCCTGTCGTCGTCTGTGCCCCTGACCCACTGACTGACTCACTGATTGTCACTTGTGAGCCAAGGTTTTCTGAGCCTCTTTTTGGCTGATACTAGAGGGCCAGCCTGTAGTCTTCTGTGCCCCTGACCCACTAACTGACTGACTGATTGTCATTTGTGAGCCAAGTTTTTCTGAGCCTTTTTTTGGATGCTACTAGAGGGCCAGTCTGTAGTCTTCTGTGCCCTTGACCCACTGTCTCACTCACTGATTGTCACTTGTGAGCCAAGTTCTTCTGAGCCTCTTTTCGGCTGCTACTAAAAGGCCAGCCTGTAGTCGTCTGTGCCCCTGACCCACTTACTAAATTATATTCAATGAAGTCCTTCTTATCGATGAAATACATTTTCCTTTTCTTCCCTTCTGCTTCACGACTTAAGAGGATTTTTTTAAAGAGAAGAGAACCACGTACGTTACCAACTGACGCATGCGCGTTCTGGTCATTGACCACGACTTTTGAGAGATTACGACTTCCCCGAGAAATTCTTAACACAAGTAAACGAAAAGAACAAATGCTGAACGAATTATAAGGATTGTTCATTGTTCTCCACAAATTGACATATAACAGACCTACAACACTTAATCTTTGAGCTGTGGTAAGATAAAACTTTCTGCGATTTGTTTTCTTCTAAAAACAGGTGATCGTCAAATTTGGGCTGAAGTAATAGCATTGTGTTGCACAGGTACTCGCTCCAGTTGAGATGATACTGGTCCAGTAAAACCTCAGTGATGATGTCCAGAAATATGGACTTCAGAGAGAAGGAGCTTTGATGAACAGTAGGCCAAAACGATACAAATGTGGCTCGAGGCACAATTGTAAACCCCCTACAGAATGTAAATAATAGTGTTTTATTGTACAGTATACAGTGCCTATCGCTGGGCTGAGTCTTAACAAAAATATGCCGCCAGTTTTTAGACAACAATGGAAGATTTGCACTGGGCATTTACGCATCTTAAGCAATCTTTAAAGGCATTGGCGGGATTCGAACCCAGGTCAAAGATGTGGAAAATGAGGAATGCACCACTGCACTGGTTCTCCTTTAAGGATTTGTAGATATCTTCTCAGTGTTCATATATATTTAATTTTTATTTTATTTTGGTCATAGTTCACATGACGACGTACCAGGCTGAGTTCATCCGTCGTTTGACCCGTCTGTCTTCCATCCTTGAGATTGACTCACTCATCGCTCAGCAGACTTTGAGAGAAGCCTTCTCATCCAATGAGGTCAATGATGCTAAGCAGAGACAGCAGCAAGTGCTTGACTACCGACTGGTAAGTCCTGCTTTCATTTTCTTTAGTCCACTCCCCATACTGTCTCAAAGCACCCTGCCTATTACTCCTTTTTGTTTTACTGGTTTACCTCATACAATGTTTGTAAAACAAACTAAGCAATTGTAGCTTATATCTTCTATCAGTTAATAATTCTTCAAACTCTTAACAGTCAACAAAAAGTCACTTTCATTTTCATGTACGCGAGTTTCCGAATCCAAGTGAGTTTCCAAATCCAAATCTCAAACTGTAAAGATCAAACGCTGACTGTGAGTGGAAAATAGACCCTTTCACTTGGAGCTGTTCATGAAATGCACGATGATTTGGCATGCGCGCTCTGGGATCCAATGACATGGGCTTTACCCAATAAGTAGTGAATCGTTACACAACGCCTGGCAACGTTTACATTTAATGTTTTAAAACTAACTAGGGCAATGTATCAACTTGAACGGGATTACGTAAATGAAGTAAATAAACACGTTGTGTTAACCTTCCACAGTTTTGTATTATATTTTGCCATTTTTTTAACAAACGTGTGATCTGTTTTTTTTACCATCCGTTTTGTGTGTAACCCCATTGTCATGTGTACAAAGTACATGTATGTACACTACATGCACACATATTATGTAGACATTATGAAAGTCAGATACTGGGGTTTGTTTCAACATGCTGCCTCAATGGCAGGAAGAGGAATTGACTATCAAATTAAATGCTCCATAATTTTGAATGCAAGAGGGCGCTATAACAAAGGCTTTGGGGGTAAACATAAAAGTAAATTACGCCTTAATAAGCCTGCTATGCATTTCTAATGTATTGAGATCGTACATTCCATCGATTTTCTAATTTTCAAATCCAAGTAAAGTTAGTAGATATGTACATGTAGATATACTTGTCCAAACTATATTAAATTTTGATTGTACTCCCAATTAAAAAAGTGATAGTGCCCTCTTTTGGGCAAGTTGACTAATAGAAGAAAACTTGGGGAGTTGACTGACAGGGGTTGGGGGAAGAGTGTTCAGAAAAGTAAACCTTTCGTTTTTTCTCAGGAGAATTTAGCCACCAGTCTCTTGACTAGGCATGGATGCAAATGGGGTGTTACCATCCACGTTCCTGCAAACAAGTGTTAAATCTCATTTGTGTCAAAATCTCCCTGTGACGGCAGTTGCGCCTTGTAAATTCTTGCCGCATGGTGGCGCTGTTCTGCGCGCCGTACATATCTTCGTCTGATCACATTTTGTGAATCGTTAGTGAATTTTGACTCCAAACAATTGAAGTTCTCCCCCCAAAACTCGACCTAGGGACAGAGGTAATTTGATTACTATATATTCTATAGTTCATAGAATTATTGTGAGGTAATTTTGAGTCGTTGAATAATGTTATTTGTAATGTTTTTGAGGTTCATTAATCGCTCGATAAATCAGTTTATATGAATAGGTTTGTGTAGCGATATATCATCAACACATGTTCACTGCGCCTCATGTAGTAATTTATGTTTTATGCCCCTGGTGAATAATGGATTTAAATCTGGGTATAATTATGGGTTTTATAGTGTGATAAATCCTCTTCTTGTTTATTATAAACCTGGGATTTATTTGGGGTTATATCATAACTTGTTTTTGGGAGCAACATGTCCAATTATCCCACATGTTAATTACATGTATTCCACATGTCCAATTATCCCACATGTTAACTACATGTATTCCACATGTCCACTTTACATGTACATGTACATGTAGATGCACTTTATACATGTGCTTATTATATCCCTTTATGTTTATTTCCCAGTTTTTACGTGAATGATCTGAATCAAGTGAAAAGTACCGATGTGAATCAAGTGAAAAGTGAATCAACTGAACTAGTGAAAACCAATGAAGTGGCAGCTGTTGAACGCCAGAAAAAAATCAATCGCATAAATCAAATGATGTAGCTGTTGTGTTATTTTCTTTTTTCGGAAGCTTTGCAAAAAAAATAATTTCAGTCTGAAGGTTTCGGTTGACTTTGTGAAAAGGTAAAATAATACCCGTAGATGATGTTTCAACTAAATTATCATGGGCGTCGCGAGGGGGGTGGGGGGGGAGGGGCAAGGGGGGAGGGCAAGGGGGGGGGGCACTTTCCCCCCTTGAAAAGCAAAAAAAAGAAAAAGAGGCGCGAAGTCATAATGGTGTAAATTTAATGAGTTCGGGGGGGGGGGCAAAATGTCGCTGCCCCCCTCTAAAACTGATAAATCGAGAGAAATACAAGAATTTTTTTTTGGGGGGGGGAATATGTTTTGCCCCCCTCTAGAAAAAATCCTGGCGACGCCCATGTAAATTATAACAAAATCATAACCAAATAATCAAACATTAAATTGGACCTATAAGTAGTGCTAAAACCTTGTTTTGTTTCGTCTGACCTAAGTTTTTGTTTCTTCAAACATGGACGAAAACACCAACAATACTCCCACTCTGAAACTCCAAATTTAAACTTGCATACAGCGCCACACCAGCAATTTATTAATAGTTATAGGTAAAATAGCTATAATAATTAGTTTTGCATTTACTTTTAACCTGTTCTAAAATATGCTGAAGGCACATTATATAATGAGTATATCTAAAAGTATAACCTTCCAAAAGTATTGCCTTCTTTCTAAATACAAAGCATGTAATTGACGATTGACGATTGACAGAACATAAATTGATTTATCCAAATTTAATTTATATAGGGTGAGTAAAAAAAAACGGAACCCAAACCGAAAGAAATATATTTCATATTTCAAACAAATATTTAGCACCAAAAATAGTTATGAATGGTAAGTCAATTTAATGAACTACTTTTAGATGAAAAAAATACTGAAATTGCTCAATCCGTTCAATTATATCACCATTTAAACGAAATGACCCTAAATTCTGAAATTTTTCATCTCAAAGTAGTTTATTAAATTGACTTATCATAATTAGTTTTGGTTCTACACATTTTTTTTTAAATGAAATATATTTCTTTGGGTTTGGGTTTCGCTTTTTTTTGTGAATCACCTTGTATTATCAAGTCATTTAATGTTTCCCATTGGAAAACAATTCCAGTCATCCAAGGATTCTTGATATACATATATATATATTTCAGTCCCCCTTTCTTAATCACCGAAAAAGTACACATGTCCATCACAGTGATCTATGTTTCTGAGTACTTACAAATGCAAATGATAACAATTCAATATCTAATGTTTAAAATAAACCAACCTGTGTTTTCCCTTTTTCCGATGAAAAACATAAAATTCGCTTAAGTAAAAGAAAACAAATTATGAGCTTGAAGGAAAGAAACACATATACTCAAACATGACATTTTTCAAACTTTGTTTTGCCAGAAATGAGTAAGCGGTAAGTTGCTGTAAAATCACACGTGTGAAAAGACGGGTAGAAAATGAAACATTAGTTCAATTTGTATATTGATTTGCGTCTAAAATGACATTATAGTTTTGAGAAAAGTATGAAATATTTGCTAAAATGTAAAGCTATGTGGATATAAGCATAAGCAACTAAGGGATGTAAAGTTACACTAAAGTCTTAATTTAAAGCTAATTTATTTTCAACATTTCGTTTTTCAAAGAACCTTGATTCACTTGTCCTGTCAAGATTTGGCCTTAGATAAACCTTTTTCGATAGGTCACGACAAAACTTCACATCCAATTGCATAATGCATAAAAGTAAACATACATTAGCAATTAATCCTTCGCAGTAGTTTAATACAATGTTGGCTTTTTGTAGTTCATGTTGTTGCAAAGTTTTGACCAATTGCCGGAAACTCCACCAACACGTAATTTAAACATGCAAGGTTTTCAACTACACATTATCACCAATTTAAACCAATACAAGTTCATTTATAACTGTCGTTTTGCATAAACAATCCCAATGGGAAAACTACCCATGAATTTAGCGAAATCGATTTTGTAGCTTTATGTTTCAATTATCAATGAAACGTAGCAATTTGTTTTATGCTATAGCTCATATTTCATGAAGTTTGCAAAAATGAAAAAAAACGAGTTAAAATTCTTTAAAACCAATGTTTAAAACTACAGTGTCTCTTAATCTACAAAATTATTGCATAACAAACTACTTATTTTCAATATATAGCAAATATGTAATGTAAGACACTGAGCGATTTTCAGTATGTAGTAAAAAAAAACTAAACAGTTAGACGGGCGAAGCAAACTAAAGTACTGTGAAACTGTACTTGCTTTTCTTTTTTTTTTTTTTTTTAAATCTACCTCTTTTTTATACATCGCAAATATCAGAATATTTTGGCAAATGTAACATGACACATCAATTTGTATTTAAGTCTCAGAATAAATTTATTTCACTAACAAAATACATTTAAACATACATAGGCTACGGCGCTACTGAGCAATTTATTGTTTCCAGCTAACATTGTCTTCTCCTTTTCGATTAAAGATCATAAATCCTCTGTTTTCTTGATTTTATAGAAGTTAAGCAAAAAAAAAGCGACTTAATGTATACAGCCAACTACAACCATTGACACAACTTTCGGACACCGACAACTTATGAAAACTGACTCGCTCGCAATTTCTTCATCAGATGCTCTTTAATTCATGTGAGCCATCAGGCCTGTCTTAAGAAACGTGTTTTTGACAATCTTTCATAAGCTGAGATGAATAGGGAAACCGAGTGTCACGAAAAGTTATGTCAAGGATTGTAGGTTCGTTTGCTCCTCGTTAGCAAAGTGCCTTTCCTACAGGTTTTGTTTAATTTCGGAAAGCTGGACAACGTTAGCAATCTTCCTTGCGAAGCCCACAGCGTCAAGGACAATGAGGGCAATCTCAGCTATCAGAGCAGCCCCGTCGGTAGCGAGAGCAGCTATAAACATTGCGGTAACTGTAGCTGCTGCGAGAAGCCAGTCATACCAATTAGACATGTCGCTGCATACTATCTGGATGATGGTCCAGAGGATGCCTGCGGCGTTAATGTCTTGGATGAGGACAAAAAGTGCTTTAGCTTTCGAGAAGGCACTACCACTTTCATTCCAGGCTTTGATAAAGACTTTCAACGCTTTCTGCAATTTTGAGGATGCTCGGATCGCGTCAACTGTTTCCTCAACAGCGCGCTTCATCACCTTTGAACTCGGACTGACTGGTATTCCCACAGCTGACTGAACAAGCATTACGGCTTCCACAATAATACTGGCATACTGCTTGATGGTCGCCCAGTCGATGTCAGCAGATGTTGCCAGTGCTCGTGCGGGAAGAAACTGCTCCCCACCACGGGTGAACTGCACCAAAGAGTTTCCAGCACTCTTGGTTATGTCCATCCGGAAGGTTGGAATGCTTAGTCCCCCTTGAATCAGCTTGATTCTCTCTCCGGACAGGTGTTTTGCAAGTCGTTCGGCAATGTTCTCGTGTGGCTTGTAAGCAAACTCCTCGGCCAGTTTCACATATTCGGTCGCTGCGGTGTTAGCAGCTTGAATGAGTTTGGCCTTTTTATCAAGATTAGCATTCAGTTTGGCGTACTCTGCAGGAGCTTTTTTCTGGATTTCTTCCAGTGCCCCATTGCACGCCTCGGTGATTATATCGCTCTGTGCTGCCATGTCATTCAAAGAAACTGTAAGAGGGACGATTTCAACACGTCAAATAAATCAAATAGAAAAAAATATGGAGTCTTAATAAAAATTCAAATTGAAATTTACCGCAACTGTGACTGGCGGATCCACAAAAATATGTAATTGTTTATATTCAAAATAGTAGCTTGAGTAACTCCAGCTGACATGCTCCATATTCATTCACATGTAGCGCTGGAGGCAAAACCTGTTCGTTAGAATGTGGTAGCAAGAGACCCTAAAAAAATGGCCTCTCAAAAATTGTTCATTTTCACCTCTTATATCCCACCCCAGAGTTCATGTACATACCTCATACATTCAGCAGTCATTCACGAAGCCTAATGATCGACTTGAAACAGACCACAAAAAAAGTGAAAAATCTTGACGATTTCGGTGGCTTGTCCGTAAAAATACGCCAGTTCCAACGTCTTTTTCCCATTTTGTTTTGCCAATTATGTAAATGTATGCATCACGTAATGACATAAAAAAAAATCTGCGCGCGCGATGTATGTGGGTACCACATCGCTTTCAGGCACCGCAAGTGAGTTCAATTTTCGTCTGGTGCGTTGTCGCGGAAAGCAAGACAACGAGAATGCTCTCCACGGCAACGCACCAGACGAAAATTATAATAATAATAAATACATAAGAAAACCTTACCCCAGGGTCAGTCAAGCCTAAATGTTCATTGATGTCTCATGTACATGGAGTGGTGACTGTACATTCTGCAGTGTGAAAAACACATAGAACTACACATAATTAAACACATGTACATGTACGCAGAAAGCTTCATTTTGTACATCACGAATCTGCAAAGCTTACACTACTAGTACAACGATCAAAGGAAGCTGCCAGATTGTCTGATATGGATCTATATAATCCTTGCTTAATAAAATACTCACTTCCTGGAACTCTAATCCCCCAAAATGCCACTATTCCGTCCCATTTCAGCATGGTTTCCCATCGTCCACTCTACGCAAAATAATTTCTCATTGACGGAAAGTCCCTCCGCACGCAATAGCGGTGTCATAGAGAAAAACCCCTCTCTACAGACACACCATACACAACGGCGGTGTCATATCATATCGGGACTCCCACAGGTACATTTCTTTTATATGCCCTCACCCCATAGAGCTGTATAATTCTTTATTATACAGCTCTATGCCTCACCCTTATTCATTAGGCCTAAAAAAAAGAAGTTATGTTGGCGTAACGGGCCAGAAAAAAATAGGGTAGGTAGGTCTTTTTTTTTTTTTTTTTTAAATCCCAGCAACGAAAATGACATTAAGCCGGTAGTAGTACACGATAACAAAGGAAAACAAGGCTACACACAATATTTGTATACCGTGAGTGACATTTTGTTTCACTTTTTATGTCTTTCTTTTATAGTTTCTTGTTTTTGTGCAAATAAAAACAAAACTGTCAGATCGAGGAAAATTTAAGGAAGGCATGGTCGACCAAGGCCTGCAGTGTGCTTCAGGACAGATGAGGCATGAAGCCAACTTGCTGTTTTTGGTGTATCGGTAAAATTATATAAATAAAAACCATGAGTTAAGAAAAGTTCTGGCCTTTGTACGCTTCGGTACCGGGCGCCATGATGCGACGGCGTACGCGCGTAACCAACCAGGGGCCGGGGGCCGGCGCGGCCGGGTCGCGTCGGCCGCCGGGGTAACAGAATAGTTTACCATTTTTAGAATAAATATATATCAATTGTTATCGTGTAAAATAGTAGAAAAATAATAAAAAATAATTTATATTATAATGAACTATTTTTTTTTAACATGGAATAAATAGAGAAGTATTTTCAATAGTGTATATAACAGTTCGCGCCGTGCAACAGTCTAGGACGAGGCTATACATGTACTGTACATGTGCATGTGCATCTATCATGCATGCATGATTACATTTGACTGCAATTCAAACTTGACGTTATACATGTACTTGTTCAGATTACCCTCCTGTCATCCGATGCTGCTGTTGTGTTATTTTCTTTTTCGGAAGCTATGCAAAAAATTCATTTCAATCTTAAGGTTTGGGTTGACTTTGTGAAAAAGGTCAAATAATACCCGTAGATGACGTTACAACTAAATTATCATGGGCGTCGCGAGGGGGGGGGGGCAAGGGGGGCGCTTGCCCCCCCCCCCCCCCCCCCCGGAAAAGCCAAAAAAAAAAAAAAAAAAGAGAAAAAAAAGAGAAAAAACGAAAAGAAAAGAGAAAGAAAAAGAAAAAGAGGTGCAAAGTCATAGTGGTGTAAATTGAATGAGTTGGGGGAGGGGGGTGGCAAAATGTCCCTGCCCCCCTCTAAAACTGATAAATCGAGAGAAATACAAGAATTTTTTGGGGAAAATATGTTTTGCCCCCCTCAAGAAAAAATCCTGGCAACGCCCATGTAAATTATAACAAAATCATAACCAAATAATCAAACATTAAATTGGACATATAAGTAGTGCTAAACCTTGTTTTGTTCGTTTGACCTAAGTTTTTGTTTCTTCAAACATGGACGAAAACACCAACAATACTCCCACTCTGAAACTCCAAATTTAAACTTGCATACAGCGCCACACCAGCAGTTTATTAATAGTTATAGGTAAAATAGCTATAATAATTAGTATTGCATTTACTTTTAACGTGTTCTAAGATATGCTGGAGGCACTACATTATATAATGAGTATATCTAAAAGTATAACCTTTTAAAAGTATTGCCTTCTCTCTAAATACAAAGCATGTAATTGACGATTGACGATTGACAGAACATAAATTGATTGATCCAAATTTAATTTATACAGGGTGAGTAAAAAAAACGGAACCCAAACCGAAAGAAATGTATTTCATATTTAAAAAAAATATTTAGCACTAAAAATAATTATGAGTGGTAAGTCAATTTAATGAACTACTTTTAGATGAAAAAAATACTGAAATTGCTCAATCCGTTCAATTATATCATCATTTAAACGAAATGACCCTTAATTTCTGAAATTGTTCATCTCAAAGTAGTTTATTAAATTGACTTATCATAATTAGTTTTGGTTCTACACATTTTTTGTAAATGAAATATATTTCTTTGGGTTTGGGTTTGCTTTTTGTTTAATCACCCTGTATTATCAAATCATTTAAATGTTTCCCATTGCAAAAAAAAATCCAGTCATCCAAGGATTCTTGATATACATATGTATATATATTTCAGTCCCCCTTTCTTGATCACCGAAAAAAGTACACATGTCCATCACAGTGATCTATGTTTCTGAGTACTTACAAATGCAAATGATAACAATTCAATATCTAATGTTTAAAATAAAACAACCTGTGTTTTCCCTTTTTCCGATGAAAAAAATAAAATTCGCTTTAGTAAAAGAAAACAAATTATGAGCGTAAAGGAAAGAAACACAGATACTCAAACATGACATTTTTCAAACTTTGTTTTGCCAGAAATGAGTAAGCGGTAAGTTGCTGTAACGTGTGAAAAGACGGAAGAAAATGAAATATTAGTTCAATTTGTATATTGCTTTTCGTCTAAAATGACATTCATAAATACCTCATACAGTTTAGCCATTCCTTTTGGTCGAGAGCCCGTCACGTGGCCGGTCTTAAACGGATGATAAAGACATGGCTAGCTGGTCTGTCTTAAACACTTTTCCAGTGTCGCAATAAAATGTAGACCCCTAAAAATCCAGTGCCTCTTACCGTTTCATTGGTTGAACGTTCACAATCCTCACGTAGGCATGCGCAATACTACCAGCGAGTCAGAATTGTATAGTTCTAAATTCAAAACGCAACGCGCCAGGTGCGTTCTGCGCAACATCGCTCAGAACATGCCACGCGCGCGTCAATCTCCATAAAAGGGCTGTTTACATCTTACTCGCCAGCTGAACACTCCATTATTTTGCTAGAGGGATGTTTAAAAAAACATGAAGTGAACTTGTTGAACAAATCGGTATTTTTTGAACGAATTATTTGATATTTTTTACCAAAAAGGTATTTATGAATGGGAATAAATATGTGCTCAGTCGGTATTTATCACGCTGTTTAAGACCACTTAGAGTCTGGGTGCTGATAATTACCCTCGCCTCCGGCTCTGGTAATGTAGATATAATCAACTAAGGGATGTAAAGTTACACTAAAGTCTTCATTTAAAGCCATTTTATTTTCGACATTTCGTTTTTTAAGGAACCTTGATTCACTTGTCCTGTCAAGATTGGGCCTTAGATAAACCTTTTTCGATAGGTCACGACAAAACTTCACATCCAATTGCATAATGCATAAAAGTAAACATACATTAGCAATTAATCCTTCGCAGTAGTTTAATACAATGTTGGCTTTTTGTAGTTCATGTTGTTGCAAAGTTTTGACCAATTGCCGGAAACTCCACCAACACGTAATTTAAACATGCAAGGTTTTCAACTACACATTATCACCAATTTAAACCAATACAAGTTCATTTATAACTGTCGTTTTGCATACACAATCCCAATGGGAAAACTACCCATGAATTTAGCGAAATCGATTTTGTAGCTTTATGTTTCAATTACCAATGAAACGTAGCAATTTGTTTTATGCTATAGCTCTTATTTCATGAAGTTTGCAATAATGAAAAAAAAAACGAGTTAAAATTCTTTAAAACCAATGTTTAAATCTACAGTGACTCTTAATCTACAAAATTATTGCATAACAAACTACTTATTTTCAATATATAGCAAATATGTAATGTAAGACACTGAGCGATTTTCAGTATGTAGTAAAAAAATCTAAACAATTAGACGGGCGAAGCAAACTAAAGTACTGTGAAACTGTACTTGTTTTTTTTTTTTTTTTTTTTTTTTTTTTAAATCTACCTCTTTTTTATACATCGCAAATATCAGAATATTTTGGTAAATGTAACGTGACACATAAATTTGTATTTAAGTCTCAGAATAAATTTATTTCACTAACAAAACACATTTAAACATACATAGGCTACGGCGCTACTGAGCAATTTATCGTTTCCAGCTAACATTGTCTTCTTCCTTTTCGTTTAAAGATCATAAATCTATTGTTTTCTTGATTTTATAGAAGTTAAGCAAAAAAAACCCACATATTAATGTATACATCTCAATTAGCCAACTACAACCACGGACACAAATTTCGGACATCGAAAACTTTAGAAAACTGACTCGCTCGCAATTTCTTCATCAGATGTTCTATAATTGACCACCAGGCCTGTCTAAAGAAGCGTGTTCTTGACAATCTTGTATAAGCTGAGATGAATAGGGAAACCGAGTGTCACGAAAAGTTACGTCAAAGATTAGCAATGTCCATTGCTAAGTCCGTAGCCAACATGACAACGAGGGCAATCTCAGCTATCAGAACAGCCCTGCCGGTAGCAAGAACAGCTGTAATCATGGCGGTAACTTGAGCTGCTGCGAGAAGCCACTCATACCAAGACATCTCGCTACATATGTTCTTGATGATGGTCATGAGGATGCCTGCGGCGTTAGTGTCTTTGATGAGGTCGACAAGTGCTTTAGTTTTCGAGAAGTTACTATCACTTCCATTCCAGGCTATGACAAAGACTTTCATCGCTTTCCGCAATTTTGAGGATCCTCGGAGCGCGTCAGCTGCTTCCTTAGCAGCGCGCCCAAACACCTTTGAACTCGGCCTGACGAATATTCCCACAGCTTGCATAACAAGCAATATGGCTTTCACAATAATTTTGGCATACTGCTCGTTGGTCGCCATGTCATTCAAAGAAACTGTAAGAGGGACAATTTTAACACGTCAAATAAATCAAATAGAAAACAAAATATGGAGTCTCAATAAAAATCACATTGAAATTTACCGCAACTTTGACTGGCGGATCCACACAAAAAAGCAATTATTTCTAAAAATACAGAATAGGCGTGTTTGGTATGTGGATAATGTGGTGGTCTACTCTATTGTTATTCTAGGGTTGGGGTCCGTCAATATACTTAAACATGGATGAATATGGAGTCTGACACCCATCAGTCATTTCACATTGTTTATTATGATGCTAGGTCATATAGAAAACCAAACACAAACACTGAAACGAAAAATAAGTAGTACCTATTTACTACATAAATATACACAAAGCGTGATACATGTAATCATATCTGGGTTCTAGACATCAACACAGTGTAAGTTGTCTTCAGAATAATAATAAATATATACAAAAACCTTACCCCAGGGTCAGTCAAGCCTAAATGTTCATTGATGTCTCATGTACATGGAGTGGTGACTGTACATTCTGCAGTGTGAAAAACACATAGAACTACACATGGTTAAACACATGTACATGTACGCAGAAAGCTTCATTTTGTACATCACGTGTCTGCAAAGCTTACACTACTAGTACAACGATCAAAGGAAGCTGCCAGATTGTCTGATATGGATCTATATAATCCTTGCTTAATATATACTCACTTCCTGGAACATTAATCGCCAAAAATGCCACTATTCCGTCCCATTTCAGCATGGTTTCTCATCGTCCACTCTACGCAAAATAATTTCTCATTGACGGAAAGTCCCTCCGCACGCAATAGCGGTGTCATAGAGAAAAATCCCTGACGACAAACACGCCATACACAACGGCGGTGTCATATCATATCGGGACTCCCACAGGTACATTTCATTTATATGTCCAACCCTATTCATTATTGATCTGCGAACGGAATATTATGTGGTAAAGCACAGCATTTCGCGATAAGCAGAGACGTAAAACTGGACAAAGCAGATACGGCAATACGGTTTCGGCTGTCTTTTCTGTGAATAAGGACGTACGGTACCGTCATACCGTAACTCATACGATCATGGTAGTTGTTGTGGTAAGTTTGTTTTCACTTGAAGCCGTAATGAAATCTAATGAGATTATCTTGACGTCATTCTGACGTCTTCAGCAGCAACATTGAATTGTTACGAATTCAATGCTCCAGACCACGAGGCCGGCCACGGCACTCAACAGATATCAATCTATCCACCGGTTATGTGTTATTTTGCAGCGTGTTTTTTATTACTACAATGTAGTACTATTTGCCTAAATATATGTTCTTTTGTTCAACCTTCAGCCGACATTGCATGGTTAAATTCAAACTGTTAGCGTTCCGATTCGTCCAAAATCTTTGAAATTCGTCTCGTGAAGCAATCGGCGTTGTTCTTGTCGTTACATTTTGTCTCTGGTGACCTAAAACGTTACGATTAAAAATGTGCCCAACCTATGGACTTGTTTGTGCATTAATTAAAGGGAATGTACATCATTGGCTTTTGCTGTAATTTTCAGAAAAATGAACTATTTGAGGGGTTAGTATAATAGATCGAATATTGTTACACTGACATTTTTTTAAGTTTTGTGTTCGAAAAGGTTGGAAAACCAAGAAAAACAAAAATGTTTATGTAGTCTGGTTCCCTGACTCCACAAAAGATAAAATGGATCAATTTATAGATGATGGAAAATTGTAAGGCAAGGGAACCAGCCTAGCTGGCCTGCACCCGTTCATGAACATGTAACCAATAGCAAACAAAATGGTAAATTTGGAGCAGTAGTTGAACAATAGTTAGGTTTTTCCAACGCTGGTCGGCCGACCACCGTTGGAAATTGTATACAAAAATACAATTTTCTTGAAAATGACTTCACACCAGGTGCCATAATTTTACAAGATGCTTGAGACTGTCATTACGAACATCCTAGTAAGGTATTTCGTAAAAACTTGGTAGTTTTATTTTTCTATTTTTGCAAATGTTGTATATTCCCTTTAAATTTTAATTTTAACAAATATTTCCTTATAAATGAAAGTATAGCTGTAAGTTTTGAGTTTTCTTGGACAATTAACGTTAAAATCAGAAATTGAACTTTCACAATATGCTCTTTGCTTAGCATATGGAAATTAAGCATTAAGATCAAACATCTTCGTAATGTTCCTCTTTGATATATGTTTATGAATAAAACAGTGGCGTAGCCACGGGCGGGGGGGGGGGGCCGTGGGGGGTGACAGCCCCCCCCCCCCAATGAAACCTTGTCGCCCCCCAGTCGCCCCCCCCCCCCCACTGAGATTTTGAGTTTCTAAAAAAATTATCATTGATCTACATGACGCCCCCCCCCCCCCCACCGCCCCCCACTGAAAAATTCCTGGCTACGCCACTGGAATAAAACAAAAGAAATAAGGTATGTCTGTCAAAGAACAACATTAAGAAGGTTTTGAACTTAATGCTTAGTGTCCATGTCATAAGTGCATATTGTGAAATGTCAATTCCTGACTCTAATGTTAATTGTGAAACACAGAAATTACAATTCATACCTTACAGCTAACTACTTTTATTTATCCTGCATATAAGGAAATATATGTTGAATTGTCATTGTTTTAATACGCATAATTCTTCAAATAAGTCTATATATTGGGCGCATTTTCTAATCGTATACGATTTAAGTCATTAGGGACGAAATGTAATGACAACAACATGAAAACGAATGACAAAAAACGAATTTGCTTTGTTAATTCAACGCCGATTGCTTCACGAGACGAATTTTAAAGATTTTGGACGAATCGGAATGCTAAAAATTTGAATTATACTGAACCTTAAATGAAATCTAGTGGTGGCTTTTTGAAATTCAAATTGAGAATTGAGCTTGGGGCGATGTTCGGGGACGAAATTAAAGTATCGATATAGGGAATTCGTGTGATACAAGTGTTAAAACAACCGGGAAAACCCATATCAAAACGAAAGCGAAAAGCAAATAAAAAAAAATCATCCCCTAATGCCCTGTTTTCGTCGTATTGAAATAACAAGCATTGTACTGATTGCATTTCTTCATTTGTTTAAAGAAATATGAGATATTTCAAGTGGAAGTCGACGGTCAGAGGTGTAATTTACCGTCGGATATGTCACGCGCTAGTATTGAATAACTGCGTCCCACTAAAATGTTGTCTCCTTTAAATTTTAAACGGCTCACATAATTATGAATGCTTTTAATTGAAATTAAAACCTGTGCTTATGTTTGTCTTTTTTAATCAGATCCGTACCGTGACATTTGTTTCATAAAAATGTTAACTCGTACAGAAAATTGGCTTTAAAATATCATCACTTTGCTAAGAATAGTTTTTCGTAAATTAACAGAATTAGGGAATTAAAACAAATTGACTGTATGCTGTTTACCTATCCAGGCTAATGCGCCCTTCCCGTTCAACAAACACATGTATTTTGTGCAGTTATCGGCCAAAATGCCAACGTTTGCGATGCACGCTACAAGGATTCGAACTGGCCTCTTGTCGCCGGGTACTCTTGGTCTGTTGTGAAATGTGCTCTATAAAGCAAGGATCTTGGGTTGGAATCCCACCGGAGAAGAATGTATGTGCATTGTTCCGCAGGACTCGGGAAGCAATACAATGCTTTAATATCACACATAGGTTTTACGATAAAATGCTAAATTATATACATGTTTTACTTCCATGTTTTTATTACTATTTGCCCTATAGAGGGCCAGCCTGTAGTCGTCTGTGCCCCTGACTCACTGATTGTCACTTGTGAGCCAAGTTTTTCTGAGCCTCCTTTTGGCAGCTACTAGAGGGCCAGCCTGTAGTCGTCTGTGCCCCTGACCCACTGATTGTCACTTGTGAGCCAAGTTTTTCTGAGCCTCTTTTTGGCAGCTACTAGAGGGCCAGCCTGTAGTCGTCTGTGCCCCTGACTCACTGATTGTCACTTGTGAGCCAAGTTTTTCTGAGCCTCCTTTTGGCAGCTACTAGAGGGCCAGCCTGTAGTCGTCTGTGCCCCTGACTCACTGATTGTCACTTGTGAGCCAAGTTTTTCTGAGCCTCCTTTTGGCAGCTACTAGAGGGCCAGCCTGTAGTCGTCTGTGCCCCTGACTCACTGATTGTCACTTGTGAGCCAAGTTTTTCTGAGCCTCTTTTTGGCAGGTACTAGAGGGCCAGCCTGTAGTCGTCTGTGCCCCTGACCCACTGATTGTCACTTGTGAGCCAAGTTTTTCTGAGCCTCTTTTTGGCAGCTACTAGAGGGCCAGCCTGTAGTCGTCTGTGCCCCTGACCCACTGATTGTCACTTGTGAGCCAAGTTTTTCTGAGCCTCTTTTTGGCAGCTACTAGAGGGCCAGCCTGTAGTCGTCTGTGCCCCTGACTCACTGATTGTCACTTGTGAGCCAAGTTTTTCTGAGCCTCTTTTTGGCAGCTACTAGAGGGCCAGCCTGTAGTCGTCTGTGCCCCTGACTCACTGATTGTCACTTGTGAACCAAGTTTTTCTGAGCCTCTTTTTGGCTGCTACTAGAGGGCCAGCCTATAGTCGTCTGTGCCCCTGACCCACTAACTGACTCACTGATTGTCACTTGTGAGCCAGGGTTTTCTGAGCCTCTTTTTGGCTGCTTCTAGAGGGGTTACAATCTTGTTAATGCGCGAGGGGTATTTGTGTTTTTGAGGGGCACTTTTGCATTTTATACAAGAGAGGAGACAATTTTTAAGCGCGATCATACTGCTTTCATGTGTGCGTTTGAGGGGCAGTTTTGTTTTCATCTCGAGGGGGTACATTTATGACCGCGAGAGGGACACTTTTTTGGCCTGGGATACTTGGGGGGGGGGGGGGGCAAAGTGCCCCGATACAGGATTTGGTAGCATTGTATCAGAAATCTCAGAGGCAGGACTCCCTGAACATTTGGTTCAGTTAGGCACGTCCAAACGCTTTCCCCTTGAAATTATTCTGGATATTGCCTTCCAGTTCATCACAGACAATTAATGGTCTGCTCCTGGTATAGACCCAGAGGTCCGGTTGTCCTCGGCTCTAGATAAAGCAGGTAGCTCGTATTACTATACCTCATACATATTCATGATCGAGAGCCGAACTCTCAATGGTCAATTCACCATCACGTGCCAGATGTTATTTTTGCTGTTTACCAAGCGCGCGCGAGGATTCACGCACAGGGTAAATACGCATGCGTAGTAGACTGTCGCACGGGTTACTCGTGCGACAGTCTACTATACGCATGCGCTTTACAAAGCATCGTGGAACTGTCGCACGGGTGTAGTACGTACGCGCGAAAATCACCCAAACGAGCTACACACGAACGAAGAGATGGTTGCACGGCGCGTTATTTTCCCGAGCTCAATGATGCCGAACAAGTGAATATTTATGGACAAAAGAGATACATCCTGTACAAAAGAATGTTATACACAAACTACTGTATTTTCAGCTGCACTGTATTGTAAACTGAACTAGTGAATTTGAGCAATACGATTCTTTTGGTGAGCTGGACAAGTTTTTCAAAAAAAAAAATTGAGGTGCATACTGCAACGAAAAACAAAAAAACAAATCGGCGCTGAATATGTATGAGGTATAGTAAAACAAATATAACATGGTTTATTTCGGTATTGGAAGTTGACAAACTTAATTCGGTATTGGAAGTTGACAAACTAGTTCCCTCGGCTTCGCCTCGGGAACTAGTTTGTCAACTTCCAATACCTCGGGGAGCGAATATCGACTGTCCACCCTCAAACCATGTTATATTTGTATACTGTTCAGTATCTCCAGGCGACTGTTGGTCTAGTTGTTTCCGTTTTGGAGGTTGGAGGTCACTATGACCATGGGTCCTTGCTGTATGCTATGACCCGATTATGGTCTTGTGCAACTTAACTGAGTAGTAGCAGTAGTAGAAGTTGGGAGGTCACTACCGGCCTCGTCGATGGACATTTGATTAGTAGAGGGCGCACTAACGAGCAACCGCTAAACTGGCTTGCAGTCCCTCCATCTTGGATTTTGACGTGGCGCAAAAAGATTTTTCTTCTGCGGGCTAATAAAGTCATTTACATTAATGCGCCTGCGTGAAACACATCACGTGATTGAATTAATATATCATTTGATTTGAAATGAATTCAAATTGGTTCAATTTCCAGAAGTACGTGGCGTAATTATAGTGTAAGTTCAAGTGGGGGGCACCTGGGGTGAATGATGTTTTTAAGGGGCACTTAAGGCAAATGATCCAAATATTTTTGGTCAATTCAAGATTTTTCCTTCCTTAAGTTTTCCTTCCTTAATTATGTTCAATCAAGACCTACTGATCAATGACATAAATCTTCAACTTCTTCCCTTATGATTTACGACTTTGGAGGATTTTATTTTGAAAGAGAAGTTTAAGAACCACGTGTGTTACCAACTGACGCATGCGCGTTGTGGTCATTGACCGTAGTTGTTTAGGTAAAAAAAAATGCAGGCGGGGACTAGCCTAACCAACTGCACATTTTTTTCGTGACAATTGTTTTTACAGTTATAACCAAGCGGTAAACAAAATAAAAGCTTTTCAGAGAGCCAACAAACAAACAAACAAACAAACAAACAAATCAACAAACAAACAGACAAGGAAAACAAAACAAAAACTGAAATAGAGAACACGCACGAACAGTTTGAGTGAATATCACGTTTTAATACCGTCACCAAATATTGTCAAATAATTGAACTGTTTCCACAGTTTGGCATACAGAATGATTGGTAAAGCGACAATTACTAAGAGTAAGAAGTCAGAAAGTAATTGTCCACAAGTATAAAAGTGTCTCAAAATAACGAGAATTCACGGCATCACATTTTTAGGCTACTTTGTAAAAAGCAAGATTTAGCGAAATTTGGCACTTAGGAGAATAATCTGGCCAGGCGCTCCAATATGAGTAATTTGTGACTCAAACAACGATTTTGAGAGATACTTTTAGGATTTCCACAAGAAATTTATAAATCAAGAAAACGAAAAAAAACAATTGCTGATCGAATGATAAGGATTATTAATTGTTCTCCACAAATGGACATAATAGGCCCACAACACATTTGTTCAAATTTAGCGATAAAATTGTTTGGCAAACTAGTAGAGGAATTTCAGTGGGCGTTGTTCTATGTGTACTCACGTTTTCTTGTACAATTATTCAGAAAAGTTGGGACGAGCTGCATAATAAAGTGTCCATTTCAGTTATCTTAGCACCTTAGTTGGCGAACAGTTGTTTACATAATTTGTTACGAAACAGCAAAATCATTATCCAATCAATCAAAAAGTGACGAGTGAGAACATCAAAGATCTAAACTTTAAATTCAAACTCTAATGGTCAACTTGGAGAGGTATAACAGACGTTTGGAAATGAAGTTATCTTTTAGAATAAATATTTGTTAGAATTAAGGTGGGCGAATTATCGTGCACACGAACTATTCTCAGTGACCAACACTTATTATCAAATAGACCTACATCTATTTGACTGGTCTAGCGCCCTCTAGCCAGTATAGTGCTTGTGACATTCAAAATCTCTGTACGATTCATCTGCGGCGCACGCATTCAGGCAGCCGCCCTGGTCGTAAGCCTCTGGGCGGAACATCTGTCCGCAAGAGAAACAGTCGTTCATACAGATCTCAGCGGGGGGGCTGCTTTCCACGGATGAGATGAGAAGGGTTGCTATGGCAACAAGCATCAGGAGCTGGGGGAGTGATATTTTCGCCATGTTTTCTGTGAAGCCAATGAGAAAAGAGGAAACAGATGAGGAAAAATACAAAAGTGTAACATATAGAATTTGGCTATAGTCTTTGGGATGTTTGACTATACTTATACGTTAGGATACGGTAGATGTGGCTAAGAGCAGGATGAACGATGAACACGAAGAATACAAAGACACACTGGTATGAGCTCAGCTTTATGGAGAAACTATTTTATTCTCTTGAACTCAATTAAAACGTGGTCTTGAATAATTACAGAGGTAGGAGACGGAAGACAGAAAATCGTAGATGAAGTCTGGCCAGAGCATAGGGCTGAATCAGCATATGTCTATGCCTCTGGTTTCCCAGGGAGAAGGATAACTCAATGAAAGGGGGAAAATGTGGACATTTTATACAGTTTCTAAGGGGCAACTTTGAGTGAAAATAGGATATGATGTCATATAAGGAAAACATAGCATCCATTACATCATTTCTGAGTAAAGGTAGACTGAGTCAGTCTGGGGGAGTACCCTTATGAGGTCATTTTCCCCTGTACAAGGGTGAAATCACAGTCTTGGTATGCTGGTGTATTGCTTGGAAAAGAGTGACGTGAAGACCTTGGGTGTAATGTGGAACACCTGTTGTGAGAGTGGTAGTATGGGTGTTGGGGGAAAGTCTAAATTTCGCTCTTACAATAGTACTGATTCCCGCCCTCATGAGACCGGTGTCACGGTCTCACTTCTCCGGCGTGCTAGCTTCTCCGAGAGGGAAACTTCACTTCAACACGCATGCGCAAAATTGCGCAGTAGTGTTCATTTTCGCCAGCTTTATTTGTGTGCTGAGTTCTTCGGGATTGTACTGGTGCACGTGAGATCTTAGGATATTTGTATGTATACGTTACAGGGTACCAGTCGAATCCAGAATTTTCGTGACGCCGGCAACTCCCAATAACCAAAAAACTTGAAGGATGCACATTTTATTTAAACCGTGGTTGCAAAAATAAAGACAAATTGGACCACGAACGAGCAAGGAACACAGACCAAGGAGATCGTTCTTAAGAGTCATTTCGTGTAAATACTTCATATAAGTGTCCACGCTCAAAAACTCGATTTTTTTAATACTTTGTGGGATGAAAGGACTTGGGGAGCAAGTAACCAAAATAGACTTTTTATACCAATATTTTTCCCGTTGCCATGGTAACAGGCCATTATGTGTTTTGGCCATTTTGGGGCAATTTTAAGGCTGCAAAAAATCATTGTTTGCGTCAATTTCAAAGGTCATCAAGCCAAAATACAAAGTAATGACACAAACGTAGCTATATCACCACAAAGTATCATCCTTACCGTTACAAGAAAATTCACCTTTATATTATTTTTTAGCCCTACAATACAGCATGCTTTTACAACTAGCAAAATTGCAGTTTTCACCCCAATTTTAACCCTCCAAAATGGCACTTGCCAGTGCACTCAGAATAATTTCCCTTCGGCTATGGTTAGTTCAGACATTGGTCTTTTCATATCTGGTGAGAAAATCTAGGGTTATTGTATATGTGTAAGGACACAATACTGGCGAAATTTTAGGGTGGAACTCAATGTTGTCACTCCTGATAACTAATTAGTTGGGTAAAGTCTGTTTGGTGGTTTGATATGTTAGGTACAAGTATGAACGGATAAATAAAATTTAAAAAATCCACAATTTTCATTTCCAAGTGTTAAAATTCTTGATATTTGGTGAAAATTTTCCTCGAAATACCACTTCAAAACGGGACATAACAAGTAAGCCTTTTTGAATGAATTAAAAACACGCTTACAATTTATTTCCTCAGATGAATATTGTATTGAAGTTGTTAGTAATGGAATGAATTTTACAAATACAGGTAACCTGTATTCAAAATATTTCTGGTTTGTGCACAGGGACGCCAGATAAACTATTTAACGTAAGTTACGTTTGGTATCCACCTATTTAGCATATTTACTGGGGTCTTTAATATCAGTTCCTTTATACATAATGTACATGTGTTTTTAAACTTTACCCTTCCTTAAGGGTGGGTCACCACTTTGGTGTCCATTTTTATTCAACATAATGAATGCCTATTTCATTATGTGTTAGGAGGAAAGGCCAAATACTCTAACAGTGATGTTGTACCCTACATGTGTACCAATATATCTAATCACAATTAGGACATTTGATCTACATAAAAAATCAGTCATTCTACACTATGTAACTAACGATAAATGATGTCCACTAAATGGTGTAACTAACGTAAGTATAAAGCTACATGGATAGAAAAGTAAATAATAGCTGATTGGTTTTGAACAGCACATTACTTTCTGAGGAATATCTAGCAGTATAAAATTTTAAATGTGATATCCATAGCACTAGGAGTACAAATGTCATGCATGTGATTTAACGGTAGTTACAGCTGGACACCAAAGTTGCATTAGTTACAATGTGCACTTTGTATAATACGATAGTTAATATCAACAAGCGACAACTTCCCATTGGAATATTGGTGTTAATTAGTTAAAATGGGTCCCTATGGTATTATGGAGAGCAACAATTTAATATCAGTTTTGGGCTCAATAATAATATATAAAGTTATGTAAATGAAGGCCTCTGTGGTGTCCACATGTAACTTACGTAACATTTTGATACAGAGATTGTCAAAAGAGGTCCATATAAGATCGTCGCAGGAATATAATTTTTAATGGATGAATTTCCCTCTGAGGTACTTACTGTGAGACACTGTTGTCATAACGTTTTCAATTGATCTGCTATTAAAATGGTTTAACAGCTAAATCTCTCATTTTATTTAACGTTAGTTACGGTGTCCACTTGTTAAATTTGCGACAAAATATTATATAAAAAAGAAATCGTCTAAATTTTACATTTTCAGCAATGAATAGCTTATATTACAATAAAGAAAATATAATTATCTCCATTTCTGCCAATTATGGTCTGGTTACAAGCAGGAAGTGGACACCATGTAACTAACGTTAACTTTCTCTTTATCACCAACATAAAGCTGCTAATAAAGGAAAGATGCTTTAAAACTTATCTTCTCATTATTATTTTCTATTGAGGGAAGGCCGGTCGAGCATTACAAAAGGGAAACAATATAAATACAACCAATTTTATTTTTGATCCCCATGTCGCTATTTTGTTCACCAGTATTGTGTCCTTACACATATCCTTTGTGCAGTAGCGCTCCGACAAATGGTAATTTTCACAAAAACCTTGAAGAGTGTATTTTCAGTTTTTTCCCCTTTGTTTTGAGTAATAACTTGTATAATTGGTATTGTTCATGAATCTTAGACTTGATCAAAAATATATCTTACAGAAACAAAGGGTTATCGAGATCGGCCCGATCACCCATATAACAACAAAAATGGAAGTCTGAGGAATGAGTTGTTGAGTTCATATCATAAATGGTTCAGATCGTTGGCTCTTGCTATTGAATACAACTACATAAAATATTATATTTTCTTTACACAGGACGACAGACTGAAATTTTAACACATCTTTGCTGAAAATGCATTAAAGGAGTTGTTCGTCCTGCTTTGTACTCTGGAATATTAATATGCATTAATAAACAGTGTTGTAGTCGAGTACCAAACCTCGAGTACCAAGTTTTCCGAGTACACACAGTGCCGAGTACAGGCCGAGTCAGAATACTTTTTAGTCGAGTCCTGGGCCAAAAATCCGAGTTCGAGTTTTTCAGAGTCCGAGTACGGGCCGAGTACGAGTACAAAGATATCGAGTACATCCCGAGTACATTTTTAAACTAAAGCATTATGGAAATTAGCACCGTTACTTACATGTGATATGTAAAGTAATTACCCAGTATTCCAAGAAATTAACACGTACACATATAATGTCTGACGAAGAAAACATGTCTACGTCTGGATTGAACTCGCCGCCATGCGCCAGAGAATGTGACGCATTTCCAACAAAGAGTGATGTGCACAACCTCTTCCCCACGGATACGATCTTTCCGCGCCTTGTTAGTTAGAAAATGCCTCGTGTGATGAACGCACATGCAGCCCATGGAAAGAAGGTTGCGATTTATTTCGCTGGTATTCTTGTAGTATTCAGTAGAAATAGGACGGTAAAAAATGTGCACCAGCGATACTGCGAGCGCTGCCAATACCCATTCACGAATACTCAATTTACAGCAAAATACTTTTATTATTGTCATACACACTCTGAAAATACTTTTATTATTTTCATATACACTCTGTGAAATTTTTGGTCAAAGTTTAGTATCGTAAAATTAGTATCGAAAAAATCCGAATTTTCTTTCGAGTACTGCGCGACTGGGATCGAGTTCACCGAGTACAATTTGTCGAGTTAAGGGACGAGTCCGAGTACAAAATTACGAGTACGTGTTTTTTTTCCCGAGTACTTATGATCGAGTACGGGCCAAGTACTTACTGGTACTCGAGTTCGAGTTCGAGTAGGAGTGCTCCAACACTGTTAATAAATGATTGGTTTTAACAGCTAGACAGTCAACCAAGTTATGAAAAGCAATAACAAAGTGCTTGATCATTGTTTAATCTTAGACTACATGGATCTTGTTTCTGACTCGGCAGATATGGACCTATAAACAATGGAAGACATAATCGAGATTTTGAAGCGCATTTCTGGAGCTGCACATAAAACTATGGCTGCTCAAAAATAGAAACGGTGTTGATCCATAATGGCCATTCACTAGAGGATTGTTTTTGCAGACTTCGTTTTCAAATTATGAAGCAAATTTGATTTCACATGTGCGGAATTAGTGCATGAATGTTAATTTTGATCATTTATTGAGCCAACAAAACGGTGCCAACGTCGTGCACGTTAAATAACCTGTTTAGTGGTAAAAGAGTGTAGAGTTTCAAAGTCACATCTGACATCCAATACACTGCCTTGTTTCAGTGTTTTTGGAGGCGAAACTTGAAAGTATTTATAATTGTAGCAAGAAGGAAAGTGCCCAAAATAGACGACTGAGTGGTCTGCTTCACTTGTCAAGAAGCCCAAATATTGTTCTTACCAAACAAAATTAACACTACGTACCAATTTCGATGTCAAACTCTGTTGGCAAGACGCTCTTTCTGTTGCACGTTCGCAAGTGATTGGTGTGCTGTAGTAGATAGCAAATCAGTTGATGAACTACGTAGCCGCCGTTCGCAGTCAACAGTCTGTCTTGCTCGGCTCGTGACGCGTGTTTATATATCTTCCTGGAGACACTGTTGAATGGGATGGCAGACGAGTTCACGTCACAGATGTTCATTTTTACTTACCTTTAGAGTGAATGGTTGAATCTAATAGTTGACTTACCTGGATTATTCTATCAACTTTTTTGGTCATAAGTTCTGTTAAAAAGTTACTGTGAGTGATCGTTAACATCCCACTCATAGTGGTTATTCAAGCGTGCGTACGAACCTGGATTATTTTTCTTTCACAATTACTGTATGAAGGCGCTCTAACATTGTCCTTTTAACATTTCACTCTAAAAAAAACAAACCGCCAAATAATACATGTATTGGAGAAAATTGTAGAAACACGTTAATCAGAACCTCGTGTATCGTTTCTGTAGGCTAACGCGTGTGAATTACAGATGTCGATCAGTACAAGTGGCCATCCGCACGGCACTTCTCCCATACATATCATTCTTCAGCGACCCTGCGACCCTGTTGGCCCTGTGAAAGTATCCGCTGTGGACCGTAAAACGTACAATCAACAGCCCTATCAGTTGACAATTGGGGTAGCATACTGGCTGTCACACTGGACCGAAATTGTTTAAGTTGGCAACAGAATCTGTGAAGTTGACCCCAATCTCTGTTACTTTAACCGAATTCAACCCAAATGCGAACACGGCTTCAAGTTCACTTCTCACTGACTGCTTTCGAAACCTCCCTATAGCATGATTCAAAGCTTTTGAAGGTTTTCCCAACAGTTATACTTGTACATAACGGTGGAGGCGATAATCAAGTAATTAGAGTTGGGAACAAATTTTCGCTAGATTTTATTTATCTCTTGATTGACCGCGTTTGAATATTGTCAAAAAGCTGTTCCAAAAAAAATATTGAGTACCTTTACAATACGTTACTACGATCTCAAGAAAATATAGTCAGGTTTTTTTTTAGGGCTGTTGCCGTGTATCGCCAGTAATCAAAAAAACCTTTAACATATACTGTTTTGTCGGCTTTCAAAATTTTCATTTTCATGAAAACCAAAAAAATCAAGCGAAAGGAAATAGATTGTATATAAAAGATCAACCTTTGTGTTTTATGTTCGATATTTTTAAAGCCCTGTGTTTATGTGGGAACTTTAGAAGTCTAGAAATCTTAAGCGAAAAAGTGACACATGACCATCAAAACTCGGATTTTGTTGGCACCTTAGCAATCACTTCACAAGGGAAAAATGACCACATGAATACGTTTCCCCCGAAATGAATTTCAAGCCCTAGTATTATTAGGGCTTGTTTAACCCTAAATGGGCCGGGTTATTTTGACCATCTCTCAGCCGGGGGGGGGCTCTAAGATCTCGGCCATCGAGTGACGAAAATATTTGAAACTCAGTGTATGCATAGAGCAACTCTTCCTAAACATACTCAAGAAGTTTCATGACTATAGGTCAAAGGGTTTTGGAATTATGGCTAATTAATTATTCATAATATTTTGTACGAATGGCAATTCTGCTCTGTGTACACGACGTGTATGCGAAAATTCAGTTTTCATGGCGCGTAGCGCCGGAAAATTTTCGCTACGCGGCAGCCCGTGGTCCGATTTTTATGTTTATGATATCAAAAGATGCGCAAAGCTTGAGGCTAAAAAGTCATAACAGCTCGGGTCGCGAAAAAAATTGTTTTAGAGGCTATCGCGGAAAATGTTGAGGGGGGGGGGGATTCCCCCCCCCCCCCCCCCCCGCCCGGCCCTTTAGGGTTAATACATAAATATAAATATTTCTTTAAATTTCGCGCGTATGGAAACAGTTAAACTTTGCATTTACGAAGTGGCTGGTTGCCATGCAGGGCCGATTTCGCATGGCTTCCGATTGCGCAGTCAAGTTCCCGCCGCACCTACAGATAACTTATAAATATCACACGTTCTATGGGAGTGAAACGTACGTGGTATTTTTTGTGACGTCATCATGACGTCTTCATATATCAAATTACAAGTGTTTTCCCCACACAAATTGACAAAAATACTTTGAACTATAACTTTGAACTTTGGTAAGGGGTACTGGTTGCGATCGTACCTCACAAGTTTTTCTCTCATTTGTTAATGCAGGCAATTAATAATTTGTACCGTGTAGTCGGGAGCCATTTTTTCTGTAGCTCACAGAAGATTATGCCGAAGCAAAGACAAAAACGCAACAAAACTTAAGCATATGTTGCATATGCAGAAACTTCATGTATCTTACAGTGACGTCACACATGATACGTTCTTTAGCTCAGACCACAATTTTATTATGCCCGTGCAAAGACAAAAAAACATAAAACATTTATTTTTAGATAATAAGCATAACGTGGCATAAACTCCAAGGACGTTAGAGGCTCCGTCAAACTCCATATTGATGTCTACTGACACTGTTTCTATATTGGAGCAGCCATTTTGTATGTGCAGCTCGCGAAATGCGCTTCAAAAACTAGATCATATGCCTTCCGTATTTTATGTAGGCCTATATCTTCCGAGTCAGCAGCAAACTTCATAATATTCTAAGACACTGATACTGTTTCTATTTTTGAGTAGCCATAAAAAGTATGTGCAGCATCAGAAATGCCCTTCAAAAAGTTCGATTATGTCTACCATATTTCGAGAACATGAACTATTTTATTATACAGGGTGAGTAAAAAAAGCGGAACCCAATCCCCCCAAAAATATATTTCATATTTAAAAAAATATGTAGAACCAATCATAATAACGACTGGAAAGCCAATTTCTTAAGCTTCTTTTAGATTAGAAAATTACTGAAATTGCCAAATACATTTAAAGAATATCACCATTTAAACACCATGACACTAAAACAGCTTTCGTCCACAATTGCAATTTCAAGAATCGTCGTCACAATTGTCTTCAAACATCACCAACGATAAAACCTCAGTTTAAAAGTTAAAAATTGTGAACAAAATCATTTTGAAGGCCCGTCTTTTTAATAAAGTGGATTTTATAAATCATATTGATTGCCTAACCAGGGTTGTTAATAAAGATATTGTGTAATACAAATGTTGACAGTTGTTGAAACTAGTATTCTGTGTCATTTTCTTTGTTCCAAATAGTCAGAAAACACATAAGCTGATTTGGGGATTTTTTTGTGGAAAAAACAGGTTTTAGGGTCATTGCTTTTCAATGGTGATATTCTTTGAATGAGATGAACAATTTCCAAAAAAGTTATTTAAAAGTAGCTTATGAAATTGGCTTTCGAGTCATTATTATGTTTGATGCTACATATTTTTTTTAAAAGATGAAATATAATTTTAGGGTTTGGGTTCCGGTTTTTTTTACTCACCTTGTATAACTTTGAACTTTGGTAAGGGGTACGCAACTGTTTGCAATCGTACCTCGCAAGTTTTTCTCTTATATCTTAATGCGGGCAATTAATAATTTGTGCCGTGTAGTCATGAGGCATTTTTCTGTATTTCAGAGAAGATTTGTATTATGCCACTGCAAAGACAAAAACGCCATAAAATAGTTCTTTTTAAATTAAGCATATGTTGCATCTGCAGAAAATTAATTTGTCGTACAGTGACGCCACGCATCATCCATTCGTTAGCTGAGACCAGAATTTTATTATGCCCGTGTAAAGACAAACAAAAACCATAAAACATGTATTTTTAGATAAGAAGAACGGGCTCTGTCAAACTCCATATTGAAGTCTACTGATACTGTTTCTATTTTTCATATATTGAGATCATCGACTTTTTTATGTTTCTGTGTATTCAACGGCAAGAGTCAAGGAACGAAGGAGACATCAGTATTAAAACAAAGGGAATTCTTGAAACGGTTCAAGGCATGATGAGAAAACCTTGCACAAACATGAACCCCTGTCCACTTTGTTTGATTTGTGACGTCACCAAGACGTCGTCATACATTAAATAAGAAGCTCTTTCAGTTGAACCACAATCAGACAAAATGCTTTCATCTTTAACTTTTGAACTGAATTGAATACCCCGTTCGTATGCTGTGAGGCGGTAGATATTGCTTTGGGGAACGATTTTGATTTTCGATCGTCCACAAAACACACGACCACTTTGTTTGATTTTGTGACGTCACCAAGACGTCGTCATACATTAAATAAGAAACTCTTTCAGTTGAACCACAATCAGACAAAATGCTTTCATCTTTAACTTTTGAACTGAATTGAATACCCCGTTCGTATGCTGTGAGGCGGTAGATATTGCTTGGGGAACGATTTTGATTTTCGATCGTCCACAAAAACACACGACCAAGTTCCGGGTCTACCAGAAGGTCTATGATACAGGATGAACCCCCCCCCCCCCTTCCAATGCAATCCTAAATCATTTGCCCTGTTTCGAAAAGTGACGATAGAGATCATCAAAGATCATCTAGACTTCAAATTTAAACTCTAATTGTCAACTTGGAGAGGTTAAAAAAGACTTTTGGAAATGAAGTTATCGCTTAGAATAAATATGTGTTAGAATTAAGGTGGGCGAATTATCGTGCACACGAACTATTCTCAGTGACCAACACTTGTTATCAAATAGACCTACATCTATTTGACTGGTCTAGCGCTCTTTAGCCAATTTGGTGCTTTTGACAATCGGAATCTCTGTACGATTCATCTGCGGCGCACGCATCCACGCAGTCGCCCTGCGAGTAAGCCGACGGGGGAACATCTGTCCGCAAAAGAAACAGTCATCCAAACAGTTCACGCTGGGGGCGCTGTCCACGGATGAAATGAGAAGGGTTGCTATAGCAACAAGCATGAGGAGCTGGGGGAGTGATATTTTCGCCATCTTTTCTGTGAAGCCAATGAGAAAAGAGAACACAGATGAGGAAAAAATACAATAGTACTGATTCCCGCCTCATGAGACCGTTGTCACGGTCTCACTTCTCCGGCGTGCTAGCTTCTCCGAGAGGGAAACTTCGCTTCAACACGCATGCACAAAATTGCGCAGTAGTGTTCATTTTCGCCAACTTTATTTGTGTGCAGAGTTCTTTGGGGTTGTACTGGTGCACGTAAGATCTTAGGATATGTGTATGTATACGTTACATGGTACCAGTCGAATCCAGAATTTTCGTGGCGCGCGAAACTCCCAATAACCAATAAGACTTGCAGGATGCACATTTATTTTAAACCGTGGTTGCAAAGAATATCTCGAAATGCAGTATTTCGGGTCTCCCATTGAACGCAGTTTTTAAAGAAAGTGTACCGCATATGTTTTGAATAAATAATATGTTTATTTAATAATCCTATTTTAACCTTCTAGGGTGCACTTCATTTCAGTATTGGTTTATTCCAATAATGTATTTTGCTTTAAGTAGCCGCTTAAATGGACTCCGTCGAAATGCAGTAATAATGCTTTCCTATGAAACGCCGTTTATGAAAGAAAGTGGACGGCACGTTTTAAAAAAAAAATATCCTAATTTTCAACCCCTAGGAGGCACTTCATTTCAGTATGGGCTGATTAAAATGAGGTTTTCAGCTCATATTAGCCACTTAAAGGGGACCGTTTTCGAGATTTTCTTGAAATGCAGTAGACCTTTTGTGGAATTCCTATAAAACGCCGGTTTTGAAGGAAAGTATATCGCACGTTTTAAATGAATCCCAGTCTGTATAAGCCTGTCCGTCGCGCAGTCCTAGCCTAGTACATTTTGTACTCCGTTCATTTTAGGATTACAACTCTACATACACAAAATTACATAAAGGTGAAGTAGTAACGGTTATCTCTTTTTAGTCATCATTATAATGTTGCAGCGCCGTTAGTTTGTTTTGAAAGCTGACGGAAAGCGCGCGAAACAGAAGATCCCTGGTTCCCTCATACGCCATTCAATTATTAAGACGGGTGTGTGCGTAACCAATGAATAACTGGTTATTCGTCACTTCGTCAGATACTGGATGCGCGCTGTTCTGATATGACCAAGCGTCGAATAATTTATTCGTCAGTTCGCAAGACAAAGTTTTTTCCGATATGTGCCGATTCGTCACTTGGTGGGTTTCGGAACAACAAAAATGAAGTGTTTTCATGAAATAAAAACCTAAAAATCTGAAAATTCGAATATTTTTAACCATAAAACTCAATTAATAAAAAAAACTCCAAAATGACCGATTCGTCACTTCGTCAGATATGCGACGATTTGTATGTGCAGCTCGCGAAATGCGCTTCAAAAACTAGATCATATGCCTTCCGTATTTTATGTAGGCCTATATCTTCCGAGTCAGCAGCAAACTTCATAATATTCTAAGACACTGATACTGTTTCTATTTTTGAGTAGCCATAAAAAGTATGTGCAGCATCAGAAATGCCCTTCAAAAAGTTCGATTATGTCTACCATATTTCGAGAACATGAACTATTTTATTATACAGGGTGAGTAAAAAAAGCGGAACCCAATCCCCCCAAAAATATATTTCATATTTAAAAAAATATGTAGAACCAATCATAATAACGACTGGAAAGCCAATTTCTTAAGCTTCTTTTAGATTAGAAAATTACTGAAATTGCCAAATACATTTAAAGAATATCACCATTTAAACACCATGACACTAAAACAGCTTTCGTCCACAATTGCAATTTCAAGAATCGTCGTCACAATTGTCTTCAAACATCACCAACGATAAAACCTCAGTTTAAAAGTTAAAAATTGTGAACAAAATCATTTTGAAGGCCCGTCTTTTTAATAAAGTGGATTTTATAAATCATATTGATTGCCTAACCAGGGTTGTTAATAAAGATATTGTGTAATACAAATGTTGACAGTTGTTGAAACTAGTATTCTGTGTCATTTTCTTTGTTCCAAATAGTCAGAAAACACATAAGCTGTTTTGGGGATTTTTTTTGTGGAAAAAACAGGTTTTAGGGTCATTGCTTTTCAATGGTGATATTCTTTGAATGAGATGAACAATTTCCAAAAAAGTTATTTAAAAGTAGCTTATGAAATTGGCTTTCGAGTCATTATTATGTTTGATGCTACATATTTTTTTTAAAAGATGAAATATAATTTTAGGGTTTGGGTTCCGGTTTTTTTTACTCAACTTTGAACTTTGGTAAGGGGTACGCAACTGTTTGCAATCGTACCTCGCAAGTTTTTCTCTTATATCTTAATGCGGGCAATTAATAATTTGTGCCGTGTAGTCATGAGGCATTTTTCTGTATTTCAGAGAAGATTTGTATTATGCCACTGCAAAGACAAAAACGCCATAAAATAGTTCTTTTTAAATTAAGCATATGTTGCATCTGCAGAAAATTAATTTGTCGTACAGTGACGCCACGCATCATCCATTCGTTAGCTGAGACCAGAATTTTATTATGCCCGTGTAAAGACAAACAAAAACCATAAAACATGTATTTTTAGATAAGAAGAACGGGCTCTGTCAAACTCCATATTGAAGTCTACTGATACTGTTTCTATTTTTCATATATTGAGATCATCGACTTTTTTATGTTTCTGTGTATTCAACGGCAAGAGTCAAGGAACGAAGGAGACATCAGTATTAAAACAAAGGGAATTCTTGAAACGGTTCAAGGCATGATGAGAAAACCTTGCACAAACATGAACCCCTGTCCACTTTGTTTGATTTTGTGACGTCACCAAGACGTCGTCATACATTAAATAAGAAACTCTTTCAGTTGAACCACAATCAGACAAAATGCTTTCATCTTTAACTTTTGAACTGAATTGAATACCCCGTTCGTATGCTGTGAGGCGGTAGATATTGCTTTGGGGAACGATTTTGATTTTCGATCGTCCACAAAAACACACGACCAAGTTCCGGGTCTACCAGAAGGTCTATGATACAGGATGAACCCCCCCCCCCCCTTCCAATGCAATCCTAAATCATTTGCCCTGTTTCGAAAAGTGACGATAGAGATCATCAAAGATCATCTAGACTTCAAATTTAAACTCTAATTGTCAACTTGGAGAGGTTAAAAAAGACTTTTGGAAATGAAGTTATCGCTTAGAATAAATATGTGTTAGAATTAAGGTGGGCGAATTATCGTGCACACGAACTATTCTCAGTGACCAACACTTGTTATCAAATAGACCTACATCTATTTGACTGGTCTAGCGCTCTTTAGCCAATTTGGTGCTTTTGACAATCGGAATCTCTGTACGATTCATCTGCGGCGCACGCATCCACGCAGTCGCCCTGCGAGTAAGCCGACGGGGGAACATCTGTCCGCAAAAGAAACAGTCATCCAAACAGTTCACGCTGGGGGCGCTGTCCACGGATGAAATGAGAAGGGTTGCTATAGCAACAAGCATGAGGAGCTGGGGGAGTGATATTTTCGCCATCTTTTCTGTGAAGCCAATGAGAAAAGAGAACACAGATGAGGAAAAAATACAATAGTACTGATTCCCGCCTCATGAGACCGTTGTCACGGTCTCACTTCTCCGGCGTGCTAGCTTCTCCGAGAGGGAAACTTCGCTTCAACACGCATGCGCAAAATTGCGCAGTAGTGTTCATTTTCGCCAACTTTATTTGTGTGCAGAGTTCTTTGGGGTTGTACTGGTGCACGTAAGATCTTAGGATATGTGTATGTATACGTTACATGGTACCAGTCGAATCCAGAATTTTCGTGGCGCGCGAAACTCCCAATAACCAAAAAGACTTGCAGGATGCACATTTATTTTAAACCGTGGTTGCAAAAATAAAGGAACACAGACCTCTCCAATCCATCTCCAATCCCTCTCCAATCCCTCTCCAATCCATCTCCAATCCCTCTCCAATCCCTCTCCAATCCCTCTCCAATCCCTCTCCAATCCCACTCCAATCCCTCTCCAATCCCTTTCCAATCAATCTCCAATCCATCTCCAATCCAACTTCAATCCATCTTGCATCTGCAGAAAATTAATTTGTCGTACAGTGACGCCACGCATCATCCATTCGTTAGCTGAGACCAGAATTTTATTATGCCCGTGTAAAGACAAACAAAAACCATAAAACATGTATTTTTAGATAATAAGAACGGGCTCTGTCAAACTCCATATTGAAGTCTACTGATACTGTTTCTAATTTCCATATGTTGAGAACATCGACTATTTTATGTTTCTGTGTTTCAATCGCAAGAGTCAACGAACGAAGGAAACATCAGTATTAAACAAAGGGAATTCTTCCAAACGGTTCAAGGCATGATGAGAAAACCTTGTACAAACTTGAACCCCTGTCCACTTTGTTTGATTTTGTGACGTCAGCAAGAGGTCGTCATACATTAAGTAAGAAGCTCTTTCAGTTTAGCCACAGACAAAATGCTTTCATCTTTAACTTTTGAACTGAATTGAATAGCCCGTTCGTATGCTGTGAGGCGGTAGATATTGCTTTGGGGAACGATTTTGATTTTCGATCGTCCACAAAAACACACCACCATTACTTCCGGGTTTACCAGAAGGTCTATGATACAGGGTGACCCCCCCCCCCCCCTAATGCAGCCCTAAATCATTATCAAATAGACCTACATCTATTTGACTGGTCTAGCGCTCTTTAGCCAATTTGGTGCTTTTGACAATCGGAATCTCTGTACGATTCATCTGCGGCGCACGCATCCACGCAGTCGCCCTGCGAGTAAGCCGACGGGGGAACATCTGTCCGCAAAAGAAACAGTCATCCAAACAGTTCACGCTGGGGGCGCTGTCCACGGATGAAATGAGAAGGGTTGCTATAGCAACAGGCATGAGGAGTTGGGGGAGTGATATTTTCGGCATCTTTTCTGTGAAGCCAATGAGAAAAGAGAAAACAGATGAGGAAAAAATACAATAGTACTGATTCCCGCCTCATGAGACCGTTGTCACGGTCTCACTTCTCCGGCGTGCTAGCTTCTCCGAGAGGGAAACTTCGCTTCAACACGCATGCGCAAAATTGCGCAGTAGTGTTCATTTTCGCCAACTTTATTTGTGTGCAGAGTTCTTTGGGGTTGTACTGGTGCACGTAAGATCTTAGGATATTTGTATGTATACGTTACATGGTACCAGTCGAATCCAGAATTTTCGTGGCGCGCGAAACTCCCAATAACCAAAAAGACTTGCAGGATGCACATTTATTTTAAACCGTGGTTGCAAAGAATATCTCGAAATGCAGTATTTCGGGTCTCCCATTGAACGCAGTTTTTGGCGAGCTGCGAAGCAGATGCGAGCCTATGTAATACCAATTTCCGTCCGTCTGTCCGGGCGCCCGTCTGTCCGTCCGTCCGTCCGTCCGTCCGTCCGTCCGTCTGTCCGGCCGTCCGCATTCAGATTAAAGTGTTAAAGTTTTTTTGCTTCTTGATAGTTAAATTTAGAACTGATCATAATTCAGCTTGACAACCTCAAATTGGAGTTCACTCCTTGTAGTTAATTTTATGATTTTAATAAGGAAAGTTAATTCAAAAATGTTAAAGTTTTTGTTATTATTGTACATCACTTTGCATGGATATACAAATGTAATTACAAGAACATAACTTTACATTGGGATGCACATGTACATTTGATTGTACATGTTTTACCACTGTCCCATCCATTCTTAACTTTATCAAACCTCTATTAAAATTGATTTTGCTTTGGTTACATATCGAAGGGAAAAGGGTCATTCATGCATGGGTGGTTCTTTTGTATCAAAACGAATACATTCATGTGAATATATGTTCCATATAAAGTACATTTATTAGATACTGACTGCCCCACAACCATACCGGTACTGTCACCCCATTTGTCCCTACATCTTGTGGAATGGGGGTATGATGGAATTGGGGGAAGGATGGCTGGAGTTTGGTGGGGTGTGGTGAGGTAGGATGTGGGGGATGGGCAGGATGGAGTGGGATGGTAAGGTGGGGTGATGTGATGCGATGATGGGTTAGTGGGATGTTTAAATTGGATGGAATAATAATTGGTTGGGGATATGTGGTGGGATGATGGGTTGGGGGATAATGGGATGATGGAATTGGGCTCAGGTTGTGATTATACCTGGCACGATGTGAGACAGTAAGGCGCCCTCTCTCCCCCCCCCCCCATCTCCCTATACCCTATACAGCCCAGAGACTATTGTTATCGGTACCTAACACATCCCCAGATAGCTCAAAAGAATTCCTGCGATTCCGGTAGCACCATGACCAAACACAAGGGGGGGGGTCCCTCTGCCACATATCATGCCACATGTGGTAGAGATGGGATGGGGTTAATTTTGGGTTTAATGTATGAGGAACTTCACATATGCACCGTTCATTGATCTTATAAATTTACACACAGGTGTACTAATGTATTTGTGCAGATCCACAAACAGTTATTTTTCACTGGGTCCACATCCCCTGGGCATTCCACACTCCTATTATGCCTAATTCCTTAGCCTAATCCCTTAGCCTAATCCCTTAATGCCTCCTGCGTGTTCTTTTGCCTGTTATAGTAAATGAAGGGATTATTGAGCTATTTGTATTGAGACCAGTTTTGTGCAAACTAAAATGGATGTGTACTAAATAATGAAGTGCATTGTTAATTTTGTTCAGTTGTAATTGAAATGATGTTGAAATGCTTTTAATCTGATAGCTGATGATGTTGTCATGACGTCACACTTGCATTCACATTTTGGGATCAGCTGTCAGGCTGGAAAAGAGTAACATAATAGAGAGTGAATGCTGGATGATGCTCATAAGTAAGAGGAGATCACTGGTATGCAAACACATGATGATTGTAGCGTGATGCATAATTGGAACAAGTAACAAAAATACTTGCCAAAACTAGTGCCCTTTATTTTTTTACATACATAGGCTACTGATGCATAAACCAACCTTTCTGTATTTTCTGTTCATATAAATTATGGCAAAGCTCACACTTAGTTGCTTATTATGATTTCCTTGCATAATATATCAGCCTCACTTGCAATTTGCTTGTATCAAGGTTCCCCAAAATGAGTTTGTATTCAACCAAATAGTTTGATTCGCATCTACCAGCGAGCCATGGCGGCTTCGCCGTTCTAGTTAAAGAAAGTGTACCGCATATGTTTTGAATAAATAATATTTTTATTTAATAATCCTATTTTCACCTTCTAGGGTGCACTTCATTTCAGTATTGGTTTATTCCAATAATGTATTTTGCTTTAAGTAGCCGCTTAAATGGACTCCGTCGAAATGCAGTAATAATGCTTTCCTATGAAACGCCGTTTATGAAAGAAAGTGGACGGCACGTTTAAAAAAAAAATATCCTAATTTTCAACCCCTAGGAGGCACTTCATTTCAGTATGGGCTGATTAAAATGAGGTTTTCAGCTCATATTAGCCACTTAAAGGGGACCGTTTTCGAGATTTTCTTGAAATGCAGTAGACCTTTTGTGGAATTCCTATAAAACGCCGGTTTTGAAGGAAAGTATATCGCACGTTTTAAATGAATCCCAGTCTGTATAAGCCTGTCCGTCGCGCAGTCCTAGCCTAGTACATTTTGTACTCCGTTCATTTTAGGATTACAACTCTACATACACAAAATTACATAAAGGTGAAGTAGTAACGGTTATCTCTTTTTAGTCATCATTATAATGTTGCAGCGCCGTTAGTTTGTTTTGAAAGCTGACGGAAAGCGCGCGAAACAGAAGATCCCTGGTTCCCTCATACGCCATTCAATTATTAAGACGGGTGTGTGCGTAACCAATGAATAACTGGTTATTCGTCACTTCGTCAGATACTGGATGCGCGCTGTTCTGATATGACCAAGCGTCGAATAATTTATTCGTCAGTTCGCAAGACAAAGTTTTTTCCGATATGTGCCGATTCGTCACTTAGTGGGTTTCGGAACAACAAAAATGAAGTGTTTTCATGAAATAAAAACCTAAAAATCTGAAAATTCGAATATTTTTAACCATAAAACTCAATTAATAAAAAAAACTCCAAAATGACCGATTCGTCACTTCGTCAGATATGCGACGATTTGTATGTGCAGCTCGCGAAATGCGCTTCAAAAACTAGATCATATGCCTTCCGTATTTTATGTAGGCCTATATCTTCCGAGTCAGCAGCAAACTTCATAATATTCTAAGACACTGATACTGTTTCTATTTTTGAGTAGCCATAAAAAGTATGTGCAGCATCAGAAATGCCCTTCAAAAAGTTCGATTATGTCTACCATATTTCGAGAACATGAACTATTTTATTATACAGGGTGAGTAAAAAAAGCGGAACCCAATCCCCCCAAAAATATATTTCATATTTAAAAAAATATGTAGAACCAATCATAATAACGACTGGAAAGCCAATTTCTTAAGCTTCTTTTAGATTAGAAAATTACTGAAATTGCCAAATACATTTAAAGAATATCACCATTTAAACACCATGACACTAAAACAGCTTTCGTCCACAATTGCAATTTCAAGAATCGTCTCACAATTGTCTTCAAACATCACCAACGATAAAACCTCAGTTTAAAAGTTAAAAATTGTGAACAAAATCATTTTGAAGGCCCGTCTTTTTAATAAAGTGGATTTTATAAATCATATTGATTGCCTAACCAGGGTTGTTAATAAAGATATTGTGTAATACAAATGTTGACAGTTGTTGAAACTAGTATTCTGTGTCATTTTCTTTGTTCCAAATAGTCAGAAAACACATAAGCTGATTTGGGGATTTTTTTGTGGAAAAAACAGGTTTTAGGGTCATTGCTTTTCAATGGTGATATTCTTTGAATGAGATGAACAATTTCCAAAAAAGTTATTTAAAAGTAGCTTATGAAATTGGCTTTCGAGTCATTATTATGTTTGATGCTACATATTTTTTTTAAAAGATGAAATATAATTTTAGGGCTTGGGTTCCGGTTTTTTTTACTCACCTTGTATAACTTTGAACTTTGGTAAGGGGTACGCAACTGTTTGCAATCGTACCTCGCAAGTTTTTCTCTTATATCTTAATGCGGGCAATTAATAATTTGTGCCGTGTAGTCATGAGGCATTTTTCTGTATTTCAGAGAAGATTTGTATTATGCCACTGCAAAGACAAAAACGCCATAAAATAGTTCTTTTTAAATTAAGCATATGTTGCATCTGCAGAAAATTAATTTGTCGTACAGTGACGCCACGCATCATCCATTCGTTAGCTGAGACCAGAATTTTATTATGCCCGTGTAAAGACAAACAAAAACCATAAAACATGTATTTTTAGATAAGAAGAACGGGCTCTGTCAAACTCCATATTGAAGTCTACTGATACTGTTTCTATTTTTCATATATTGAGATCATCGACTTTTTTATGTTTCTGTGTATTCAACGGCAAGAGTCAAGGAACGAAGGAGACATCAGTATTAAAACAAAGGGAATTCTTGAAACGGTTCAAGGCATGATGAGAAAACCTTGCACAAACATGAACCCCTGTCCACTTTGTTTGATTTGTGACGTCACCAAGACGTCGTCATACATTAAATAAGAAGCTCTTTCAGTTGAACCACAATCAGACAAAATGCTTTCATCTTTAACTTTTGAACTGAATTGAATACCCCGTTCGTATGCTGTGAGGCGGTAGATATTGCTTTGGGGAACGATTTTGATTTTCGATCGTCCACAAAAACACACGACCAAGTTCCGGGTCTACCAGAAGGTCTATGATACAGGATGAACCCCCCCCCCCCCTTCCAATGCAACCCTAAATCATTTGCCCTGTTTCGAAAAGTGACGATAGAGATCATCAAAGATCATCTAGACTTCAAATTTAAACTCTAATTGTCAACTTGGAGAGGTTAAAAAAGACTTTTGGAAATGAAGTTATCGCTTAGAATAAATATGTGTTAGAATTAAGGTGGGCGAATTATCGTGCACACGAACTATTCTCAGTGACCAACACTTGTTATCAAATAGACCTACATCTATTTGACTGGTCTAGCGCTCTTTAGCCAATTTGGTGCTTTTGACAATCGGAATCTCTGTACGATTCATCTGCGGCGCACGCATCCACGCAGTCGCCCTGCGAGTAAGCCGACGGGGGAACATCTGTCCGCAAAAGAAACAGTCATCCAAACAGTTCACGCTGGGGGCGCTGTCCACGGATGAAATGAGAAGGGTTGCTATAGCAACAAGCATGAGGAGCTGGGGGAGTGATATTTTCGCCATCTTTTCTGTGAAGCCAATGAGAAAAGAGAACACAGATGAGGAAAAAATACAATAGTACTGATTCCCGCCTCATGAGACCGTTGTCACGGTCTCACTTCTCCGGCGTGCTAGCTTCTCCGAGAGGGAAACTTCGCTTCAACACGCATGCGCAAAATTGCGCAGTAGTGTTCATTTTCGCCAACTTTATTTGTGTGCAGAGTTCTTTGGGGTTGTACTGGTGCACGTAAGATCTTAGGATATGTGTATGTATACGTTACATGGTACCAGTCGAATCCAGAATTTTCGTGGCGCGCGAAACTCCCAATAACCAAAAAGACTTGCAGGATGCACATTTATTTTAAACCGTGGTTGCAAAAATAAAGGAACACAGACCTCTCCAATCCATCTCCAATCCCTCTCCAATCCCTCTCCAATCCATCTCCAATCCCACTCCAATCCCTCTCCAATCCCTCTCCAATCCATCTCCAATCCCTCTCCAATCCCACTCCAATCCCTCTCCAATCCCTCTCCAATCAATCTCCAATCCATCTCCAATCCAACTTCAATCCATCTTGCATCTGCAGAAAATTAATTTGTCGTACAGTGACGCCACGCATCATCCATTCGTTAGCTGAGACCAGAATTTTATTATGCCCGTGTAAAGACAAACAAAAACCATAAAACATGTATTTTTAGATAATAAGAACGGGCTCTGTCAAACTCCATATTGAAGTCTACTGATACTGTTTCTAATTTCCATATGTTGAGAACATCGACTATTTTATGTTTCTGTGTTTCAATCGCAAGAGTCAACGAACGAAGGAAACATCAGTATTAAACAAAGGGAATTCTTCCAAACGGTTCAAGGCATGATGAGAAAACCTTGTACAAACTTGAACCCCTGTCCACTTTGTTTGATTTTGTGACGTCAGCAAGAGGTCGTCATTAAGTAAGAAGCTCTTTCAGTTTAGCCACAGACAAAATGCTTTCATCTTTAACTTTTGAACTGAATTGAATAGCCCGTTCGTATGCTGTGAGGCGGTAGATATTGCTTTGGGGAACGATTTTGATTTTCGATCGTCCACAAAAACACACCACCATTACTTCCGGGTTTACCAGAAGGTCTATGATACAGGGTGACCCCCCCCCCCTAATGCAGCCCTAAATCATTATCAAATAGACCTACATCTATTTGACTGGTCTAGCGCTCTTTAGCCAATTTGGTGCTTTTGACAATCGGAATCTCTGTACGATTCATCTGCGGCGCACGCATCCACGCAGTCGCCCTGCGAGCAAGCCGACGGGGGAACATCTGTCCGCAAAAGAAACAGTCGTCCAAACAGTTCACGCTGGGGGCGCTGTCCACGGATGAGATGAGAAGGGTTGCTATAGCAACAAGCATGAGGAGTTGGGGGAGTGATATTTTCGGCATCTTTTCTGTGAAGCCAATGAGAAAAGAGAAAACAGATGAGGAAAAAATACAATAGTACTGATTCCCGCCTCATGAGACCGTTGTCACGGTCTCACTTCTCCGGCGTGCTAGCTTCTCCGAGAGGGAAACTTCGCTTCAACACTCATGCGCAAAATTGCGCAGTAGTGTTCATTTTCGCCAACTGTATTTGTGTGCAGAGTTCTTTGGGGTTGTACTGGTGCACGTAAGATCTTAGGATATTTGTATGTATACGTTACATGGTACCAGTCGAATCCAGAATTTTCGTGGCGTGCGAAACCCCCAATAACCAAAAAGACTTGCAGGATGCACATTTATTTTAAACCGTGGTTGCAAAAATAAAGGAACACAGACCTCTCCAATCCATCTCCAATCCCTCTCCAATCCCTCTCCAATCCATCTCCAATCCCACTCCAATCCCTCTCCAATCCCTCTCCAATCCATCTCCAATCCCACTCCAATCCCTCTCCAATCCCTCTCCAATCAATCTCCAATCCATCTCCAATCCAACTTCAATCCATCTTGCATCTGCAGAAAATTAATTTGTCGTACAGTGACGCCACGCATCATCCATTCGTTAGCTGAGACCAGAATTTTATTATGCCCGTGTAAAGACAAACAAAAACCATAAAACATGTATTTTTAGATAATAAGAACGGGCTCTGTCAAACTCCATATTGAAGTCTACTGATACTGTTTCTAATTTCCATATGTTGAGAACATCGACTATTTTATGTTTCTGTGTTTCAATCGCAAGAGTCAACGAACGAAGGAAACATCAGTATTAAACAAAGGGAATTCTTCCAAACGGTTCAAGGCATGATGAGAAAACCTTGTACAAACTTGAACCCCTGTCCACTTTGTTTGATTTTGTGACGTCAGCAAGAGGTCGTCATACATTAAGTAAGAAGCTCTTTCAGTTTAGCCACAGACAAAATGCTTTCATCTTTAACTTTTGAACTGAATTGAATAGCCCGTTCGTATGCTGTGAGGCGGTAGATATTGCTTTGGGGAACGATTTTGATTTTCGATCGTCCACAAAAACACACCACCATTACTTCCGGGTTTACCAGAAGGTCTATGATACAGGGTGACCCCCCCCCCTAATGCAGCCCTAAATCATTATCAAATAGACCTACATCTATTTGACTGGTCTAGCGCTCTTTAGCCAATTTGGTGCTTTTGACAATCGGAATCTCTGTACGATTCATCTGCGGCGCACGCATCCACGCAGTCGCCCTGCGAGTAAGCCGACGGGGGAACATCTGTCCGCAAAAGAAACAGTCATCCAAACAGTTCACGCTGGGGGCGCTGTCCACGGATGAGATGAGAAGGGTTGCTATAGCAACAAGCATGAGGAGTTGGGGGAGTGATATTTTCGGCATCTTTTCTGTGAAGCCAATGAGAAAAGAGAAAACAGATGAGGAAAAAATACAATAGTACTGATTCCTGCCTCATGAGACCGTTGTCACGGTCTCACTTCTCCGGCGTGCTAGCTTCTCCGAGAGGGAAACTTCGCTTCAACACTCATGCGCAAAATTGCGCAGTAGTGTTCATTTTCGCCAACTTTATTTGTGTGCAGAGTTCTTTGGGGTTGTACTGGTGCACGTAAGATCTTAGGATATTTGTATGTATACGTTACATGGTACCAGTCGAATCCAGAATTTTCGTGGCGTGCGAAACCCCCAATAACCAAAAAGACTTGCAGGATGCACATTTATTTTAAACCGTGGTTGCAAAAATAAAGACAAAGTTAATTTGACATGTGATGGACCACGAACGAGCAAGGAACACAGACCAAGGAGTCCGTTCTTAATTATTACTTCATGAACACACGCACATGATGCTGGGAACACAAATCAGAATGCTTGCAAAACCATGGAATGACTTGACCCACAGGAAGTGTTACATAACACATTCTTGGGCGTCCCTCACTGTGTTATTTATGGACTTGGTAGACTTCAGAACACAGCCCGAGGCAAAGTAAGCACAGCGGACACATGAGCATGAATCGTGCTCATGTGACGTGCACTGTAACGTGCTCAATTATCCGCCGAATCCACCCGCAGAAGCTAGCTCGCCGGAGAAGTGAGACCGTGACGCCGGAGCTAGTTCTCATCATAAAGGCTTTTGTTGGATCACCTCTGCGCGTGCGCAGTATGATTTTTTGCTTTTAGAGATGATGCTTACATTTTTGCGCATGAATGACAGTTGAACACTTGGCTATCGTAAAACTCACTCTTATCATAACCAGTAAGCAAAATCGCCATAATGTCTCCACGAAGGCAACTTTCAAGCATTTCAAGTGCTTAGGTTTCAAATACGCAAAAGCGTTGTAGTCCGTCCGGTCAATTTAAAACCTGGAACAAATTGCAATAGGAACCATTCAAGCATCGAACAACTTCAATGAATACACGAACAACATGTGAAAAATGTAATTGTTTCTATGGAGTGGAAGGGTGTTTTTTTAAAGCATTTGTTTAGATTAAAATTTGGGACATTTTGTACTCGAACAATTCGTCTGGTTTACTTGCTTCGATTTACATGCCTATAATTATATAAGCTCATGTTTCGGTTTTATGACCACATGCGAGCGCAGCAGACGATATTGCGTCGGAAACTAAAAAAAAAAGGGTTTACGTGTGTCATACAATTTCGTTTCGCTTTTTACATACATTTTCACAGTGAGTTATATAACTAAGAGCAGTACACATTTGTAACTTGGTTCAAAATTCTACAAATGATGGGGATAATTATGTCTGTTTCAAGTCATAATTTTATACAGGGCACTACGGGTAGAGTGGACAATTTTTCGCCTTAAGTGCGCGATTTTTTTTAAGTCCATAGGCGAGTTACGATTATTTGCAAAAAAGGGATGTCTAAAAATTATGTTTGATCATACACAGACTGAAAACGGTTGGTCAGTGCATGCATGAACAATTTTGAAAGTAAAGCGAACAATCTTTATTTATTTAGCGCCTGAGAATGATTTGTTGGATTTGGTTAAGAACATTCAGGAAGCACTGGGCTCGGGTTGTGATGCTTACAGTACATTTGTTAGTACATGAAAATATGAAACAAAACATCTCAAAACACTTTGATCACAACTAAAACAAAAATGTCTATGAGGTTGATGAGAAACAGATGTAGTTCTGTACATGAGCTTGCATGTACGTCACACATTTTTCATAAGAACATTTTGTAATTTAAACAGCTAAATTGTAAAGATCCTGATCGAGGTGTGAACATTGATTGAGACATTTGCTTGTACTGCCAAGAGTGAAATGCATTACTCCAGAAAAGCATACTTGAGTCCCGACGAAATGATTCTTTGGATGGAACAGACCTCACGAGACCGGTCAAAAAGGGATAGGTATTTTAAACTATTGGGCCTTTACTCCACCCACACCTATGAAAAAGTCCAGTGACCCTCCACCCTTGCAGGTCAAAAAAAGGGTAGATATTTTAAACTATTGGTCCCGTACCCCACCCACACCTATGGAAAAGTCTAGTACCCTCCACCCTTCTCTACTAATCGGATGTTTTTGTTGGACAATGTTGGGTTTTGGGGTCTTTGGCAGAATTGTGTCGACCGATGGCAGCGCTTTAGCTTTGAGCAAACCCAGGTTAAACTCCGTCAGAAAGTCGAAGACGTCGTCCAACCTGGGCTAGCTTTGACCCTACTATCGCCAGAATATGTCCGATGATGTTTAAAAGGAGATAAGTTGGATCAAAGTTACTCGGACGTGTAAATTTCCTATGTGATTTCTTTAATGACATCAAAGTGGTGCAAATACTGTTCCAAAAATTACAAGTTATTGTCCCTAACCACTATTGTACATTAAAACATAGTCTACTGTATTGTATCTTTTATGATTTATAAACATGGTGATGATTGATAAAGATGATTTTGTCATATATTTATAGGGTCCATATTCATCATAACCTGTATTTTATTCAGCCAAGCCCAGGCAATCTTTTCATTTGTATTTCCATGTAGTACCATCCCCCCCCCCCCCCCCCCGTTTAAGTTTTGGCCTCCTCCCTCCTCCTGCCCCCCCCCCCCCCCCCCCCCAAGAAATTGAGCGAAAAGGAAGGGAAGAATATAAAACTTCGGGGGACAAAAGATTGGCGCAGCCTGACCAAACAGGTGAAAAGACACCTGAATTGAAACGACACTGAATTCTGCGACTCACTAGCCTAGCAGATACGCGCAGGGTGATTTGCCACTTGTCCATGGGGGATAGCGCGTCGTTTCGCGGTATTCATGCACAACGATTGTCCGCTCACACGCGTAAACTCCCCGTAGCGCGCTGCGCAACAGTCCGACAACAATTTCTCTGTGCAATTTTTTTTCGATGATCCTTATACCTCATATGAAAAGTTGTCATCGTACAAAAATGTATTAATGCAATCTTGAGGCTATCCTTAATTTTTGTATATGTCTTATTTCAACAATCAGTTTCCAGGAACTGACGATATTCAGGCTTTTTTACTCGAAGAAGTAGACGATAAAGTCACAACAATAAAACACAGGCGACATCTTCTACGATTCGCTCGTCCCCCCCCCCCCCCCGCCCTGCAAACAGGACGCTGGCAAGGGCTGATGAGCTTCACAGAATCTTGTGAAGGAAGTACAGATTGACCTTCGCGTGCAGCTAGCGCGCAACGCATGATGGGCACCGGAAGCTAGTATGTGTGACGCGTTCTACGTCACAGGTCACGCAAATCTATCCAATGAGAGCTCAAATGACGTCAGCCCTTACCAGCGTCCTATTTGCAGGGCGGGGGTACGAGCGAACTTCCACGACTGTTAACACGCATGCGCATACCAGTACTGCCATAGAAACGATATGGTTCCAGACCAGTAAATAAAACCTTTTTTTTTTTTTACAAACCCTTAAGTTCACGGCCAAAAGCATGCTCAAATACTGAAGATTTTGAGAGCATGCAAATCGTGATTTGGTCGGCGTAGGCAATTTCGGACCGATTTACTGGTCTGCAACCTTTAAAGAAACGAGGTTTTCAAAAATTCCCCCAAACCACTTGTACGGCAGGAGGAAGGATGAATGACTAATGTTTCATCAAAAAATTGCCAGAAAAAATCTCTATCTGCGATTTCTGGACTAAAAACAAGCCCTCTGTTTGCAGCTACCTTGCTGTATGGCGCCCCTCTCTAAACCCTCTCCAATTCATCTCCAATCCGTCTCCAATTCCTCTGCAATCCCTCTCCAATCCCTCTGCAATCCCTCTGCTGGTCTGCAACTTTTAAAGAAACGAGGTTTTGAAAAATTTTGTAGGTCAACGGGCGTCAAATCCCATAATCTTTATTGCATGTCTCTTTTCCTTCCTTCTTTTTTGTCCCCGAAGTAAGCTTTCTTTCCTAAATTATGTTTGATCAAGTCCTACTGATCGATAAATACATTTTTCAGACAGAAATCCAGATGACAGACAGAAATCCAGCAAAAGCTGATCGACAGACAGACAGACAGACAGACAGACCAAACAAAAGACTGAAACAAACAGTGAAAGAAAAGAGTCGAATAGTTTGAGCGAATGTCACGTTTTTAATACCGTCACCAAAAGTAATTAATTAAACATTTCCACAATTTGACATGACTTTGTGTAATGATTTGGAAAAAAATAGTCTAGGGGCTAGACGCTGCTCTTGTTTGCTACGCCGATAACCCGCCACCGCGACATCACGACGCTATCAGGGCGCTATCACGACCAACCAATATCACCCACGAACCTGTTCGTGGGTGATTGGTTGGTCGTGATAGCGCCCTCTCGCGGTGGCCGGTTATCGCGGTGGCCGGTTATCGGCGTAGCAAACAAGAACAGCGTCTAGCCCCTAGACTAGGAAAAAAACCAGAAATGTGTCCACATAATATATACGGCTACTTTGTCAAAGGCAAGGACTTAACACTTGGAATGAATAATCTTGTAAGGCTCACAAAGATAAGTTGTGAAACAACGACTTCAAAATGAGATTCAAGTAAATGGAAAGACTTGAACCAAAATCAAGTGCTGAACGAATGTTCAAACCATTAAAACAGTGAGGTCTACATCACTCTACTTACCTGTAGAGCGAATACTACATATGCATTGTTCCCTATGCCGGCAGGCAATTCGCTAAGAGTTTTACATACAATAGCGCCCTCACGTGTCCTACCCACGACGCCCTGTGACATGCGCACTACGTTAGCGTCCTCTTTTTCTCTTAGCCGCAGGCGAGGTATAACGTGGAATTTCAATCGACCTGAATTTCACTATTTTATTGGTACCTCTTTTGCTTGGAGAAAGCTATTTCGAAGAAATAAAGAGAAAGTGTTTATTGTAGAGTTGTTCTAGTGAAGTATTTGAGTGAAAGTGAAGTAAGAAATGAGTAAATCTAGGAAGTTGGGGAGGACTGGGTGTGTCGATAATGGAGGGACGTACATCCCACCAGACAAGCCCGAGTTCTCGGGGGACTGCACCGGTGATGGTACGTCACCGCGGCAGCAGTCCCCTAGTCGGCCCCTTCAGCCACTGCCGGCTGTCGGAGCTGACGGACCCGTTGACCAAGCGGGGGGCCGTACAACCCCACCGTCTTCGGTCAATATTCACGGGTCCGCCCAACTGAAGGGGAAACGCACCGGCAAGACAAGGAAATTGTCTGACGCCGGGGCAGTACCCAAAAAGGGACGTACGGCAAAAGGTGGCCCCGCTACGGGGCGCACCGTGCCTGTCCCTGGTCCGTCTACGGGGCACACGCAGCCGGAGGAAGTACTCCTCCATGGCTCAGTGCACCCAGGCCCACCCAGCCCCGTGATTACCACGATGCCTGGGGATGGGCTGTTATATGGCCGGTTAATCGACCGTACAGCACCCGCCTATGTTACCGGCGTGGGGGCGCTGTCGGCCGCCCGGGCTATTGATAGCGTAGAGCCGAATCCCTGGGATTCCCCCAGAGCGTTAACGCTACGCTCGGAGGGCCATGCCTCTACATCGGATTTTATTCGTTGTTCGGGCATCCCCGTGTCCCCGCAATCCTCGGCAACTACTCGGAGTCGTTCTTCAAAAAAGAAAAAAAATCGAAAAAGAACCGCCGTTCTCGCCGTTCTTCGACGAGTTCTAGTGAGTCATCCGATCAATCACACCGTGGGAAACGCCACAAGGGTGGCGACCCGAATTCACGCGATGATTTTTTGGAGGCTTTTCACTCCCTCGCGGCCTCATTGTCGGGCCGACAGGGAGACTACGTTCACAGCTGGATGACTCCGGGCCAAAGCGACATACCGCACACGGTTAGCCGTGCGCCAGAGTCCCCTCCAGAATTACAGCCCCCACCCGCCAGCCATCACGGCCGTGGTGGGGTGACTACAGACCAGCGGACAATGCCGTGCACGGAGAGCCGTGCACCGGCGTCACCGCCCGGTATTAGTTTACACCCATCGGTGTCACTAGAGTCCGAGCGGGGCTCGATACCGTGACGGCGCTGCTTCGCCCCCGGGGCCTGGTTCCCATTCCCCGGTGACAACTCGCCCCCGTACTCTGACAACTCGGCAGACGAGAGCGAGCTGACCCGAAAAAAAAAAAATTAAAAAAAAAAAAAAAAAAAATTCCGCTTGGTGCAACGTGATATGATCAGAGTTCTGAATCTTCCTGCTGGGACCGAACCTCCTCCTCCTCCTGAACGTCAGTCATTCAAGAAGAGATCGGGACCGACGACAGAACCGGTCCGGGCATTTCCCACAATGCCCCTGGACCGCGTGTGCGTTGACCACATCGATGGGATAATGCACGCAAAGACATGGAGTGCCTATGCTAAGCGCGTAGACTCATATTATCATTTTCCCCCAGGGGATTTTGAGAAATATTTCTCAACTCCAGTCCTGCCGGACTCGGCCATTGACAAACTCGCCGCTGACCGAGGGACAGCTTCATCCAAAGTTCCTTTTTACGGACAAGACCCGTGGAAAACTGGAGGATGTCACCCGTAGAATGGACTCGGCGGCACGCATGGGTATGCGTGCGACGTCCTTTCTTCTTCTCCTATCAGAGTACCTGGCACTGGGATATGAAGAAGATTCGGTGATACCAGCCGATATGATGGTGGCTGCTCTCCATTGCCTCGATCGCGGCCTGTGCTCCACTCTCGACCAGTTTGCTAGAGTGTCGACCTTAGCAACATCGTCACGCCGTGCCAATGTGCTAGATGCGCTTTTCCTCCCGTCACCGGGAGCACGTAAGCGTCTCGACGAACTTCCGCTTTCAGGCCCGGACTTATTTTCTGGTAAGTTCCAGGAGGCCATGGAGGCCGAAGCATAGCGCCTCAAGGCCACTGAGAGAATTAATCTCAAGAAACCGGCCGAGTTGAAAACTGCGGACAAGACAAAGAAACAACCTTCTTTTGTCATTCCCTGACGCCGCCCGGTCAGGGCGGCCCGTGGTGGATTTCGTGGGCGCGCCGATAAGACGGTGGGCCCGCGTTATTCACAACCACATACCGGACAACGGCGTCCCCAGTCGGGACGCGGTTTCCGGGCGCCCACTACCCGGTACCCCGGGGTGTGGCGCAAGTGACTTATGCGTCTCCGAACGGCCTCCCGTTCGTGGGGTCCTGGGTGCAGGTGACTTCCGACCGGTGGGTCCTCGAAACGATCAGCAGCAGTTACGCGCTCGAGTTTACGAGGACCCCCCCCCCCCATCGGACATGCTTATTCGGACAACGCCCATACCGCCCGACACAGCAAAACGCCGCTCCCTCGAGGAGGAGATCGACGCCACTCCTTCTAAAGAGAGCAGTTCGTGTTGTCCCCCAAGGGGGGACCCGGGCAGGTTTCATGTCAACCTTCTTCTTGGCCCCCAAGAAGGAGACCGGCGTGTGGCGTCCAATATTGAACTTAAAACCCCTCAACAAGTTCATACGTCCGAAACGTTTCCGCATGGAAACGTTACGGACCATTCTCAAATCGATCATCACGCCCGCGTGGGCGGCCAGTATAGACTTGAAAGATGCGTATCTTCACGTACCGATCAGGCCGGAGCACCGCAAATTCCTACGTTTCCAATACAAAGATATACTGTACGAATTTGTGGTGCTCCCGTTCGGGCTATCCACTTCTCCGCAGGTGTTCACCTGGATCGTGAAGACGATCGGGGCGGCACTGTGGCGACGAGGGATCATGATATTCATGTACCTCGACGATTGGCTAGTAGTGGGTCGTTCTCGAGGGGAGACGGAAGCGGCGCTCCAACTAACTTGGCACCTTGCTACCGACCTGGGATTTCTCATCAACACTAAGAAATCCCACCCAGTCTCCTCTCAGGTTCCCACCTTTCTAGGTGCATCCCTCGATCTTCGCAGGGGACTGGCCCGTCCATCGGAGGACCGCCTGCTGAACCTTCGGCAGTGCGTGTCCCTCTTCCTCCCGACGGTAGTGGCTCCGGCCCGAGCCTGGCTCAGGCTGTTGGGCCTTATGGCCAGTCTGGTGGACTTACTGGATTTTTGCAGGCTGAGGATGAGGCCAATTCACCTTCACCTGCTGTCTTTCTACAGACCCCGCTGGCACCCGATCGACCATCCGGTGCCCACTACGTCTTGGCTAGTCCCCCACCTTCGTTGGTGGCTAGTCGAGGCCAATATAATGCAGGGCCGCGTTTTCCGCCCGCCCCGCCCGTCGGTACTTATCACAACCGACGCGTCAGGGTACGGCTGGGGGGCTACCCTCCACCCGCGACAGGTCGCGGGCGTGTGGGGCCCCGCACATCAATCATCCCACATCAACATCCTGGAAATGCTGGCAGTCACCAACGCACTAAAACATTTCCAGTCGGACGTCAGAGGGCAAGCAGTCCTGGTACGATGCGACAACGCCACAGTGGTGGCATACATCAATCACCAGGGTGGCACTCGGTCAGGCCATCTGTGTGCACTAACGTGGGATCTCACCCTCTGGTGCATACATCACGGGATAGCACTGTCGGCAGTACACATCCCGGGGGAAGAGAATGTCACAGCCGACGCTCTCTCCGGAGGCTGGATCGCCCCGACAGAGTGGTCACTGCTCCCACAGGTGGCTCAGTCGATCTTCCGACTAATCGACCGGCCGCATGTGGACCTATTCGCGTCGCGAATGAAAATCAGCTACATGTACCGATCTACTGCGCGAGGGACCCAGATCCCAACGCGTGGCAGACCGATGCACTGTCGGTGTGGTGGAACGGCCTACTGGCCTACGCCTTCCCACCCATCTCCCTCGTTTCTCGAGTGCTGACCAAGATCGAGCAGGAGGATTGCCGAATTCTCCTCATAGCCTGTTCTGGCCCCGCCAGCCGTGGCTCGGCCGACTCTTGGTTCACCGCCTGGTAATTCTACCGAGGAGGGCCGATCTCCTTTATCAGCCCAGCTCGGGAATCAGTCACCAGGCTCCGGGGGATCTTCACCTGACGTGCTGGGTATTGTCACGCGATCCCTCTGCTCAGCAGGCCTTTCGCGACGAGCTGCAACAATTGCAGCTCAGTCCCGTAGAGCCTCAACCAGAAAGGTGTACGATAGCCGACTACGCCATTTCTTAAATGGTGTAGACAGCAATCCATTCATCCCTCCAATACTTCTGTAGGGGAAGTGGGGGATTTCCTCCTATACCTTTTTAACGGTGGGCTCACGACGGCCACGGTAAAAAATTATCGATCGGCCGTTGCCGTGATCCATCAGGGATTTTCGGACGGTTCCTCCGTTTCCGGCAACCCTGCAATTACCCAACTGATCAAGGGGATGTTTAATACTCGTCCCCCAGTACGCACATTAATCCCATCTTGGGACCTCTTCAGTGTATTATCTACACTGGCGAAGGCTCCCTTTGAACCAATGAATTGCTCAACTTTGTTACAACTCTCCATCAAAGTAGCTTTTCTATTGGCTGTCGCTACGTCCCGACGACGTAGTGAACTACACTCGTTATCGATGCAGACAGGACACATCCGGTGGGAACCGGGGGGTGTCCGCCTGATCCCTACGGCCGGTTTTCTCGCAGGGAACCTGTCGCAGACCTTTACGCCCCCGGACATCTTTGTCCCGGACATCAAGTCTTTTTCGAACGAGACAAATGACAAACTTTGGTGTCAGTTCGAGCACTTAAGTGGTATGTCAACCGTACGAAGTCACTTCGTACGGGACACAACAAATTGTTCATCACGACGACCCCGCCCCATGGGCCGGCGTCCCGCGATACAATCACTCGCTGGATCGTGACAGCTATCCGTTCCGTACCGGGCGGCTGGCCAGCGACCCAGTGACCCATTCGAGCGCATGAGGTCAGGGGAGTGTCCACCTCGTGGGCCTTTTTTTAAAGGTGTCCCCCTAGGTGACATCGTCAAGGCAGCCTGCTGGAAGAACCCTAACACGTTCTCCATATGCTACCTGAAGGATGTCCTCCAGGTAGATGGCAAGGCTGGAAGAGAAGTGCTGCTGGCAGCCTCACGGAAGCACTAACGGGTGAGCATATAAATATACATATATATTTGTATGGGCATTAAGTTTAATTAGGTGTACCTATCATGGGTTCATCCCCATAATGGTTACACCCCCCTGACTTTTTGCGCACGAGCTCTTTGGGTTCCCCTTACGAGGTGAAACCTGGAGCGTCTGGGGTGTAGGTTTTTTGGTTTGGTGTTGTTTGCCTTTGGACACGCCTCATGTCCTACACCCCTGTAGACATACGGTAATTTGCGTATACCCACCGCCTTACTCGGTGCGAGTCTATGCATATGTAGTATTCGCTCTACAGGTAAGTAGAGTGATGTAGACTCCCCCCCCCCCCCCCCCCCACAGTAGTGTGGTTGGGGTCTACGAGCGAATACTTACCTGTAGAGCACCCCTCCCTCCTTCCCCACTATACTCGATTCCTTGAGTGCTTACGCAAGTAACGCTTGAGAAAAAGAGGACGCTAACGTACTGCGCATGTCACAGGGCGTCGTGGGTAGGACACGTGAGGGCGCTATTGTATGTAAAACTCTTAGCGAATTGCCTGCCGGCATAGGGAACAATGCATATGTAGTATTCGCTCTACAGGTAAGTATTCGCTCGTAGACCCCAACCACACTACTGTGGGGGGGGGGGATTTTAATATGCCCACAATTTCAGCAGAAAATAAGCAATAATTCACGTCAGCTCTTCCAACCGATATCTTTAGGTATCAACGGTTTGGTAAAATGTAGTTTCAACCAACATGAGCATTCTATTAAAAATGCCAAGTGAATCATGATGTCAAATATTCAATTTCATGTGTTCCTATCGTTACATTCTCATTACAAAGGCAACCCTCACATGACCCAGACACTTTGTTTCTGCACTGAGAAGTACATAATATTCCAATAACAATTTGTTCATCATTGTTTTACACAAATTCTAGCGGTTACTTCAAGTAAGTCGAGATGGCTTCAACGAATTGGAGCATTTTTTTAATCATCTGCGGACGTCAAATATTACACTTCTTTCATGGTCATGACGAGAAATCTATCTAAGATATTGAAGAAAAGACAATTTTAACGTTGCGGCCATCTCGATTTTTTTTCCCATTGAAATCAATATAACCAAAGTGAGGCTGGGAGGGAAAATAGTCTGGTTCCTTTTTGCACCAAAAAATATGACTCTGTAGTGTTATTTGATACAGGGAACATGACTGGAATGGTGGTAGCATGATAAAGGTCTATAGTATTACAACAGAACAGTTGTTCATTAGCCTCACACAGCTAGATTTCATCCTGGCTTATACTGCATTATCGTCACACAACTTGAAATAAATGTTTCTTTTACTAACTATGGTATGCAGTAACTAACTTCATTTGAAACTCCTTCGATGCTACATCAAATCAACTACCATAGTTTTACTGAGTAAAAAGTCCCCTTAGAGCAATTGAGTCATAAAATGGGTGGGGGAATCATCTAGCAACCCTTTCAAAGTAAAAATACAATGTGACCCTTAATGGCTACGTTTTACAATGATCTTGGCACCCTTTAAAATCTCAGTCAAGTAGGCATGCGTGAGTAAGGTGTAAACATGTACAGTCGAACCTTTATAACAAGGTTCTTGGGACTTAACAAATTACCTTGTTATAACAGGTACCTTGTGTTAGTAGTAATGGAAAGCAAAGAAGAAAAAAAAAATTGGGACCTAGCGTTTTCCTTGTTATAAGCAGGGTGTTGTCTTAATAGTGCCCTTCTTATCAGGGTTCGACTGTACATACTTTTCTCACAAGCGATTAAAAGTTTGTGTTATTTGCTTATATTTTATATTGTATAATTAATTCGATCGAAAATTTCGAAGTGCCAAATTTTTTAAAGATAATATGTCACGGGGAAGTAAAATCAGCCTTTAATTTTCAATAAAAACACTAAACAGAAAAAAAAAGATCTTAAAGATGTATTAAAGTGGACATTATTGAAAGGTTAAAATGCAACAAACAAATGTGGATTATGTCACGTTTAAAAAACGCACGTCTGCTTGACAATAACCAATTGTTTTCACAATTTCTGTTACGAAACAGCAAAATTATTACCCAAGTAATGTAAAAGTTACGATTTCGAACATCAAGGAAGATTTAGATTTCAAATTTCAACTCTTTTAAAAGCATCAACGTGGGAAGAAAAGACAGACTTAAAGAAAAGTTAATCTATTAAAATAAATCTTAGCTAGAATTCAGGTGGGCGAATTATCGGCCAAGAGAACTATTCTGATTGACCAAACTCATAATCGGGTTAGGCCTACTGCTTTCAATTGTACTAGTAATTGTAATCGAAGTGCCCATGACAATCTGCATCCCTGTGCGAATAACTGGCGATGCACGCCTGAATACATCCGTCTTGGTCGTAATACTGGGTCCTCCGTTCGCAGAAGTCACAGTTGTCCAAACACTCTTGGCTTATGCGGCGCTTCTGAATATCTAAGGACAGCCATCTTTACTGTGAAGCCAATGAGAAAAGAGAAGACAGATGAGGAAAAAATACAATAGTACTGATTCCCGCCACTACAAGCCCGCGGGAACGGGGGGTGCTGCGGTAGCTCCAACAGCGCCCTCTACAAATTCACTTTGTTTGAATACTGATGTCACCTTCGTTCGTTGGCTCTTGCCATTGAATACAAAGCAACTTAAAAAATTGATATTCTCGACATATGGTAGACATAATCGAACTTTTTGAAGCGCATTTCTGGTGCTGCACATAATCTATGGCTATTCAAAAATAGAAACAGTATCAGCATCGTAGACTTTATGAAGTTTGTTGCTGACACGGCAGATATGGGCCAACATAAAATACGGAAGACATGGTCTAGTTTTTGAAGCGCATGTACTGTCTGGAGCCGCACATAAAAATTATGGCTGCTCAAAAATAGCAACAGTATCAGTAGACTTCAATATGGAGATTGACGGAGCCTCTAACGTCCTTGGAGTTTATGCAACATTATGCTTATTATCTAAAAATAAATATTTTTATGGTTTTTTGTCTTTGCACGGGCATAATAAAATTCTGGTCTCAGCTAACGAATGAGTGATGCGTGGCGTCACTGTACGACACATTAATTGTCTGCAGATGCAACATATGCTTATTGTCTACAAAGAACTGTTTTATGGCAATTTTGTCATATTTTTGTTATAGTTTAAATTATTTTGTCCATTTTTGTGGTGAAATCACTTGTAATTTCATACATGAAGACGTCATGATGACGTCACAAAAATGTAACATATGGACCACGAACGTTTCACTCCCATAGAACGTGCGATATTTATAGGTTATCTGTAAGTGCGGCAGGAACTTGACTGCGCAATCGAAAGCCATACGAAATCGGCCCTGGCAACCAAGCACTTCCTTTTGTTAGATACAAAGTTTAACTGATTTTTACGCGCGAAATTGTAAAGGCATTTTTATTTAAAGAAAGGTTTTGTATTAAACAAGCCCAAATAATACTACGGCTAAAAATTAATTTCGAGGAAGATTGTTCATGTGGTGATTTTTTTCCTCGCACAGTGGTTGCTAAGGTGCCAAAAAAGCTGAGTTTTGATCGTTCATGTGTCATGTTTTCGCTGAAGATTTCTAGACATTGAAAGTTTCCACAGGGCAATAAAATGCTGAGCATCAAACCTAACGGGGTTATTTCTTTACATACAATCGATTTCTTCTCGCTAGATTATGTGTGTTTTGATAGAAATGAGCGATTATAAAGCCGACTAAACTGTATGTTATAAGGTGTTTTGATTGCTGGTGATACGCGGTACCAGATCTCAACAAATCTGACTATTTTTTTTCTGAAATCGTACTAACGTACCGTACGAGTACTCGATGTGTTTTGGGAGCAGTTTTTGGACAGAAAAATCTAGCAAAAATATTGTTTTGAACTTTGATTACTTGATAATCCCCTCTACCGTTATGTACAAGTATGTATGTTGGGGAAACCATCGAAATTATGCTTTTGTTGGAAACAAAATGGTCCTATTAACAAACAGCATCTGAGGAACGACGCTTGTTTCATCAAATCACCGTTTCTACGTTCTCAGAAAATAGTTTTGGGTCCGCGTGGGTCCGCGTAAATATTTTATATAAGTGTACTTGGCAATTCCTTTTTAAAAGGAAAATATTCCGAGACTCCTGGCAAGTTGACTTTTTGAGGGACAAAATAGGCTAAAAATTACAATTTTTGCAAGTTCTAAAAACATGCTTTTATGCATGTTCTAAATATAGCATCAGGGTGACATTTAAAACATTTTGTTTTTCTCAAGGGCAAGGATGATACTTTGTAATGATATAGTTGATAATGTGATACAATTTTGCATTTTGGTGGGGTGATTTTTTTTAATAAGTTAAAAGCAGTTTTTGAAGCCCCCAAACTGGTTAAAATGCCCAACACAAATGGCATGTTTACCATGGCAACGGACCTTAGAAACAATTTAAGTTCTTTTTTGGTTACTTGTTCAACGAGTCCTTTCATATTAAAAAAAAAAAAAATGGGAAGGATACTTTTATGAAATATTTACATACACCGTCACGTCATGTTTACATTACATACATAGTATGGACATTTCTTTGTGTTTGTGTAGTTAAGAAAAACCACCGAAAAAAACCTCATTTTACTCACACTGTGAAAACTCTTTCAACCCAAACATTTATATATGATTCCCTTTAGTGTTTCTCTTCATTTTGCCACGGATAAACCTAACCCCAAAATGCCTCTAAACCTGTTTTCCAGAGAGGGGGAAACACTGTGTGGACGTCCACACAACGTCGCTGCTACCTGGTTTATGTGGACCTCTTTTGTTCGGAAGTCCACGCAGTGAATGTAATTGCTTGTGCACTCTTTACATTTCTTCGACAAATTTTCACTGAATGAACTAAATAGTGATATATTAACAACGGCTCCCAAATTAAATGGTCTATAAACGATAAAGTACAAATATATCCTTTTGAGTCGCATCATCGGTGTAAATCTACAGCCCTCATTACGTATGCAAACAAACCCAGGAATCGCACATGCGTAGTAGAAAGTGCTACTGAAACGTACGTGGGACAAGCCAGGGTTCATGCTAAAGTTGCAGAAAAGTTTCAACTCTGTGCGTGAACCGTTTGGCAGAAGTTTAATTCGTTTTAAGATTGACGCTTCTTTTGGTATTTTGCATTCACCTAAATTTTTGAAACGAGACGATTCCTTTTCGTTGTTGTTACAAGTAAAAGAAACGAACACAATTCTGCTTCTCCGTACGCGTGCTTTTGCAATAGCTCTCTGTGTGTAGATTGACAATTCAAGTTTCACATCAAAATCATTTTGATTTTCAAATCATTGAACATTATTGTTAGGGAAAATGTTTTTCTGACAGAGAAGAGACATTTTCGCTCAGTATTCAAGTTTCAGTTGTTCAAACCGTAAAGCAATATTTCATAGTTACACGTGAATATGGTTTAATACAAGACAAATCAAGCCTAATAAGCCATTTGCGAGTAACCTTTACCCTTTGGGATTTAAATCTGAAAACGTTTAGTACACCGACTTGCTCAGAATGCACAGCACATTTTAACTGTGAATTCTCAAGACCAAAGACATTGCTGCTGATCACATGATTTGGGGCAAGCTCTTGCATAAATACGTAAGAGACGCTTAGCACCAATACATCGTTCTCAATGGGTGAGAATGGCACAAAGACACTACACCATGCCGGAGCTGGAGGTTGCTAGTATAAGGCTTGTCCCAAATCACGTGATATAGAAACAGTCTCTTTCGTTGGGAGAATGCAAAGTTAACACGTGCAAAGCATTGGATTAAGTCAGCTTGCCAGATTTTATTCAAATTCAACTCGCAAATGGCTTATTAAAGCTGGTGCCAGAGCACACACAATGCTATTCAATTGATTCATTACGGCTATTCACTGCAAATATTCTTATGCAGACTTATCTTTAAATGAAGCAAATTTGATATCACAAATTTTGGAATAAATGCAAAACTGTTAACTTTAATCAACCATTGAGCCAATAAAACAGTCCCAACTTCGTACACGTTAAATGGTCTTTTTATTGGAAAAAATAGCGTTTTACTGTCATATCTGCATTAATAAACCGCTTTGTTTCAGTGTTTTGGATACAAGTAACCCAAATACACTTGATATCATTTAATTAGTAGCAAAAATGAAAGTGCCCAGAATAGAGGGCTAAATGGACTGCGTCACATCTCACGAAGCCATAATAGTGTTTTTTCCAAACACAATTATTAACACCACTTACCTATTCCGATGTCAAACTCTGTTGGCAAGACGCTCTTTCTGTTGCACGTTCGCAAGTGATTGGTGTGCTGTAGTAGATAGCAAATCAGTTGATGAACTACGTAGCCGCCGTTCGCAGTCAACAGTCTGTCTTGCTCGGCTCGTGACGCGTGCTTATAAATCTTCCTGGAGACACTGTTGAATGGGATGGCAGACGAGTTCATGTCACAGATGTTCATTTTACTTACCTTTAGAGAGAATAGTTGAATCTAAAAGTTGACTTATGTACCTGGATCATTCCATTGGTTTTCCCCTCTACTTTTTTGCCGTGAGATCTATTGAAAAGTTAATACTATGATGATCGTCAATGCTGCATTGTGGTTATTCAAGCGTGCCGATCCGCAGCTGGATTATTTCGGCCTGCGGAAACTCATTCGTTCAGTAAATTTTAGCGTACCGTTCTAACGTGGCTGTGAGGGTGAGGGGGGGAGGACGCTGTAGGCTTACTACGCAGATGAGTTACAGAGCCAACATTGGTCGCAGAAGAATAACATTGATAATTTGACATGTGTTGGAAAAGTGCTGTGCGGATATGGCCACTTGTAAAACTACAGACATTTTGTTATTCAAAAGCGTTAGTATACGATAAGGTTTTACCATGTTTCTGCTGTTTTCTCATAGGTTTTCCCAGCCAATTCCGCAAAAATAGCATTCGAATTCATCTTGATAGTGGCCAATTTGAAGCGAAGTAGTAAAACTGTAGCTTGACTCGCTTTCGAGATTTGCCCTCTTTAGCTAATTGATCCATGATTTTGAGTCGCCACTAAGAATTAGCTGAAGTAGCTTCATGCCGGCGAGCGCGCACGTGCTTGTGTTTTGCACAGCTGCTAACTGTCAACCGCCAGTGAAGCGACCTCGCGCTGCAGCTCACGTGCCGACATTACACTGGCAGAAAGTACACTCTTTTGCCATGGGTTACAGAACTGGATTTTATAGCTTCGTGGGGTTTTGAGCAGCAGTGTTTATTTTTTACATTCTCCATTTTTCTTTTTCCCTCTTCCTTTCACTTCCTTCTCCATTCTTCATTTTCTTTTTTGCCGACAGCACCATATGTTGCCGACAAAAAAGGTTGCCTCCCCCCCTCGCTTTTTGATTTTACGGAGGCCAAGTGTCCGGAGGAAAAAACCTGGCTACATTTCACCACGGATGTGCAAGTGCCCTTCTCAAACAAAATTACCCCCCCCCCCCAACCAAGTAATAATGGCCGTGATACGCCATGTACTGCCCCCCCCCCCCCCCCCCAACAAATATAACCCTACCTCACTGCTGGAAATAGAAACTATTATTCTAATTTATTTCAAATCACATCTTACTTCAATTCATGTGTGTTAATGTAAAATGACTTTCATTTGCTAAACGTTCTCCTCCAATTCCCTTCATCCCCATAAAGTCAGAATCGAAAGAAGGACTGGAAGCCAGTCTAGTAATTGATCGTTTGTGCGCCCTCTATTGATTAAAATCTGACATGCCATCAATGGTAATCATTGGATCACGTATAAAAGCATATAAATCGTGTCTAACACCAGGCACAATTCTCAATTCGTTTCTATGGCAATACCGGTATGCGCATGCGTGTTAACAGTCGTAGAAGGTGTCGTCGATGTCGTTTTGTGAGTTGTCGTCTACTTTTTTGAGAAAAAAAGCCTGAATATCGTCAGTTCCCGGTGAGTGATTGTTGAAATACTATAAATACAACATAAATTATAGCGTTAAGATTACATTCATGCATTTCTGTACGATGACAACTTTTTGTATGAGGTGAAAATCATTGATTATTTTTGCACATATAGAAATTGTTGTCAGACAGTTGCGCGGCGCGCGCTACGGGGAGTTTACGCGTGTGAGCGGACAATCGTTGTGCATGGATACCGTGAAACGACGCGCTATCCCCCATGGACGAGTGGCAAATCACGCTGCGCTTATCTGCAAGGCTAGTGCGTCGCAGAATTCAGTCGAGGTGTCGTTTCACCTGTTTGATCAGGCTGTGCCTATCTTTTGTCCCCAGTGTTTTATATTATTGCCTTCCTTTCGCTCAATTATTGAATTAGGACCTAAATATTTATTTTTTTTTCTCGGCCGGGCCGGGGGGGGGGGGGGGGGGGAGGCAGGTAGGTAGGGAAGACGGGGGTGGCCAAAACTTTATTTCCTGGGCTGGCCTTGGTAGAATAAAATGCAGATTATGATGAATGTTGGACCATATAAACATGATAAATATATGACAAAATTATCTTTACCAATCATATTAAATCATCAATCATCAATCATGTAAAAGAATGCAACAACATGTAATGAGTTGGAGATTGTCAAACAATTCCAGTAGGCTACATGTATGTTTAAACATACAATAGTGGTTAGGAACAATAACTTGTAATTTAGGAACATTATTTGTACCACTTTGATTTCATTAAAGAAATCACACAGGAAACTTGCATTTTGTGCTATAAATTAAACCTGAATTGAGAAATTTTACTTGAGTCTGCTATGAGTCTGCATTCAACCTTTGGAATACATACTGAAATTCAAGTCTTAGTTTATAAATTTACATGGGAGTGAATTTGTAAATAGGAGTTGGCATAAACTTTATATAAAGTCCTTTAAAGGGATAAAGTTCATACTCAAATTTCTAAATACATGTAGGTTGCATGCACTAAAACTTTTGCTCACATGTATACATGTTCTGAGCTTTGCACTTTAATGTTACTAAATCCAAATAACCACCAACCCCTTCCCCATTTCAAATGCATGACTTCATTTCTAAAGCTTGACATTTGTTTCTGTTGCAATCATTTCTCCTGTGCTATCCCATCATTTTGTGTTTCTTTCTCACTAACATCAACCTCGACACCATCTGTTTCCTTTTTCCCTCTTTCTCTTCTAACAGTACCCTATAACAGCATTGCTTAGCCTAACAGCGTGTAGAGTAGCTCAGGAATATTTAGATCCACCTGTTAGCTAAACCCTAAGCAAACATTTTGCCCTTTGACTCTACCCGGCCACCCTCTGGTCCACTTGGGCGTGGAAGACCTGGCCCGATCAGAGGGAAAAAGGCCAAAAAATGCCGGCCATCTGAGACCGGAGAAGCTCGGCTCTCCGAGGCCAAAGAAGCTCGGCCGTCCGAGGTTGTGAAGAACGGGCCAATTGAGGCCACTAGGGCTAGTCAGCCAGTAAAGGAAGGATCCAGAAATACCTTTTTCCGAAAGGTGAAGAAGGCAGTGTGTCTTTGTGAGCCAGAAGTCATCGAGTCCGAGACTGGCCTGAACAACAAGGTCAAGGGTCATGCCACCAACCCCAAGTCCAAGAACACCAAGCCTGATGACAAGTCCAAGCCACCTGTCAAGGGTCCTTCATCGCTCCGCGTTGAGGAAGCAGAGATCACCCAGATGTTCAGCCCATCCCTTGCCAAGAAGTTCAAGGAGGTTGATAAGAAGTTGGCAAAAAGAGCAGCCAAAAAAGCCGCCCGAGCTGAAGCCGAGCGGAAGAAGAAGGAGAAACAGGAGCAGATCCGTCGCGAAAAGGAACGGAAGGAGGCACTGAAGGAAGCGAGGAGGCAGAAGAAGGAAGCAGCCAAGCAAGAGAAGGTGGAGCAGAAAGAGCAACGGATTGCCAAGAAGTTGGCCAAGAAAGGACAGCAGAAGGCCATGAGTGGCAAGGGTGATTCTAAGAGTGACAGAAACGCGACTTATGGTAAGCTTCGTACAAATGAACTGATGTTTGACTTTATTGAATCAGCAAGTATAAATTGCCTACTTCACAAAGTTATCCAAGAATGTACAAGGAACCTAAAAAGGATTGGTCGCAACATGGCTCAAACGAACACAACTCCTTAACACATGTAATGGACTCTGAGCATGAACTACGAGGGCGCCCTGATATGCAGCCCATGTGTGCTGTTCAGCTGTTTCAATTTGTGAATCAATGCAATGTTTATCCCAAAAGACAAGAATTTGATAACTTGAGTTGACTGGTTCCTATTCCCTCCTTGTATTGTAAACATGTACAGTAGAGGATGGGTACAAGTCTAGAAGTGGAAGTCTAGTGCCATACGTCAACAGCAATGTGCTCATTTTCCCCAGGAAGGATAAATGCACATTTTACTTTGTCCTCGAAATAATGAACTTTTCTCCAATAAATCAGCGTTTCGCCATGTTCACAGACAGACTACAAGCACTTGCATGGAGCTGAACATTAGGAACTCACTGACTAAAGAGCACCAAATCTGCGATAGCTGAAGCGTTGTTCTTCAAAATCTACATTAGTCAATCTTTTAATATACATGTAGTAGTCTACATTGCAGAATGACATTTCAGTCATCGGCAGATTGCGACCTCCATTGTGAATGTGGAAAATGACGGAATATCTACAGTCGAATTGCTTGGAACTCTGCAATATTATTACAAAAAGTGTCTTTCTTTAAATCAGGAGTTTAGGCATTCACCGAAGTTACATGTTGCAGTTCTGGAGTGATTGCTGTAAATCGAGATAACTTCAGATAAAACTGCAAGTTTAATGTGTGATATTAGTTCAGGTTCAAAGATTATTCCCTGCCCTATTTTTATCGCAATTTACATAGTGTGTATCAAAATAAATGCAAACCAAATATAACGGAATGCCAGACGTATAATGTGTAACCAAAATAGATAATATGTATGATTTGAAAGAGATGCCTTTCAAATTTAAAATGAGACATGAAATGTCCAAATCTTATAATTTTTAAAAGAGTTATGAGTAATTTTCCAAGAGAGGTTAAAATTGACCATGGGACCAAGTTTTCAATATTAGGCATTGGGACAAAGGTAGCCAAGTTGCTTAGTGTGAATATTTGCTTGGCCTAAAAAAATATGTTTAGCAAGTAAACATAATCTTAAACGCTTTCTTGCTATCACCTCATGCTAAAATTGTTTAACATGTTTCCAACTGATAGCAAGAAGTGTTTAGGATTATCCACACAGACGCTATTAGGCTACATTTCCCAATGCCTAAAAATGGAATATTTTGTTCCATGGTGAATTTGACCTCTCTTGGAAAATTACACTTAGCTCCGTCAAAAATTATCAGATTTGGACATTTGATAACTAATTTTAAAGTGGAAAAGTGTATCTTTCAAACCATACCTACATCTACACAATGTACTGTCCATGTTGGTTTATACACATTCTACCTCGGACATTCCTTTATATTTTGTTTCCATTTTTTCAAATTTTGTATATTCCTTTTATACATGTAAATAGATATACCGGTATTTCCAGCAATATGCATGCAAAAGTTGTAAACTTTCTAATGAGATTTTGACCAAAAAATTGACCTGTGTTAAGTTATTGAATTATGATTTTACAATTTTAAATTATTGGCAGTCAGCCAATAATTTCTGTTCTTTTGGCAGGTTTGGGGTAGGCTGGTTCCCACCCCACAATCAGTATCGATAATGTACAGACCGAGAGCCAGTCTGCTCAAAAAGTAGATCTGTTAGTGCCCAAAACAAAAACCTTTTTTTCTCAGACATTGACACAAGTTTAATAAAGGAGATTAACTCTTTGTGTGTGACTCAACCGTCGACCTTACAATTACCATAATTGCGTTCAATGGACTTCAATATTTCAACATTGTGGTTTCATATTTCTGATGGGAAATTCTTAATTGTCATGTCTGGTACCTAAGCACCATTGATATCAGAATTTGAATAATCGATATCGATAATCCAATATCGAGAATACTCGATATTTTGAGTATTCCATGTAAAAGTTAAAGACCATAAAGTTGACACTTTGATTAAAGAAAAAGTCAAGTCCTAATTTTCCACAGCTTTCTCTGGAGTATATTGCTCAAATTTTTTAAAACAAATCTCAGCACTAAGTGTGTCCCAATTGGGTGGTTTTTTTTTTCAAAGACCGGTAGTTTAACTTTGGGGGAGACCGCGAATTCCAGCGAATGCACAGCACAAAGTGGCGACGCTTGGCATTTCGCGATGTTTTTTTCTGAGTCAAAAGCACAATTTTGCCGCTGATTTTTATTTCATTATACAGCAAACAATAAACACAAACTTAAACATGTTAAAAGCACAAACGGGAGATTTATTTTGACAATAATCTGACACATTTTCAATATTTTCGATACTATCTTACTATAATTCCAGGAATCTCTGTCTGTCTGTCTGTCCGTCGATTATCTCCAGAACCGGGCACCGTATGAAGTTGAAAATCGGCGGGTGTATTGCTCGGGGCCACAGAATGTGCAGTGCCAAGTTTGTAGTGGTTTGGACGAGCGGTTCTCGAAAAAGCTGCAAAAAAAGCAGTATATTCGGACGCAAACGTGGCAGCTTAGAACATAACACCACGCGTTGCCGTTCTTTTCAATTGTTACGTCATGTTTAAGCTAAAGCGCGCGTGCTCAATATGACGCAAACAATGCAAAAAGGACGGGCATGCGCACGTGCATTGTAGGGCGATACATTGTCCAGTATGGGTGAATAGCACTGCATACCATGTTTTGGTATGTACACGGGCACATTATTTTTGCAGTCGACTGAGCAACCATTGTAGGTGGTCGAACTTCAAACTTGGCACAAACTTCGACGTAAGTGTGCGTTCAACCTGTGAAAACAACACCATTGAATCGCGTGCATTGTTTGCACGAGCAGTTCTCCAAAACTCTGCAAGTATGCAACCTATACCAGCGGCAAAGCAATTTGCGTTTCCCGAACATGCACATTTAGACGGGCACTGCACTAGTTCCTCAAAAAAAAAGATTCTGCTTCCGGTTGCCCTACCTTCCCTATTCTGACAGCCCCTATCAATTTTTGTTTGGGAAAAGTGAGAAATGAAAACACCCAAAACCATCAATTTTCTATGTTTTACCCCTCTCTACAGGCAGACGCCTCCAAATGATTGTAGTCACTAAAAAAAGGGCAAGAAAAATAGAAAATTCCCTACCTACCTACCCTATTTTCAAATGTCATGTAATCGGACGCAGAACAATTTCTTTTGGGGGGGGGGCCTTACTGGTACCTGAGCTTCACACTAGCTTAAATTCATAAAACTCATTACGTATACAGCACCACCTGAGATAAATGGATCTGATTCTTTTTCATCACATCAGTGTATTTTAATTCTTTTCCCTCTGTGGCCACTTTAAGTTCTGTTTCATGAGCACAAGCTTGATGAAAATATTGACTAAAACAAGTTTTTGTAACGAATGTGCCTCTGCATCTATGGTATTTTTATCATTTGTGTATTCTGTATATTTTGAAACGAATGCATTTTTTTCCAGACGTTAAAATGGCTGACATTTATTTGTACACGAACTTGTAAGTACAATTACATTAATTTATGCCTTGCATGTTTTTTTAAAATAAACTATGATAACATTTAGTGAAAAACCTTGCATAATTATTTTGAACTAAACCATATCTTAATGTTTCTCAATTGTATTTTGCATGTTGTCATTTAGCCCAGTGATTTGTTCACTGCAATGCACTGTATGCTGTTCTGTGCCATGCATGTTTTTCATTCATTTTCAGCACTAACACATTTTCATCTTTCCACTACTTTGTTCCTTTTCATGAACCCTTTAATATTTCCTTGCTTTTTGTTCAAGGTCTGCACATTAATATGAATGGGCTGAGCAGTTCTGAGCATCTGATGATTAAAGGGGCAGTCAGTTTTCATGATTTTTGTACTCTGGTTTAATCAGTTAATAGGAAGCCTGTTTTTCCATGTTCGAGAAATTGAGAGAAAATGAAGAGTTTTTTCGTTTAGGGACCCAGTCATGTCAGTCAGTGTAAGAAACGTGACTTGTATGTGCAGCACCCGATTTCATGAAACTCATCGTACACCGTAACTTACGATAGATCACAGCGCTGCGACGCGTCCTATCCCTACGATGCGTTGCAGCTGCGACGCGTCCTGCGATCCATTTCACAAAACACGTGGGAAGTGCGATGCTTCGCAGGTGTATTTATGGCACAACTCAGTGACTGTTTAATGAATTTAGTCAGCGTACAGTAAATAGTTGTCTGATATTCAACAACGTCGTTGGATCTCCTCTCAAATTTTTAATACTTAAAACAAAATGGCGGACGTGTGATGCAATTTTAAAAGAAAACAAGCTCTCAGTGGACTGTATAGCTACTTTGAAATTTCAACTGCAGTATTCCAGGCTAATTTATTATTATTCCATGCATTTTCTATTTACAACTTTACACACATTGTCTCGCTATTAAAGTCTCGTTTATGTTTCTATAGCATAAAACTGGCTAAAAAGAAGACACTTCGTATTTTGCCATGACCACTAGACACGTCGTATCTTGTGATGTGTTTTAAGCCGTGGTTAAGGAACTTACGATGCGTTCAACACATCGCAAATTTCGTGAAATGGATCATACAATGCATTGCAGGTTGCGACATGATTGTTACACATCAAATCTTGGGGTGTGACGCGTCGCAACGCTTTGTGAAATAGGTGCAGGACGTTGTTTTCTCTGTTGTTCCATGTCGTAACAAGATACATGTAGTTCAAGCTTAGTCTTGAAAACTGCCAGATTTTCCCAGTTATTCAAAGACCTATGGTATTGTGTAAAGGCCTATAAAGCAGTCTCTATTTTTTGTGTTGGAAAGTTCTTATCTGTTTAACACTTACACTGTTTGGATCCAAAATTAAACCTAGGTTTCTTTTTGTTGCCCCATTCTCATAAGTTTAGGCTAATGTTGGAATTCATGTTTTGTCACTGTATTACAAAAAAAAAATGTTTTTGGATGAATTTCATTGTAAGAAATGTGAAATTTGTGACAATATTAGTTTGATTGTTTTTGAGAAACATGCAGTTTTGTGATGCTATTTTTGATTCACCCTCCCCTCCCGCACCCCATTCAGGTTATAGGAAGCCCATAGACACCTCCCCCGTGTCTACATCATCAGCTTCCGTCCCCCATTTCCATCAATCGCCACCCTGTGTATCCCCCAAGGTACCCCCTGGAAGCCCCCACTTCCAGCACGTCAAATCCCTCTTAGTCCACATCTCCCCCGATGACGGACTACCAGTGATCAGTGATGGTTTCCCCTGCGTGGAAGTACCCCTGAGTACCGCGGATGATGTAGTCGGAATGTCGTATCGGTCGCCATCTCAGCGCCAATCCCCCGTCACGGTGCAGCGACGTTCTTCACGATCTCCTTCCCCGGCCCGACTGGTTAGTCCACCCAGCTCCCTGTCTAGAGTTTCGCCACCGGGTTCACGTACCCCTCATCCACCGAGTGGTTTCTCTCGCACGGAGTATATTCCATCTATCGGTCGTCCTACATCTCGGCGTTCCAGCAAGACTGGAGCCTTAGACAGTAGCTCAGGTCAGTTGCATTTATTACTTTTTCCTCTGAAATATACCAACATTTATCAGGGAGTCGATGTCACAAGTTGTAAAAAAATGTGTATGCCTAGGAGCCATGTTGCCTCATAGAACATCATAGAACAAACGTCGGTACAGGGTCAGTAAACAAAAATCCCAAATTGTAAGACCAATTTTTGAATGAAGTTTTGCCTGTAGCACTTTCAAAATCTAGGACATGAAAGCCAAGTCGTTAAGCTTTTTTTTAGTACAAGAATCATTCAAATCACTCATGTACTTTTCAAGTTATTAACCCTAACTCCCCAGGCATTTTTGCTAGGATGTAGCCTCAATCCTGCAAAATCCTCCAATTGGCCTCATGGAAAAATAGCATATAGCCTCAATCCTGCAAATTCCTCCGCTATTTCTTGAATATGGTTCATGGAGGGATGACCACTGCCTGAATCCTGCAAAATCCTCCGGCTATGTCTGTCAATAGGCTGAGGCAGAGGCAGTGACATCCTGGAGCAGTGCGGAGGATGTCAAGTATAATCAAGGACTAAATTTATGCACGGCTGAGCATAAACAACACAAGGTCCGGCCCAAGACCTTGACATAGTGCGTACTCCGAAATCAGCAACGCACTTTTGCCATGTAACCTCAATCCTGCAAATTCCTCCAATTTGCAAAAAGGATTTTGGAGGATTCAGGGCGGTTAGGGTTAAGGCATTGTGAACACACACCGTTTAAAGTTCCGTCCACGGATCACAAAAAAAAGTAAGTGGTCTTTCAGCAAAACGAAAGCAAATTTCATGGGGATGCATATGAATTGGATGCATGATACAATTTTAATTTTTCCCACAGCTGAGAAATCTCGTTTCTCTCGCTATGGAGGCACTGATATCAACGCCAATTCCCGCATCGATCCACTGTCCAAGCTGTATGGCAAGCAGTCGTCACCAGCAAAGATACCACAGCAGACTCGCCAACAGCCAGTGCGTGCTATCCATCCGACTACGGAGGTAAGCTGTCCACGCCTATCCCAGCATGCATTAGTAGAGCGCCCTCAAGTGGTTTATGGTACCTGTAAAACTTTCCGGAGACCTTACCTTTATATGGGCTCCGTTCACAAGTACCACCTCAACGGTTTCGGGGAGACCACTGGGAGGGACATTCGAATGCTTTGTCTATTCAGAATAAAATAAGTCGTGTGGTATAGTGCGCAAAACTAGCACACCCAGTTTTCCCTATCCACTGGCTCTCGACTGTGGTAAAAAAAGCGCCCCCTTTTGTTTGCGCTGGGAGCCTACAAGGCTATCTATCCATAGACATTACGTGTTCAGTCGCATCCCATCATGCATTAGCAGAGCGCCTTCAATTGTTTGTGTGTCTGATCATACTTTGCCTATGGCAATATAGCCAGTATTCCAAAATAGTCTGGTGCAAGGCAAGACTCGACATGATGAAATGTTTATCCCAAAAGAAAAGTCTGCAAGTCTTCATGTGCGGCAACTGTTTAATTCAAATCGAGATCCTAGAATATTGTTTAACTCGGAATATACAGCATTCACTGAGCTAAAACTTCATCAGGTTAGTTGTTAAGCACCTGTCTTTAAAATATAAAAAAAAAATTATCCGTCCTACTTTTAATGAAAGAATAACTTTAATAACCCTGTTCAACTATCTTCCTTTAAACAGACGGGTAGTAAGACCTATCGCTATAGCAACAGCCGTAACCATAGCATTGAGGATGACCTCATCGATGAAGTCATCAATCTTCAGATTGATGACACACCTGGTTCATTGTCACCTGCATCTACTGCATCTAGCAGGTAAGACTTGAATTAAGGAGAATTTTCGAAGAAGGAATTTTCCGAGTCATCATCCCTTTAAAGGCATTGAATTTGGCTAAGCAATGTGATGGTGTACACAGACTACTGTCAACTTTCTGTATAAAATTCTTTAAAAAAACTCCCTCAAAACTTTACAAATATAATACAAACTAAAAGCCATACCCCAAAACAAGATGTTTATATTTGTCTTGCTTGGAATGTTTTTTGCAGCAGACGTTCCAGTTACACCATGGGACAACGATCAAAGGGCAGTTCATCTGACCTCAGATGCCCTCCAATTGCAGGTGCCTCACCACAAGAGGGCGCTAGCACCGCTAAGGTGACACGACGCTTGTCTGGCAACATGAACACTGATTACAAGGTCAGGAAATGAAACGTTTATTTAAGGAACGTTGTTAAACAAGTTTTTTGTAGGATTAGTACACCACAAGTTTTGCCGTCAGTCACAGGTCAAATTGCAAGTCAGTCACCTGTCCAATCACAAGTCAGTCACATGTCATATCATAAGTCAGTCACATGTCATATCATAAGTCGGACACACGTCAAATTGCAAGTCAGTCATACGTCAAATTACAAGTCAGTCACAAGCCTAATCACATGTCAGTCACATGTCAAATGTCAAGTCAGTCACATGTCAAATTATAAATCAGTCACATGTCAAATTTCAAGTCGGTCACATGTCAAATTGCAAGTCAGTCACACGTCAAATGCAAGTCAGTCACAAGTCAAATTACCAGTCAGTCATATGTCAAACTATAAATCAGTCACATGTCAAATTTCAAGTCAGTCACATGTTCAATAACAAGTCACGTCAAATTGCAAGTCAGTCACACGTCAAATTACCAGTCAGTCACGATTCAAATTACAAGTCAGTCACATGTCAAATTACAAGTCAGTGACATGTCATATTACAAGTCAGTCACATGTCAAAATTACAAGTCAGTCACATGCCCAATTGCAAGTCATTCATTAGATTCTGTAGCTCAGAATAGATGATTCAATGAGTCCAATTTCTAAAACTGACGTTTAAATGATGATCCTTTGCTCAAAAAATGTGTTGAAGTGGTTAGAAATTACATCAGATTGCACCACAGAGCATCTGAAATCAATCTTTCAGCCTCTGAATATTTCAGCATCTGAAATTTTTTCCGGGGCGTTTAAGCGGCCCAGGACCCAACGCTGTTAGGCTTCGCACTTCGCGCTCGCATGATTTCTGATCAAGGTATGTCATTCCACTTTTCCGAAGTTTTGAGAAGCGATTGCACCCTTAAAATTCTGACGTTATATTTCTTCTGCAGCCCACCTTTGCCAGTCACAATCGCAAGCCCTCAACCACCACCAACGGTCCTAAGGTACCCGCCATCTCACGTACCAAGGCTGCATCCATCCTGGATGAATCTAACAGTGACAAGACGAAGGAGGAGAAAGAAGCACCTCAACCAGCTTTCAGCTCTGCCCAACATTCTGTTCTTGGCACCGTAAGTTGCTTTCACAATCCAAGATATTGAGTCTATCACAGATCCTGTCACAAGCAAATCGCAAGTCCAGGCACAAGTAACAAGTGGAGTGTCAAGACCAAGCGGTTAAGAGCACCGGACTTAAGCTCTGCTGGTGTTTCAGATCAGCTGAGTGTGAGTTCGAATCCTGGTCTCGACACTTGTGTCCTGAAGCCAGACACTTAACCATTCTTGCTTCGTTTTTCAGATGGACGTAAAGCCGTAGGTCCCGTGTGTAATGCACATAAACGAACCCAGTAACACTTATCCAAAGAGAAGGGGGTTAGCCCAGGTGTTTCTGGCAGTGCGTTTGTCTTCAACTATATTAAGGCAGCACTTGTAAGGAAGGAAGGATGAGTGATAACAAAGGAATGACTTTGTTACAGTCATTTGCCTAGCTTGTGAGTTGAATTGGGACTAGAGGACTTGTGATGGACTTGTGATGACTTGTGATGGACTTGTGATGACTTGCGATGGACTTGTGATGGACTCGACTACATCCTTGTTCACAATTGATTAAATGTGACCATTTCAGACTCCGTACACGAACATAAGATGACCGTTTACGAGAACTTCAGGTAGAACAGGAGGCATGCGCATACCGGTTTGCCTGTTCATAGGGCAAAGTATGCCCAACTACTTCTATTGGCCCCTTTCACAGTATTAATATTTATTCATAAATATTTAAGTCTTTTTACCCATTCCTATTGGTCGAGAGCCCGTCAAGTGGCCAGTCTTAAATGGTTGATAAAGATATTGCTGGCTGGTCTTAAAGTCTTTTCCAGTGTCACATGAAATTTGACATCTATGAAATCCGGTGTCAGCACCGAGGCATGCGCAATACTACCAGTGAGTCAATTTTTCATAGTCCTCATCAGGCAGTACGCAGGACGCACACGCCAATCTCCATATAAGGAGTTGTTTACCTGAAGGCCTTAAAATTGTATAGCTAGAGGTGTGTTTTGTTGATCAAAATTGTTAAACATTTAAATGTTTGACTTCCTTGGACTTGTGGACCAAAAAGTTTTGATTTTTTGACCGAAAAGGTATGTACGAATGGGACAAAGCCAAAGGTGAGGGTAATTATCAGCATTCTGATTCCAACCAGTCTGAAACAGAGTGTTTAACACCTCCAAATCACACCATTTATTCGCTTAACATTTTGTTTTCATACAACTTTTTTCAAAGGATTATTCCATTTTCATTTTAGGGAAGAACAGGGAATGTGTTGGAGGGGAAACCTAGACCAGGAGGAATGATAGGCATGTCCAACCTGGGAAACACTGTAAGTAATTCTCTTTTGAAAAATTAAATGTAATATTTATTAAAAATTGAACGGACTTCAAAGGAAAACTGATGCAGTGTAACGTAAAATAATTATAAAATTGAACAATTTTTAACCTGCAGTTTCCAATCACTGTATTATTCAGAAGCTATTCTGGGCGCAGACATTTTGAATTCATGTGCATGTTTGTAGAACACAACGAAATATGATGGAGTGTATTTTGTAAGTGTACTCTAAGCAACGCGCAAGTAGAACATTCGCAAACAACCTGAGCACGTCATGACGGTTAAAAAACGTCACGGCAAAAAGCATCTGCAGCGGAGACATGCATGCATTGCGCTATTGGTTGAGCAGAATGACACGCTCATTTGCTGATTGTGCATTTCGGTTTTGGGTGTATCGGTTTCGATAACGCACCGGTATGGAATACAAAATGCAGATATGCAAATAGCCGTACAAAAGCCGTACACAATTTCGAGTTTTCCATAAGATGCGCCCACAGGCATCACTTTATACATCGAGTCAGCGCTCTAGTACTTTAGCTCTATAATTGTTCCTCATGTCAAATCATTGTTCAAGGGGCACTAGTGAGAAGCCAATAAACCTGTGTGCCATGTAGCCAGGGATCACACCCACAGTCACGATGCCAGCAACATTAGCAATGCTGCAAACCTGGAAAATAGCAAACAGGAATCACTCAGAGACAACACAGCTTTAAAATGTATTATCACAGTATAATTTATGTCTCTCAAATTCTCTTTTTGTATCTGGCTTTTCCTTTGCAGTGTTACATGAATTCCATCTTGCAGTGTTTGGCTCAGAACAAGGATTTGCGAGAGTATTTCTTGGAAGGTTTGCATCTTAAAGACATCAACAAACGATCACCTCGGCAGGGTTCACTCGTCAAAAGTAAGACTCATCTCTTTGTTCAGAGGGGGATTTAACGAAACACTAAAGACAGGAAACAAACTCATGCTCGCTAAGACACGTCTTAGAAAGGGTTACTCGTCTTAACTCTTGACTCATCCTAGGATCGATTTTAACAAACTTAAGATGCGCTCAACACGTCCTTACTTCCTAGGCTGAACTTAAACTTAAGATGGTCTGAGGGTCACCTTATCTCATTAATGAATGTGTTAATTTGTATATCGTCTGGAAATCATTGCCTCTAAGACGAGTGTCGGCCTAGAGTTATAGTTTCGAGGAAGAAAACCGCTGTAGAAACTGATCTGAAAAGATTTGTGATATGTGGGTAGTTTTAATAAAAATAACTTATTTACAAAATGTAATTATACGCCAATACTTAGATGACTTTCTGAAATAAAGCGATGTAAATGGGAGCAAGAATGACTCTATCACATCTTGTGTAGAACTAACCTGCGTGTGAAATTTATTTAGTACAGGATTTTTTTTCTGTTGAAAGATTGTGTTCTATGCACGCGCGTGGGAAGTTGGTTTTGCTCATTTATTTTCAATGACTGTTTCATCAAGCGGTAAAAACAAACGTTAAAAAACCATCAAATTGGTAGTTTTGATGCGTCTTGCTTAAGATGGGTTTAGTGAAATTGGTCTTAGGACGTGTCTTATCTAAGATCGATCTTAGACATGTTAGAGCGAGGGACTCATCTTAAGTCATATGATGAGTCACAAAAATAAGACAAATTTCTTGAAATCATCCCCAGGTCTCTGAGGCCATCATAGTGTCCTTTTTGTACCTATCTCATTGACTGACTGACTGTCTCTTATAAGCCGGGCAGTGCTGTTGTATAGGATTACCCTATGAGGCCAATGAATGGGCTGAATCTACCCATTGTTTAGACCAGATGAAAAGACTTCCAGTGATTAGCCATTCTGAATCCATTCGGGCGATTCACAATGCAGTGCGCCACCAAGAGTTTGCCACACAGAGTTCATTTTTCCCAGTGCATTGTGGGAGATGGTCGACAAATTTGCAGCGCGGTACATTTCACAATTGTTGACTGCTGTGATGTGGGATATGACATTTTGAACGCCCAAGGGGCGCATTGTTATACCTCTGTCTTGGATTCTTTGGATACCAACGATACAAGCGTTTCACACCGTACGTACCGTACGATGTACACACATAGTCATAGCACACAGAATGCTATGCCCCAATTTATAACAAATTAGCTCAAGTTCTCTATTGACACACGATCAAATGGGCCATGTTTTGTCAACCGTAAACTTGAAAAAGGACTCTCCATGGCAAACTCTTGGTGGCGCACTGCATTGTGAATCGCCCGAATTGAATAGAATTTTGTGCACTCTGGGGCCAGCTTTACTAGGATTGCATTGTTTTGTTTAACGGAAACCCATTCTGCAGTATTGCATAATCTTTTCAACCATTTTTATATTTTTATATTTTGTTCTTAGGTTTTGCCGAAGTCGTGAAAGAAATATGGTTTCCCAAGAAGAAGAACGTAGTCGCACCGACTCATCTGCAGAATGTCTTCCAGAAGGTCGCTAGACACTTTGGTCCTGGGAAGTACGTACTTAACCCTAACCTCCCAACTCCATCAAAATCCATCCCCAATTTTGGTGGATTTTAGGGACTTGGTCCTGCAGGCCTGGTTTGGCTAAATATTGATGGAGTATGATGGGCTTGGGCCTGGAAGCCTAAAGCAAAGCATGCATTGGAAGCAGTGTGATGGATGGATTTTGGTGGACTTGGTCTAGTACTTAGTAAAAGACAGTAGGTATAAGGGTTAGTAAAATTGTTGTGAAATTTTCAGTTCAATTCAGCTGCAAAGATGAAGTCTGAAGTAATCTTGTTTCTACCCTAATGGGTTTCCATTTATATTCCTGGGTGGAGAGAGGCAATTATAGTAAAGTGTCTTGCCCAAGAACACAAACACAGTGTTCTCATTTGGGTTCAAAGCTATGTACCATTGCGCATAAATTGGACTTAGTCATTATTGGACAACAGATTTCTACAAATCTTTGTGTTCATGGTGCTCCTTATGTGCGTCCTTATGAGAATCCTTATGTGCGTGACAATTTACAAGAAAATAATGATTTTTTTTTTTCTTGCATCTGGCTGGAGAGAGGCAAATGTAGTAAAGTGTCTTGCCCAAGAACATAACTGCATGCTCCCCATCTACGCATCATTAGACATGAATTGCACTTTGTTAACATTGGAGCACAACGTTCCACGTAGTCTGGTTTTTCCTTATGACACTCCACAAATGCTCATTTGCATGACCGGAAATGAATTTTTTTTTTTTTCTGATCTGGATGGAGAGGGGCAATTGAAGTAAAGTGTGTTGCCCAAGAACACAAGCACTATATTCCCCTTTTGGTTTTGAATCGGACTGTGTATCAGAACCCAGTGCCCGATTGTTGATGTCAGGAACCAGATCTAGATTATTGAATCGGGTACCAGAAACCAACTTTACAAATTAGTAACTTCTCAGACAATGAAAAAGCAATATTTTGAAGTCATTTGTGGAGGGTTTTCAAACTGAAAACCAGGCAACATGTGAAAACAAAATATATTTCACATGTATGACGCTTGCGAAAGCTGCAGTTTACACCGTAAAGAAGCACACTGTACTTGTATCTTGCTGTATTGATGCGCCGATGCCCAAAATGGACAGAGTGCATGCCTACAGCCTAGAAGGGGTACTGGTATTGATATGCTCACGATGCATATGCGATGTATGCAGTAGGACACTAATTTTCGACACCAATGCATGCAGCGATCACGGGCCGTGAAAAAACATTTTTCACTCGACACTTTGCCAACCGCAGTACAGGAAGTCGATGCCAATGCGTGATTTGTTGAATGCCGACTTACACCAAGGATTTTGTAATGCTTTTTATGGAAAGGAGACCGAGAGTAACACGGCGACTTGAGCAAAATGGCGACTTATAAAAGCCAACTTAGAAATAAAAAAAATTTCAATTGAAATTTCTTTGCATACAGGCAGCAAGATGCTCAGGAGTTTCTATGCTATCTCTTGGGTGAACTCCATGAGGAGATTAACATCGCTGCCAAGCACAGAGGCAAAGATCCAGAAATCCCTGATGACATCTCGTAAGTTGAAAATCATCTCACAGGAATTGTGTGTTTTGTTTTAATTTTTTACTGACTAAATGGAAAAAAATATAACAAGTGAAGATTGTGCTGATAGTTCAACTTCGAGATGAAGGTATTCAAATTTTTGATGACGCAGATGTCGAATCTAAGATTTTGATGACTGAGACTAGTTAATTTTTTTGTTTGGGATGTGAAATTAAATCACCTCTATTAAAGAGTAGATCATTTGCAGCTATCCAAAAAGTAAATGACCAAATTATTGCTGAAAACCTTACTTGGCTTATAGATATTAAGGCCAAAAAAAAAATAGTTCTGCTTCCGATTACATGCCTTTCAAAAATAGGGTCAGTCGGTCAGAATTTTTTGGCCATTTTTTTTAATGCAGATTCAATGGGGTATTCAATTATATGCGAGGTTTTAGCCTGAACTATTTCCATTGCACTACAAAAGCTATGCAAAAAAATGGCCACAAAAAGTGAATAAAACCTACCTTTATTATTGTCAATATATTTACGTTCGATAATTCTTAAAAATAATGGAAAATTTAGGTCGTTCGCATCATATGCACAACGCTAGTCAAGACAGGAAGCTGGCCAAAACTCCGAAGTGTGTGATGCACTGTGCATGTGTGGCCCGCGGCTAACAGACCTCGTTTTTACGGTCGAAAATTTCAGGAAGCACGCTGCATTGTATCACTCCAAATACGAGTAGAGCGAACTCAAAATGAACTCTTGAACACGGAAAATACATACACAGAAAACCTAGATCATTTCTGTGAATTAACTTACAAAAATGTTCTTTCTCCATCGGTGTTTTCTTGGCATTTTTACGATGTCAGATCCGACCAGTTGACAGTGCACGTGTCTGCAATGCACAGCGCTATCGATCGCATAGCTGTGCACAGACTAGTTACCGCATTTTCATCATGTCTTCGTCGCCCTGAGCTGAAATTTCATCAGGTTTAATACATGTAGTTGATAATCACCCGTGTTTGGATTTTGAGCTCTATTGTTGCTTCAAACGAATAAATGGACAAATGATCTACCCTACATTTAAGGGTCATTCTTCAGTAAGTGTCTACTTTAGGCCTTTTGAAAATAGTGAAAAAAAAAATTCAAATGTCACATTTCTTTCATGGGATGTGATCATTATGTTGCACAACAACTGTAATTAGCACACGGCACAATCTTTAGTGGAATTTTAATCCCTTTAATAAACATTACATATTCAGTGTCGTAGCATAGGAAAAAATGCAAAAATCATATCCGTCACACCTTTTCCGATGGAAATGACAATATTTGAATGAATGTGAATCTGAGTAACTTCAAATGAGAACATTTAAAGTATGAACATAGAATAAACACCAGTGAATAGAGGGGCTTTTAACATGATAAACCCAATCCATTATCTTCCTTATTTTATTACCATTACTGACTGAAGAAAACGGCTATGCGCCCATGAATCAGTATCCGCATACCGTGTGTCCCATACACGGGGCTCACAAAAATGGTCAAAAAGCGCCCTCTATGTTCGCGCACGAAGGTCATAGGACTCCCTAGAGGTCACTCATAGTCCATTGGGGGCATAATTCGGGACAGAAGTTTTCCGCAGCATTTTTATATTTCTTTTCCTTTCATTGTTTGTTAGTGAGGAAGCTAAAGCCAAGCTAGCCTGGGATCGCTACTGCGCTCGCAACAACTCCATCTTCTCTCGTCTCTTTGTTGGACAACTCAAGAGCACCTTGGAATGCCAGACTTGTAAGAACCGCTCCGTCACGTTTGACATCTTTTGGGACATCTCTGTTCCAGTGCCTGAGGTAAGGCAAAAATGCAAACTAAAGCTATTACTCAGGTAAAATCCTGAGGTACCCTGTAAAATCATATTGAACCTCATTAAACCTCATGTTAAACCTTGCGAAACCTCATTAAAACTCGTGAAACCTCTTGAACCTTGTAAAGCCTCACTGAACTTAATAAAACCTTGTTGAATCTCATAAAAGCTCATTGAATCTTGAAAAACCTCATTGAACCTCGTTAAACCTCTTTAAACCTTGTTATACCTCACCGAACAAACATCATTGACCCTCATAAATCTCATTGGACCTTGTTAAAACCTTATTGAATCTCATAAAAGCTCATTGAATCTTGAAAACCTCATTGAACCTCGTTAAACCTCTTTAAACCTTGTTATACCTCACCGAACCTAGTAAAACATCATTGACCCTCATAAATCTCATTGGACCTTGTTAAAACCTTATTGAATCTCATAAAAGCTCATTGAATCTTGAAAACCTCATTGAACCTCGTTAAACCTTTTTAAACCTTGTTATACCTCACCGAACCTAGTAAAACATCATTGACCCTCATAAATCTCATTGGACCTTGTTAAAACCTTATTGAATCTCATAAAAGCTCACTGAATCTTGAAAAACCTCATTGAACCTCGTTAAACCTCTTTAAACCTTGTTATACCTCACCGAACCTAGTAAAACGTTATTGACCCTCATAAATCTCATTGGACCTTGTTAAAACCTTATTGAATCTCATAAAAGCTCTTTGAATCTTGAAAAACCTCACTGAACATTGTAAAACCTCACTGAACATTGTACCTCATTGAACCTTGTACCTCATTGAACCTCTTTGTAGTAGAAGTACAATATTTATACTAGCTGCTTTTTATTTTGTTTTGTTTCGTTGTATTGTATTTGTAATGTGTGTATAGGCATTTGTAGTCATGCAGTAATCCCGTATGCTTTTATTTTATTTCATTGCGTTGTATTGTATTTGTAATGTATTGTATTTGTACATGTGTGTAGTCATTTGTAATGTATGCAGGGCCCCAATGGAAATCAGTTTTAAAACTGTTCAGGCACACCCTGGGTAAAGAAATGCAAGAAATGAATAAACCTCAATGAAACTTGTAAAATCTCATTAAACCTTGAGAAACCTCAGTGAACCTGGTAAAACTTCATTGAACCTCGTAAAATCTCTTTGAACCTCGCAAAACCCCATGGAACCTCGCAAAACCCCATGGAACCTCGCAAAACCCCATGGAACCTCGCAAAACCCCATGGAACCTCGCAAAACCCCATGGAACCTCGCAAAACCCCATGGAACCTCGCAAAACCTAAAGAAAAACCTCAAGTTTCACCTCAAGTTTCTGCCTGTTTAATTTCGCATTCTCCTCAAGTTACTTACTATTTATCTTATTCACAAATGATTCAAAACTTTTGTAGTAGTTTGGAGATTAATATACCAGTTGTGGTTTTTGGACACCGGAGAGGTATAATTTTTTGGAAGGATTTTGTGGGATTGAGGAAGTTACAGCTCATCCTCAGGTGCTCCAAGTACAAACATTTGTTAGAGGTTTCTTAAACAATGGTGGAATTTAGAAGAGTCTGTGCAAGATATTGATAATTTGATTTTAGCGAGTGAAATTCCAACGCCGTAACAGCTGGCAGCGTGAAGATCAGCCAACCAAGCACACATTTGACATCAAGGATTGCCTGAATAAGTTCACAGAAGCCGAGGTACTAGACGGGGACAACATGGTGGTAAGTTCAACAAATCGGATTTTATTCACGTATCCTTAAAGGGAAAATACAACATTTGCAAACATCAAAAAATAAAACTACCAAATCATTTTGAAATACCTTGCTGGACTGTTAGTGAATGACAGTGTAAAGCATCCTGTAAAATTATTGCACCTGGTATACTGTCATTTTCAAGAAAAGTGGTATTTTGTATCAATTTCCAATGCTGGTCGGCCGACCAGCGTTGGAAAAAACTGGCTTTATTTCAAATACTGGCCCCAATAGACCATCGCACTTGTTTGCAATCGATTACACACCTATGAACGGGTACAAGCCAGCTAGACTGGTTCCCTGACCTTACAATTCCCCAATGTATGTAAACTGCTCTGTTTCTTCTTATATGAAGTCAGGGAACCAGACTACAGGAAAATGATTGTTTTTCTTGGTTTTTTTAGCATTTTCGAACCCAAAACCTCAAAAGAGTCAGTGTAACTATATTTGCTATATATTTCCGACTCCCCAATTCCATCCATTTCTGAAAATTACAGCAAAAGCAAATGATGTATATTCCCTTTAAAGTGTGGTAAAAAAAAGTCTAGTAAAGTTGGTTCACAGCTTTCTGCAATGAAGCACTAAAAATGTACAGTAGAACATTGCTGTACCAAACACCGCTATACCAAACAATCGGGTACAATAATAGTAACAATTATAATCAAGCTAAATGAGTCGTTTGTCGGGAATTTTCATTTGGAGATACAGGCCAAAATAGGGCCACTTCATCACATCACTTCATCACATCTCTTGGTGTTTTCACTTCATTAAGAACTAAAGATGGTATCAGCATGTGGTTTTCACAGCGGTATGCTGGGGTTGTACTCTTTTGAAATCTGCAATAAAAAAATTTGACCAGGGTCGACAAACGACTCATGTAGCTTGATCGCATCACATATGCTCCCAGGCGCTGTACTCATTAAAAAGATAAAGTAATTTAAAAGTATATATTAAAAAAGTAAACGTGTTGATCAATACACAAAAGTACATTATAAGCCCAGTGAGGAAAAATTAGTCATTAAAAACCATTATCTATATTTTCATTGAAAAAGCCTGCTTAAAAAGGTATACATGTACATGTAGATCAATACCAAACATTATGCTTGGCTCCCAATCTTTGTGTACAAAACGTATTGAACTTTGTTGTTGAAAAATTTCAACAGAAGAGCGACAAGTGGCTATTTCTTCCCCAAGGAATAAAAGGGGAAAGACAGTAAACTTAGGTGGTAAACTAATAAACTGTGTAAAAACTGTTGCTTAATTCAATAGTCGGCACTTGCTCAAAGTAGTCTTTCAGTAACTACCAGGGCATGCATGGAAAAGTTCTGAAGGGCGCTAGCGATATTGAAAAGTGAGTCCCAGAGCACCGGCAGCTTAAAATCGCTAGATTGAACGATTGCTGTTACGAACAATTTATGTTGATCCCACGACGTTCGTTTTAGCAGCGTTCCACAGTATAGTGTGTGCAATTTTGAGAATTAATTTGTTGCATCTTTATTTCTATTTCCTTCTAACAGACCTGCGAGAAATGCAAGAAGAAGCGAGTGTTCACCAAGAGGTTTTCTATCCAGCGCTTCCCGAAACATCTTGTGCTTCGTATCCTTGACAATATTTTCATAAACTCATGTTTGCCCTCTCTTCAAGGCGTACATACATTTGCCTCATCAAGCCAGTGTTTATCTCTCATTTCCTTGGCATGAAACAACTGAGAATATTTCTATTCCCCCTAGATGGGATGTTAGTCCATCGCAGGTTACTCCCCAGCTAATGCCGGTACCCATTCTTACTCCTTGGTGGAGAGAGGGAAGTGTGGTGAAGTGGCTTGCCCAAGGACACAACATGTGTCCAGCAGCTGGATTCGAACTCCTGACCCTCTGATTATGAGTCACAAACCTTCATTTTCCAAAGTACTTCCCGATATTCCTTGACTGCTTAATATTCTTCGCAGACCTTAAGCGTTTCAGCTGTCTTCGTGCTAAGCTCACAACTTTCGTTGACTTTCCGTTGGAGGGCTTGGATATGTCCCAATATCTGGCCGATAATGCAGGTAAGTGCTAAAGTGGCTTAATCTTTTCCTTCATGTGCACATCTGTTTTAAGTTTCATGTAACATTTGCATGCTGTAGTGTTTGTGACTTCACCCCATGTAGTTTGCATGTTTTGGTAGTGTTCATAAAATGGAGCTTATTTCATTACAAAAATGCATAAAATTATCCCCACAAAATGTTATGTAAGCAAATATCGGCTACGAAACGTGCACAAGAACTATTTGTTTCATGAAAACTTTGGTGCCAATCTTTCTAGTTAAGACTGAATTTTCTTTTTCTGCGCTTAGCTGTCATATGAATTTTTACCCATTTCTTTGCACTGTCCCAAAAAATTGTCTTCATAAGTCACATTGCAATGATGCTTTTCATGTTGCTGCTGCATTATTTATGTTTTTAACATTTTCTTTTCTTACATTATCACATGTTCTGTTCATGCCATTTAATGTTTCAGATTTAAATTGGCCCAGATCTCTTCAACGCCTATTGCTAACATTACTTCATCTAAGATAAAGTTTAAGGTAGCGCCACGTACTACGTGTCCAAAAAACATTTGATACTAAATAACTCTGTTGTATAACACTTGAATTCAACCAACATTTCAGATCAGGTAAACAAGGCATGACAACATTTGATGGAGTGAGTATTATAAGCTTTGTCTAAGAGGGTGAGATTTAAACGCGGTACGAAATAAGCACTCACTTTCAAAAAGTTGATACAGCACTGGAGACGGTAGCGGAAGGGGCGTGCTGCTACCGAAAACTTTTGAAGGAATGCAGCATCACCCCTGATGTCATTGCACACCTCGGTCGTGTGTTGCGCCAAACGATCGAGGAGGTGTGCAATGACATCAGGGGTGATCCTGCATTCCTTCATAAACTTTCGGTGGCAGCACGCATCTTCCACCAGCGTTGTATCGAGATTGGAGGACGCCAAATCGAAAGTGGTAGATTCTGAAAGTTTTTTTATATGGCATTCAAATCTCACCCTCTTGCACAAAGCTGATGAAAGTCCTCCATAAAATATGTCATGCCTTGTTTACATGGTCTAAAAGTTTGGATTAGTTCCATTGGTAAACAACAGGGTTATTTAGGATCAAAAGTAGGACATGTTTTTGTGTCACTAGTTTCTCTTTGTGAGTTTGTGAGGTTTTAAAAGAACCGAGGGAAATTCAACTTTTCGGACAGTGTTGCCTGTCATTAGGAGACGTGGTGATACACGGTGCTACCCTAAATTTGTCTTATTGCTTGCTAGCTTGACAATGCAAACCTTCAAATCTTAGCATTTCATCCATGTTTCCTATCTGTTTCAAAATCATGGCTTCATTCCAGTTTACTCTCATCACTGGCTTCAGAAATTCAAAGACTAATATCCTAATAAAATGGGAATACTCAAACTTAGGCCTCATTAGAAGTTCTTGAGACAAACATTGGCAGTTTAATAAGGATCTAAATATCTGAAGCCAGCCTTGAAGGCAAAACCGTGATTTTGAAAACACCAAATCTTCATGTTGCTTTTAACCATAAAGCTAAATTACTAGAGCACTGACCCATGTACAAAATGATGCCTGCTGGGTGCATCCATGTTAGTGCACAAACCTATAGAAAACTCAAAATTGTGTACGTATTTTGTACGTCTTTGCACTTACAGGTGCGTTACTGAAGTCTATATGCCCAAACTGAAACGCACGAACAGCAAATGAGCGTGTGATTTTGCTCTACGTAAACAGCGCAAAGCATGCTCATTAACTGTGACGTTTTTGTTAAACTGTCATGACACATTTAAAGAGGTTGTGGAATGCTCGAAAAAATTTCTGTCAATTTTTGGGTATATGTAGCCTAAGGTGTGATGAAATAAAAACGACTATTGTTTCTGTCATGAAAATGAGTAAAAAGGGTACTTTTGAGAGCTATTTTTCAGGTTCTGTTTCGACCCGAACGTGCAATTTGTGTAAAAGTTGTCGTTGGGGGCAGCAAACAAAACACAGTAAATCGTGACGTAATAAACAGGACTCGTTTATGCTACTCTGCATCGGGAGTCCTGTTTATTACGTCACGATTTACTGTGTTTTGTTTGCTGCCCGCAACGACGACTTTTACACAAATTGCACGTTCGGGTCGAAACAGGCATGACAGGACTTGAAAAACAGCTCTCAAAAGTACCTTTTGTACTCATTTTATGACAGAAACAATAGTCGTTTTTATTTCATCACACCTTAGGCTACATATACCCGGAGAATGATGGAAATGTCTTCGAGCATTCCACAACCTCTTTAAGTTGTTTGCTATGCGTTCTGCAAACATGCACATGAATTCAAAAAATGTCTGCATGCAGGCCGGCTTCAAAGGGTCTCTCCATCATGTCCATGCACAAGAATGAGGAGTTATAGCGCTCAGTAATTTAGCTCAATGTTTTTCACCCATTAATTTTCATGATCCTTTTTCTGTTCTATGTGTCTGTGTTATTGCACCATTCTGTCTATGCTTTGCATGTTTTAACCCAGCACCCATTGGTGATTTCGATCTGACCACATCCATCAACCATATTGGAAATCCAAATTACGAACTGTTCTATGCGATCTGGGAGCAATGCCATGCACCGCCTGTGATGGACGTGGCCTACATGCTGTCGCTTGAGGACAGTTAGTGCATTTCAATCATTTCCATCACACTAACCCTCCGACATCCTTCAAAATCCACCATTTTGTAGGATTTTGTAAGATTTTGTGGGACTTTGTAGGATTTTTTTTTTTTTTTGGAATTTGTGGGATTTTGTAGGATTGAAGAATGTTCAACCTATGATTTGATACTTCTTGAAACTTAGTAGGTGTAATGAGCCTGTCATTGGTTTCCTGCACACTGTACTGGTGGATTTTGGAGGGTTCAGGAAGGTTCTTATGGTTTGTTCGAATGTTTAAGCTTCCAAACTGAAGGAAATCGGACACCAATTTTGGTTTTGGTTTGTATCTTGTTTACATTTGCAAAGTGCATTGTACTTTAAAATGCATAATCGCCTCCATGTATACATGCCATGCAATTGTGACCGAATCCCACAAAATGAGTCTTAAGTGCAATGTTTTACTGATAGTAGCTTTTGTTTTATTCAGCAGGAAATGCATGTGCTTTTTATTTTGGTACAATACTCAGTCTGACAAAGTGTCAATTACTCAAAATTAGATTTAGCGAGTTATGACTCATTTTGTTGGATTGGGTCACAATCGTATATTTGTTGTTTGAAAATAAGACAAAGTTTGGAGGAATAATAAATATTATGATTCCATTAATGTGTTGAATTAATATGTACTAATCTGTATGAAACAAACTTTGAATCAGAGGTATTTATAAAGTAATACAAGAATTATTGCAGAAAAATGTTTTATTTGCACATGATTTCTTTCGACTGATAAAGGATAAATTCTGTACCTACATGTACATGTATGTTAGCAATTCACACATGAGTGTCGCAAAACATTTGAATGATTTGTGACACTGTTTGTTTGAGTGTTACGCATCATTTGTTTGTTTGTTTGTTGTCAGGTGCTTCCGACGACGACGAACAACAAGGAGGGCGCTATAACCTGAACGGAGTCTCTCAACATTCTGGGTCCATGATCGGTGGTCATTACGTGGCTTACGCCAAGCATACACTGACTAACAAGTGGAATTGCTATGATGATGCAAGGTAAGCAGTCAGCTAAGCAGAAAAAGCTAGTAACAATAAGCAGAGTTCCAGTCAGTAGCTGCAGGGGTTCCGTGCACGAACAAGAGAGGGCGCTTTTCTACCACTTGCGAGCCATTTGAACGGGACATGACACATGCGCGTACTGGCTAGCTCATGTTTAGCGCGAAGTACGCTTGACTGATTTTATTCTGAACATGTGCACAGATCCATAGTGTCTTCCCATGAGCGTCAGGCGTTGTCAGCAATTTGTTCAATGTCTCCGAGTTGTCGCCCCCAACTCTCCCATTTTTATCGTTGAGGGGGTACTTGTGCATGGAGCCTATAAATTGAATTTTTGGCTGAAAATCTACTTTTCCAAAACAAATTTTTAAGTACAAGAATCATTCAAATCACTCATGCACTTTTCAAGTTAAGGAATTTTATACACAAACACCGTTTAAAAATGTTCTATCCACGGATCCAAAAAAAAATAAAATCACCTATATCCCTATGAATTTTTTGTTTTGTTTTTGCTAAAAGAACACTTACTGTTATCTGCATCAAGGAACCTTCTCGCACACTAAGATCAAACTTTACTACCATTCTACAACGACGAACTGTGAACATACGGCCAGCGATCATTCTCATATACAGCTCCTGAACTCTGGAACCGGCTTCCAACTCATATCAGAAATGCCAAAACACTGGAACTGTTCAAGACTCTACTGAAAACCCATCTGCTTATCCTTTGACTTTGAACATTTCTCCAGCCCATCATTCTCGTAAATTTGTGTTGGTTTTTGTTTACATGTGCCGTGTTTTTGTGTATAATTTGTAATTTCAAAGATTTACTCTAATTGTACTCCTGTATGTTATTATGCCTGTACAGCGCATTGGGGTCTTATTGACGGAATGCGCTTTACAAGAATGGATTATTATTATTATTATTATGTGATGTGGGACAGAACTTTAAAATGGTGTTTGTGTTCAAATTCCTTGAAATAACTTGAAAAGTACATGAGCGATTTGAATGATTCTTGTACTTAAAGAAAGCTCATTGATTAGGCTTTCATATCCTAGATTTTGAAAGTGCTACAGGCAAAACTTCATTCAAAAATTGGTCCCGCCATTTGGGTTTAATATTTTTTACTCACCCTGTACTGTCTGTCCCTAATTTCCAAAGTGCAGAATTTCTGTTGGATTCTAATCCTTTCCGTTATGGTTTATGTCTTTGACAGAGTTGAACCTATCACAGAGGCCTCGGTGCCGAGCTCCTTTGCATACGTTCTGTTCTACGAGCAGACAGAACAACTGTAAGCCAACAATCATCAAGCTAGTCTTGCCATTCCGGAGGGAGGGGTTAAGAGATAACAACATTTGAATAGTCTTCCTGGTTTGATACTCAGTTTGATGATAGCTATTGAAAGAAAAAGATTCAAAGTTCATAGTTAGTCACATGCCAACACGAACTCAGACTGAGTTTGAACAATCTTTTGGTTCCATCTGAAACAGGTCAAGACTCAATTTTGCCATCAGCCACAGATCTCTCTTTGCCCCTCCCTCCAATTGTACCTCCCCCTCCTCCGAGTGGAACAAGCCAAAACAATCAACTTGGGTGAGCCAACTGATCTGAGGGGGAGGTGCACACTTTTTTTATCGATGTAAAATACTTTTATACAAAGATATTTATTGCTTTAGGTACAAGTGTGCTTCGGTACTTTGGGGGAGGTACCAGTGCATTAATGGGGGGGGGATACTTGAAGAGGTATAGTTGTAATATTTTGTATCAAAGTATTTTATATTTCAAGGTATTCAATTGCATCATGTGACCCATAACCAGATATCATATGTGTGTAACCAATCAAAACTAAAATTGAAAAATAAAAATATTCCTGACGTTGTTTTGGTGTTGGATAAGAACTTGGAAGGTTTTCCGGCACAAGGTTTTTCTTGAATCCCAACCAATCTATTACAGTAAGCCGTATGGCTTCTGTCTAACTTGGATCTTGTTGCGATTTAGTAAAACTTGATCTCACAAAATCTTGTGTTGGAACTTTGCTAGCGACGTTCCATCTTGGTAAGTTGAAAGTTCAGAGGTCTGATAGTTTTAAGTTGTTTTTTTATTCACCCTATTTTGATATACTTTAAAGGTTTTCTTTTTATATTTAATTCCTGACATATTTGAATGTCAGGATTTTTTTGTATTCATTACTGGCTTTCTTTTATCTTGAGGACATCCATATATTGAATGCGTGGAATGAAGATAGGTAGAGTTTGTCGAGGGTTGAGTTCGGAAAGGATGAGTTTGTGGGGATGAGGATGAACAATTGCTTTCACACTAGTAGAATTCCATTTTAGGTTTGGTTTATCAAACCAAGTACTAGTAAGAGTAAGTAGGAGCTTGATGAGGGGAGGATAAGATCGAAGATGGAGTACAGAGAGGGATGTAGAAGACTTGCTTTACACTAGTAAGATCATAAAACAAGGTTTGATAAACCAAACCAATGACTAGTTAGAGCAAGTAAGAGTTTGATATGGACAGGATAAGATCTAAGATAGAGTTCAGAGAATGAAGCAGAAGCCTTGCTCTTACACTAGTTCGATCAGGAAACAAGGTTTGATAAACCAAACCAAGTACTAGTAAATGTAAGTAGGAGCTTGATGTGGGGAGGATAAGACCTAAGATGGAGTTCAGAGAGCGAAGAAGAAGCCTTGCTCTTACATTAGTTGGATCATGAAACAAGGTTTGATAAACCAAACCAAGTACTAGTAAGAGTAAGTAGGAGCTTGATATGGGGAGGTTAAGATCTAAGATTGAGTTCAGAGAATGAAACAGACGCCTTGCTCTATCACTAGACCGATCAGGAAACAAGTTTGGTTTAACAAACCAAGTACTAGTTAGAGAAAGTAAGAGTTTGATATGGGGAAGATAAAAGATCTAAGATGGAGTTCAGGGAATGAAGCAAAACCTTGCTCTCACACTAGTTGGACCGGAAAACAAGGTTTGGTTTATCAAACCAAGTACTAGTTAGAGCAAGTAAGAGTTTGATATTGGGAGGACAAGATCTAAGATGGAGTTCAGAGAATAGAGAAGAAGCCTTGCATTTACACAAGTTAGATCATAAAACAATGTTTGATAAACCAAACCAAGTTCTTGTAAGAGCAAGTAAGAGTTCGATATGGGGAGGATAAGATCTAAGATGGAGTTCAGAGAGTGAAGGAGAAGCCTTGGTCTTACACAAGTTAGATCATAAAACAATGTTTGATAAACCAAACCAAGTACTTTAAGAGCAAGTAAGAGTTCGATATGGGGAGGATAAGATCTAAGATGGAGTTCAGAGAGTGAAGGAGAAGCCTTGGTCTTACACAAGTTAGATCATAAAACAATGTTTGATAAACCAAACCAAGTACTTGTAAGAGTCAGTAGGAGCTTGATATGGCGAGGATAAGACCTAAGATGGAGTTCAGAGAGCGTAGTAGAAGCCTTGCTCTTATACAACTTAGATCATAAAACAATGTTTGATAAACCAAACCAATTACTAGTAAGAGTTAGTAGGAGCTTGATATGGGGAGGATAAGATCTAAGATGGAGTTCAGAGAGTGAAGTAGAAGCCTTGCTCTTACACAAGTTAGATCATAAAACAATGTTTGATACACCAAACCAAGTACTTGTAAGAGTTAGTAGGAGCTTGATATGGGGAGGATAAGACCTAAGATGGAGTTCAGAGAGCGAAGGAGAAGCCTTGCTCTTACACAAGTTAGATCATAAAACAATGTTTGATACACCAAACCAAGTACTTGTAAGAGTTAGTAGGAGCTTGATATGGGGAGGATAAGACCTAAGATGGAGTTCAGAGAGCGAAGGAGAAGCCTTGCTCTTACACAAGTTAGATCATAAAACAATGTTTGATACACCAAACCAAGTACTTGTAAGAGTTAGTAGGAGCTTGATATGGGGAGGATAAGACCTAAGATGGAGTTCAGAGAGGGAAGTAGAAGCCTTGCTCTTACACAAGTTAGATCATAAAACAATGTTTGATACACCAAACCAAGTACTTGTAAGAGTTAGTAGGAGCTTGATATGGGGAGGATAAGACCTAAGATGGAGTTCAGAGAGCGAAGGAGAAGCCTTGCTCTTACACAAGTTAGATCATAAAACAATGTTTGATACACCAAACCAAGTACTTGTAAGAGTTAGTAGGAGCTTGATATGGGGAGGATAAGACCTAAGATGGAGTTCAGAGAGCGAAGGAGAAGCCTTGCTCTTACACAAGTTAGATCATAAAACAATGTTTGATACACCAAACCAAGTACTTGTAAGAGTAAGTAGGAGCATGATATGGGGAGGATAAGATCTAAGATGGAGTTCAGAGAGCAAAGTAGAAGCCTTGCTCTTCCACAAGTTAGATCATAAAACAATGTTTGATACACCAAACCAAGTACTAGTAAGAGTTAGTAGGAGCTTGATATGGGGAGGATAAGATCTAAGATGGAGTGCAGAGAGAGAAGTAGAAGCCTTGCTCTTCCACAAGTTAGATCATAAAACAATGTTTGAGACACCAAACCAAGTACTAGTAAGAGTTAGTAGGAGCTTGATATGGGGAGGATAAGATCTAAGATGGAGTGCAGAGAGAGAAGTAGAAGCCTTGCTCTTCCACAAGTTAGATCATAAAACAATGTTTGAGACACCAAACCAAGTACTTGTAAGAGTAAGTAGGTGCTTGATATGGGTGGGATAACATCTAAGATGGAGTGCAGAGAGAGAAGTAGAAGCCTTGCTCTTACACAAGTTAGATCATAAAACAATGTTTGATACACCAAACCAAGTACTAGTAAGAGTAAGTAGGTGCTTGATATGGGGAGGATAAGATCTAAGATGAAGTTCAGAGAGCGTAGTAGAAGCCTTGCTCTTACACAAGTTAGATCATAAAACAATGTTTGATACACCAAACCAAGTACTAGTAAGAGTTAGTAGGAGCTTGATATGGGGAGGATAAGATCTAAGATGGAGTGCAGAGAGAGAAGTAGAAGCCTTGCTCTTCCACAAGTTAGATCATAAAACAATGTTTGAGACACCAAACCAAGTACTTGTAAGAGTAAGTAGGTGCTTGATATGGGTGGGATAAGATCTAAGATGGAGTTCAGAGAGCGAAGTAGAAGCCTTGCTCTTACACAAGTTAGATCATAAAGCAATGTTTGATAAACCAAACCAAGTACTTGTAAGAGTAAGTAGGAGCTTGACATGGGGAGGATAAGATCTAAGATGGAGGTCAGAGAGCGAAGTAGAAGCCTTGCTCTTACACAAGTTAGATCATAAAACAATGTTTGATAAACCAAACCAAGTACTTGTAAGAGTAAGTATGAGCTTGATATGGGGAGGAAAAGACCTAGGATGGAGTTCAAAGAGCGAAGCAGAAGCCTTGCTCTTACATTAGTTGGATCAGGAAACAAGGTTTGATAAACCAAACCAAGTACTAGTAAGAGCAAGTAGGATTTTGAGTGAAGTTCTCAAAAGTGGTAGTATCCAGTAAACAGTTTCCGGCTTGTTAATTGGAACCACATATTTTTTTTGTCTGGATACTTTCTTTATTTCTTTTTGCATTGTTCCGTTTTGAATTACTTTACTTGTTATTCCATTTTTCAAAACTGTCCGTTGATTGTCACATAATTGCTTTTCTTTTTCATCCTGGAAAGTCATAGTATCATGCATTGTTCTTTGGGGTTTTTTGGGGGTTTTTTTATGTCTTAATTTTTTTTCCTCTCATTTTGTTTATAACGTTTCTGCTTTTTTTTACTGTTTATATGGCCGTTTTGCTGGTTGTTTGGTTACCTTGTTGGTTGTTGGTCGGTGGGTCTGTTGGTTGAAAATCATTTGCGTCTTTTTTCATTTTGCTGTCTTTCCTTTCTTTTCAGCACTTTCCTGGTATCTCATGTTAATCTTTTTGACGATTGACTTCTCCTTCTATTCTGACTTTCTCTTCCTCTCTTTTTTTTCTGGGTTTTTGTTTTATTATTCTCGCTATTCCCTGTTTTCAATTTTGTTTTCTTCTTTTTCTTTTTCACAACTGCTCCCCAATCGCATAGGACTGCATATCGTATTGATTGCTTACCTATGGGACCTTTTGGAGTTGTCTGTTTCTTCCATAATCTTCTATATTTTTATCAAGTATTTCGTTGATTTCGTTTGAGTCTTGGTCCATTGTTTTGGGGTTTGTTGGATGTTTAGTTAGTTTGTGGTGGCTGTTTTTTTTTTTCGATATGTTTGGTTTATATCAGTTTTTTTTAAATATTCTTTTGTTTTCTATAATTTAGCACGTTTGGTAATTCTGTCATAAACGTTTCTGGGTTTTTTTTGGCATTCATTTTTTGGCATTATTTCTTTTACAACAATTTGCATTCAGTTATAATCAGATGACATTCAATGGGCAGTCAGCATTTCTAGTCAGCGATGTATTTTTTTCTTTTTTGTCTCTGAAACATACTTTCAGTCTTCTTGAACTTAATTTTCAGAGCTTCATGGTTTTCTTTTGTTCCGTTCTCTTTGAAGAGTAATAATGGTAGTTGATGGATACTGTTTACTAGATACTACCAATAGATAAGGTTTCAAATCAAGTACTTGTAAGAGGAAGTAAGAGTTTGATATGGGGAGGATAAGATATAAGATGGATTTCAAAGATTGAAGTAAATTCCTTGCTCTTACACTAGTTGGATCACGAAACATGGTTTGGTTTATCAAATCAAGTACTAGTCAGAGCAAATAAGAGTTTGATATGGGGAGGATCAGATCTAAGGTGGAATTGAAAGAATGCAGTAAAAAACTTGCTGTTACACTAGTTGGATCATGAAACAAGGTTTGATTTATCAAACTAAGTACTAGTTAGAGCAAGTAAGGGTTTGATATGGGGAGGATAACATCTAAGATGGAGTTCAAAAAATAGAGCAGAAGTCTTGCTGTTACACTAGTTGGATCACAAAAAAGTTTGAGAAACCAAACCAAGTACTAGTTAGAGGAAGTCAGAGTTTGATATGGGGAGGATAAGATCTAAGATGGAGTTCAAAGAATAAAGTAAAAGCCTTGCTCTAACACTAGTTGGATCAGCAAACACGGTTTGGTTTATCAAACCAAATACTAGTTAGAGCAAGTAAGAAATTGATGTGGGGAGGATACGATCTGAGATTGAGTTCAGAGAATGAAGCAGAAGCCTTGCTCTTACACTAGTTGGATCAGAAAAAATGGCTTGATAAACCAAACCAAGTACTAGTTAGAGGAAGTAAGAGTTTGATATGGGGAGGATAACATCTAAGATGGAGTTCAGAGAATGAAGCAAAACCTTGTTCTCACACTTGTACGATCAGAAAACAAAGTTTGGTTTATCAAACCATGTACTAGTTAGAGCAAGTAAGAGTTTGATTTGGGGAGGGTAAGATCTAAGATGGAGTTCAGAGAAATGAAACAGAAGCCTTGCTCTTACACTAGTTGGATCACAAAACATTGTCTGGTTTATCAAATCAAGTGCTAGTTGAAACAAATGAGAGTTTGACATTGGGAGAATAAGATCTGAGATGGATTTCAAAGAATGAAGTAAAAGCCTTGCATTTACACTAGTTGGATCAAGAAACAAGGTTTTGGTTAATCAAATCAAGTACTAGTTAGAGCAAGTAAGAGTTTGATATGGGGAGGATAAGATCTAAGATGGATTTCAAAGATTGAAGTAAATTCCTGCTCTTACACTAGTTGGATCACGAAACATGGTTTGGTTTATCAAATCAAGTACTAGTTAGAGCAAGTAAGAGTTTGACATCGGGAGGATAAGATCATAGATGGAGTTCATAGAATGAAGCAAAAGCCTTGCTCTTACACTAGTTGGATCAGAAAAAAGGTTTGATAAACCAAACCATGTACTAGTTAGAGGAAGTACGAGTTTGATATGGGGAGGATAAGATCGAAGATTGCATGAGTTCATAGAATGAAGCAAAACCTTGGTCTAGCACTGGTTGGATCAGGAAACATGGTTTGGTTTATCAAATTAAGTACTAGTCAGAGCAAGTAAGAGTTTGATATGGGGAGGATAAGATCTAAGATGGAGTTCAAAGAATGAAGTAAAAATCTTGCTCTTACACTAGTTGGATCGTGAAACAAGGTTTGGTTTTTTAAACCAAGTACTAGTTCCAATTAAGAGCGTATATGGGGAGGATAAGATCTAAGATGGAGTTAAAAAAATAGAGCAGAAGTCTTGCTCTTACACTAGTTGGATCACAAAAAAGTTTGATAAACCAAACCAAGTACTAGTTGAAGGAAGTAATAGTTTGATATGGGGCGGATAAGATCTAAGATGGAGTTCAAAGAATGAAGTAAAAGCCTTGCACTTACATTAGTTGGATCAAGAAACAGGGTTTGGTTTATCAAACCAAGTATTAGTTAGAGCAAGTAAGAGTTTGACATGGGGAGGATAAGATCTAAGATGGAGTTCAGATAGAAGCAAAACCTTACTCTTACACTAGTTGGATCAGAAAACATTGTTTGGTTTATCAAACCAAGTACTAGTTAGATTAAGTAAGAGTTTGATATGAGGAGGATAAGATCTAAGATGGAGTTCAGAGAATGAAGCAAAACTGTATTTACACTAGTTGGATCAGAAAAAAAGGTTTGATAAACCAAACCAAGTACTAGTTAGAGGAAGTAAGAGTTTGATATGAGGAAGATAAGATCTAAGATGGAGTTCAGATGGAAGCAAAACCTTGCTCTTACACTAGTTGTATCAAGAAACAAAATTTGGTTTATCAAACCAAGTACTAGTTAGAGCAAGTTAGAGTTTGATATGAGGAGGATAAGATCTAAGATGGAGTTCAGAGAATGAAGCAAAACCTTGCTCTCACACTAGTTCGATCAGAAAACAAGATTTGATCAACGAAACAAAATACTAGTTTGAGCAAGTACGAAATTGATGTGGGGAGGATAAGATCTAAGATTGAGTTCAGATAATGAAGCAGAAGCCCTGCTCTTTCACTAGTTGTATCAGCAAACATGGTTTGGTTTTATCAAGCAGAGTACTTGTAAGAGGAAGTAAGAGTTTGATATGGGGAGGATAAGATCTAAGATGGATTTCAAAGATTGAAGTAAAATCCTTGCTCTTACACTAGTTGTATCAGCAAACATGGTTTGGTTTATCAAACAAAATACTAGTTAGAGCAAGTAAGAGTTTGATATGGGGAAGATAAGATCGGAGATGGAGTTCAGAGAATGAAACAGAAGCCTTGCTCTTACACTAGTTGGATCGCGAAACATGGTTTGGTTTATCAAACCAAGTACTAGTAAGAGTAAGTAAGAGTTTGATATTTGGAGGATAAGATCTAAGATGGAGTTCAAAGCATGAAGTAAAAATCTTGCTCTTACACTAGTTGGATCGTGAAACAAGGTTTGATTCATCAAACCAAGTACATGTACTAGTTAGAGCAAGTAAGAGTTTGACATCGGGAGGATAAGTCCATAGATGGAGTTCAAAGAATGAAGCAGAAGCCTTGCTCTTACACTAGTTGGATCAGAAAAAAAGGTTTGATAAACCAAACCAAGTACTAGTTAGAGGAAGTAGGAGTTTGATATGGGGAGAATAAGATCTAAGATAGAGTTCATAGAATGAAGATAAACCTTGCTCTTCCACTAGTTGGATCAGGAAACAAGGTTTGCGTTATCAAACCAAGTACTATTTAGAGCAAGTAAGAGTTCGATATGGGGAGGACAAGATCTAAGATTGAGTTCAGAAAACAAAACAGAAGCCTTGCTCTCACACTAGTTGATTCATGAAACAAGGTTTGATTTATCAAACTAAGTACTAGTTCGAGCAAGTAAGAGCGTATATGGGAAGGATAACATCTAAGATGGAGTTCAAAAAATAGAGCAGAAGTCTTGTTCTTACACTAGTTGGATCACAAAAAAGTTTGATAAACCAAACCAAGTACTAGTTGAAGGAAGTAATAGTTTGATATGGGGAGGATAAGATCTAAGATGGAGTTCAAAGAATGAAGTAAAAGCCTTGCTCTTACACTAGTTGGATCAGCAAACATGGTTTTGTTTATCAAGCCAAGTACTAGTTAGAGCAAGTAAGAGTTTGACATGGGGAGGATAAGATCTAAGATGGAGTTCAAAGAATGAAGTAGAAGCCTTGCTCTTACACTAGTTGGATCAGAAAAAAAGGTTTGATGAACCAAACCAAGTACTGGGTAGAGGAAGTAAGAGTTTGACATGGGGAGGATAAGATCTAAGATGGAGTTCAAAGAATAAAGTAAAAGCCTTGCTCTTACACTAGTTGGATCAGAAAAAAAGGTTTGATGAACCAAACCAAGTACTAGTTAGAGGAAGTACGAGTTTGATATGGGGAGGACAAGATCTAAGATTGAGTTCATAGAATGAAGCAAAACCTTGCTCTAACACTAGTTGGATCAGGAAACAAGGTTTGGTTTATCAAACAAATTACTAGTTTGAGCAAGAAAGAGTTTGATATGGGGAGGATAAGATCTAAGATGGAGTTCAACAATGAAACAGAAGCCTTGCTCTTACACTAGTTGGATCAGGAAACCCGGTTTGGTTCATCAAATCAAGTACTAGTTTGAGCATGTAAGAGCTGATATGGGGAGGATAAGATCTAAGATGGAGTTCAAAAAATAGTGCAGAAGTCTTGCTCTTACACTAGTTGGATCAGAAAAATGGTTTGATAAACCAAACCAAGTACTAGTTAGAGCAAGTAAGAGTTTAATATGGGGAGGATAAGATCTAAGATGGAGTTCAGAGAATGAAGTAAAAGCCTTGCTCTTACACTAGTTGGATCAGGAAACAAGGTTTGATAAACCAAACCAAGTACTAGTTAGAGCAAGTAATAGTTTGATATGGGGAGGATAAGATCTAAGATGGAGTTCAAAGAATGAAGCAGAAGCCTTGCTCTTACACTAGTTGGATCAGCAAACATGGTTTGGTTGATCAAATCAAGTACTAGTTAGAGCAAGTAAGAGTTTGATATGGGGAGGATCAGATCTAAGATTGAGTTCAAAGAATGAAGTAAAAAACTTGCTCTTACACCAGTTGGATCATGAAACAAGGTTTGATTTATCAAACTTAGTACTAGTTCGAGCAAGTAAGAGCGTATATGGGGAGGATAACATCTAAGATGGAGTTCAAAAAATAGAGCAGAAGTCTTGCTCTTACACTAGTTGGATCACAAAAAAGTTTGAGAAACCAAACCAAGTACTAGTTAGAGGAAGTAAGAGTTTGATATGGGGAGGATAAGATCTAAGATGGAGTTCAAAGAATAAAGTAAAAGCCTTGCTCTTACACTAGTTGGATCAGCAAACACGGTTTGGTTTATCAAACCAAGTACTAGTTAGAGCAAGTAAGAGTTCGATATGGGGAGGACAAGATCTAAGATTGAGTTCAGAAAACAAAACAGAAGCCTTGCTCTCACACTAGTTGGATCATGAAACAAGGTTTGATTTATCAAACTAAGTACTAGTTCGAGCAAGTAAGAGCGTATATGGGAAGGATAACATCTAAGATGGAGTTCAAGAAATAGAGCAGAAGTCTTGCTCTTACACTAGTTGGATCACAAAAAAGTTTGAGAAACCAAACCAAGTACTAGTTAGAGGAAGTAAGAGTTTGATATGGGGAGGATAAGATCTAAGATGGATTTCAAAGATTGAAGTAAAATCCTTGCTCTTACACTAGTTGGATCAGCAAACATGGTTTGGTTGATCAAATCAAGTACTAGTTAGAGCAAGTAAGAGTTTGATATGGGGAGGACAAGATCTGAGATTGAGTTCAGAGAATGAAGCAGAAGCCTTGCTCTTACACTAGTTGGATCAGAAAAAAATGGCTTGATAAACCAAACCAAGTACTAGTTAGAGCAAGTAAGAGTTTGATATGGGGAGGATTAGATCTAAGATGGAGTTCAAAGAATGAAAAAAAAGCCTTGCTCTTACACCAGCTGGATCAGAAAAAAAGGTTTGGTTGATCAAACCATGTACTAGTTAGAGCAAGTAAGAGTTTGATATGGGGAGGATAAGATCTAAGATGGAGTTCAGAGAATGAAGCAAAACCTTGCTCTTACACTAGTTGGATTAGAAAAGAAAGTTTGGTTTATCAAACCAAATACTAGTTAGAGCAAGTAAGAGTATGATTCGGGGAGGATAAGATCTAAGATGGAGTTCAGACAATGAAACAGAAGCCTTGCTCTTACACTAGTTGGTTCAGAAAAAAAGGTTTGATAACCAAACCAAGTACTAGTTAGAGCAAGTAAGAGTTTGATCTGGGGAGGATCAGATCTAAGATGGAGTTCAAAGATTGAAGTAAAGTCCTTGCTCTTACACTAGTTGTATCAGCAAACATGGTTTGGTTGATCAAATCAAGTACTAGTTAAAGCAAGTAAGAGTTTGATATGGGGAGGATAAGATTTAAGATGGAGTTCAGAGGATGAAACAGAAGCCTTGCTCTCACACTAGTTGGATCAGCAAACAAGGTTTGGTTTATCAAACCAAGTACTAGTTAGAGCAAGTAAGAGTTTGATATGGGGAGGATAAGATCTAAGATGGAGTTCAAAAAATAGTGCAGAAGTCTTGCTCTTACACTAGTTGGATCAGAAAAATGGTTTGATAAACCAAACCAAGTACTAGTTAGAGCAAGTAAGAGTTTAATATGGGGAGGATAAAATCTAAGATGGAGTTCAGAGAATGAAGTAGAAGCCTTGCTCTTACACTAGTTGGATCAGGAAACAAGGTTTGATAAACCAAACCAAGTACTAGTTAGAGCAAGTAATAGTTTGATATGGGGAGGATAAGATCTAAGATGGAGTTCAAAGAATGAAGCAGAAGCCTTTCTCTTACACTAGTTGGATCAGCAAACATGGTTTGGTTGATCAAATCAAGTACTAGTTAGAGCAAGTAAGAGTTTGATATGGGGAGGATCAGATCTAAGATTGAGTTCAAAGAATAAAGTAAAAAACTTGCTCTTACACCAGTTGGATCATGAAACAAGGTTTGATTTATCAAACTTAGTACTAGTTCGAGCAAGTAAGAGCGTATATGGGGAGGATAACATCTAAGATGGAGTTCAAAAAATAGAGCAGAAGTCTTGCTCTTACACCAGTTGGATCACAAAAAAGTTTGAGAAACCAAACCAAGTACTAGTTAGAGGAAGTAAGAGTTTGATATGGGGAGGATAAGATCTAAGATGGAGTTCAAAGAATAAAGTAAAAGCCTTGCTCTTACACTAGTTGGATCAGCAAACACGGTTTGGTTTATCAAACCAAGTACTAGTTAGAGCAAGTAAGAGTTCGATATGGGGAGGACAAGATCTAAGATTGAGTTCAGAAAACAAAACAGAAGCCTTGCTCTCACACTAGTTGGATCATGAAACAAGGTTTGATTTATCAAACTAAGTACTAGTTCGAGCAAGTAAGAGCGTATATGGGAAGGATAACATCTAAGATGGAGTTCAAAAAATAGAGCAGAAGTCTTGCTCTTACACTAGTTGGATCACAAAAAAGTTTGAGAAACCAAACCAAGTACTAGTTAGAGGAAGTAAGAGTTTGATATGGGGAGGATAAGATCTAAGATGGATTTCAAAGATTGAAGTAAAATCCTTGCTCTTACACTAGTTGGATCAGCAAACATGGTTTGGTTGATCAAATCAAGTACTAGTTAGAGCAAGTAAGAGTTTGATATGGGGAGGACAAGATCTGAGATTGAGTTCAGAGAATGAAGCAGAAGCCTTGCTCTTACACTAGTTGGATCAGAAAAAAATGGCTTGATAAACCAAACCAAGTACTAGTTAGAGCAAGTAAGAGTTTGATATGGGGAGGATTAGATCTAAGATGGAGTTCAAAGAATGAAAAAAAAGCCTTGCTCTTACACCAGCTGGATCAGAAAAAAAGGTTTGGTTGATCAAACCATGTACTAGTTAGAGCAAGTAAGAGTTTGATATGGGGAGGATAAGATCTAAGATGGAGTTCAGAGAATGAAGCAAAACCTTGCTCTTACACTAGTTGGATTAGAAAAGAAAGTTTGGTTTATCAAACCAAATACTAGTTAGAGCAAGTAAGAGTATGATTTGGGGAGGATAAGATCTAAGATGGAGTTCAGACAATGAAACAGAAGCCTTGCTCTTACACTAGTTGGTTCAGAAAAAAAGGTTTGATAACCAAACCAAGTACTAGTTAGAGCAAGTAAGAGTTTGATCTGGGGAGGATCAGATCTAAGATGGAGTTCAAAGATTGAAGTAAAGTCCTTGCTCTTACACTAGTTGTATCAGCAAACATGGTTTGGTTGATCAAATCAAGTACTACTTAAAGCAAGTAAGAGTTTGATATGGGGAGGATAAGATTTAAGATGGAGTTCAGAGGATGAAACAGAAGCCTTGCTCTCACACTAGTTGGATCAGCAAACAAGGTTTGGTTTATCAAACCAAGTACTAGTTAGAGCAAGTAAGAGTTTGATATGGGGAGGATAAGATCTAAGATGGAGTTCAGAGGATGAAACAGAAGCCTTGCTCTCACACTAGTTGGATCAGCAAACAAGGTTTGGTTTATCAAACCAAGTACTAGTTAGAGCAAGTAAGAGTTTGATATGGGGAGGATAAGATCTAAGATGGAGTTCAAAGAATAAAGCAAAAGCCTTGCTCTTATACTAGTTAGGTGAGGAAACAAGGTTTGGTTTATCAAACCAAGTACTAGTTAGTGTGGGTGTAGAGTGTTGGGTGTTTTGTCCATTGTGGAGCGGGTTGGTGGGGGAGGTTGGTTGGGGTGTGGTTTGACAAAGATGGTGGTTTAGGCTCGGTGAATCTAATAAGGTTCGTTTAGGATAAGAGTTAGGAAAAGCATTTGCTTGATAATGTTTTTTTCTGATCGTTCATTTCATTGTTTTAATCTTGAATCAACACTTTTTTTTATAGGTTGTCCCATCATTTGAAAATTAAGTACAGTTAGATAAAGTCTATCAAGTTTCGATCGTCATTCTTAACATCTTTTTTGATCAAATCTAACCCAACTTTGAAACATGTTAGGAAAGTTTTTACTTTTATTGTTTGTGGTTTTTCCAAATTGTCCCTTGACCTCTGGACTTTTGATTTTTCAAGGTGTAGAACTCAGGAATACAAAAAATGGAGGTGTGAAAGTTTCAATATTATTTAATCTCTAGAAGTAGTGACAAGTTTATTTATTTTGTTTGCTCACTTTTATGGTTTAAATTATGTTTTCGTTTCAACAATATTTTCTATACATGAACTTGAAATCTTTTTTTTTTCATCCATTATTGAAATCTAGAAAAAAATTCAAATCCAAATTTGATGAAATAGGGGTTTTTATTTGGGGGGGGGGGGTTGTTCGGTTGATTTTTGGACTTTTTGAGGATGGGAGTTGTTTTGTCTTGGGGAAACATTTCATCAAATTGAATGAAATGAAAATCGTTTTGTTCCAAAATTCCAAAAATCGTATTATGTGGTTTCATATATTTATTTATTTTTTTGAAACTTTCACATTTCCAATCTTGTCATGTTTTTGTCCGTTTGTTTGTCTTGTTCACTTGTCTTTCTGTGTCATTTTTTTAAGTTTTAAGAGTTCCAAAAAAGGGAAGTTTTTTACTGTCTGTGATTTGAGGCGCCTGAACCTTAGTCGTAGGAAAGAAAATGGCCAGAGCATCGCATAGTTCTCATTTCAACCAACAGTGATTCATTTTTACAATTTTTCAGTTTTTTTTTCGTTTTTCCTTATGCACTGTTGGGAGACGGTGATGGAGAGTAATCGTTGACCTGGGAATCTGTATTCTGTAGTAGCAGATGGGGGATTAGTCTCACCAGCATAAAGATACACATCGTAGTAGGTTGGGTACAAGACTTGACAGTCCACTGACTTTCCAGCCAGTCATTGGTAAAACACTGCAGTTACTGTTCAAATTGTATAAAGAAGTCTTGGTGCCAGATAGTTAAGAACATTGCATGCTGGGACAGACAAGAACATCATAGAAAGTTGGTGCAAGACTCAAGGCAATTGACTGACTGTCCAGCCAGTCATTGTAAAACACTGCAGTTACTGTTCAGTTTGTAAAAAGAAGTCTTGGTACCAGATGGTTAAGAACATTGCATGCTGGGATAGAGAACAACATCATAGAACATTGGGTACAAGACTCGAAGCAGTTGACTGACTGTTCAGTCAGTCATTATGAAAACACTGCAGTTACTGTTCAGTTTGTAAAAAGAAGTCTTGGTACCAGATGGTTAAGAACATTGCATGCTGGGATAGAGAACAACATCATAGAACATTGGGTGCAAGACTCGAAGCAGTTGACTGACTGTTCAGCCAGTCATTATAAATCACTGCAGTTACTGTTCAAATTGTAAAAAGAAGTCTTGGTACCAGATGGTTAAGAATATTGCATGCTGGGATAGACAAGAACATCATTGAAGGTCGGGTACAAGACTCAAAGCAGTTGACTGACTATCCAGCCAGTCACTATAAAACACTGCACATACTGTTCAGTTTGTAAAAAGGAGTCTTGGTACCAGATGGATAAGAACATTGCATGCTGGGATAGACTAGTGTCCTTTGTTATTCCTCCCTGATGTTGCTATGGATACAGTTCACTTGGGTTCAACAACCTCTTTCTGTGATTCCAGATGTAACATTCCTGGTGTGTGTTTGACTCTGATATTTCACAGCGGTATTAAATTGAAAAATGTCATTAAAAAGAAAAAAGAAAAAGAAAAAAAAAACAAATAAATATAAAATAACAAAAAAAGTTTCAAAAAATTAAAAATACAAAAAAAGTTTCAAAAAATTAAAATACAAAAAAAAAGTACAAAAAATGAAAAAAAAATTGTAATATGTAACTGCTCAATATGATTCTATAAGACTTCCGGTACCTTCATTGTGTAATTGGCACTAAAACATTCCAAGTTTATAACGTTTATTAGTAGTAATTTTCATTCAATTTCACAGATATCATCTCGATTCTGATTGGTTGAAATGGATGGCTCTTGCATCCTACATCTAATCACAGCACAGCTTTGATTGAAAAGCTGTGTCCATAATTCCGCTTCCGCTTGATATTTTCATCAAAAATTGAATAACTTATAATTGCATTGTGTTCAATACACACATGGTACCAACTTTTGGGTAACTGGGTATAAAACACTGCCATCTTAATTAAGTTAAATAATATTCATTTTCTGGTAGTTACAAGTTCCGAATATTCATCAGTCAAATGATTTTGGTTCATATGGGTGGCTTTTGCACTCTACATACTCAAAGTACAGTCGCTCTAAAGACTGTGTAAACATCACTTCATTTTAATACAGCAAAACGTAGGACGTAGGACGTAATTGTAAGACGTAGTTGTAAGACGTAGTTGTAAGACGTAGTTGTAGGTTTTTTACTTGTGATTTGACTGATATCTGGTTATGGGTCCTGATTTTGTTTAAAACTCATTTCTCGCACATACACACACTCCGTCCTTATTCACTTACACTGAATGTTCCTCTGCAATTTTGCCGACTGAATTTGAAATCCTAAACAACACCAAAGTACTTAAAAACCACTTAACAATGCAAGTAACCATTTTAGTTTAGAATGCAAAGCACTTTAAACATTCCTTAATTGAAAGTTACCACTCCAAGGGTTGTGCGTTCAGTTATTCATTTAAGCACACCTGCACAAATAACTTTCAAAATTCTTAGTCATTTGCTTTGTTTTCTTTCTCACCAATCGAGTATTCATTTTTTCCGTCCAATTAACATAAAATCAAGTGCAATTTTGCCTTTTTCTTGGCAATCCTGTTCGTTGCAAAGTTGTGCGTTCAATTATTTATTTAAGCACACATGTCCAAATCTCTTGAAAACTTCTTAATCATTTATGTATTTATTTTCCTTATTTTTCCACCCAATTAACTTAAAATCAAGTGTAATTTTGCAGATAATTCAGTCATTTACTCATCGCACACTAATAGCAATTGAATACCTGTTTTTTTATTGTAAATAAGTAATGTAAATATTTGTAAATGTTTGTATATTTTGTTTGTGCATAAATCAACTAATTTTATTTATTTCCACACAATTTCAGTTTTAGCCATATCCCGTAGTGTGCTATGACCACTGGCCGTGTAAGGTGATTTTACCAGTGAGAAAATGAAACGGGTTTGTCCGAGCGAAAGATGTTATGATCTAAAACAAAAAAAATGGTATGGTTTTGAAGTAGTGATTGCAAAAAAGAAAGTTATGATCTATAGCCATTTGGTTTTGTAGCACCTACACACCCAATTTTTAACTCCGGAATATTTAATTTTAAGTTGAACTCAAAGCTATGTCTGAATTTTATGATCAGATCTTCGGGAATCATTTTCAGTGAACAAAATGCAGATCGGGGGAACTGCAGTTCATGCATGATTCTTATTGATTCTGATCATCACTGATTTAGATCTCGGTGATTTCTGATTTTGACACCACCACTAGTCAGATATCACTCAATTTGATTGAAGTCACTGATTAAGATCACAGTGATATATGATTTTGATAATACGATCTGTCAAAATCTGTCAAAAAAATGATTCAGATCAAATTTGATTTGATTTCCTCATGGTCTCTGATTATATTTTACCACTGAACAGATTTCATGACAGTGATTTCTAATTTTGACGTCACCATCTGTCAAAATCGTGATCAGGAACTAATTGAGATTACTGTTGATTTTAGCTCACCATGATTTCTGACTGTATTTCACCACTGGTCAGATTTCATAGAAATTCAATCAAGGTGAATGATTTCAGATCACAGTGATTTCTGATTTTGACGTCACCATCAGTCAAAATCTTGATCAAGAACTGGTAGATAGTACTGTTTATGTGAGCTCACCATGATTTCTGACTGTATTTCACCACTGGTCAGATTTCATGTAAAAGTGTTCCACTGATTTCAGATCACAGTAATTTCTGCTTTGACATCACCATCAGTCAAGAGCTGATTCAGATCACTGTTGATTTGAGCTCACCATGATTTCTGGCCTATTCCATCTGTGGTCAGATTTCAATCAATCAATTGTTTTAGATCACTGATTTTTGATTTTGATCTCACCACCTGTCAAGTCTCAATCAGCATTGATTTGAATCATGTCAATCTAAATCATGGTATTTCTGATTCGTAAACACCATGATCAGAATCTTATCAGATCATAGCTTTGAAACCGGACATGGGGCATTGCAATGTAAAGTAGGGGGAACTTTGCATGCAATGCTTTCATATTTTTTATTTTTGTTTTTGACATTTAACTTTGGCTCGTCACACACTTGTATAGTTGGCCATGTCACAAATCTTTTAAACTGTATAAAGTGTAAAATCCGAGCCATTTCACCACAGCAGCTTAAAACATGTCTGATTTCTGGTCCGAAAGTTCCATTTTCATAGCAAAAGAAAAGGTTGGCAGTTGTATTACAGTAATCCAGTGCAGTTGTAATGAGAAAATGGCAGTGCAAATAAGATCATGTTTCTGTTGAGAAAAAGGTTTATTTAATACACTGTTGCCTTTATGTAGTTGAAGATGAAAAGTTTGTGCTAAACTATCCAAACAGCCATAGATATGGCTGGCTTCATTATGCAGTAACGGCCTTGATAATAATGTGTTTAGTGGATGGTTGTTGGAGGTTTTTGAAAAGGAAAGGGATTTTTGGATTCGGTTTTCAGACATGTCACAACTTGGACCAAATTTAACCTTATTTTGACACCTTGCATTTTTTTGTCGTTTGTCTTGTTATGTGTTTCAATTTAATTCTACATGTGTTTCTTATATGCATGTATCATACTGGTTTAAAACAACATTTGGCTTAAAGAATTATTTATTAATTTCAACACAGCACTCAGTATTCAGTATCTGCTCCATTTGGCAGGGATTTACCCATCACAGATTTACCAACCCTTGAAACAGTGGAATCAACCATGTTTCTTTAGTAATGACATCAGTTTGGATCATTCCACTCAGAAAATCAGGGTGGATCATTAGTCCTGAAACAAACCTCATCACCTACTTGATTTTTTGAGGGTTGGCTATTATTTTCCTGCCATTGGTATTCACTATTTTTTTGGAAACAGCAGTGTATGACAGGCAGTTTTATTTTCTGCTTGAAGTTTTGAAACTTGTAACTGATTTGGTTTGCGAATTGTTGATTGTTAAGATCTGGTGTGTGCATCCCAACATGTTCTGTTCAAAGTTGCTGTTAAATCTTCTTGGGATTTGGAAAATTGTTACAGAATTCGGTTTGCATTGCGATGGTTTAAGATCTTGTATGTTTTTGAAAATCAAGCAGTTTATTTGGTCATTCACAAATGCCTTGCTCTGCACTGCTGTTGTGTTCACGTCATGCATTTCACTTCAGAAAATCTATCGGTCAGTTGGTTGGTTGGTTTGTTAGTGTGTTGGTTGGTCACTCATTTACTCAAAAATCACACATTTATTCAAGCATTCTTTCCCAAGTAAAAAATAAACTGATTCGTAAGATCTGATAGATTTTCTGTCCTTCATTCCGCAGTTAGTTTATTTTTCAAACAATGGCTGACTAATTGGTTCATGCAGGGTGTCATTAAAAAATAAAATAATTTAAAAAAATGTTCATTGTGTTCTTTTTGTTGTGTTTTGTGATTATTTTGAAGGGAACAAGGAAACAGACCACATCTTAGGCCACAAAAATAGTTCTGCTTCCGGTTTCCCTACCTACCCTATTCTGACAGCCCCTATCCTAATTGTTTTATTGGAAAAATGAGGGACAAAACACCTAAAACCATAATTACTACCGTTTACCCTTGACTACAAGAAGACGCGTCCATATGACACAAATATAATTGTCCAAAACAAAAATTCCCTACCTACCTACCCTATTTTCAAATGCCATGTAATCGGAAGCATAAGTACAATTTTTTAGACCTTAGATCAATAAAGATCGGTATTGACTTACTTTCGATTTTTACCTCGAAAAAGAGATTTAATTTTCCAATTGCTGTTTTCCAAGCAATAATTATAAAAGTTATTCACTTGTGAATGAGACATTGAACGTAAAAAAAACAACCAACATTTAGTTATTGAATTATTTCTTCACAAATTTCGAATTATTGGTAGGCAGTGGGTCGTAGACGCCCAAAATTGAAAAAAAAAAATTCTTTTAATGGAAAAATCGTTGAATAACATACAGAATAGGGTGAGTTACAGAAAAGGAAACCCAAATGTTGGGACTGCTGTTTTAGTGAAGTTCTGCATAGCACTTTCAAAATCTAGGATATGAAAGGCCAATTTGTAAGCTTTCTTTTAGTACAAAAATCATTCAAATCACTCATGTACGTAACACCGTTTTAAAGTTCTGTCCACGGTTCACAAAATGGTTAATGTTCTTTTCAGCATAAAAATTAATCACAGTGATATGTATGAATTGTTTTCGTTTTGCTGAAAGAACACACACTTTATTCACCATGTACGTTTGTAAAATATCCCATGGGAATGCAACATTCACCATATTTTAAACATGCACTTGGAATTTTCAATACATTTTTATTTGTGGTTTTTGTTTCTATCTGTCAGTTTGCCTGAGAGATATTCTATCATTTTTAATAGGCCTTTAAAGTTTGGTTTCGTTGAGAAAATTATGAGGCCTATTCAAGTTAATTTCGTTTCAAGAATTATTATATTTTGCGAAACAATCAAATCGGTTTCAGATTTACCGGTAAGTTGGTTTTGAACATTCCTTCTGCACAGTTACGGATGTTTTAAATTGCATTTGTTTTTCCAAGACCACTACGCGCTAGATAGTGTGCCACTACAGTCGTAGATCTCATTGCCGCCATGAAGTGTGATAAGCCATTATTATTCCGAATTCGCTGATCAAATAAAACCATTGTTGTCTACAACCGAGAAAAGGGCGATTAATCTGCCTTAGGGCAAAGGGTATCACGGGCCGAGTGCACGGTCCAACAGTTAACTCGTTAAGTCCGTAGTTACCGGAAAGTTGTTTACATCGCAACGCCATCGTACTGTACATGTGCACTTGTTCTCACGATTGATTGAATGTTCACCACTGCGTCGAAATCGAATGTGAAGTCCGTTTCTTTCGCTAAAAATCTTGTTTCGAGACAGACAGTTTCCCCAAATTTAGTTGCGAGATATTTAGGACAGATTTTACAGGTAAGTGAATCTTTGTATTTGTAATAACATCGTTGTGATTTAATTAATTCTAAAAGTTTGAATAATTCATGTCGATAATTATTCTTTTTTGTCCCTTTTAGCAGACCTTCAAAATATTGATAAAGGCAGTTGAACAATTCAGACCAGTAGAAAAAATATCAGATCTATAGAATAAAAAAAGGATTGTTGTCGTTCAAATCAAGGATGTTAAATTTCAAAAGGGATTGTCGAAGACAAGTTATTAATTAAAAGCAAATCCAAATTAAACTTAGAGTCAACTAACAAAAACAACATGCTCGTTGTGGAGACAATAGCTCCAAAAATAAAGGTGTAATTAAACAGAAAATCTATTCAGTAATCGATCAAAATATTATAAGGAAGTCCATTAAATTTCAAAAGAGAACATCAAACACTGTTTATAGTACACTTAAAGCAATAGTAAGGGTGATGTCAAGAGTATTTATATCCACACACATTTTCCAACAAACATTTTATGTCAAAAGAGGGCGCGCTACACAAATCATGGTCACCGCCGATTTTGTCCACACAAAACTAAATCCAATTGAACACAACTCACTCGTTGTGGACACGATTACTCCAAAAATACAGGTGTTGTTCAGTTGAAATTGTATTGAGTAATTGATCGTTCTGTTCAAAAGAAAATCATTGAATCTTAAAAGGGAACGTCAAATACTTTGTATAATACAGTTAAAGAAGTAGAGTGGAGTCAGCTCGAAAAACATCCGAATTAAAGTCAACTTATAACTGAGCCAAAGCAACGCACTCGTTGTGGACACGATAACTCCAAAAATAAAGGTGTAATTCAATAGCAAATTTATTCAGTAAATGGTCGAAATATTATAAGGAAGTCCATTAAATTTCAAAAAAGGATCTTCAAAAAGTTTATAAAGTACACTTTAAGCAATAGAGTGGTGTCAGCTCGAAAAAAAAACAAATCCGAAATAAGGTCAACTTTACTAGTGGAACAAAAATAACATGCTCATTGTGGAGACGATAACTCCAAAAATAAATGAGAGATTAAACAGAAAATGTATTCAGTAATTGGTCTTAATGTTACAAGGAAGTCCATTAAATTTCAAAAGGCAACATCAAACACTTGTTATGGTACACTAAAAGCAATAGAGTGATGTCCGCAAAGTGTTTACAGCCACACACATTTTCCAACACAGATTTTATGTCAAAAGAGGGCGCGCTTCACAAATCATGGTCACCACTAATTATTTTGTCCACACCATTACTACTGAAGTCCAATTGAACAAAACCCACTCGTGGAGACGAAAACTCCAAAAATAAAGGTGTAATTACTAATCAAATTTATTCAGTAATCGATCGAAATGTTATAAGGAAGTTCATTAAATTTCAAAAGGGATTTTTAAAAACTTTATTAAATACACTTAAAGCAAAAGAGTGGTGTCAGCTCGAAAAGCAAATCTGAATTAAAGTCAACTTTAATGGAACAAAAACAACATGCTCGTTGTGGAGACGATAACTCCAAAAATAAAGGTGTAATTAAACAGCAAATCTATTCAGTAATCGATTGAAATATTATAAGGAAGTCCATTAAATTTCAAAAGAGAACATCAAACACTGTTTATAGTACACTTGAAGCAATAGAGTGATGTCAAAGAGTATTTATATCCACACACATTTTCCAACAAACATTTTATGTCAGAAGAGGGCGCGCTACACAAATAATGGTCACCGCCGATTTTGTCCACACAAAACTAAATCCAATGGAACACAACTCACTCGTTGTGGACACGATAACTCCAAAAACACAGGTGTTGTTCAGTTGAAATTGTATTTAGTAATTGATCGTTCTGTTCAAAAGAAAATCATTGAATCTTAAAAGGGAACATCAAACACTTTGTATAATACGGTTAAAGAAGTAGAGTGGTGTCAGCTCGAAAAACATCCGAATTAAAGTCAACTTATCACTGAGCCAAAACAACGCACTCGTTGTGGACACGATAACTCTAAAAATAAAGGTGTAATTCAATAGCAAATTTATTCAGTAAATGATCGAAATATTATAAGGAAGTCCATTAAATTTAAAAAAAGGATATTTAAAAACTTTATAAAATACACTTAAAGCAATAGAGTGGTGTCAGCTCGAAAAAAACAAAAAACAAATCCGAAATAAGGTCAACTTTACTAGTGGAACAAAAATAACATGCTCATTGTGGAGACGATAACTCCAAAAATAAATGAGAGATTATACAGAAAATGTATTCAGTAATTGGTCTTAATGTTAAAAGGGAGTCCATTAAATTTCAAAAGGCAACATCAAACACTTGTTATGGTACGCTAGAAGCAATAGAGTGATGTCCGCAAAGTGTTTACAGCCACACACATTTTCCAACACAGATTTTATGTCGAAAGAGGGCGCGCTTCACAAATCATGGTCACCACTGTTGTCCACACCATTACTACTGAAGTCCAATTGAACACAACCCACTCGTTGTGGAGACGATAACTCCAAAAATAAAGGTGTAAGTACTAATCAAATTTATTCAGTAATCGATCGAAATGTTATAAGGAAGTCCATTAAATTTCAAAAGGGATTTTTAAAAACTTTATAAAATACACTTAAAGCAAAAGAGTGGTGTCAGCTCGAAAAGCAAATCTGAATTAAAGTCAACTTTAATGGAACAAAAATAACATGCTCGTTGTGGAGACGATAACTCCAAAAATAAAGGTGTAATTAAACAGAAAATCTATTCAGTAATCGATCGAAATATAAGGAAGTCCATTAAATTTCAAAAGAGAACATCAAACACTGTTTATAGTACACTTAAAGCAATAGAGTGATGTCAAAGAATATTTATATCCACACACATTTTCCAACAAACATTTCATGTCAAAAGAGGGCGCGCTACACAAATCATGGTCACCGCCGATTTTGTCCACACAAAACTAACTCCAATTGCACACAACTCACTCGTTGTGGACACGATAACTCCAAAAATACAGGTGTTGTTCAGTTGAAATTGTATTGAGTAATTGATCGTTCTGTTAAAAAGAAAATCATTGAATCTTAAAAGGGAACGTCAAATACTTTGTATAATACAGTTAAAGAAGTAGAGTGGAGTCAGCCCGAAAAACATCCGAATTAAAGTCAACTTATAACTGGGCCAAAACAACGCACTCGTTGTGGACACGATAACTCCAAAAATAAAGGTGTAATTCAAAAGCAAATGTATTCAGTAAATGATCGAAATATTATAAGGAAGTCCATTAAATTTAAAAAAAGGATATTTAAAAACTTTATAAAATACACTTAAAGCAATAGAGTTGTGTCAGCTCGAAAAAAAAAAACAAATCCGAAATAAGGTCAACTTTACTAGTGGAACAAAAATAACATGCTCATTGTGGAGACGATAACTCCAAAAATAAATGAGAGATTATACAGAAAATGTATTCAGTAATTGGTCTAAATGTTAAAAGGAAGTCCATTAAATTTCAAAAGGCAACATCAAACACTTGTTATGGTACACTAAAAGCAATAGAGTGATGTCCGCAAAGTGTTTACAGCCACACACATTTTCCAACACATATTTTATGTCGAAAGAGGGCGCGCTTCACAAATCATGGTCACCACTAATTATTTTGTCCACACCATTACTACTGAAGTCCAATTGAACACAACCCACTCGTTGTGAAGACGATAACTCCAAAAATAAAGGTGTAAGTACTAATCAAATTTATTCAGTAATCGATCGAAATGTTATAAGGAAGTCCATTAAATTTCAAAAGGGATTTTTAAAAACTTTATAAAATACACTTAAAGCAAAAGAGTGGTGTCAGCTCGAAAAGCAAATCTGAATTAAATAAGTGAAGTATACAGTGTTTAAAAAACGTCGGTGAAGGGCAAAACCTAATTTGATTTATATCACCCCGACGCAAAATTCCATCTTATAATAAATCTGAATTAAAGTCAACTTTAATGGAACAAAAACAACATGCTCGTTGTGGAGACGATAACTCCAAAAATAAAGGTGTAATTAAACAGAAAATCTATTCAGTAATCAATCGAAATATTATAAGGAAGTCCATTAAATTTCAAAAGAGAACATCAAACACTGTTTATAGTACACTTAAAGCAATAGAGTGATTTCAAAGAGTATTTATATCCACACACATTTTCCAACAAATATTTTATGTCAAAAGAGGGCGCGCTACACAAATCATGGTCACCGCCGATTTTGTCCACAAAACTAAATCCAATTGAACACAACTCACTCGTTGTAAACACGATAACTCCAAAAATACAGGTGTTGTTCAGTTGAAATTGTATTTAGTAATTGATCGTTATGTTAAAAAGAAAATCATCGAATCTTAAAAGGGAACATCAAACACTTTATATAATACAGTTAAAGAAGTAGAGTGGTGTCGGCTCGAAAAACATCCGAATTAAAGTCAACTTATAACTGAGCCAAAACAACGCACTCGTTGTGGACACGGATAACTCCAAGAATAAAGGTGTAATTCAATAGCAAATGTATTCAGTAAATGATCGAAGTATTATAAGGAAGTCCATTAAATTTCAAAAGGGATTTTAAAAACTTTATAAAATACATTTAAAGCAAAAGAGTGGTGTCAGCTCGAAAAGCAAATCTGAATTAAAGTCAACTTTAATGGAACAAAAACATCATGCTCGTTGTGGAGACGATAACTCCAAAAATATAGGTGTAATAAAACAGCAAATCTATTCAGTAATCAATCGAAATATTATAAGGAAGTCCATTAAATTTCAAAAGAGAACATCAAACACTGTTTATAGTACACTTAAAGCAATAGAGTGATGTCAAAGAGTATTTATATCCATACACATTTTCCAACAAACATTTTATGTCAAAAGAGGGCGCGCTACACAAATCATGGTCACTGCCGATTTTGTCCACACAGAACTAAATCCAATGGAACACAACTCACTCGTTGTGGACACGATAACTCCAAAAACACAGGTGTTGTTCAGTTGAAATTGTATTTAGTAATCGATCGTTCTGTTCAAAAGAAAACCATTGAATTTCAAAAGGGAACATCAAACACTTTATATAATACAGTTAAAGAAGTAGAGTGGTGTCGGCTCGAAAAACATCCGAATTAAAGTCAACTTATCACTGAGCCAAAACAACGCACTCGTTGTGGACACGATAACTCCAAAAATAAAGGTGTAATTCAATAGCAAATTTATTCAGTTATCGATCGAAATATTATAAGGAAGTCCATTAAATTTCAAAAGGGATCTTTAAAATCTTTATAAAATACATTTAAAGCAAACGAGTGGTGTCAGCTCGAAAAACAAATCCGAATTAAAGTCAACTTTAATGGAACAAAAACAACATGCTGGGGGTAAACACGATAACTAAAAAAAATACATGTGTTGTTCAGTCATCGTTTGCATGTCATTAAGAAAATCTACAAAATCTCCAAAAGGAAAATCAACCACTTCATATCATACAGCTACAGTAGTGAAGTGGTGTTGCCAATTATATTATTTACGGAGAGAATAACAATTTAATGACTAAATATTCTGTGTTGTTTTTCATATCTGTCTTGACCAATCTGCCAGTGCCTTAAAGTGAATTCAATGCATCACTTAATTCATGAGTTAGTGTGTCGTTTCTGTACAATAGTAAATATGCAAATGTTCTATCGACTGTGATTGCAGATACGCGCGTTTTTTCGGTGTTGACAAATACAATATTAACGGAGAGAACTACAATTTGTTGCCTAAATATTCTGTGCGTTTTTCCTATTTATCATGACCAATCTGCTGGCTGAAACTGAATTCAATGCATCAGTTAATTCCTGAGTTAACGTGTCCATCAGGCCTGCGTCGTTTCTGCACGTCGGCAAATGTATTTGTCATGTTTTATAATTGGTACTTTTATCTAATACAATGTATTCTGCCTTTGAATACAAACGGCCGGATGGCACTTGTAACTGATGATGCGGATACGCAGATAATTAAAGTAAAATTAACGTGAAATTCATGTAAGAGTATTACAACAAACAAGACGTCGACAAATGAATGGGAATGCCTACATGAAATTTGGGATTTTTTTTCTTTTAAAAATGTAAGGAATTATGTATTAGTATTTATAATATCATCTTTTCTTCCTTATTTTCTGTAGTCTGTTCCGTTATCAATATGCCACGATACGGCGATCCAACCACCTACTTCGGAATATGCTCAGATGTACCCGTCACGGCACCGAAAGGTGAGAAAAACATACAACAAACAAACAAACAAACAACCCAATAAACAAGCAAACATCTTAGACACAATACCCCACAAACTCACTGACGTAAAAACACTGAAAATCATACGGCCTAATATTCTTTTGGATGTTACGCAAACAATCTTAAAACAAAGCGTAAGCATGTTTGACTTCGTTTGAATCTCTTCAAAGATCGATCAGTAAAGTATTACACGTACATTTTATATAATCATCTTCTGAAATCAACTTTATTTAAGAATAAGATGAATTTGCTTGTCTTTGTTTTGTGTTAAAGGGCCTTTGTGTGACGAAGAGTTGCTCCTCATCGCCTCCAGCCTCTCTCGAGATTGGCGTACGGTGGCGCACTCACTCGGTCTCCCTGACAACCGCATCGGCAGCATCGAGCGAGGCTTCCCGCCGAAAGAACGGCTGTTCGCAGTCCTGAGGGACTGGCGGGGGAAGAGTTTGAAGATGAGCGCTCCTCATGAAACAGCCGTCGAACTTGCCAATGCAATGTTTGAACTTGGACGTGACGACATTGGGCATCACCTAGTTAGAAAATACCAGGAGGCATTAGAATGTGCTTAACGATCATCGAACGAAACTAAATCCATTACCGAATGTCCAAGGTCCATGTTGAAAGTTCGGATAGAGCATGGAGAAATAAAACACAGTTATGCATTTCATAGTTCATTCATGAAGTTATATTATATATATACCACTTATTTTCCAAAAAAAGATCCCACCTAAAAAGTGCAATATTGTTTTCAGCCCGTATAACTGAGGTGAACTTATTCGACGCGCAATGCAACCCGAAATTAAAACTGATACAAACTGGTGTAAAAAAATCATACTCAAATTGAAAATTCGTTAGAAGTCTAAAATAAAAAAATGTTTGGAATTAAGCTAGAGGTCCGCGCCCGGGAGAGATGTGACGTATTTTGTACAAACAACTCATTTTTGCTTTAATTTAGAAGCGTAACTGCATTCGGCCAAGTAGATTTAAATACCCTTATTCTTGTTATTGCTATTAGGCAATTTTATCATACTTTTTAATAAATAAAAGTGAAATTTTCCTTCCAAATCGTTTTCCCTTTGAGTTGCCTTTCATTGTATCGTGCTAACTTTTGTATTGTGTGAATTACTTTCGGCATTATAGGCCTATATTGTTGATGTACCCTAACGTGGCGCGGCCCCCAACGTGGCGCACTTTGATTTTTCGCCTGTAGCGCCTAGCTAGAGCAAAAGTTTTAACTGAAATTTCACAGAAAGTGACATTTCATCAAGTTCTAAACACTCCCGTTCATAAATCGTGATTTTATTCATCCGTTACAAAGTTAGAAGAAAAAATTATTTTGGCGTGATTTTCCGATTTTATTTTCAAGTGCAAAGTGAACACTTTGAAAATGCCCCGAAAAATAAGAAAATAATTTACTGACAAACATCTGGCTGGGTATGTAAGTAGAGATAATAATGATTTATCAGAATTTATCAAGTTAACAGAAATTCTTAAATGTTAATTTGGAATTTTCCGATATTTATTTAAGTGCGCCACGTTAGGGAACACTCCGTGAATTTGTGCCCAATTTCCGGACGCCACCGTTTTTAAATTTTGGATTAAATTTTATGAAACCGAAATAGTTCACAGAGGTTAAATAGCATGCATTAATAAGGTCAAAGTACCAGTATTTTACTGCATGAATTTGAGGTTTGTCAACAAAGAGGTTTGGCAACACTACACGAGGAAAGTTGGGTAAGCTTCGAAGTGCGCCACGTTAGGGTACACGACTATACTCAGAAATATTTATTATGAAGAGTTTGAACATGAACTTTTTTCATATATTCAAGACCGTAAGTGACATAAGGGCGCCAGGTTTTCGGAAAATCAAAAGCCAAAATCGAAAGAAAATTATTGGGAAAATTTGTCCTCAAAATTATTGTCTCAATTGACTATGGTTTACTTTAATTAATTGAGGTAGATGACTGCGGATTTTAAATTTCTTCAAAATTTACCGCGTCCATTTTTGCTGGCGGGCATCTTGCCAGCGAGCGCGGACTTAATACTATTACCACCATTACCGACTGTCTTAAAAATACTTCAAATAATACCAAAATGTAATGACATAATATCGCGCCAATAATGACCGACATTTTATGTGATGATGCGATAGCTTTTAATCCAAGTCATGTGATTGGTTAATATCAGGTGGTGCCATGACGTCATTAATTTATCGTAGCCGCTGCACGCATCCTCGAACCGTAAACAGATAATTCCTACGCTTGTTAGAAAATAGATAACAAAACTGGGATAAAAAGAATTTAAAACTACTCATTGTGACGAATAATAATCAAAGTATACTTTTACATGAATGAATAGACAGTCTTTTGAAGATTAGAAAAAAAATTAGAATGTAAAAAGTTGAAGTGGATTTTGGCCCAGCGGAGCGATATATCTTGCCAAATCACCCTATCTAAAAGCGCACAAACAACGATAAAGAATAGGAAGGCAGGCGGACGAAGGTTGCGGCCATTTTGTTTCAATGTCACATGTACACCCACATGACCTAGTGTTTGTTCCCGTGACTTTGTACTGCTTCCCTGATTCGTTTGTGGTCCTTAGTTTCGGCAAAACCACATGGATATGTTAGAACAAGCCCTGGAACCTAGGTAAGAATAATTACTTGTCAGTTCTGAATGGTCAAGCTTTTAGGAAGAAGGAATTTAGTGCAAGAAAAATCCGGGGATTCGGGGGAAATGGCAGTTCAACATGATTGATAAAAAGGCGTACGATCATACGACATGTACGATGATCATGGTGTCAGAAACGCCCGTGTCCGGTCCTAGATCCTGGACACGCGTGCCACTCTCTGACAATGACAGTTAAGTTACCCACTAAAACTAGTTGACAAAAATGCCAAGTTATTGCGTAGGACTTATGATTAAAAAACATGGACATGATCAAGATATATATTTATAAGAAAAAATAATTGGCAGAAAGTTTAAGTTTTATTTCTTTGAGATTGAGTGTGAGGCTTTTGTTTCCTTTTTGTTTGTCAAATTTTGTGATGTTTTTAGGCCATAAAATTTTAGATTTGTGTTCTAACATGACAAGCATGACAAGCAGCTTTGTTTACATTGTTCATTATTCATTATTTTAGTGAACAATCGATCTGTTGACCGTCTTCTTAATCTTGGTGGTGGTGGATATGGATGCCGCTTAGCCCCGTGGCCGTCGGTATGCTGCGCTGAACCTAAGGCCACACACCGTGGTCCATGCACTACTGAGGATGTTTTCACAAAATTTGCAGGGAATTTCTTACATATGGTTGTATTCTACGATGTCCCATCTATCACTTCTGGGATGCTTAGGTGTAATGATGTTCAATTTTCCGAGATATTCTTGAATCTTTCTGGAGCCCATATGCACTCGTGAAACGTCCGGTGATGGCAGCCATTTTGAATGTGACAAGAGATGACCTCAAGCTGTGACGTCGCGTTTATGCAAATTGCTTGTCGAGCGAGTGCGCGAGTTGCAAATGCGACGGCTGTTTCCTGTGTCGCGCGCGTCGTCCAAGCCGTCGACATCGATGCCCACGCAGTGCATGCGCAGGGTATTATTTTAATTTTTATTTGGAACAGGAAACAGCCGTCGCATTTGCAACTCGCGCCCTCGCTCGACAAGCAATTTGCATAAACGCGACGTCACAGCTTGAGGTCATCTCTTGTCACATTCAAAATGGCTGCCATCACCAGACGTTTCACGAGTGCATATGAGCTCCAGAAAGATTCAAGAATATCTCGGAAAATTGAACATCATTACACCTAAGCATCCCAGAAGTGATAGATGGGACATCATAGAATACAACCATATGTAAGAAACTGCCTGTAAATTTTATGAAAACTTTGTCCTCAGTAGTGCGCGGTACCACAGTGTGTGGCCAGAGATTCAGCGCAGCATACCGCGGCCACACTAGTGGGGCTAGATGCCGCTTAGCCCCACTAGTGTGGCCGTCGGTATGCTGCGCTGAACCTCTGGCCACACACCGTGGTACCGCGCGCTACTGAGGACGAAGTTTCATAAAATCTGCGGTCCGTTTCTTACATTCTCAGTTTCTTACTTTCTTATGGTTGTATTCTATGATGTTTCACCTATCACTTCTGGGATGCTTAGGTCTAATGATGTTCCATTTTCCGAGATATTCTTCAATCTTTCTGGAGCCCATATGCACTCGTGAAACGTCTGGTGATGGCAGCCATTTTTAATGTGACAAGAGATGACCTCAAGCTGTGACGTCGCGTTTATGCAAATTGCTTGTCGAGCGCGCGAGGGCGCGAGTTGCAAATGCGACGGCTGTTTCCTGTGCCGTAGATCCTGAATAGAGATCGGTGCACGTGGCCCCCTGACGATAAATACATGGTACAGGAAACAGCCGTCGCATTCGCAACTCGCGCCCTCGCGCGCTCGACAAGCAATTTGCATAAACGCGACGTCACAGCTTGAGGTCATCTCTTGTCCCATTCAAAATGGCTGCCATCACCAGACGTTTCACGAGTGCATATGGGCTCCAGAAAGATTGAAGAATATCTCGGAAAATGGAACATCATTAGACCTAAGCATCCCAGAAGTGATAGGTGAGACATCATAGAATACAACCATAAGAAAGTAAGAAACTGAGAATGTAAGAAACGGACCGCAGATTTTATGAAAACTTCGTCCTCAGTAGCGCGCGGTACCACGGTGTGTGGCCAGAGGTTCAGCGCAGCATACCGACGGCCACACTAGTGGGGCTAGATGCCGCTGTGCGCCGTACCACGAAAGGCACGAGTCTACATGTAGAACACGACAGTCATGACAGTGGGTCCGACACGTGACGACAACGGCATGGATAGCAGACCACTATCAGATCCCATTCAACCGTTGAAAATCTGACACACATCGGCATCCAGTTCATTGTTTAAATAAAAATAAACATGCAACGAAATGTGCTTATTCCTCCATGATGGGATCCATCTAACAGTTTCAGGCAAATCAGTAAAATGTTATTATTAAGTGAAAATATCAATTAGAAGGCCTACTCAACTTGATCCTGAAAAAAAATCGAGAACAATGCGTATGCGCAGAAATGCATGTGGATCTTGCCAGAAAGTTTCCATTGGTTGACTCATTGAGTGCCACAATCAAAGGACCAATCAGATTAAGCGATAGAAGCAGCGCTGGGTATTATTATTAATGCCGAATGGAATGGAGGAAACCCAAGGGGGAAAAACCAATGCTGTGCATGCAGGTGTAGTGTGAATATCGGACTCCATGAAAAATGGATTCGTTGGTAGTATTGCGCATGCGTAAGTATGATAATTGGGAGAGTGACTGGTCACATGCGAGGGATTGACCAATAATTAATAGGGAAAAGGAGTCCGATTTGCCTATAACACCGGCACACAGAATGCCCATACACATGAAGTGTACTGTATCGTGTACTGCACTATGCAGACGGGATTGACAATCGCGAAGTTGCAGTCTGCTGGCCTTGGTCTCCAGCGTCGCGTCCAACATGTGCGCACCATACGCCATAGTACATGTATCCATAGCCACTTCAGTGGTTGTGTTCAAAGTCTATGGAGAGTCAAGAATTTTTTTTAAAGTATTTCCTAACAAAATTGGGAATGTTTCTGAGTCCAAGATTCATGTCTTTTCAACATTTTTGGAATGACTGACCCTTATTGAGATGATGTATGAACAAAAAGTATGAAGTTTTGCAGGGTTGAGGCTATATGGCAAAAATGTGTGGCTGATTTTGGAGGCTTTTGGAGGATGCACTTTAATTGTCAAGGTCTAAGGCTGGACCTTGTGTTGTTTCTGCTCAGCCGTGCATGAATTTAGGCCTAGATTAGGCCAACAAAAATAATACTTCTGCTTCCGGTTACCCGACCGACCCTATTTTAAGGCTGCGACCCTAAAAATCTTATCGGCAATCCCCCCCCCCCTCAAAAAAAAATTGATTGAATAAATAAAAGTACAAACTTGTTGTCTTTTCTGTCTTCACAAAATACCTCTCAACAACCCTTTTGCATCAAAAAAATGCCTGTATTCATTTGTTTTTTTACTTACATTCGCTATTTTTTCAAAAGAAACCTCCGTTATTTTTACAAATTGGCTTCGCGATATAACTACTTCGCAATTCGATGTCACGGTGACTATAATCACGTGCGTAAACCTACATGACCTAGCTCAATGCAGTGACGACATGATGAAAATGCGGTAACTAGTCTGTCATGGCTATGCGATCGATAGCGCTAGCACTATATTGCAGGCCGATGCACTGTCACCTGGTCGGATTCGACATCGTAAAAATGCCAAGAAAACACCGATAGAGAAAGAACATTTTTGGAACTCGTATTTGGAGTTATACATGCAGCGTGTTTCCCAAAATTTTTGACCGTAAAAACGAAGTCTGTTGGCCACGCGCCACACATGCACAGTGCATCACACACTTCGGAGTTTTGGCCAGCTTCCCGTCTTGACTAGTGTTGTGCATATGGTGCGAATATAACGACCTGAATTTTCCATCATTTTTTTAAGAATTATCAAACGTAAATATATTGACTGTAATTAAGGTAGGTTTTATTCACTTTTTTGTGACCATTTTAGCCTTCGTAGTACAGTGGAAATAGTTCAGGCTAAAACTTCGCATATAATTGAATGCCCCATTCAATCTGCATAACAAAAATTGGCCAAAAGAATTAAAAATTCTGACCGACCGACCCTATTTTTGAAAGCCATGTAATTGGAAGCAGAAGTAATTTTTTTCCGGCCTTATACTTGAAATCCTCCGCACTGCTCCAGAATGTCACTGGCTCTGCCTCAACATGCAAACAGTTATTGCTGGAGGATTTTGCAGGATTGAGGCAGTGGTCATCCCTCCAAGGATTGCATGCCTTAAATATGATTATAGTGAGAATAGATTGTAATATTGTATGTCTTTTTTCTTTCTGTATTGAATGGATGTCAAATTGTTCAAGGAATTTTGAACTCTTGGTTAAGTGATAAACAAAGAGTCGCTGCAAAGGTTTCTTTGGACGGGGTTATTTATAGTTTGTGCTCTTTGGGATTATAGTCCCAGTCTGATCAGAGTCACATGTGTGCAACGTAACGTCAGGTGCACGTTACTGTCGGCAACACAACATGTATCACTTCCTGCCCCCATCACACTGCCTTATTAGATTACTCACCTATCCACCCCTCCTCCACCACAATGATTCATCCCAAAGTTACAAATGCTAAGAATCAACCAATCAGGTGCCTGAAAACTGACACATCAATTATGCTGGAGGGGTGTTGGTGAAGATGCTTCTTTTAGCCAATGGCCTTTTTGTAAAAGATTTTCACTTGCTGAAGTTTTTTCAGCATTAAATAGGTCAGTGTCTTTGTGCTGTGTGACTTGTTCTGTCTGTTTTTTAAAATAGAAACAAATATGAGTGGGCATTTATAAATAGATTTTTAGTCACGTTGGGCTAACGAAGCATGCATGTTTTAAATATTCGTGTCGAAAGTCCAACAAAGTCTCTGAAACGATTTGTGAACTTATTAGATGAGATCTTAAAACAGTTTCTTTTACAAGTGAATAATGTTATCTTGAGATATCTCTGAGGCTTCAGTTTTTGGGTGTTACTTTTACACCAGTCTTGTAGTGGTCTTACTGTGGTCTACAACTTTTTCTTCTATGAGAAAAAAGAATCTGTTTGCTATGATGGCAGTGAACAATGAGATTAACAGGTAAATTTATTTGTAGGGCTATATTCTTGCATCGTAATGGGACAACGTGGTTTTGGCAACATTGTGGTAGGCCTAATTGTTAAAGTATACCACACTGTTTACAAAAAAACAAATGATGTTCATTGAAGGTACTTCAATTGCAGCATGCTTTGGAGTTTGAGTTTGCTTGAGAAAGGGCGGGTATTTTGTGAAACATTTCGATACTTCATTCCATTCAGGTAGCGTATTCAACAATATCCAACAGCAGTGATAGTAGCCATTTTCTTGTTAAAGAAATAGATGTGAACTGTTGGATTCTGTTGGATTCTGTTAGATGCAGGAGGCTGAACTTGTTATTGTTTTAGTGCAACATTAAAGGAGTAAACAATGGTAAATAGAAATATTTTAGGATTTTTTTTTTTCTCATTTTTTTTAGCGGACAAGAAAAGAGTGATCAAGATCTTCAAGGGAAAGACGATGGTAAGTTTGTTTGATTTAATTTTTTGCCTGCTTTCATTAAAGGGAATGTACAACTTTTGTTTTTTGCTGTAATTTTCAGAAATGGATGGATTGGGGGGAAAGTATTTTGTAGCAAATATTGTTACACAGACTGGTTTGACGTTTTGGGTTCGTAGATGCTGGAAAAACCAAGAAAAACAATCATGTTCTTGTAGTCTGGTTCCCTGACCCCACTAACGAAGAAATTGAGCAATTTATAGATGTCGGAAAGTTGTTAAGTGAGGGAATCAGTCTAGCTGGCTTGTACCCATTCACAGGTGTGTAATCGATTGCAAAGAAAATGGAGACTAACTAAATATGATAAATCGGAGCAGTATTTGAAAAAAAACCACATTTTTTTCCAACACTGGTCGGCCGACCAACGTTGGAAATTGATGCAAAAATACCACTTTTCTTGAAAATGTCAGCACGCCAGGTGCCATGATTTTACAGGATGCTTTAGACTGTCATTCGCTAACAGTCCAGTTAGGTATTTTGTGATAGTTTGGTAGTTTTTTATGCTTGCAAATGTTGTATATTCCCTTTAATCAAAGAGTTACTTGTAAAACTTTGCAAATTATGGTTTTCTTGAGTTATTCTTGCATTAACTTTTTCTTGTTTTTTCTTGTTTATTTGTAATTTTGTACAGTGCTTTGATCTGCGTTAAAAGCGCTTTAGCATTTTATTATTATTTATTTTTATTATAGTATACATTTAATTGCAAGAGTGTTATGCTGATGTAAAGTAAATCAATATTTTTTTGCTGAGGTAAAAGTTGCAGTGAGGAGAGACTTTACATGTATGTGTGTTTTATTTTCAAATTTGCTGAAATGTCAACCAGCTTGTTCTGATGGAGCAAGACTTTTTTTTTTGGAAAAAGTTTTGCTGAAAGAAACAGCATTCTTCCTGATTGTTCAGACCTAACACTATTTGGAGATTCTTTGAAAATTGTGGTTTGGTCAGACCAAAATGACCATAAATTTTAAAATACAGACAACTGTTTCATGTATGCTTGTTTACTTGATAGATGACTGTTTCATGTTTGTAATTCTTTACAGGGGAGATTGGCTCTGGGTCTGAAGACCCCTCAGTCATTGCCAACTCGGCTGCCTTTGGAGCTGAAAACATTCATGTAAGTACCTACTACCTTTTTTTTATAATTGGATATTACAAAATATTTTTTATAGAAATTGTCTCTTTAAAAAATTATCTAATAACTTCCTTTAATGAATTCTTGGAGTCATTCCAACTGACTACTATGCTTAATCTTTCAGCCTAGTCACTCCTGATATGCCTGAGTGTTGCAAACATGTACTTAAATCAACCTTCAGACAAGCTTGAGGGCGTATGGATAATAATATGGCCTATTCCTTTCTAACTTATAATCCTGCTAATTCCTCCTGAAGTACCAATTTCGGACTGACAGTAACGGTCAGAGCCAAGTAACGTATCGAGTGGTTCAGGTGGACCCTGACGCTACTAACAGTTCATCGGCAGTAAATGTGGTCACTACGACATCGTTCCCGCAAGGTGGACAAGCTGTCACTCAGGTACGACCCAAACCCCATGAATGCCTAGCTCATGATCCTGTTTATGACAGCCACACCCCCATTCCCCACCCCACTCCCCACCCCACCCCCATTCCCAACCCCCATTCCCCACGTAGTTTAGGGTCTAGACGTTGTTACGGTTTGATACGCGATAACCCGCCACCACGATATAACCTGCCGCCGCGAGAGGGCGCTATCACGACCAACCAATATCACCCACGAACCCGTGAGAACAACATCTGGGGAAATTTGTATCGGTTGTGTAATGCACGCACCTGTTTGGCCTAACATGCAGCGTTCAAAACATTTTATTCGTAGTTCTGAACCACCAGTAGTGTAAAAGAAGCAGCAAGACTTTTGTGCTATTGTGATATTGGTTGGTCGTGATAGCGCCCTCTCGCGGCAGCGGGTTATCGCAGCGGAGGGTTATCACGTATCAAACCTTAACAACGTCTAGCCCCCAGACTATTACCCACACCATTCCCATCCACCCCAACCAACATCCCCACCAACACCCAATGAAGTTGTAGACATTTCGAAGCCTATCTCAGTACTCATTTCAAGATCCCAGACTAGTCAGAATACACCACTCTTTAGTTAGTCCGACCCAACTATAGATTATGTGGATCAATATGATTCTATGATATAAATATGAATATGATCCCAGTGGATTAGTGACTGCGCTAATAGAGGAAGTATTAATCTCGGGATTTGATTGACAGATTCCTGTCAGATCATAGTCACATGATGATTCATGAATTATCAATCATATAAACACCCACTCCACCCTAAGGCCAGTCAACTAAAATGCTGATACATCAGGTCAATTTCCTCAATAGTTTTCACTGATTTGGGTTGATAGTAGATAGTGGGGTAGCTACCGGTATAGGGTAGTGAAATTCAATTATCATTCACCTGTTTAAGGTATTTACAAAAAGTGTGTCATGGTTTTTTGCACAGCGTTAAATTGTTATGGTCTCAGAGGCCAAGCCTAGTGTTTGAATCTTTCTCACTAACTGCTCAGACTTTTTGGCTGTAACTTGTGAGCTGGGCAGTGCTGTTGTATAGGATTACTCTGTAATGCCAATGGATACTCTAAATCGAGCTCATTGTGTAAACCATATGCATGAAAAGACATGCGTAAATAGCCATTCTGAATCCATTGAATAGAACTTTGTGTTTACTAGGTTAGGCTTGTCTTGTTTTTACATATTTGTGTTCGTAATTTTTCTTTTTGACTTAGGTCATCCAAAGTCCATTTAGTAATGGGGAGAGTCCGACTTCAGACGCCCCTGCCGGTGAGACGAGATTTACATACTTCCCCACCTCAGCCGTCGTGACAGATCCTAGTGTCATCACCCAGCAATCCGAGTCATCACTGGCGAATGCAACCGCTGCAGGAGGTTACATTTGCTTTATTTTAATTCTTACCCTGCCAGACGCAACACAGTGCATCAGGTGTAAAAGTCCAGAACCTTGCTGCATTGAGCCAGTGCATAAACGGCCAATTCTGTAACAGTGAGAGCTAGTCCCATTGAACAATGCCAGAGTGGTATCCTGCTGCATTGGGGGACCACAGACTCTGAGGCCATTTGGTCTTGTGATTTTTGACCTGAAGTATCTTTCTACACTGAGCAGGCTACTCGTTTTAACAAGTGTTGCATGTTGGTGCGTTCAGCAGATTTTTTGTCAAAATGTATTGAAAGGTTAGGGTTAATTTGTAATTTAACCAGTTCATGCCGGGATTATTTTGACAAGAACAGAACTAGGCGCGGGATAAATAATGCGTTTGTGTAGAGTCAAGGAACAATGCAATCATTCTGAAGCACATTATTTAAAACTAACCTGTCGAAAATTCAGCTAAGCCAATACAGTCTAGTCTCGTTAATACAAACTCGTTCGGACCTAGCCAAATTGTTTGTTATATCAAAATTTTGTATTAAGAGGAATATCAGCCCCACTCTTTGTGCACATAAATGCACAGTCGGGACCAAGGCTTTATGTTTGTTATAACCAGAATTTGTATTAACAGAGTTTATACTAACAAGAGTCGACTGTATACACTTTGAGAAAACTGAAAATGCAAATGGTGTTTACCTTTAAAGAGAGTACCAAATATTAGAAACATGACTCAAAACATTCTTAAAAAGTTCACTTCGGATGACATGTATACACGCAAAGGTTTTGCAGTACAGTGGAACGCCGCTATATAACGAACATTGCGCGATCCACATAAATTCCTCGAAATAGCAATCGTTTGGTATAGAGATTTTAAGCCGATACTTAACAGCTTGTGATTTTCCGTACATTAGTGGCACCCTCTTTTGACCGTTGTAACCCTGGTAGTTACTAAGAGACGATTTTGAATACGTGTGACTTTTGAATCGTTTAATAACACTGTTTTTGAGCTTACACGGGTTGTATTTCCCTTCTATTCCTTGAGGAAAAAAATAGCCATTTGTCATTCTTCTGTTGACATTTTCCAACAATAATGTTCGATACGTTTTTTACACAAAAATTGGGAGCTAAGGATGATGTTTGGTATAGCCGAATGTTCGATGCAGCGGTGTTCGGTATAGTGACGTTCCACTGCATCGCAGCAAGCGAGGCCAGAAATATCAGGGGGTGCTATCCTAAGATGCCGGCCTGAACCAGTTTGGCATCGAGGTTCGTGAAAAACAATCCCGCACCTGGGTCCGGTCAACGTCAAAATAATCCCAGTGCGAACTGGTTAAAAAGCTGACGAGTTTAAAATATTAAATTTCCAATTAAACCTTAACAATGCACTCTGGTTACACATTTCTTGCATGTGTGAGTAAACATGTTAAAAACAACCATTCATTTTGGTAAATTTTTGTTACAAATTCAGGTTTATTGAATTTTGTGTTCATGTGCAGGTCAGTTTTACGTGATGATGTCACCGCAAGATGTCTTGCAAGGAGCTACCCAGAGAACCATTGCTCCAAGAACTCACACATTCACTCCGTAAGTCAACAACGTTAAAAGTGGAATTTGGGATTGGTCTTTCATATTATCTCTGTGCAGGAACGATAGAGTTCAATCAAATACCATTAGATGACTAGTAGGTGATCAGTGAGACGTGATGTTAGTTAGCTGTCCAGTTTCGAATACTTGAGTATTCGATTATTCAAAACTGTGTTTGACTGAATATTTGAATATTTGAAAGTTGTTGATCAATTTAATATTAGTTTTGCACTTCACCGACGTATATACACTGTATACCCAGTGTGCTACCCCCCGAAGTGAAAGTGCGAAAAAATCACTCGGGTGGGACTCAAACCAACAACCTCCTGCTTTGTAGTGTAGACATCTTACCACTCAATGACTGGCCGAGGTTGGCTGGTTCGAATCTGATCAAGTTTACACGTGCCGGCTGCAACTGCGTGCCATGCCAGTGAAATGTTACATGCAAAGTACACCCCATAAAATGTGTGTGCAGTGGTTGATTTTACAGGCCGCTCCAATGCCTTGCACTTAATATTTTATAACTGTCAAATGCTTTAGCCTGCTAAAAAGATGAGAACAATGAACCGCCGTTGACAAAAAAATAGCTGTCATCGTCAGGATACAGTGGCATCAATAAAGGGCCACAACTTTACGATTACAATAACTTCAACTAGGCTCCTAAGGAATTCTCATTTTAAAATTTCTGTAGGAATCCTGTAGCTTGTGATATCTTCTAATTTAAAACTGACAGCAGGCAGTCATATGTACACATTTAAAAAAAACTCTGACAAAAGTTGTTTTTTCTCTTGCGCAGTAAAATTGATGGAGCACGCACAGCCAGGGACGATAGGAGAAGAGCCACGCATAATGAAGTGGAACGCAGAAGAAGAGATAAGATCAATAACTGGATTGTTAAACTTTCTAAGCTGGTCCCTGATTGCGCAACTGACCAAGTCAAATCACAGGTGAGACTATAAAGATGATCCCTTCAAGCCAATTTGACTTCACCAAACATTCGCTTTGAAGTTAGCCAGGGTTGGAATGCGTTCAACTCTTGCCAATTCGCAGCATAAAAACTAACTGTGCCGTACACAAATTCCCGGTCGCGTTCCTTTTCGCGCTGAGTTTGAACAACCTTTTATTTAACCTTTCATTGTAAAATTCCTGTTTTGCTTAAAGGTAGAGAACATAATTTGTCGTTTGTGCATTTTTTTTCGTTTGAATCAACAAAAGTGCTCAAAATCTAAAAAAGGGTGCTTAACAACTAACCTGATGAAGTTTTAGCTAAGTGAATGCTGTATATTTTAAGAAAACAATATTCTAGGTTCTCGATTTCAATTCGAAACTGCCAAGTCATGTTTTGAATTGCGCACGAAATCAGCGTCCGGGACACGTTCTCATTCAGCCAATTGCAGCCTTGCGATGTCACGCACTGAACCGATGAATGATAGTAACCGCGCACGCGTGTGTTAACGCTTGCGTGCACCCATTCATGGCTACGCCGAATTAAAAACGAACTACAAACGGAAATTTCCAAAATACGTCTTTAGACACATCGTTGGAAATGACCGTCTTTAATTGTATTCTTCAAAATGACAGCATGCCAGAAAGAATAACTTCACAGGGAGTTTAGTTACATTACTCTCTTTAAACCAAGTAAGCTTTCAACAATGATTTCGTCAGGTACTTTTTGGATAGCTGCAAATGATCTACTCTAAACTTTAATAAAAACCAACCCGTTGAATAATCTCTTTTTTGTGTGTTGAACTTCAACAGCAGAGTAAAGGAGGTATTTTATCCAAAACCTGCGACTACATCGTCGATCTGAGAAATTCCAACGGACGCATGGCCGAAACCGTCAAAGAGCATGAACGCATCTCCGTCGACAACGAGTTACTACGGCAACAGGTAGAAGAACTCAAGAATGAGAACACTCTTCTGAAAGCACAGCTGCGGCAGCACGGGATTGCGATTCTCCCTGCAACCATGGATAACTCGTAAAACGGTGGAACAAAATCCGATCGGAACTTTAGTTTAACCTGGAGAACTTCCAAGAATGCAGGTTATTCCCAATTTGTAGGCTTTTGGGTTGTACGGAAGACATGTTAGGAATTTGTTGCTCGCTTCAAAAGTCCACACAGTTTTTTTATTTTGTATTTATCAAAAAATTGTTCATAGTCCTGTTCCAATTCAAGTCAACCATTTATCACATTACTTACAGCAAGACTTTTTACAGCAAGACTTTTTTGCTGCTTCTTCCAAACAAAAAGTAGTGCGAATTTCTTGACTTTAAGACTTTTTTAGTCACAAAGTTAAGTATAACAGATCAGGACCATTGTTACACCAGAACTACAGATTTTTTCTGAGTTACAAATTCAATGCAGTTGACTCCTGTTGGAATATGTTTGATTTTCATCATTTTTTCACAATGCATTTTAGGTGTTGAACATTTTTCTCGTCAACTTTGATGCCAAAATTAAGCTTGTTTGAAGCATCACTTTTGATGCAACAATCTCACTGGGTGTATGCATTCAATTTGCACTCACTGCTTCTGGTAAATCTATTATCTCGAGTTATTTTGTGATTTTTGTTATTTTCAGAGAGAGCACTTTTTCGTTTTGCCTAGTTTGTGAATGATAAAATTACAACAAGCATTCCAAGTTTTTAGACAGACTTATAGTTGCTTTGTAATGCCGGTATAAAATGCATTTTAAAATACAGGGTGGGTAAAAAAAAACAACCAAATGTCGGGACCATTGTTTTAGTGAAGTTCTTCATGTAGCACTTTCAAAATCTAGGATATGAAAGCCCAATTCATAAGCTTTCTTTTAGTACAAGAATCATTCACATCACTCATGTACTTTTCAAGTTATAGAATTATAAACACAACCACCATTTTAAAGTTCTGTCCTCGGGTCTCAAAAATGTACTAAGTGTTCTTTCAGCAAAATGAAAACAAATCACATAGGGATGTGTGTGAATTATTTTTGTTTTGCTGAAGATCCGTGGACAGAACTTTAAAATGGTGATTGTGTTTATAATTCCGTAACTTAAGAAGTACATGAGTGATTTGAATGATTCTTATACTAAAACAAAGCTTATGAATTGGGCTTTCATATCCTATATTTTGAGAGTGCTACATGCAGAAGTTCACTGAAACAATTGTTGCGACATTTGGGTTCCGTTGGTTTTTTTGGTTTTTTTACTCGCCCCGTATTATTTTTGTTTATTTGTTGGGGGGGGGGGGCCTGAGCTTGTTGTAGACATGTTGAATAATAATGTATAGAAGCAAAAACAAAACAATTTTCCAATTTAAACTATGTACATGCAGTTTTTGTGTTTTTTTTGTCGCTTCCTTTTTTATTTTGAAATTACGTATTTAGAAATGATTTGTTTAAAACTAAATTTTGTGGGTGTAGGATTCCAAATGATTTAATTTTTGTTGCATTTTTCTCTCCACAATTCAAATGAAAAACATTTCCCTTGCGATTTCATTTCAACAATTTTGGTTCAATATTCAGACTTTGTATATAACACGTTTGCTTTTTAGAGTATATTTTGAGAAGTACCCTTGCCATAATGCATCTCAAATATTGTCTGATGTTATGATGAATTTTGTTTAGACATGAATAATTGGACTTGAGAATTTTTCGTCAAATTTGGGAAATTTTGATACTTCATGGTGAATACTCGTAGGACCAGTCGTAAACCACTTTGCAGATTCTTCAATTTTGCGTGTCAAGTATTAAAGGGAAGATACAACATTTGTAAACATCAAAAACGAAATGATCAAATTATTACGAAATACCTTACTGGGAATGACAGTCTAAAAGCATCCTGTAAAATCGTAGCTCCTGATGTGCTGACATTTGCACAAAAAATTGTATTTTTTAATCGCTGGTCAGCCGACCATCATTGGAGAAAACTGGCTTTTTGCAAAAACTGCTCCTAATTTTTCATATTTAGTTATTCCGCATTTTCTTTACAATTAATTACACACCTGTGTAGGGCTACAAGCCTGCTAGACTGATTCTCTGACCTTACGATTCCCTGATGTCTATAAATTGCTCCGTTTCATCTTAAATGGCGTCAGGGAACCAGACTTCAAGATAATGATTGGTTTTCTTGGTTAGTCGCATCTGCGAACACAAAACTTCAAACAAGTCACTGTAACAATATTTGCTATAAATTACTAACCCCCTAAATACATCCATTACTGAAAATTACAGCAAAAGCAAGTGTTGTATATTCCCTTTAAAATGGTTTGTAAATATTCTAGATATATCCTCTTGTTTTTGGTTTGGTAGGATGGCATAGCTTTCCCACCGTATCCTATGATTTTAATCCCATCCAGCATGTCCAGGCTGATTCTGGTGGGTTTTTGTTTTTTGTTTTGGTGTCTTTTTCATGAAAACGTTGGTCCCAACATTTGGGTTTTTTTTTTTTGTGTGGACTCCCCTTGTTAAAGAATTTGTTTGAGTCCTTGAATTTATTGCTGGAAGAAAAAGTTTTGAAAAGTTAGAATGACTTTTGTTTCATTGCTGTGACCCCCAATGACTTTGGAGGTTGACAGTAAAAGAATGTGAACCTTGAACGCCATAGTGCTGATGTAGATCGCTGACAAGCATACTCAGCATAAGCGGTGTTTATCCAAGACGTAAAATTAAAGAACTTGCAAACAAAAATGTTAAACGTGAGTTAGATGTGTCTTTCTATGTACATGTAGCTGGTCTCAAAACCCTGAGACATTTTGCGTTTTTAAAACCAATTTCTGATTAATTTCACTGGTGAGATGAATATGAAATAAAAATGTACATTTTAAATTATCGTTAACTTTTGCAAAACGATATAAATATTTGACACAGGTAGGGACTGTGATGGTTGATTAAAAAAAAATGTACAGTAAATTTTAAAGTTCTTGGATTTGTATATTTTTGTTTCTTTTAAAGGGATACAACATTTGTTTTTGCTGTTATTCTCAGAAATGGATGGATTTTAGGGAGTTAGTGTTTTAGAGTGTTTAGTGTTTTACTTTTGTTTGAAGTTTTTGTGTTCGTAGATTCTGGAAAAGCCAAAAAAATCATTAATGTACTTGTAGTCTGGTTCCCTAACCCCACCTGAGAGGAAACAGAGCAATTTATAGACTAGACGTTGGGGAATTGTAAGGTCAGGGAACCACTCTAGCTGGCTTGTACCCGTTGATGCTACGAGTGTAATCGATTGCCAACAAAATGTGGACTAACTAAATATGATAAATTGGCCGGGGAGCAGTATTAAAAAAAAAGAAGGTTTTTTTGGGATGAAGAGATTTTGCAAAATTTGAGAAAACCCATTGAGCCCCCCCCCCCCGAAAAAAACAATGTGGACCCCGAATGTCTCCAGCCATTTCAATCCTAGTTATGTCCACCTCCTGGGGGGGGGGGGGGGGGGGGGGGGCAACAGGGGCCATGGCCCCTCTCCCCAAAAAACGAACCAAATTTTTTTTTAAGCGATGTCGCAATAAAGGCAGGCACTGCGCGCGTACACCACCATCTTTTCTTCAAACAAATTTGGTTAAAGTGGTCAGAAACTTCCTCAGATCGCACAACAAAGCATCTAGAATCCCCCCCCCCCAAAAAAAAAAACCCGGGTGGGCCCCAAACCCCTCGCCGTAATTCTTTTGACCTACTTTTTGGTGGACCAAAATTATTTTGGGCCCACCCGAAAATAATTGTGTTCTGGATCCGCCTTGGTTATTTGTGTGTTTTTTGAGCGGGTTATTTGTGTGTGTTTTTTAGCGTCTAGCCCCGCCCCACGACACTGTGACCAATCACAGCCGCTGTGGGCGGGGCTTATAATGATAAGTTTATCCGCTGGCAGTGCTTCTTATGCTGAATATTCATTAACATATTTTTGAGCGCTCGATCGTGACCATAAAATCACATCCTGTTTCGGATTAAATTAAACTGACTCATGATCCTTCCAAAACCAGGCCAGTATTTACCCATGTCCTAATGACGTTAAAATGAAATGGAAATTTGTTTCTGGAAATATGCGGGCGGTCTGTTCATGGGCATTACTTTATCATTCAAATAAGGAAGCTATTTGGTTTTTATTTCAGACATATTCTGCATACGCGACGTGAATCCAGTTCCGTTTGTTTTAACAGAAAAGTGTAATCGAATGTTAGCTCATAAAATCAAATTACTAGAAAATGTTACGCCTGGACGAAAGGTTTTCATATTGGAATATCATGAAAGCTACATTGCTTGCCACAAATATGAACAACACACTTTCTCCACTGCAGCCACCCCCACCCCCAAATGGCCATTGGCCACTGTATTTCAATTGACAAAATCTTTGTACAAACGAATCGCAAATAATATACACGTTAATTGTAATGGCCTTAAAATTGTAGCAGTGCGTCATGGCACAGAAATTTCGGAGCTACTTAAATTCGCACAAAACACTGATATTTCTTAGTCAACGATCATCACTGATCAAACCATGATCAAACTGTCCCATTCTTTCCAATTATTCATCTGAGTTATCAACACAATACACAAGTCAACAATGATGTCACGAAAAAAGCGAAGGGAAAACCCCTAAAATTTCCCAGGTTCAAAATGAATATTCATAACAATAGTCCTACCCCTTTGCTAGCCAATCAGAAGCCTTGTTCAACGTGTACTGCGTCATCATGCGCCATATGCGTGTAGTGCATGTGTGACCTTAGCAATTTTCAGTATCGAAGCTCTGAACTTCCGTAACGAAATCTCATGTTTTTGGTGCTTTTTGGCGGCGACTTCTTGGCTTTTTTTCAGGGAACTTCCGTTTTGAGGACTCCAGGATGCCTTCGATTGATGCAAAGGTTGAGGAGCGGAAAATATTGGATCAGAGAGCTACAAACGGAGTTGACTTGTCGAAGTTCGCAAAACAAGTTGGTGAGTAAAAGTGAACGTGTGTATTAGTAATATAGGCTTGCACTATGCATGGTTGTGGCAGAGCAAAACCGCAATTTAGTTATGCCTGTCATGCAATTCTTCTTGTGTTAGCCAAAATGAAGATTGACATTTTATATTCGAACTAGTTCCTTTTATGTAGTAATGTGTCCAGTACTAGTTCAGTGTCTGTTGTTGGTAGGTGTAAATCAGTAAATGAGAATTGTTCCTTAAATGTGTCATTTTTGTCAACATTTTTGTCATGTGAAATGTCATTTACTCATTCCATTAGACATTGTGTACTTCACATTCTTCACACTTTCATGACTTAACAACAACGTTTAAAGCCGAGTCCATCATTTGCAGCTATCCAAAAAAGTAACCGGCGTAATTATTGTTGAAAAACATACTGGTTGAAAGATAGTAAGGAGACTAAACTCCCTGTGAAATTATCCTTTCTGGCAAGCTCTCATTTTGAAGAAATCAACGAAAGAAGGCATTTCCAACGGTGCTTCTTAAGAAGCACCGTAGAAAAATTTAAATTAGTTGTTCGTTTTGTTATTCGGCGCAGCGCGCACAAGCATTGGAACGACGCACAGGCGCACGCGGTTGCTATAATTCGTTGGATCAGTGCGCAACATCGCGTAAAGCTGCAATTCAAAACAATTCGAAACATGATTTAGCAACTTTTGATTTTAAATTGAGATCCTGGAATGCTGTTTTTCTCAGGATATAAAGCTTAAGCTGAGCTGAAACTTCATCAAGTAAGTTGTTCAGTATCCTTCATTAGATTTTTAACACTTTTGTTGCTTCAAACAAACAAAATGCACTAATTACAAATGATGGACTGTATAGCTTTAATAGGAATTGTGAAGTATGATCATGTAGGGCTACATGTATGGAGGTTCAAAAGTGGGTATCTGCTTTTCTGCTGCTAACACTGAATAGCAGAAAAGCTGATGGAACGTTTTGCTAAAATGCATTCAGTTTTTCTACTTTCCTGCTTTTCTGCTACCAGAAAAGCAGATTAAACGCTAGCTCTACTGAGTGGAGCGTTGAATTACGGGTACCCCTCCATACAAACGCTCCACCGATTTGCCATACTTTGGTGACGGCGTCACAGTAGTATAGTGTACATACCCACGCGAGGACAAAAAGACCCCCAAAAACCAGTAAAGAGAATACAAATGAGAGAGACAGTTACCCTGGATTGATCTACACATTCATGACATTCCATCAGACCCCTTATATTGTTCCCAAACAACGAAAATTTTGGGGGAAAAACAGCAAAATAGTCTGAAAACTTACAGCTCAATCTGTTTGCCGTGAAGCTCAGTCCTTGCCCCGACTTACCGATTGAGGGCGTCTGACGTGACGTCACCGTCATTGCTCGATCGAAGAAAAACAAGTCGCGCTTTATCAACGACTGTTTCGTGTAATGATACGTGCTCCGATCCGCGCCGTACGACAGTATAGGCTTTGAACACACCCAAGGAGCACGTATCATTACACAAAACAGTCGTTGATAAAGCGCGACATTTGATTTTTGAGATTTTTATGTTACCATATGAGACAAGTAGGTGCAAAAAGAATTACTACTAGAATTCTTGGGGTTTTTTTCTGTTGTCTTATTGTTTTTTTTAACTCATCAAAGTATGTATTCTCTTGTCTTTTTTTAAATCAAAACCTACTTTTTATCGACGGAGCAATAATTCCTGGCTCTGAGGGATTTTTTTGGGGGAACTAAAGTCTGAGAACTATTTTGGTTGACAACTGACATTTGTGTGCAACGTTCAACTTCCAGTAAAACCATAGAGCAAGGAACAGACCATGGAGCTAAAAAAGCAGTGTAAACCTAACGCCTTTAGGGTAATTTGGCTAGAAACCCTGCCAAACCATGGAGCCAGAAGGCCAGGGCCAAACCAGCAACATGCAACACTTGTCTAAGCATGACAAGCCTGCCCAGTGTAGCAAGATCAATCAAATCAAAAGTCTCAAGGCCAAACTGACTCAGAGTCTGTGGTCCCTGAATGCAGCAGGATACAACTGTGGCATTGTTTATGGTGTGTCAAATGTTGCAAAATTCAATGTTTTACAATATGTTCTATGTTCAAAATGTGTGTTATCTTTTACAATATGTGCGATGTTCAATATACCGATAGGCCTATGTGTGCGAAGTTTTGTGCGATGTTCAATATGTGTATATGTGTGAGCAGCTTTGCAATAGGGGCCTTTATACGCGATGCTCAATGTGTCAGTGCGATGTTTGACATTTATCGTGTTTATGTGCGATTTTTTATATGTGCGATGTTTTACAATATGCGGTGTTTTCAATATGTGTCCGATGTTTAACGTTAAATGTGCGATGTTTTCAATGAAATTATGTGTGATGTTTTACAATATATTTGCGAAATTTTCAAATATGTGAGCGGGGTTTATAGGTTGTTTTTTTGATGCAATATATTCAATGTTTCATTGTTTCTACATGTAGTTGATGTTTTATCAGTATATGTACCGGGTATTCGATCTTTTGTTGTAGAATGCATTTGATATTTCACTATACATTTGATGTTTCAGTCGAAGTCTGGTCACTAGACCTCGGAAGTCTGACTATTTTGCCTTAAGTCAGTGTTTGAGACGTCAGGGGATCGAGTTAAAAGTGATAAGAGCCAGACCTGAACGGTAACAAACGGAATTGTTGGTGATTCTTGGAGCATGCGCAAAGCAGTCATCATTGTTTGGGCAGTACCCCAGCTCAGGCAGTACCCCCAGCTGTGCTAATCAGCGCATTTACCAGGTGCACTTTTTATTGTAATTCTAGAATAAACAGCCATGGGAGTGTTAATTGTAAAGAAGATAAGCAGAGTTTAATACAAAATTCATTGGCTTAACCAGCACACGAGGGCTTGAGAGACAAACTGCCACTTGCACGAACCCGGAACTACCGGGATTAGCTTGCAACAAGTTATCCACATTATCAGAGTCGTCATGTAGCTGGATCATTAAATGTGACAGGTGGGCACTTGAGCTTCCGTGTGTGTTAAAGACATTAGCGCATGAATTCGGCCCATAAAGCAATACGCGATCCCCTGACGTCTGATACACTGACTTTGGGCAAAATAGTCAGACTTTCGCGGTCTAGTAACCAGACTGCCACTCTTAACGAAACATCAAATGTAAAGTGAAACATAAAATGCATATTGCAAAAGATCGAGTACATGTACCGGTATATGAAACGTCAAAAACTGAAACAAAATATTGCTCAAAATGTCAAACATATATTTGTAAAACATTGCTCACTTAAATTTGCTTAACTCCTTCGCAACCACAAGGCTGATAAAGTCACGATTCTTAAGCACTGGCTCAGTTTCTGGCATTTTATAGAGGCAGATTGATCCAGGATGTATTTTTTTTTCCGGGTGGAGATTCCTTTCAGACAGATCAACGTTTCATTTTGTCTTGGCCTTTCATTTCTTGGGCTGTTGCAAAATTAACGCGAGCACTTCCTCTTACGGGAACTCGCTCTTTGGAAAATGAATCTTGTCTGTTTGAGGACATTAAAGGGAGAGTACCTATTCATTCGAAAACAGATAAATCTGAATCTGTTATTGGCTTTGCGTAAGAACTATAGAGGGCGCTTTGTGGCAAAGTCATAAGGGACAGTTGAAGGCACCTATATTGTGTACATGTATGCGCACTGGTTGGTAGGCCTATAGATCTAACTTGCAAATTGCCCAATTTTTAACCAACATGACTGCACCTCAGAAGTAGAACATGTTAAACCAATTCATATCTCAACCAGAAATTTCAAGAGGATATTTTATTACTTCCTGTGACACTAAATGGCTGAGATGCGATGTTTGATAACTACAGCCCAATTAGTTTTGTACATTTCAAAAAAATGTCCCATTACTTACCACCCATTGCAACAATGTGAACTGTTTCACATTGCATCATACTAGTATAACAGACTGTTCTGTAATGTACTGTTGCATTTTTGTTACAGAACGTCAATAACATGTTAACAAAACCACCACAAGGTCTTTGGTCATGTGTGGGTCATTCTTTAATTTGGGACTTTTTGGGGTCCCCATTTTTCTGTTTCTGTTACGTCTGATATCTATGATTCTATAATGCTGGAAGCACTCCATTTTAAAATGCAGTCATCTGCCAAGAGTGATTATGAATTAGCAAACTACAAAAATGTAGGTTCTACCCAACAAATGAAAAATAAATTGAAATTATTTTTTTGTGACACTTGACTGGCAAATCACAAAGTAGCCTACTAAAGATAATAGGGACAGGAAAAAATGAAATACTTTGCCGAATCGCTTGGTTTGTTCTTGCTTTTTTGTTCTATAATTCTTACATGCTGTATGAGGTTTGATATGAAACAAGCTCGTTCGGATCTCGAAAACTGCGGGCCAACAAATCCGTGTTCATGCATTCATGAGTCACGGGATTGTACCATGTAATTTCTGAAAGAAGTAGCATTTTGAGTTTTAAAAAAATCAGGTTTTTGACCCCATGACATGCATGATGACCACTTTGGTCATGTGACATGTTGGGGCTGGGCTACTGATACAGGTACTTTTGACAAAATTTTGTAGGAGACAACATCAACGTTTGTTACTAACTAACTTACCAACTATTAACTTACTAACGGAGAGAATAATTTGTTGAGCTGCTATCCCGCAGCTGATAAGGGAAGTTTCCATTTTATCAGGTGAATTAACAATAATTTTCCACTTGAACCTGAAGTGAAAGCATGAAAGTGACATTCATGTATTTTAGTGTTGGCAGATAGCCAGGAAGAGCCGGACAATTTTGAGGGAAAAAAAATAAAATATGATCCAATTTCTAACAAAAAGTGACAACCGGATTTCACTTTGAAACATAGAGGATGTGAAATCGGGCAACTGAATCAAAGAGTGCAAAAAGTACAGCTGCAACGACCATATATGGCATCAAATGAAATGTTTTGTCTGGGTGCCAAACGCAGGCTTTGTGTGGGTCTCTTTTATTGACCTACCAACTGTCAGGACAATAGGCCTACACATGTGCCGGTGCTGCACCTGGGACTGCCCCATAATTTCCTTTCAGGGAAGTGATTGTACATTGTATTATTAGAAACGACTCAACGACATCAGGTTTTCAAAAGGGGAAGTCCCATACCTTTCCTTATTGTATTTGCATACTGTACCATAGCATATGGAAAAAACCGCTGACTCCAGTTTGGAACAAATTGCCTGACGAGTTGGAAGTTTTAATCAGATTGTGTGAAGTTGACTAGTAAAATAGGCAAGTGCTGTTCTTCGTTAACGTTTTAAAGGCTCCAAACTGCCCTGCCTTTTTCTCCCTGAAGCGCCCAAAACCGCCCGAGCACTCTATGGTTTTATTGCTTCTTCAGTGAGTAAACACAGTGTAATACAATGTAATACAGTGTAATAAAATTTAATACAATGTAATACAATGTAGTACAATGTAATACAATGTAATACAATGTAATACAATGTAGTGCAGGTGTTAATAGAACATGTTTTTCTGCATGTAACTTTTAAAACAAATCTGGGAATGTTGTTAGTTTGGTGATTGTCTGTTTTGATTTGAGATGGTTAAATCATTGTTCCCCTTGTCAACAACCATTGTGTGTGGTTCAAGTATGTATGTTAGCTATAACATTACAGTTTTTTCACTCATTGTCATATTTCCATATCCATTTATTTTTAAATTTAAGTTGTGTTTTTATGTTCTTTACCTTTTGTTGTATACGTGTACACGTATGACCTTGAGCAAGGAGCATACGTACCGGTACATGAGGCAATATGAAATCAAAACTACATGTATGTAAATTGATCTTGTTAAATGGAAGGTTTTGTTTTTGGTTTGTTTCTCTTTCTTGCAGGTACAACCAATCCAGCAACAATGCCTTGCAGCCCATATGACAAATGCAGTCCTAATATACAAGAATCGGTCCCTCCCGGATATTGCATCAGCCCACCCTCCAAGAGTAATGGAATGATGTACACTAAATCAATGCCAATAGGTCCCATCATGGCACCTGTAGAAAGTCGGGCAGAAAAATTGGAAAGCTCTCAGAAAATGTCAGAGCCAGAAAAAGATACCCAAGCCGGCAAAGGTGAGACTGAGAGACAAAAGCAAGAGAAGACGGCTTCCAAATCGAAGCAGCCAAAACCACGAAGCTTTAGTTTACTAGAGATGCGTTACAACAAGGATCAGAAGGGCAAAGGTCACGGTCGTCTGGTCCAACAGAGAAGCGTGAAAAACTCCTACGAGAAAGAGATGCATAAGCTGAGTCACGCAGTGAGTGCTCCGGCTGCTATCAGCGACGACATGGAGCCTCCTGTGGAAGATGAAGTCTTCACTGAAGAAAAGAAGACAGATGGTGAGAAACAGCAAGGAGATGACATCACAAATGTTCCATCGGATGATGGGGGATTGGAGATTGCTCCTGAGCGAGATGAGAAACAAAGTCTGGAGGCTCGTGGTCATGATGAACCAAAAGAAGAGACAAAAACAGATAAGGCCGAGGAAAGTAGTCCAGGAAACAAAGATGAGAAGGTAGAGCTGATCAGAGATGAGGAGAAGACGACCAAGGAGTCAACAGAAAATCCTGAGAGCAGCGTCACAGAGAAGACTGACTCTGGTGAGAAGGAAAAGACGAGAAAGATTGAAGCGGAGAAAGTCACTGAAGATGAAAACGAAAAACCCAAGATGGAGAAAACTGCCTCAGACATCGAGGCTCTGACGCAAGACCTGCAAACCACTCTTCATCTTGAAGACAGCGGTGACAAAGAAAAGAAGGATGATGAGATTGAATCCAAGGAGAAAGAAGTCTCATCCCTAGCCGATGACTTGCAGCAAAGTCTGTCTCTTCAGGAGAAGGGGGAGAAGAAGGCTGTGATCAAGGAGGAAGGAGGTCGAATCAGATCATCTGAGAGGGAGCGTCCTCGACTTCGATCCAGGGGAATCCAGAAACAAGGGGTCTACAGACCTGATGTTAACATGCCCACTGATAACTTCTTCACACAGCAAGGGATGCCTAGTCAGCAAACATCCGCTTCCATCAACTGGCCGATGGGATCTCAACAGCAACAGTCACTCCCTCCTGTCCAGTGTTTCTTGCAGCCACAGATGGGACCAAGCGACCAGTCAAGCCAGAGCTTTGTTTGCCCCCCGGGGCAAAGTAATAACATGCGGATGGTCTACGTGGGTCCCTCAGGTCAGCAAATGTATAGGTATGGCGGTCAGTCGATGCAGACACAGCACGCTCAAAACATCTACATTGGTAACGCAGCACAGCAACCCCAGCCTGGGTACCAGCAGAATTTTCTACATAGTGGTGGGCCTACAGCACCGTTCATCCCGCCACAACGGATGAACATCCCCGGCGAAAGCACAGGGACACCATCTGAGGTTGACTGGCCCCCTACACCTGAATCCAGTGTCGACGACATCTTGGATATCATTGAGAGTGATGCAGAGTCAGTCCGGTCACCAGTGGAAAGTGAGGAACCAATGACTGGTACCCTGATGGATATGATCGGTGTTGCCTCTCCCCAGTCTTCGTGGGATGAAAGCCATGCCCCCAGTATCTCCTCAATCAGTCCTGTACCTTCTCCTTACGCATCGGATCACCAACAATCATCCCCAGCCCAGCTAGTACCTGATCTCAACGGGCCTTGGTCACCGGACTCCAATGTGAGTTCTCACGGTGAACCGCTCTCACCGAGCGGCTCTACTATCATCAAAGTAACAGGCCACATGTCATTAGGAACAGTCACTATCTCTCCTATGTCTCCACACTCGCCATGCAAGCGGCAGCGGAATGATTCCAGCACTGAGTCCCGCGAAGCTCAAGAAAGAATCTCAGACATCAAGAATTTCCTGCGGGAGAAACCTCACACCAGTCCACCATACCTCGCCAACTGGCCTTCACCACCCCAAGTCCAGCCCTACTCGGCCGCCCTAACGCCCCCCTACACCCCAGCAGCAGCATCTCATGCACCTACTCAACCCTTCCAAACCCAGTATGATAGAGTGCCAGCCCCTCAGGCACCCATCTACGCCCAGCCACACGCTCCTCGTGGATACCAACAGCCACCAACACCTCCTGGGTACCAACAGCCACCAACACCTCCTGAGGGTGAACTGGAAGCCTTCCGCAAGCATCTTGCTGGATGGAGTGTGGAAGAACTCTTGTGCCCAGACGAAGACTTGGACACGTAAGTCTCTTAATAGTAATACTAATTGGTTCTTAGATAGCACCTTTAACTAAATCAAAGCGCTTTACATTATTATTACCCCGACCGTTGGGCCAATTAAACATTCCATAATCATCTCAGCTTCCGGGGCAGTATACAGCTGGATGCTGCCATTTTGGCGCAAGGAAGCTAAAATCAACCACAATAACCATCTCTGCCGTCACAGGTACCCATTTACTCCTGGGTTGACATGGTTGAGAGAAGCAATGAGTGACAAAGTGCCTTGCCCAAGGACACACGCACCATAACCCCAGGCTGGACAGGAACCCACAACCTGAAGAATTACCCCCAGACCACAAATTCAGTGCCCCAGACCACGAGGCCATGGCACTCCACAAGTTGCATACATTTGCACAAGTTTCTATAAATACATTACAGCCTCAAAGGGTCCGCGTACAAACTACAGAGGGCGCTGTGGAGCATTAAAAAAAAAAGACTGAATATGGCACCAAGATTTTGCTGCTGTTTGACCGCTGTTCATTTAGGGACACTCATGCCCACGTCATGAATCTGTTGGTTTGAAAGTTAAATCCACTTTTTTCCCCATTCTTTGCCAACAGTGTTCTTCATCTTGCCATTTGCCAGGCGAAGATTTCTCTGTCTTTGGCGATCATTGAGCGCATCTGCAAACACAAACAATGCCTGAATGTTGTGAATAAACTTCAACAGGTAAATATGGATGTTTGTGAATAAACGTTAAGAAAAATGATGAAATATTGGAAACCAGTGCTATTTGACTATTGCATAACCTCTGCGTTTTCCCAGTGTTTTGTTTTCTATATTTTGATTTGTGCTCACAAAATCCATAATTTGTTCTAGACGCCGCTGTATCTGTCCGTGGTCTCAAAGCTTCCAGACCTAACGCAGATCTTGATCAACTACGGTGCAGATCTGTTCATCGGTAACAAGCAGGGTGACACACCGCTGCATGCTGCGGCAAAAAACGGCAACAATGATGCCATCAAGGTAAGCCTTGGAGATCAATGACATTAACATTTCACAACTACTTCAACGGTTACAAAGGGAGAGTTGGGAAGAGCATTGGGAGGGACATTCAAACAAATTGCCGACAACACCTGATGCTTACGCGAAGATACGCAAGTGTGTATTTGCCTGCAATCGGGGACCCCCTATTGTCCCTCTTTTGTTTATACTCTTAACTTTTTAGGAAGACCTCCCATATGTTTTGTACACATCGTAAATTGGGGACCCTATTGTCCTCTATTGTGCAACATCCCCTATTGAATGCAGAAACAAACTAGCCTATGGCTTGTGCATAAAGGGTGAGTAAACAAAAAATGAAAACCCAAATGTCGGGACTATTGTTTCATTTCAATTTAGTGAAGTTCTGCATTTAGCACTTTCAAAATCTAGGATATGAAAGCCCAATTCATAAGCTTCCGTTTAGTACAAGAATCATTCAAATCACTCATGTACATTTCAAGTTAGGGAATTTTAAACACAACCACCATTTTAAAAATCTGTCCACGGATCACAAAAAAGTGTGCGTTCTTTCAGCAAAACGAAAACAATTTACACACATCCCTATGTGATTTGTTTTCGGTGTGCTAAAAGAACACTTCCTTTTTGTGATCCATGGACAGAACTTTAAAATGGTGATTGTGTTTAAAATTCCATAACTTGAAATGTACATGAGTGATTTGAATGATTCTTGTACTAAAAGGAAGCTTATGAATTTGGCTTTCATATCCTAGATTTTGAAAGTGCTACATGCAGAACTGCATTAAAATGATGGTTCTGACATTTTGGTTTCATTTTTTTACTCACCCTGTAGAACACTGAGACTCAAAGTTCTAAAAGTTCGTCAGCAGCAAACATCAAAGTCCAGTAGTTAAAGACACAATCCTTAACTTTTCTTTTTATATTTTAGGCAATTTGTGAAGGCATCAACTGCTGCGGTTACTCTGAGGAAGTTGCCCGAGAACTCTTTGATCTCACAAACTACGCAGGTAAGGATCAGTATTTAACAAATCAAAGTCTGATCATGCTTTGTTGTAAACGAAGGCTTCAGGTTTGTTGAAAGTGTACGTATTCCTGCAGTTGCTGGTAACTGTACATAACAAATTTGGATTTTTAAACCATTGTTAATTTTGGATAAACCACAAATGGAAACTGACTGGGTGCATTATGATATTTTCTAAATTTCAACAAATAAATTGACTGGTGCAGGGCTTGAACTTGCGACCTCTGGATTACCATTCCAGCGCTCTACCAACTAAGCTATCCAGCCTTATGTTGACAGTTTTCCAATAGAATAATAGAAATGAAATTCTCAACAAAAATTGTGTGTAACAATTCGTGAAGTTGTTTATGAAAACTTTGTGAATGGAGGCAACATAATGTGTAGTAATGTTATAGTCATGTGATATGTAGAACACTTTTTTATGTAAGCTTAGGGGCTTATTTTGGTCAATTTTCAGCTTGTGATTTTTGCGTGGGATGACGGCTCAGGCATGTACGAACTTAGAGCTTATTTTCCCCTCGCACTTGTTTCTTCTTTTTTCAATTTTAAAATATGTTGTTTTGACAGGCAAGACAGCTTTAATGCTGGCTGTGGAACACCATGGCACCATGATTTCTGAAGGAGATATCATCAAAATCATCAATTGTAACGACACTGTCAGAAACCTGTTGCAAAGCTTCGCCTCTGCACTGCAATCGGTAGGTCTGCAAAAGAATTCTGCAAAGATACTTTTACATTTTGCTTCTAATTTGTTCATAAGCATGTCTTCCGTTGGATTGTGTACATTTTCCACATGTGACCTACATGTAATTTGATCAAGCAAAAGTGGTTTCCTCTGTGCTTCCGAATAGAAAGGTGTTTAATGATTTATCATGGGTGTGAAATTTCAGCTTTAAAGCTGATTACAGCTTTTTTTGTTTTGGATCTCAGTTTTTTTTCAGCATTTGCCCTGACTTGCTGTGCACAAAAGTATAGGAGATTTCCAAAGTTCAGCTTTATTTACACCTTTTTCAGCTGCTTTCAGCTTTTTTTTATCAGCAATCACTCACACCCCTGATTTATGCAAAACCTTATTTCCATATGAGTAAAGCAGTGATGTCATCTTTTAGGCAGAAATGCAGAAACTGTTCTGAACTTTTCCTGTTCGTTTCTGGAAATTGTAGAATTCGCATGTTTCAAGAAATATTACGCCTTAAAGTTTACAATAGAGGTTAGTCTATGGGAGAGTGTTATATTGCAGGGGCAAAGGAAAACACAAAGCATTGTCCCCGGGCGTGTAGAAATTCATAACTGTGCGTTTTCCTCTGCGTTTCCGAATAGAAAGGTGTTTCATGGTTTATGCAAATCCCGATTTCCATATTCATGAGTAAAGCAGTGATGTCATCTTTTAGGCAGAAACTTCAATGCTGAACATGCTGAAGCTGTTCTGAACTTTTCCTGTTCGTTTCTGGAAATTGCAGAAATCACATGTATCAGGAATATATCACCTTACAATGTGTAAAGTCAAAAAGGCTCAAATTTCTTGTTATTTTCATGAAAACAAACATTGAGATTTTTACTCACACCCAACAATGCAAAAGCTGCCAAATTCTTTGAAAGTAAAAATTCAAACATAAATATCGTGAGTGTTGTAAAGTCTTGGATCTAACAAAATTGAACAAAATAAGTTGAATTTCAAAGGATTTTGGAAGATTTTGGTAGATTTTGAAACAATTTAAAGATTTCTGTACATTTTTGTGATTTAAGGTTTATGTAGCCTTTTGCCAAGGCCATCGTGGCTTAATTTAACTGGCATTATCCCCAGGGCGGGCAAGCCGCGAAGTGACTTCGCCACTCGCGAACGCTGGCTTGGTCTTTGTTCCAGTCGCTTTGTTATTTCGCAGCTTCGCCGCTATAAGCCACGGTGGCCTTGGCGAAAGGCTAAGGTTAATGCTGCAAAAGTTGTGTAGCTTTTGTCTAATTAGCAACATAATGTAGTTTAGAGCAGTGTTACAATCAAGTCCATTGCACCTGATGTACTGGATTGCAGCATTTATTGAGAAATTTGTAAACATTCTGGGGCATACATCATTGATGAGCTATCTCCTGCTTTCACAGGATTCCAAAAGTGGAAAGACCGCCCTCCATTATGCTGTGGAGCTGCATAAGATCGACCTCATCTACATCTTATTGGATTACTGCGATGATCCAGGAAGTCTCGTCAACAAGCAGATGTACGATGGCAACACCGCGCTGCATTTGATCGTCGGCCGCAATCGACCGGAGCATGAGATCATAAACATTGTCAATCTCTTGATGACGCGAGGGGCTAATGTTGGTTTGGAGAATGCCGCACGAGAGAAACCGTTAGATCTTGTGCATCGGGAACATCTGGAGGTAGGATTAAAGGGGCGGGGCTGTGGGTGGGGAGGGGGGTGGGGGGGGCGTAAGTTGAAAGAAAGGGTTGAAGAAGGGATGTGGAGAAAGAAAGAAGACCTGGTCGCAATTTGCTCTGCGGGAAACCAGTCTCTTGCAGTATCAACACATGGATATTTTGGCTGGTAACCTGATATTGCTGCGCAGTCTTAGTCTGGTTCCCTGTCCTTCGGACCTGAAATATGGGGACAGGTAGCTAGCAGTCAATCCAGAATGTATAAGCATATGCTCAGTACAAGAAGGAAGCAGTCACTGGCACATTGATATGTTGGCTGGTAACCGGATATTTCTATAAGCAATGTCTGCACAGCACAAGTTAGTGGCAACCAGTCACTCGCACTATCAACACTTTGATATGTTGGCTGGTAACCGGATATTTCTATAAGCAATGTCTGCACAGCACAAATTGGTGGGAACCTGTCACCCGTATCGACACATTGATAATTTGGCTGGTAACCGGTTGTTGCTTTTTGGGAATTTTTAACATTTTTTCTCGCTTGCTCATTCCAGATTAAAAGACGTCTCCATGGACAAGGCAACCGCAAAAGATGAATTTCTGGAACATGGTTACCATGACAATCACAATGCAGGATGTGCTGATCGAGAACTACCAAGCATTGGGAAAATATCAGGTATGTTTGTACAGTGGACGACGGGAGGAAATAGCGCCCTCTATAGATGCAGAGGAAATTTATCCAGATTTGTAATAATAGCTTGGTATGTAACATTTTAAAAGCACTTACAGATATTTTTAATTAGAGAAATCATTTACATGGGAGATGGATTAAAAAAAATTATGGATTTTATAGGTTTTAAGTTTGACATAAGTTCGTTGAGTTGACAATTTGACTGAAGATGATCTTCTACCATTATATTTTGTACATGCGTTTTTTTAGTATGATCTGGCAAATAATTCGAAAAATAAGACCTTCTTGATAGTGTGATTATAAAATAGATTTTTTGGCTTTATTGTATGGCATATTACAAAACAGAGAGAGAACAATTACATTGTGTGCGCAGCACATTTTAAAATGACAATGTAGTTTTGGGCTACTTTTGTTCTATCTAGGTTAGTGTTTAGTGCCATGGTACAATTAACTGATAAAATATCAAAATAATTTAACTTTTATTTTTTAAAGGGTAAAATATTCTGACAAATTGTACATCATTTCAGAGGAAGGGAATTAACATTTTTTAATAATATGGACATTTTCAGTCCAAGATATAGTAAATAGTAATCATATTACAAGGTATTTGTAAATATCTTTTGAAAGCATTACCACGGTTACACATTCATTATTAATCAACATCCTTTGCCACCGTCTTTTTTTGGGGGGGGGGGGGGAAATCCTCCTCCCCTAAAACATTCCCAAACTGTGCCTGTATTATTTCAAATATTGATTGTAATGTACAAGTTTTGAAGTAAGCAAAAAAAGGTCGGGTATTCTAAAATATCCCTAAATATATCACATCATTAATTGATGTACTAAATAACTTTTATTTTCCAAAAAGTTTCTGAACCCCCCCCATTAAAAACAATGCAGTCTTCGGCCTTGCTTGCTAGTTTTTAAGTATATATTTTGTGATATTTCAAAGATTTGATGAGGTTTTGTCAAAACTGGATGGAGCACAAGACATCTTTGTGTATTGTTTTAATTAAAGTAGAAATTAATACTATAGTAAAATATAATCTTGAATGCGATATCTATTTAAACGTTTGAAATTGTAAACAAACTTTAAGGATTATTTAATGAACTTCCGGAGTGCTATTTTATGTTTAACTTTTTGTACTCGGATTAGTAATTGGTTTACATGATAGTTTTTAATGGATTTTAACGCGCAAGTTGTTGGGCTTGGCTTCAAATAAGCAGTTTATGAAAAATTTTAGGTTTTTTTGTTTCGGCAAGTTTGTGACAGATACTGAGTGAAGCAACTTTATGTTTGTAAATATGACCTGCTCAACTCGACCAATCCTGTCAATGACAGTCATGGCTTTTATAACACCTCATACATATTCATGAGCCAAATGGGCTTCTTTGATTGGTTGATTTTCAAATGCATCTGAATTTACATGTGAAGTACCCCAAGACTGCTCCTAGACTCATTCTCAACCACAACACTTGTGTTCTATGTGAGGTTGCTATTGGTACCAGACTCAAATCTTCACACACACAAAACGAAGTTATTCATTCCGTGTGAAGGATTTCTCTCATAATTTTTCAACTTCAAATGAAACTAAACTTGTAAATATATTTTGTTGATTAAATATTTTGAAAAGTTCTTGTAATGTTAACAGGATTTATTCTTAAAGAAAATAATCTTCCAATCGCTTGTATATAGCAAATGTAATGTGTAGCCGTTTGGTAGACTCTAAATCAGCTACTTTCTGTTAAATTTGTAGCTCAGAAATAATGCATGGGAATTGTGATGTGTCATAATTTAAAGAGAATATACAACATTTGCTATTTCCGTAATTTACAGAAATTGATGGATTTGACTGATCGGTATTTGATAAAAAATATCATTACACTGACTTGTTTGAAGTTTTGTGTCCATAGATGCTAAAAAAACCAAGCAAAATATCATGTTTACGTAGTCTGGTTCCCAGACCCTATTTTGAAATGGAGCAATTTCAGACGTTGGGAAATTGTAAGGTCAGGGACCAGGTCTAGAAGACTTGTACCCTTTCATAGATGTGTAATCAATTGCAAACAAAATTCAGACTAAACTAAATATGGTAATTTGGGGGCAGTATTTGAAAAAAGCCAGTTTCTTTCCAATGCTGGTCGGCCAACCATTGTTGGAAATCGATACAAAAATACCACTTTCCTTGAAAAAGTCAGCACACCAGGTACCATGATTTTACAGGATGCTTTAGACTGTCAATCACTAACAGTCCAGTATTTCATAATAATTTGGTATTTTTTTTTTTTTTTGATGTTTGCAAATGTTGTATATTCCCTTTAATACAAGTAGATATTATTGTGGTCATTCTGAAAACAGAATTTTATTTTTCCTTAATAGCCAAATAATGTCATGGTTGTACAATATTCAATTTCATTATTGTTGATCATTTCGTGATAAGAAAAATGACAATCGTTGATCACATTCTTTGCAAAACATCCGACATCATATCATAAAAATATGGTGGGATTTACAAATTTCCAAAAATACCTTTTTCTTTAAAAGTATTTTGTAGGCCAAACAGTCGCAATGCAACCTCTGTTCACCTTTCAAAAAAATGTATCAATTGATAAAATATTCAACAGTATAATTCCTATAACTTAAAAGTACAATGTTGTCATTTCTTGCTGTAATGGTGTAAAAACAGCTTTTACATACATGTACACCTTATTTTCAAACAAATGGTATAAAATACGATGAATATAATGTATCCTCTATCGTTTAAAAACAAAATAATTTTTTTAACAAACTTATGATAGCAAGAAATAAAATCATTAAGTTGTGATTCCATTTCTCCTGCATCATGAGGCCAAACTTTTTTTTCTAGCTGCTTGACAAATGTCCAGCAACGTTCCCTTATCCTTAACCCTACATGTTACTCCCTAGGCATTTTTGCTAGGATGCAATCTCAATCCTGCCTCAATGTAAAAATATCATACAGCCTCAATCCTCCATTATTTCTTGAATGTGGTCCTTGGAGGGGTGACCACTGCCTCAATCCTGCAAAATCCTCCAGCAAAAACTGTCAATATGTGGCGAAGAGCCAGTGACATCCTGGAGCAGTGCGGAGGATTTCAAGTATAATCTAGGCCTAAATTTATGCACGGCTGAGCATATAAAACAACACAAGGTTCGGCCCAAGACCTTGACACAGTGCATCCTCCAAAATCAGCCACACTTTGCCATATCCTCAATCCTGCAAAATACTCACTCCTGCAAAGAGGATTTGGAAAGGTTAGGGTTACCTCGTAACCACATCCACGCCATACCCACATTGCACAACTCGCGCTCTGAATGCGTCAAACATTTTGCTGTTCATCACGTCTGCATATTTCTCTTTGCGAAAAACCTGCGCTGTGCGTCCAACGCCTTGTTATACATTGCAACGTCCACGCCATCCACACATCGCACGACTCGCGCTCGTAGAATAATTTGAGCGTTCTCTCCATAATCTATCTCGCCAAGGAACTGAAACACGGAGCCCGCCCTCGCGTGAAAAGGCTCAACTAGTCTAGTGTCAATAAGCAGTTGATGGTTGCAGTTTCGTTCGACGTTGCAGACGACAGCTTGCTGCTTGATACAGTCGTAGCTCTGTAATCTGTTGATAAAAATAGATAAGGAAGAATAACGTACAATCTACGAAGTGCGAAGAAATGTAGGGGAAAATGTTGCAATTTGACGCCACTTCAGCGGTCAAGAAAATTTCCTTCCTTACAAAAAAATTGGAAATGTTTCTCAGTTCCAGGTTCATGTCTTATCATCATTTTTGCAATGAATGACCTTCATTGAGATGATAAATGAAGAGAAAAGTGGTGTCAGATTGCAACATTTTTTTTCAAATATGCCATATTTACATTTCATTACACTAGAGAAGTGAAGATGACTGCTTAGTTAAGTTGCAACTGTGGTGTGCAGTGGTACATGACATTCACACGCACACAATGTAGGCCCCTACCTTGCCAAAATCCGAACATGTCCAGTGACTTCAGACGATCCCTCCATCAGCTCACTGAGCCTGACGATCTTCCCACATGCTGGCAGGTTCCATGCCATCTCATTAAATCAAATCGTCTTTTTTCAGCAGAGGTTTTTATTAACCAGAGATGACAAAAATGAGTGGACTACGAAGGACAAATTACACGGGTTTGTTTACAAAATACAAGTCAACTGGCCAGCAATGAAACGTGTTTGGCGCCCCCAATATTGAGGGCGCCAAACATGTTTTGTTGCTTGATTCTCATGTACGTGAGGGCGCCATACACATTTAATAGACTCGCACTGTGATTGGCATGCACTGCACTACTGACCGAAAGAGGGCGCCATTTAGTGTTTGCTCGCTCGCTGGTTTATCGGAGCCATCCACTGAGGGAAACGCAGATATGGGATGTTTTCTACACAGCTTGCTTCGTATACGCTAGTGCTATTGAGGGAAACGCCGATATGGCATGTTTTTCACAGCGCTTGGCTCGTATACGCTAGTGCTATTGAAGGAAACGCATATATGGCATGTTTTTTACAGCGCTTGGCTCGTATACGCTAGTGCTATTGAGGGAAACGCCAATATGACATGTCTTTCACCGAGCTTGGTTCGTATACGCTAATGCTATTGAGGGAAACGCTGATATGGCATGTTTTTTTACAGAGCTTGGTCCGTATACGCTAGTGCTATTGAGGGAAACGGCGGTATGGCATATTTTTCACAGAGCTTGGCTCGTATACGCTAATGCTATTGAGGGAAACGCTGATATGGCATGTTTTTCACAGAGCTTGGCTCGTATACGCTAGTGCTATTGAGGGAAACGCAGATATGGGATGTTTTTTACAGAGCTTGGTCCGTATACGCTAGTGCTATTGAGGGAAACGGCGGTATGGCATATTTTTCACAGAGCTTGGCTCGTATACGCTAGTGCTATTGAGGGAAACGCAGATATGGGATGTTTTCTACAGAGCTTGGTCCGTATACGCTAGTGCTATTGAGGGAAACGCAGATATGGGATGTTTTTTACAGAGCTTGGCTCGTATACGCTAGTGCTATTGAGGGAAACGCCGATATGACATGTTTTTTACAGAGCTTGGTCCGTATACGCTAGTGCTATTGAGGGAAACGCAGATATGGCATGTTTTTTACAGCGCTTGGCTCGTATACGCTAGTGCTATTGAAGGAAACGCATATATGGCATGTTTTTTACAGCGCTTGGCTCGTATACGCTAGTGCTATTGAGGGAAACGCCAATATGACATGTCTTTCACCGAGCTTGGTTCGTATACGCTAATGCTATTGAGGGAAACGCTGATATGGCATGTTTTTTTACAGAGCTTGGTCCGTATACGCTAGTGCTATTGAGGGAAACGGCGGTATGGCATATTTTTCACAGAGCTTGGCTCGTATACGCTAATGCTATTGAGGGAAACGCTGATATGGCATGTTTTTCACAGAGCTTGGCTCGTATACGCTAGTGCTATTGAGGGAAACGCAGATATGGGATGTTTTTTACAGAGCTTGGTCCGTATACGCTAGTGCTATTGAGGGAAACGGCGGTATGGCATATTTTTCACAGAGCTTGGCTCGTATACGCTAGTGCTATTGAGGGAAACGCAGATATGGGATGTTTTCTACAGAGCTTGGTCCGTATACGCTAGTGCTATTGAGGGAAACGCAGATATGGGATGTTTTTTACAGAGCTTGGCTCGTATACGCTAGTGCTATTGAGGGAAACGCCGATATGACATGTTTTTTACAGAGCTTGGTCCGTATACGCTAGTGCTATTGAGGGAAACGCAGATATGGCATGTTTTTTACAGAGCTTGGCTCGTATACGCTAGTGCAATTGAGGGAAACGCAGATATGGCATGTTTTTCACAGAGCTTGGCTCGTATACGCTAGTGCTATTGAGGGAAACGCCGATACGGCATGTTTTTTTTTACAGCGCTTGGTCCGTATACGCTTGTGCTATTTAGGGAAACGCCGATATGGCATGTTTTTCACAGCGCTTGGCTCGTATACGCTAATGCTATTGAGGGAAACGCCGATACGGCATGTTTTTCACAGCGCTTGGCTCGTATACGCTAATGCTATTGAGGGAAACGCAGATATGGCATGTTTTTTACAGAGCTTGGTTCGTATACGCTAGTGCTATTGAGGGAAACGCAGATATGGCATGTTTTTCACAGAGCTTAGTTCGTATACGCTAGTGCTATTGAGGGAAACGCTGATATGGCATGTCTTTCACAGAGCTTGGTTCGCATACGCTAATGCTATTGAAGGAAACGCAGATATGGAATGTTTTTCACAGAGCTTGGTTCGTATACGCTAGTGCTATTGAGGGAAACGCAGATATGGGATATTTTGTACACATTGGTTCGCATGGAAAACGTGATTCACGTACACGACGTATGACCATTATTTATGTCTATGCGTATGACCTTCTGGCCCATAAAACGTGTTTGGCGCCCTCAATATTGAGGGCGACAAACACTTTGATGTGTTTGCAGGGCGCGCGGTGGGCGGCGCCGGTACGAGCGAAACTTGATGCATGCAACAAAAAATCACAGTGAAACAACAAATAAAACCAAAACAAAATGCCATTGGCAAAAAGACACTCGTCGAAACGATAAGCCCTCGGTATTTTCTTTAAATATTCCATCGTTTACTCACTTGGCTACATTTTTTCCATATGCATTTAAATTTGTAAACTTCAACTTCATAGTACAATGTAGTTCGTTTACGGTTTTGGTGTGGAGGGGACATTTCTTCAACCCCTTCCATTCTACGATTCTACCTTCTCGAATATCCCGTTCTGAACAACAATTCGATAAACAGTTTTTCTTCTTTAAACGTCATTTTTATCAAGGAATTTCTCCGTTGCATGCAAAGAATGATGAAATAAATATCAGATTTGTCATCGGATACTATAAACGCCAAATAACGAAACAACACGTAGTAGTATGCACAAACGAACACGCGTCAATGCATTTCGTATTGAATAAACATGAGCGGCGCGCGCTTTGACCAATGACGTGTCGCCACATTCAGGTCAACGACGATTACTTCCGGGTCACCTATGTACACGTTTCTCTATCGCGCACATGTACACGTACAGTAGGTCTATTTGTAACCGGCTTTTCCCGAAAACAGAACCAAGATTTTCTGCATTTGTTCGAACTTCTTTTCCCAACTACTGGTCAGATTGTCGTCATACTAACTGTTGTTTCCCTGGAGGAGAACACCCTGTAAGTATTCCGGCAGAAGAGATTGTGTTAGGTGGGTTCATTTGAACCGAATATGCGGAACTTAATAACGCGTACGACTAGTTAAATAATAATAACCTGAGTTTTTGTTCCCTTTCACGTACGCACTAGCGCAGCGTAGCCATGTAGCCAGGCATTGTTTCAGATTTGACAATGACAAAATAATGTTTGATGCAGACTTATAATATTTATACGTCTTATTGACGTGTGTAGATGTACGTCAAAACGAAGTGGCTATCGTTACGGCACTCGTTGTTTAGCGCCCTCTACGATATTTTTTTGATACGCACGCAGGTATATAATTATTTGTTTCCACACGTTTTGTCGAGCAGTGCGTCAGCTCAGCCGATAGAGGGTAGGATTTTGCACCGTGAGGTTGCGGGTTCAAATCTCAGTTTTGCACTCGAATTTTTTTCCTTTTCTAACCTGAGGCTTTGGAGGATTTTTTTTAAAAGGGAAATAAAGTCCGAATTTCATAAAGTTCAAATTCACTTTTTTCCTTCTAATTTTATATTTTCTTGTCATGTTTTTTTATAAAAGTTGCCAGGTTGCAGTCTACCGTAACGATAGAAAATGGGAAATGCGTTACGGCTGCCGTAACAATAGCCACTGCGACGTCAAAAAGCAGATGTTAATACCAGTTTCATGTTTTTAAATTTTTTAGAAATAATTTTTTTCTAACAAATCATTTGCTCAATGTCATTCGATCATTCTCAATGTCATTGATGACAATTTTATCATTTACTTGTCAATGTCGCACACTAAGTAGGCCTATATTCTAAAAAAAAAGAAGGTAAAATGCACGGCCAAAAAAAAGCTCCGGTTTCTGGTAATATGCCCGCGCGCGTCGCCGTAGCCATGCGCGCGCGTTGGCAAAATTAAAACATTTTTTTTTTCAATGTAAGATATTCTCAAAACCGCTAAACTCACTGGTGCGACAGAAATCCTTCTGCTGCACAATTTTAAAAAGTCCGTGGTTAAAGGAAATGCATCTAAAACTGTTCATTGTAAACCAATTTATACAACTCTAAATGACACTGTAAATATGTTCAGTTCTCTTGTCCAACTTGTCTTTCATTTTAAAAGTGTCTTTGAACAGTGGAAACACCAACGGTTGCAAATTTTTGTCAAGATGGCAGCCATCTTGAAAAAAATAAAAAATAAAAAGCCCCTCTTCCTCCTTTTTTTCAAAAACCCGGACGAGAAACATGTTGGGTTTTTTATTCGGCCTAAGCAATTATGTGGCCTCTCTGGGCTCCCATATATTTTGCATTAAATTTAGTTGTGCACCATTTGCAGTCATCACCAGACATTTGAAGGAAAAAAGTTTTTTAAAAGCTGTGTCACCGCACCACTTTTGGGGCAAGCTCCATGAAACCGAAGACTTTTTTGGGGGGCCTAAGAGGGCACTGTTTATTTGGAAGGAATGTTGTACCCTAATGCCAGTGCCACTTTTTCTTCATCATCACATTAAAGGTCAGTCATTGCAAAAATGTTGAAAAGACATGAAATGATGAAATTTTCCCAAAGACGATTGTAGACTGGACCAAGCTCCCTGATGAACTTATCCATCAAACGTAATCATTCGAATTTGAAGACAGCCTTTGGAAATCCATGAATATTCAGTTCTATAAAAAGTTCTAGGCCCATGTGATTTAAACTTTAAAGCATTAATATAACTTAAGTACCCCCTCCCCCCCCCAAATAATTTGTGTTTCTTTTTGCTTGTAGTTGAGAAGCCACAAGCTTCCATAATGAATGCTAGAGCAAGTCTTCTGTCATTGGCTGTTGCCATCTTGGTGACAGCCAATCACATTCCAGGCTCCGCCTCTTTAGCTGTGATGTCAGTAGATCTGAGCTCTGAGTGGCTGAAAATTGCCTTAGTCAAGGTGGGTTGCGCATAATGCATATAGATAAATGGGTCTTGTCAACTCGGTGATAATTTTGTCAGATGGCAAACATTTTATCTTCCTCAGCTTCCTGACAGACCTGACTTTGTCCTTAGTTCCAGTAAACAGTGATAAACTATTTTGTAAATTGATGTAAATTACGTTATTGTCATTGTACATACCTATCTGTACTCTTGAAAAACAACATTTTATCTTCATGAACTATTCTGATAATTAAACAGATGTAAGCTGTTGAAGAAATTTCCAGAATTTGTGTCAATTTTTCTAAAAATTGAAGACCTGAATTTTAAAAGCATTATCGTGTTTCATATTAAAAGAATAATTTCATTTCTAAATTGCTTTTTTTTGGTAACAGTACAAAAGTTATTCACCTTTAAATGAGATATCAACCAAAGAAATTGGCCGGATTTGACCCGTATTAAGTTATTGAATTGATAAAAAAACAAAAATCGAATTTGTTAAACACAGGGAAAATACCTTTAAATTACAAGTAGTTATGTACATTGTTGAAATATTCCTTTGTTGACTAAAACAATTAGTCATATTAATTGTATTTGACATATTTTGTTCAATACAGCCTGGTGTTCCTATGGAGATTATTCTAAACAAGTAAGTGCCTTTACAGTTTTCCACGTTTGTTTTTCCTAAAAATACTTTTCAGCTCACCAGCTTTGATGCTAAACTGACTAAATAAACACAGCTGTTTACACACAGAGATTTACAGCTTTTAAATGTGCACACATGTTCGCAGAAAAAGTTATTTATATTGTTACATCTAATTAAATCAATAAGTTTGATTTAAAAAAAAATACTAAAGTAATTAAATAGTTCCACTGGTGATCAGATAATTAATTTTTAAATCCTTTTTTTCCCGCACAAGTTGTGTTTTGCACTGTGGTGTGGTTGTTGTGATTTGCATTTGATAAAATATGAACAATTTAATCTTCAAATTTCACTGTAAGTTTTGTTGTTTTGCAGAGAGTCACGTCGGAAAACTCCTGTAATGGTATCCATCCGAAATGGAGAGGTCCAATTTGGAGACGACGCGCTCGCAGTGGTAAGAAGTAAAACGAAACTGTTTATTTGTTTATATTTACTCTGTTTTAATTAATTTCATTCATGTTTATAGAAGCCTCTCTGTTTTTTGCTGATCTGGGGCAAGTTCAAGTCTGTACCTAAATTCTCTTCATGGAAATTGTAGATTTTATTTTCACTGTTCACACATTAATTAATAATTTCAGATGATAACCATTTAGGGTCACTTTATAAATTCAGGGTCCAAAAGTGTGACATTTTGGTGTCCCTGTTACAGCTGACGTGTGTGTAATTTGAATTGGAAATACTAGGGGTGTGCATTTACGGGTACTACAGGAACTGGGTACTTGATTGAAAAAAAAACACGGGTACTTATTAAAGAAACCCAATGCCACACATACCAAAATTCAAATCTCAGAAGTTGCTGTTGAGATTGTTTGCAAAGGTCCGCACGATAACACTACTGCACCGAGTTTATAGAATGAAAGTTTCTCCATTTTTATTTGAAAACAAAACCAGATTATTTCTCATTGATTAAAAACAAGAAGGTTTCTCTTAATTTGTTATGATAATTCATCAACACCTTTTTGAAGTCAAAAACTAAAATGGAAACTTTTGATTTTGACAGGTAAATATCTGTTGAAAAAAAAATTGTTCAAATGTCAAAGTTTGTACTAAGATTCTGACTTTGTTTTCGTTTCAGGGCACCAAATATCCACAGAATGCCTATTTCTACATGCAACACATCTTAGCTAAGAGACTAGATAGCCCAGCTGTCAGGAATTACATCCACAGATTTCCTTATGTTGAGCTGGGCGAAGACGAAGAACGGGGTAAGATGATGAAAGATCTCACCACATCTCACCAGTATTCATTAGATGCAGTAAAAGCATTCTCAGTGTCAAAATGTGGGATTCCTTTTTCAAACAGTCCAGTGCCTCATATCGATCACTGCATGCAAATTTTAACTGGTGTGTTCTTCGTGCAACATTTTACCGGTGCAGCGCGCAGTTGCAGCTGGCAGTTTTGAATATCCAAACATTCAGTCGAATGCAATATCTAGTAATCGAATACTTAATTGTTTGAAAACGGACAGCCCTAAATTTTAAATATCATTTTCTCAAAAAGAGTTTTGCAACTTCTTTTCAGTTGGTGGTCTTTATTTCTGTTATGAAGTCAGTAATTCTAAATGTTATGTACCATTGGAAACCTTGTGTTTTGCAATATCCAGATTTATAAATTTCTCTATTCTTGAAAAGGCCTGAAGTTGTAAAACTCATTTTTGACAAAACGTTATAAATAACCAAAACGGTATAAATAACCATTCTTTAAAACAAGTTATGTTAATCCCATTTTGCAATGACTGGTCACTACTGATTTTCACTGTGAATGTTGGTACCTCTAATGACTGTTGACAAAAATTTAAAAACCTAACAGTCCGCTTACCCTAACCCTGCTGAATCCAACAGGATCCAGCTATATCATAAACCCGTTGGAGCCTGTTGGATTGAGCAGTAAACCCCTTGTACAAATGTACATGTTCAGAGACAGATTCTGTTGGGTACTGATAAATAGCGCCAAGTTGGACTCTGTTGGATCCAGCAGAGAACTAAACATTAGGCACAGTTGGATTCTGTTGGATTCTGTTGGATTGAGCAGGAAGTAACCGTTGGACTCTGTTGGATTTAGCAGGGTATTCGTGAGGAACCCTTAGGGGTTATAAAAGTCAACTGTATATTCATGAAACCATCGTTGACAAGTTCTCTGAAAATCTGAATAAGTTTGTATTGATATCAGTTCAATCATTCAAATATTAAAAATTGTTTTCTTTTCTCAGGAATCAGATCGTTTTTTTCTTCACTTTCTTGATAACTGAAGTATTTCAATTTTTGTTTCAATTTCTGTCAGGAACTGTTTACTTTAAGAGTGGTGAGGACAGATACTATCCCGAAGAATTACTGTCCATCGTCCTGAACAAGTCCAGGGCTTTAGCAGAGGAGTTTGCAGGTTAGTTTAAGGTTACTTTATTTCCTTTTGCAATCTAATAGTGGACAAGTGTTTGAGCTGACCAATTCACATCGGATGATGTATATGTACGCAAAGGTTTTGCGGTATTCGGAACCGATGATGTGCTCGCAGCGAGCGAGACTAGAAATATCAGGGTGTGCTATCCGCAGATGCCGGCCTGAACCCGTCTGGCATCGAGGTTCATGAAAAACAATCCCGTGCCTGGGTCCGGTCAATGTCAAAATAATCCCGGCGCGGTGAATTTTTGTGTGGGTTATAAAAAGCCAAATATATTCCAACTGCGCATGTGTATAACAAGATTCAACAATTTTTTACTTTGGGATAAACACGACAAATAAATGCACATGTATCTATGAGGACCGTGTAACCGAGTCTGAATTCTGCAAGTTTTCTTTAAATCAAAGAGACGATGGAAACTCTTGTTTGCACAAAAGTTGGGGCATGCGAAACGCATAAAAACATTTCGCTGTCAAAATTTGTTGAAATATTGTGCTTACTGCTGAACAATACAGTTTTTTTAGTTTTGATGGTACCTGTTATGATTTAACATGCATACGACAAATTGTTCATCCCGAAAAGGCAATCGTTAAAATCTTCATGTGCACATGTACAGTTGGAATACCAAACCGACTTATTGATGGTGATATCATCATTCAAAATCTTCTACTGCACAGGAAACAAAAGGGGCAGACCTAGTACAAGCTTCGGCTTCTCGTCTGGCCTTCCCATACTATTATTTCAAGTTCCGATAAAATGTTTACCTGATGTTCATTATTTAACTTAATTACCTTATGGTATGGAAATAAACCTGAAACCTGAAACCGGAAACCATTAGCACATTGTTTGTACTTTAAACTTTCAAGTAAAAAAAAAAGTGGCTAGGCTGTATGATCTTGATCAAGGCGACTGAAATTAAATACCTTGAAACAAAAGTTTGCTTGAACAACACACACTTTATTGATATTTACTATTTTTTGTGAATCGTTCTTAATTTCAGAGCAAAAAGTCAAGGATGTTGTCATCACGGTCCCTCCATTCTTCAACCAAGTGGAGAGACAAACGGTCATGTATGCCGCAGAATTAGCTGATCTTAAAGTGCTGCAACTTATCAATGATAACGCTGCAGGTATGTGCAGTATTCAAAGACAAGCAGTCGTTTTATGATGCTGCTTACTTTGTGGTTAAATCAGGTTCGCGCGAGGACCATTATCTACGAGTTTAAAGGGAATATACATCATTTGCTTTTGCTGTTATTTTCAGAAATGGATGGAATTGGGGGGTTGGAAATATATAGCAAATAAAGTTATACTGACTTTTTTGAGGTTTTGGGTTCGAAAATGCTATAAAAACCAAGAAAAACAATCATTTTCCTGTAGTCTGGTTCCCTGACTCCATATAAGAAGAAACAGAGCAGTTTACATACATTGGGGAATTGTAAGGTCAGGGAACCAGTCTAGCTGGCTCGTACCCGTTCATAGGTTTGTAATCGATTGCAAACAAGTGCGATGGTCAATTGGGGCCAGTATTTAAAAAAAAAGTCAGTTTTTTCCAACGCTGATCGGCCGATCAGCGTTGGAAATTGATACAAAAATACCACTTTTCTTGAAAATGACAGTATACCAGGTGCCATGATTTTACAGGATGCTTTACACTGTCATTCACTAACAGTCCAGCAAGGTATTTCAAAATGATTTGGTAGTTTTATTTTTTGATGTTTGCAAATGTTGTATATTCCCTTTAATTGAGTTGTGACGTAACTTATGCCTGCGCACTATAGCAGTGTGCAAATGCCTAGTCACAAAAACTTCATTGTCCTGGCTCCCTGTTGTGCTGTTTGATGCCCACAGCTATGGGTAACCAGTGATGTTACCGTGCCAGGGCCCTCAGCTTTGTGGTTGCAAAGGCTTTGCATCTAGCATTGTTAAGCAAATTTAATCCGATTACGTACAGTGACGATAAAAACAGAGCAGTGAAATCAATGCACCTAAAAAAAACATGGCTTTTTTAACGTTCTGTTTTTCAGAAAATATGCTCCTAAGTATGATTGAAATGTTAAATTATAACAGAAGAAGAAATTGTAAACTATATGTCAGTGAACAAAATTGCCGTTGTTGATGCTGAAATGTCAATACTGGTTACTGGTAAAGCTGACCTAAAAATCATGGAAAAATCGTTCGAAAAGGTCCCCAAATCATTTTACTTATCTCAATTTCTAGGAATTCTCACAAGTTGTTATTTTGCGAGTAGTTGAACACTAATATCATCTAAGTATGTTCCGAATTTTAGCTCAATCTGTTGTTGCAAACGCTGGCGTTACACCTTGAATTGTCTCCAAGGCAAATTTTGCTGGGCTAGGATTTTCTGCTGACCAAAACAACATGTGGTTCTCAGGTTGGTTGATTTTGCCACAACAATGATGAGGCGCAATATTAGCATATTCATTAGCCTGACTCGGCGTGACTTCGCTTGGGTCTCGTAACTCAATGGTTGTTACTCGATCCTTTAACAAATTTGTATCTCGCACGAATACACTCCGTGCAACAAACTCGTATCTGGTGTATCGTGTCATCTATTGACCTTGTGTGTTATTTAAGCGAGATACAACCATTTGACATTAAAAACTGGCGTTTCACGTATATGACGTCACTGGCCATTTTAGGAGAAACGACCTTGTTGCATGGACATGACGAAATTGTCTTTATTTCAGTTGCTCTCAACTACGGTGTGTTCCGACGCAGTGATTTCAACGCTTCCAAACACAACGTGATGTTCTTTGACATGGGTGCTGGTAGTACCACGGCAACCATTGTGACTTATCAGGTTGTCAAGACAAAAGAAAAAGGGTTTAGTGAAAGTAACCCTCATCTGTTCGTCAAAGGAGTTGGGTAAGTCAGGGTTACCATCAAATTTATAAATCACAAGGTGACAAACCTCCAACAGCTGATCTCATGAAACTTTGCTGTAACTATACTTGCTGCAATCTATTCAGTAACAATCCAATTGTTATACCACAGTAATAGATTGTGAGTTTTTATTGGTCCATCATCGATTAGGCCAAAAAAAAAAATTATTCGGTCTCTGGTCAGACCAAAGCTCCGGAATTGACGCGGCCACGCGGCTTTTTTTTTTTTTTTTTTTTTTTTTTTCTTCAAGCTTGGATTGTACAGACAAGGTAAGTACTATTTTGCTTTTTTGGGTGTCCTCATGTACATTGGTGTCCTCCATAATTTGCCTTGGTGCTCTCGATCATTTGCCTTGGTGCAATTTCCCATTCCTTGGTGCTCTTTGGTAAAAAAAAATTGAGGAGGTGCGGAAATAGAGGGCGTTGTTGGAGCTACCGCGGAACATTTTGGAAAAAAAAAGATCGACGCGCATGATTAAAATCGACGCGCGCGCTGACCAGAGACCGACTTATTTTTTTTTTTGGCCTTACGTGTCATGCCACAAACACGCATGTACAGCGTTGTACGCCATGCGCATGGTATATGAGTGATGTTCTCCACGGGGTAAATAAACCTTTTTCTTTCCCGCTGTTGAAAATGTCACTTCCACCACGTTGTGTTATTTTTGTTCTGTGTAGATCGGTGTATGTTTTTAGGAGATGTGCCATGGGGGACAGTGAAGCAAAATTTATGCTATGACTGCGATGGTGTTTACATTGTTCGTCACTGTTCGTCTGTTTTTTTTTTAACCGTGCAAATTTTGCCGAAAACAAATCAGAAAGGGATGTGTTTGAATTTTTTTTCTTTTGCTGAAAACCTATTTGTGATCCAAGGACGGAACTTTACCTATTTGTGATCCAAGGACGGAACTTTAAAATGGTGGTTGTGTTTAAAATTCCTTCACTTGAAAAGAACATGAGTGATTTGAATGATTGGTGTACTAAACAAAAGATTTTGGATTGGGCTTTCATATCCTAGATTTTGAAAGTGCTACATGCAGAATTTCACTAAAACAATAGTTCCGACATTTGGGTTTTGGTTTTTCTACTCACCCTGTATTTTGTTGACTTTTTAGCTTTGATCGCACACTTGGAGGACTAGAGATTGACTTGAGACTCCGAGACCATTTTGCCAGAAAATTCAACAAACTTGGAAAGACCAAGAAAGATGTGTTTGAGAGTCCCCGCGCAATGGCTAAACTGTTCAAAGAAGCCAACCGAGTCAAGAAAGTGCTGAGTGCCAACGTTGATCACATGGCGCAGGTCAGTATAGACCCTTCTCATAGACGGCCATCTTAGTAGGCAAACTACAGTTGCGTGGGTACATGTTCCACATAAACCCTGAGGACCGACACACAAAGGGAGAACAACAGATCCTTTCAGTCCTCGGGAGTTGAGTCTCTTGTAGGAAACGGTCCTCTGTAGTAAGTTTATGTGCTTAGTTCATGGGTGGGTGTTATATTACAGGGACAAAGGGAAACACAAAGCATTGTCCTCGAGAGTATAGTAAAACACGACTTTAAGCGCGCAGTGTGAAAAATGTTCTAAACACGCAAGCATGTTGTTTGAAATATCTTGAAAATACAGCATAGTCGATGCACCTCACTAAAATTCACATGTATTCTACTTTTCTCCGCTATATTTGTTTTTCTTTTATTGTTTGCAATGTAGGTAGAGGGTGTTCTAGATGATGTTGATCTACGCTTGAAAGTAACCAGAGAAGAGTTGGAGACAATGTGTGCTGATTTATTTGAGCGTATTGCTGGGCCTGTGGAGATGGCTCTAAAAACATCAGAAATGACAATGGTTCGTACCAAAAAAATAAATACATAAAAACCCATCAATAGCTCCCTTTCCTCCTCTTAATATTTTTTCTATGAACAGCTTTCCACGCCTTTGTTAAGAAAGTTAATGAAAATTTCTCTAAATGTAATAGCGAGAGCACTACGATTCGCATCATACCGGTACGCAGAACCTAGGGTTTGTTTTGTTTTTGCAATAAGTGTTGGTGTACATTTTTCACTTTGTCCAAAAATCTTCAATACATAGTGTGCAAATTTTGCACAACAGGATATGAAAGACAATATAAGTGGCTTCACTTGGATTTTGTGAGGATGTCCAATAGCGCCCTCAATGGGTACAGCACAGAGCTAATAAAACTTCTTCCCTTTCCCTTCGTCAAAATCCAAGATGGCTGCCAAAATGGCCGCCAAATTATAAAAATAACACTGTCAATCGATTCCTCACACCCAAATTACCCGAAAAATTTGTTGATTTGTCTTCCTATGATGCCTGTTTCAAAAGTTATTTCAGTAACTGATTTTCGTCAAAATCCAAGATGATGCCAAGATGGCCACCAAATGAACCCCATGGGACAATATTTGATGTTGGGAACATCAAATTTCATTCACTAGACACCTTAAGGATTACAAAAAAAGTAGGTTTGAAAAATATATCCAGGGGGTGGATGGGAACCCAATATTCCTTGCCAATTGTTATGTCTTGTTTTTTTCTTCAGGGTGAGATTGACAGCATCATCCTTGTAGGAGGTGGCACTAGGGTTCCTAAAGTCCAGGAAAAACTCCTTCAAGTCACTAAGAAGTGAGTAGCTATCAGATCAAAAATATTGAGTCTTTGGGTGTAAAAAATGTGAGATTACGCTGATGTATTTATAAACACTGCATACTCAGAAGTCCAGGTTGCGGGGAAAAAAATTCACAAGTTTACTCGGGTAGGACTCGAACCCACGACCTCCTGCTTACTAGTGCAGACGTCTTACCACTCGTCCACCGAGCTTGGGGATCGGTTGGCTGGTTCGAGTCTGATGTATCAGTGAGTACACTGAGAATACAGTGTTTATAAATATGTCGGCAAAGAGCAAAAATATATCAATGTACCTTTTCCCGACAGAAATCCCATTTTACAAAACGTGATTCATAATGTGTCATACTAAAATGTCTGATTTGTACAATGTCATGATAAGGCCAAAAAAAAAATAAGTCGGTCTCTGGTCAGCGCGCGCGTCGATTTTAATCATGCGTGTCAATCTTTTTTTTTTCAAAATGTTCCGCGGTATCTCCAACAGCGCCCTCTATTGCCGCACCTCCTCAACTTTTTTTTACCAAAGAGCACCAAGGAATGGGAAATTGCACCAAGGCAAATGATCGAGAGCACCAAGGCAAATTATGGAGGACACCAATGTGTACATGAGGACACCAAAAAAGCAAAATAGTACCCCACCTTGTCTGTACAATCCAAGCTTGAAGGGGGAAAAAAAAAAAAAAAAGGCACGTCCCCGTGTCAATTCCAGAACTTTTGTCTGACCAGGGACCGAATATTTTTTTTTTGTGCCTAAAATGGAGTTTTTAAAATGAGGATATTTGAGACATAAATGAGAATAGTTGAAGTTTAAAATAAGATTGTTTTTTAATCTGGATATTGCAAAGGTATTTTCTGAATATTTGCTTGGTGTTGAAGTATTGAGAAGTATTGTTTTGAAATATATACACTAACATTGTTTTCATATCTCATGGCATCACCTCAATACTGTACTTGACAGTAAAATATTTCCACAATTTTCTTAAAGTATTGTCTGCTTATCAGAGTTGTTTATATGGGCTCTGTACGCGAACAAGAGAGGGCGCTATTTGACCACTGTCGAGAGTGCTGTTGACAGAACTCCCAGCGCGTATTGGTTCAGGCGCATGTAGCGCAAAGTACGCACAATGAATTTTATTCTTAATGTGCACAAAGGCATAGCATCTTCATGTGAGCGTCAAGCGTCGTTGGCAATGCATTTGACTGTCTCTCCTAGTGGTCTCCCCAAACTCTCCAATCTGTACCGTCGAGGGCGTATGTGCGCAAGGAGCCTGTAAAGATTGAAGGAGTATTTTCTTGATATTTGAAGAATCCATTTTTTTGATATTTTAGGAGTGAGCTTGCTAAGAATATCAACGCTGATGAAGCGGCCGCGTTGGGAGCTGTGTATCAGGCTGCTCATCTCAGCAAAGGATTTAAAGTCAAAAAGTTTGTCGTCAAAGATGCCAACTTATACCCCGTCCAGGTAGGTGATACAGGGCGATTTCACGAAACTCATCTTATTTTTACAACTCATCATAGGACTTAAGACGAGTCTAAGATCGATCCTAGCTATGATCGATTTCACTTAACCCATCTTAAGCAAGACACATCAAAACTACCCATTTGATTGCTGTTTAATGGTGGTTTTTACTGCTTGACGAAACAGGCGTTGCAAAAAAACGTGCAAAACCAACTTCCCACGCATGCGCGCATAGAACACAAACTTTCGCCAGAAAAATTCCTCTACTCAATAAATTTCACACGCAAGGTAGGTCTACACAAGATACCACAAAGTTATTATTGCTCCCCGTTTCATCACTCTATTATAAAAGGTTGACTAGGTGTTGGCTTAAAATCGCAATAGTGCGCGATCAGTGTCACAAACAATTTCTGTGGATCCCTCAATGTTCGTTGTAGCGGCATTTCACTGTACACTGGTAACCAGTGTAATAGTCTACTATGCATGCGTAATAACCTGTGTGATTGTGAAACCTACATGTGTGCGCACTTGGTAAACAGCACAAGTAGCGGCTGTCACGTGATGGTGAATGCACCAATGAGAACTGGGCTCTCGATCATGAATATGTATGAGGTATAGTAAAAAGTAATAGCATTTGAGGCATTTTTCCTAAACATTTGCAATTTCCCTGCACAGGTTGAGTTTGAGCGTCAGATCACAGACGATGATGGGACAGAGGTCACGCGAGTCGTCAAGAGAACGCTGTTCGGTCGTAACAACCCGTTCCCTCAGAAGAAAGTCATGACTTTCAATCGTCACATGACCGATTTCTCCTTCGTGGTTGGCTACAAGGATCTAGAAGATATCCTACCACCCGGCGATCTTAAGTAAGTGGAGATAATATCTGGCGCCCTCTACTGACTAGAATTAGACATTAGCCAATGACCAATTTCTTGGGTTTTAGTGATAAGTGCATAGTATTTTGTTATAATTAACTTTGTACAGGAAAATACACTCATTACCGATCCTGGTATGCAAATATAGGGTGTCCCCAAAAAAATTGAACCTCAAAGTGCCCTCTTTTTCGCAGCTTTTAAAAAAGTACATCGAAAATATCAATACATGTTTGGAGAGTATATTTCTCATGCTTTTGAACGACGAAAAAATCTTTTCAATCGGGTAAATATTTATTGAGTTATGGCCAATTCAAAATAAGGGCAAATATTTCTTCTTCAGTGTTTACTGATGCACTAGTAATTTTGCACTTGAAGTGTTCATTTTAAAATGTGATATGCGCCATTTTGCTCCCTTTTAGAATACTGCCCTCTCCTGGCTGCCCAATATCAATTTCGACAGCTGTTATATACTTACATTTGTTCCTTTTTTTCAATTTTTTTTTTTTTTTACACTTTGGAACAAAACTTTTCACCGAGTTAAACCATGTTGTATTTACTACATGTATATCTAGATTTTACAATACATCATACGTATTAAGTATCAATGGAAATGGGAAAATTTGCTTTGGAAAATTGACCAATGAAAGAAGTATGTTTGGTTCATGAATATGTATATTAAGGAATGCTGAATATTAATGAACATAATTACATACAACTGTGTCCGATTGAGCTATGCCTAAAAATAAAAAGTAGCTTCTTTTATTGATTGCAGGTCATTTGGTTCAACAAACCTGACAACGTACACATTGAAAGGTGTCGACGCTGCACTCAAGAAACGGTCAGATGCAGAACCGAAGGGCATCAAAGCTCACTTCCGATTGGATGATAGTGGGCTTCTTCACTTGGATTCGGTAAGATTAACCAATGACATTTAGTGTCTTATTCATGAAGTATGGAAAACATGCATTCAAATAGTGAGCAAGTGGTTATTTATTATCCTGATTGGGATCGCTGAGCTGCGTTTGGGTCTCCAGCGTCTCAGGATGCCAAGGCAGAGTTTGTTAGGCCAGAGATTTGTTGTGAGTGACAAAACTGGTCCTTATTGCCTTCGCTTTTAAAATCTAGAGGGTTGTCGTTAGTAGTCCGCTGCCTCTTGATAGCTGACTCAACTTTACTGTCGATGGAGGTAGACAGCGATCTGATTGCCAGAAGGATATCCTGGTCTAAATTATCGGAGTTGCATGGATTCATATTGACAGAGTACATGCATGTATGTGTGCTGGCGAGGTGAGGTTGCTCGACCGAGAGTGAAGTTGAATAGGTAACTTTGCGTTTAAAAGAACAGCTACTTAAAGAGTTGCGTAACACCTGTCAAGGACGCTTGTCGTACAACAACAGAAAAAAGTCAATTTTCATGCACTTCTATGAAAAACCTGGACTCATACTTTCATATTACTACAACATTAACTGCTGTTTGTTTTCCAGGTGGAGTCGGTCTTTGAGAAAACAGAGACGGTGATGGAAGAAGTGAATGACACAGAAGAGGAACAGTCAACACTACAGAGTAAGTCAGAAAACATCAGAATGAGAACTGAAATTTATAAGTCAAACTTGAAGTTTGTTTGGATTAATGAAGTCTTGTTGCTTTCTGGTCTGGTAACCAAGATCTGTGGGTTATGTTTTTACAGATTTAGGGTTGAAGGCCAGTCTGGGGTTGTTGTTGCTTGTTGACCATTGGTACAAAAATGGTTGAGCTGTATACTCCCCAGGGAGCTGACATGAACCAAATGGAATGTTTTATAGGCTTGATGATAGGGGTAATAACGAAGTTAGATGGTGGATATGATTTGGAGCAACTTCATACTTTTTATTTAAGAGACACCCAACACCAATATGTGGTGTAGTGTGGTCTAGTGGTTAGTGGACATGACTCATGATCAGAGGGTCAGGGGTTCGAATCCAGCTGCTGGTCATATGTTGTGTCCCTTGGCAAGCCACTTTACCCCCACTTGCCTCTCTCCACCCAGGAGTATAAATGGGTACCGGCATTAGCTGGGGAGTAACCTGCGATGGACTGGCATCCCATCCAGGGGAAACAACCAATGTTGTCAGTCTTTTCATGCCACTGAAACCAGAGATAGACGCTGGCCTGATAGGCCACATGGGTGTGTGACAGACTTTACTAACAATACTACTACATTATTTCAAATGAAACCAAACATTTCCATTTTGTAATGTAACATCAGAGAATTCAGGATATCATTCAAATATTCTCTTATATTTTGTCTTTTTCAGAGTTGAGCAGCACAATCAGTCGATTCTTCTCAGGATCCTCAGATGAAGGAACTTCAGAGGTTCCACCACAAGAGGGCGACAAAGCCGCAGAAAATGGTGCCACAGAAGAGGAAACCGATGAGAAGGATACCAGTGATAAAGATATCAGTGAAAAGGTAACGTGTATGGATGATTTTGGCTTCAATTTGTAATATTTATTGTGATGAACTTTGCTTTTTTGCGAAACACTCAATTAATGGATCGTACAATCATGCGACATAACGTGGAAAGTACTGCACCACCATGCAATGTATCATGTTTACAAATTCTCAGCCTGATCTACTTGTATACTAAACTTTGCAGTGCATTGAAATTATTCTATATATCACTTCGTTGTGCACCTGATGAACTGTATTTACAGCTAAGCTTATTTACATCTTTTCAAAAATGACGCCCCAAAATCTTTTTTTTGAGATGACACTTTAAAGGGGTATGACACCCAACCCCTCCTAGTGATGGTCTGGTTAGGTTACAACCTGTTTTAGTCTGTCGAGAATTCATGGTCATGAGCTCCGTGCATGAACAAGAGAGGGCGCTTTTTTACCACTTACTGGACATAGACAGTCCACACAAGTTGCGCATGCTGATTCGCCTGTATAGAGCGAAGTACGCACGACTTATTTTATGCTAAATTGCACATTGCCTTTAGTTTTTTATTCTGAAGGTGATTACTTTTAAATGGAATTCCTATTGAGAGGAAATACGAGAAGGAATTCTTACGTTGTCTTTGGCTCACTTTGTCCTCAGGATGCAACAGAGAGCAAGGAAACGGAAGAACCCAAGCCAGCAGAAGATGAGAAAGTGGAGGAACAGACTGCAGATGACACTCAGGAGACAACAGATGAACAAAAAGAGGAGGATGACGGTGAGATGAAAGAAGAAGATGCGACAGAACCGACGCCAGAAGACGAAGGCGTGAAGGATGAAAAGACGGCGGAGGAGACGGAGGAAGAAACCAAAGATGAAACTGAGGAAAATGGAGAGGAGGAAACCGAGAAGACTGATGAGGACAAGGCGGACGAAGAAACGGCTGATGGAGAAAAGGCTGATGAAGAAAAGGCTGACGAGGAGAAGGCCAACGAAGAAACAGCTGACGAAGAGAAGACTGACCAAGAGACGGCCGACAAAGAGAAGTCCGACGAGGAAAAGGCTGATGAAGAAAAGGCTGACGAGAAGACAGATGAAGAGAAGACAGATGAAGACGATGAGGTATGGAGTGAAAGGAAATTGTCTGGTAACTAGTCACATGTCATCTCATAAACTGTTTACGTGAACTATGACCAAAACATTCTTTTGAAATTGTTCGCCTTGTGTTACGTGTGATTGACTCTGCTCTTAACACAGAGTATTTATGAAAACTATTTCCTAAATTGGTGGTTTCCTCAGGAGGCTTCTCCACTCTACAGTATGTCCCAACAAAGTGTCTGTCTGACTAATTTGGAAATCACTGCAAAACCATCAAGTCAATGTTGAAAATGTTTGGTTGTGCAGTTACTCCTAAGCCTTGGTTCATTAAATTTCACTAGACACAATGGTCAATTGCTCACAGCATTTTTGGACACTGTGACCAAGTTCCTTGCCTTAATCAATTTCAGTGCTGTGTTATGTAAGCTGTGTAAAAGCCTTCATGTTGTGAAAAGAGCTGCAGTTGGGATTGGAATCATTTGTCTGGCTATCAGTCATCATGGCAAGACCTCAGTTTAATGCTCAAGGGCAAATGATTCCAATCCCAAACCACATCAGCTTTTTTTCACAACACGCAGGATTGTTCACAACTTACATAAACAGCACTGAAACTGATTAAAGCATGGAACTTGGTCGCAGTGTCCAAAAATGTTGTTGTGATCAAATGACAATTGTGCATTGATACGTTACTGAAATTAGATGAAACTCATAGGGGTTGAGGCCAAGGCTTAGGAGTATCTGCACAACCAAACATTTTTAAAATTGAGCTCATGGTTTTGTAGTAATTTTAAAAACAGTCAGATGAATACTTTTTTGGGACACACAGGGTGTTAAAAAAACAAAACCAAATGTCAGACTATTGTTTTAGTGAAGTTTTGCAAGTAGCACTTTCAAACTCTACTATATGAAAGCCCAATTCATAAGCTTTCTTTTAGTACAAGAATCATTCAAATCACTCAAGTAATTTTCAAGTTACAGAATTTTAAACACACCCACCGTTTTAAAGTTCTGTCCGTGGATCACATAAAGGTTTGTGTTCTTTCAGCAAAACAAAAACAATCACATAGGGATGTGTGTGAATTTGTTTTTGTTTATCTGAAAGAACGCTTACCTTTTTTAGTGATCCGTGGACAGAATTTTAAAACAGTGGTTGTGTTTAAAATTCCGTAACTTAAAAAGTATGTGAGTGATTTGAATGATTCTTGCACAGAAAGAAAGCTTATGACTTTTGGGCTTTCGTATCCTAGATTTTGAAAGTGTTACATGCAGAACTTCACTAAAACAATAGTCCCAAACTTTGGATTTTGGTTTTTTTTACTCACCCTGTAGAATGACGCATTCCAGTGATAGTCAAAAGAGCGTTTTTTAAACACACATCTCTTAATCAGTGTCTTGTACTTTCTTTTCAGAAGAGCAGTGATGCGGATAGTAAAGACAGTGATGCGAAACCAGAATCTCCGGAGAAAGATGAACCAGAAGAAAAGAAGACGGAAGAAAGCAAGAAGAAGACTAAGAAAGACAAAAAGAAAGACAAGAAAAAGGACAAAAAGAAAGACAAGAAAAAAGACAAGAAGGGCAAGAAGGACAAAGATTCCACAGAAGACAAAGTTAAGAAAGAGAAGAAGAAAGTCGCTAAGCCCAAGCAGGTGACGATGAAGGAGAATTTGACGGTAGAATCTCAAGTTCATGGAATCCCTAAACCATCCAGGGAGGCTAGGAAAGCATCCAGGAGCAAGTAAGTCATAAAATCAGATGTGAAACTTGAAGGTTGTATCACAGAAACAAAATACAACTTGCTTGAAATTTGTAGTATTGATGGAATCCATGCACGGAAAGTAGAGGGCGCTGTACAACGCAAAGCTCGCTTAACCAATTGTTTTCCAACTGTGCACAAACCCGTATGGTCTTCCAGAAAAGTACCTATCTTTTAACGAGAAAAATCTTGCTCAAAATGAAGATATGACAAGAACCAAATACCCTGTGAAATTATTCTGCCCCAATTGACTTCATTTCGAAGAAAACAATAATTGAAGTATGCCTGCTTATTTTTTTATGTGCTAGCATCAGAATCCAGTTACAAGATTCCACAAATTATGCCTACATTTTCTCTAATTTCTCAAAATGTGTAGTATCCCCTGAGCTGAAACTTCTCAAGATTTTGAGCACTTTTACAGCTTTGAACAAAAAAAAGAAAAGAAAAAGAAAAGGCATATTAACCTATGCCCTTTAAAGATGGATAATTTGCATTTTGTGTTGGGTGCATTACTGACTAACTTTTTCGCAACTACAAGTATACATTTTGAGAAATAGAGAAATAATATGCACAATTTTGGGGCACTTGTAATGGACTTGTAATGGACTTGTGATGGACTTGTGATGGATTTGTGATGGACTCGTGATGGACTCGTGATGGACTTGTGATGGACTTGTGATGGACTTGTGATGGACTTGTGATGACTTGTGATTGACTTGTGATGGATTGTGATGGACTTGTGATGGACTTGTGATGGACTTGTGTTGGACTTGTGATGGACTTAACTACATGCTTGCTTCATAGTTTTGAATTGCTAGAGGCATTTAACTTTGTGATTTTTTTCCCTCAGATTAAACGAACTGCGTAAGAAAGAAGAGGAACGTTTAGCCCGTGAGACCTCACTGAATGCCTTAGAGTCCTTCATCTATGACATGCAAGACAAACTCGACCAAGAGGATTATGAGAAGTGCTCCACGGAAGAACATCGAGAAAAACTGCTTGCTAAGCTCCGAGAGGCCTCTGATTGGCTGTATGAAGTAGAGGAAGATGCTCCTCATACGGTGAGTCTTAAGTCCGACAATTGATGTCCTGCAGGTTAAGATGAACAATTTTAAACACTTAAAGATACAGTCCGTCATTTGTAATTTTTTCTTTTTGTTCATTTGAAGCAACAAAAGTGCTCAAAATCTAAAAAATGGTGCTGAACAACTAACCTGATGAAATTTTGAGCTCAGCTTCAGCTTTATATTTCGAGAAAAACAACATTCTAGGATCTCGATTTCAAATCCAAAGTTGCTGAATCATGTTTTGAATTGGGCCTGAATTCAGCGTCCAAGACACGTTCTCACTGAGCCGATTGCAGCTACGCGATGTCGCACATTGATCCGATGAATTATAGCAATGATCGTTCATGTAACATTGGGGATATAGGACGCAGCATTTGGGCCAAGAAACACACAACATCAAAGCAAACAAATGTTAGGTCCAAGTTTTTTAAGATGGCTATGTTAGCAAGATTATAAAGGAACATTAGAAGCTTTGAATGTGTTACCCATCTGACATTTTTATTAAGGAAACTAAAAGTTGCTGCAAACTGCCAACTGACTCAGTGGGCCTGAAATATGCAACTCTTTAAAAAGTTACAGATCCTGATGTTTTGTTCCCAATAGGATCTTTTCAAGGACCTTCCTAATAATGAGAAAGATTCTACGAGGATCATATCATCACTAAGCCTTGTAACTTTTCATATTTTAGTTGAGCTAGAAGTTTCTTGGAAGCTAGAAGTTTCTTGACCTTTGACATTTTACCTTTCACCCTCAGGTTTTCCAAGATAAGATGAAGGAACTCAAGAAAGCCACTAAGAATCTCTCCTTCCGTGTCAAAGAACTTAGAGAGCGCCCTCAGTTGATTTCTGAACTCAAGCAGCTTCAGAACGTCTCGCAAATCTTCCTCTCCGCGGCCAAAAATGCTTCAGCAGAAATCCAGATCTTTACCGACGTAGAAATGGGACTTTTAGAGAAAGCTTACAACGACTCCATGGAATGGTACACTGAGAAATCGCTGGCTCAGCGGAACACACCAGACACTGAGAAACCTGTCCTTTTGACGGACGATTTAAAAACAAAGATTGTGAGTTTAGATCGCGAACTGAGATACTTGGTGAATAAGGCCAAGGCAGGGCCTCCTAAGAAGAAAGATAAACCCAAGGATAAACCTAAGAAGAAGAAGAACAAGAAGAGTGGCAATGAAACGGAGACGATAGGAGATGAAGACATCAATGGAGAGAAGAAGATAAATGATACAGGTTGGTAGTTGGGTACTTGTTGGTACTTGGGTAGTAATGATAGTTTTGGGTACTTGGTAGTATTATGGGTAGTAAGTGCTAACTTGGTACTTAAGGACTAAGTTGGGCGAGCTGTAATTATGAAGCTGCAGGCAATTGTGACAGGCATGTCCATCTGGCATTTGGCTCCATGCATGTGGAGTGTCGTGGCCGAGCGGTTAAAAGCACCGGACTCAAGCGCTGGTGTTTCTGATCAGCCGAGTGTGGGTTCGAGTGCCGGTCTTGACACTTGTGTCCTTAAGCAAGACACTTAACCATTATTGCTTCATCCTTCGGATGGGACGTAAAGCTGTTGGTCCCTTGTGTTATGTAATGCATGTAAAAGAACCCAGTAACACTTATCGCTAAGAGAAGGGGTTTGCCCAGGTGTTTCTGGCAGTGGCTGCTTAATGCGCCGCAGCACCTTGTAAACCATTATAAGGTGCATCATAATGGGTCTCATATTTCTAATACTTCATTTACCTGTCTTTAAAATAAATTTATTAGTGCCTTGGATACCTAATTGTTGGTAGATATGTGCGCTATATAAGACTCCAGTATTATTATTATTGGCCCTCCACTGGGGATAATATACTCATCAATTAAGCGTAGCCCACATGGGCAATAATACGTACGTCCTTTCAATGCCACAATGTTCCAGCTGCGTGTGAAATAGACAGATGCCACTGCTTGGACATCTGTGATAAGTCAGTGTTTCATGAGATTTAACACCACAATTTAAAATCAACTTTTCTTTGTCGCAGAGTCTTCGGTGCCAACAGAAAAGCCAGCAGTAACTAAAGCTGAGGGTGAACCAGAGGTTCCTGAGACGATATCCCCGGATGCCGACCAAGCTCAAGATGAGACAGTAGAGGAACCATTACAATTACCTGCACCTGATGATGAAGGTAGGACAATGACCAATATGCCATTACAGTGTAGCATGACCTGTGGGAGATCAATTTCAATGTCTGGTATCTGGACATGTTCCAGTCTGTGAAATATTTTAACTTCAAGTTTTCAAGGAAACCACGTATGGAAACTGCCTAGGCGCTGTGGTCCAATGGTTACGGTGTTCGACTCGTGTGCCGTGGTGCATGGGTTCGAATCCTGACCGTGCGAACATGGTGCTTGTGCTCTTGAGCAAGGCACTTTACCATTATTGCTTCGTCCTTCGGATGGGACGTAAAGCCGTAGGTCCCGTGTGTTGTGTAATGCACGTTAAAGAACCCAGTAACACTTATCGCTAAGAGAAGGGGTTTGCCCCGGTGTTTCTGGCAGTGGCTGCAATGTGCGCCGCAGCACCTTGTAAACCATTATAAGGTGCTACATAATGGGTCTCATGTTTCGCATAAACTTTATTTACCTTTCTTTAATAATTGACATAATTTCCAGCACCTTGAGTACCTAATTGTTGGTAGATGCGTGCGCTATATAAGACTCCATTATTATTATTATTATTATAATTACATGCTGTGTAAAAAAAAAAAAACCCACATGTCGAGATTATTGTTTTAGTGAAGTTCTGCATGTAGCACTTTCAAAATCAAGGATATGAAAGCTCAATTCATAAGCTTTCTTTTAGTACAAGAATCATTCAAATCACTCATGTACTTTTCAAGTAACAGAATTTTAAACACAGCCACCGTATTAATGGATAGTGGAAAAACCTGTTTCGTCCACACAAAAAAAGCAATTTATTGTGTATTCTGACTGTTTGGAACAACAAAGAAAATGACACAGAATACTTGTTTCAACAACTGTCAACAACTGAAGTACACAATATCTTTTTTAATAACCCTGGTAATAGGCAAACAATATAATTTATAAAATCAACTCTTTTTTTTAAAAGTCGGGCCTTGAAAAGGACCTTGCTGAGTATTTTTAAGTTTTTAACTGAGATTTTATCGCTGGTGATGTTTGAAGGCAATTGTGATGACGATTCTTGAAATCGCATTTTTGGATGAAAGAGGTTTTAGGGTCATTGTGTTTAAATGGTGATATTCCTTGAACGGATTGACCAATTTCAGTACTTTTTCATCTAAAAGTAGCTTATGAAATTGGCTTTCCAGTCATTATTTTTTTTGGTGCTAAATATTCTTAAATATGAAATATAATTTTAGGGGTTTGGGTTTTGCTTTTTTTTACTTGCCCTGTATTTCGGGTTGTTCACAGATAGCTTACCCGAACCAACCTGACCCAACTGAGATGATGGAAAAACTAACCCAACCCAACCCGAAGTCGGTTTCAGTTCAGTTTCGGTTTCGGGTCGGCTTTGCACAACATTAATCATCAGTGATGAAGCTCAGCAAGTTTGCTTTCAAGTCAAATTTCATCCTTAAAAATTGATTGTCACTATATTTTTGTCCATTTTCTTTGTCTAGGGACAGATAACGTGGAATCTGAACAACCAAAAACAGAAGGTGAAGCCCCGACAGAAACAACGACTACTACAACAGAGGAAACGAACACGGACACATCACGCAACACAGGCGATCTATGATAGTATTTGTCAACACTAAACACTTCCCAAAGAATGAATATATTGTATAAAAAGATACAAGACACGTAAGGGTGATATATGATTGGCTGTGTGTGGAAGATAGAGGGCGCTGTTTATCTGGATATGGATTTCACTTTTTGTTAATCCATGTTCGTCCGATTACATTTGGGAATCAATGTGTTACAGGAAAGGCAAGTTTAGCCAAACAAGAGTGAATTAGGGTGGTTCCTTGCTCCTCTGTTGTATTCCAGACTGTGAAAGGCAGGACAAGAACCAGACTAAAAATGAGAGTCTTACTTCACTGGTTCCCATGGCTCGTTACCAATACACATACAAAAATTAATCACTGCATACCAGGGAAGTGCCGTACAATGAATGATGTTTGTTTAATATTGAGTTTTTTGCCCTTCGCCAGCGTTTTTATAAACACTGTACACTCAGTGTTGTCCGAGGACAAGTGAGAAAAAATTCACAAGCTATACACGTACTAGTGCTGATGTTTGTTATAACGGGTATTTCCCTGTCACAGTTTCCTGTACTTGTGCACAAATCCGTATTTTTTTTCTGACGGTCTTTAGAGAAAGGGTTTTTGGCTGTCGGAGATCAAAAATGAAGCAAAGCATATGATCAAAGACCAAAAATGGTTAAGGCTCGGCATTTCAGCCATCCAATAGACACTTTCCATATGATGTCACAAAACCCAGAGGGCTTTGTTCGTCTTTGATATGCATTTGTCAACACTTTGTTCTTTCTTTGACACTGAATTTAAAGAACTAAAGGTGCCTCAGTGATGATGCACCATGCATTATGTTTATCGTCTAATTTTCTTGTGGATACCATGATTTCAACCTTGAAAGTTTGCAAACTCTGTGTAAATACAACAATGTATATGTTTTTAACCAGTTCGCGTAGAGTCAGATGACGTGTTAACACATTTTGGCTGCAGGCACGGCTGATGGAATAAAATGTCAAGCGTGCCTCGACTCGCCTCCGGGTGACGCCTAAACACACTAATCCCCCATTTGTTTTGTTCACACACACAAAGTCTGAGAAGTCTGTGAAGGCGGACCGTGTGTTGTACTTGAACTAAACTCGAATGGTTCTGAAAAGAATCAGAGGTATAAACTCGACGGTCAGAGCATACTGACCGGAACGTCGAGTTTATACCTCTGGTTCTTTTCAGAACCATTCTCTTAGTTGAGAAATTATTCGCACATGGTGTTTCCGCAAACCTTTCATTATTTAGTATCTCCACCATGCAAAGCCTCAAATCTTACTTATGTACAAAGGTATTTGGAGAAACTGACTTTTATTGACATGTGGAAAATACAAACCATTGCGGTTTCTCATTGAATTTAATGCTTTCAACTGTTTGACCCCCTTTTCCATGTTTTTTCTTTTTTTTTCACAGCCCCCCCCCCCCTTAACTAAAAGAATCTTTGGTCATAGTTACAACAGCTACCCCATTAAGGATTTTTGTTGTAATAAAGATTACAAATTTGGTTCCATATTTTCAGTGAATTTGAAACAAGTTTTATTTTGGAAAAAAAAAGGCTTAATTGGGATTCGAACCAGTGACCTCAAGAATATTGGTTCCCTAGCACCTATTGAACAAAGTCTTTGATAAACTTGGAGACTGCCAACATAAGGTTTGGAAGCTCAGTTGGTAGAGCACTCAAACAGCATTCCATACGTTACAGGTTCGAATCCCAGTCAGTTTTTGATTGTTCACCCAAAATCAATTTGAAGTGAACTAAGTTATAGTTCCAAATATGGTTCATTTGACGATAAAATTGAACCTTTTTCAAAGTATTTATGAATACGTTGATGTTCAACTACTGTTTAATCTGTGAATTTTATGTGCAAATTCCTTAATGTTGTCTTTTGTGTCATTGTTTGTAAAGTATTTTTAACGGAGGTCTGATGTGAATATCAGTATGTGTTTTTGTCTTTGTTTTTTTTTTTTTTAGGTGGGGTTGGGACATAAATTTAACGGAAGTATTTATTGTGGAATTTAAGGTTTGACCATGTCCTTTTGGTTTAAAAAATCAGAGTGTGTCAGGTATGGTTTGAATTATTTCCTTTCCAGATGTAAATACTAAGTACTGAGATGACTTAAATTACTTAATTACTTGTATGTGAAGAATCTTCTTGGTTAAAAAACTATTGGGAAATTGGTTGCGTTTGTTACACAATTAATGTTTCTGTTTGTGAAAGTGAAGCAAAAAATGGATACATGTTTATGTAAGACATCTGTGTTAACTTGTCCTTATTTATTTTATAAGGGGGCTTTGAGTACAGAATAAATGTTCTTGGGAACAATAAACACAATATCACCGTTGATGAATTTAATGCACACATTTTGCGTGATTTCGTCAAAGTTGAAATTAACACATTAACTTTAGGATCCAAATTCAATTTCACTTGAATATAATTCCCTTTCAAATTGATTTTACTCGAATTCACTGGCCTGCTGAAAACCACGGGAAAAGCACGGCCCAAACCTACCACCCTCGGTGATTAAAATGATTTAGAGATAAGGTTTGGCTCCTGTTTTAAAGCTTTAAAAACATTAACATTGAGAAAGTTAACTCAATGGTTTATAATGATTTTTTTTTACCATTCGGAACTAAACAAACATTTGAAAAATATAAAAATGTGAAACCAAACACAATTAGCCCCCTGTTTAAACAGAAATCAGAATTCCCCCAAATCATTTATTTTTGGGGTGAAATATATTAGGCCAAAAAAAAAAGTCCCCGGTTTCTGGTATGCGCGCGCGTCGCCGTAGCCATGCGCGTCGGCAAAATGAAAGATGATGTCTCAAAACCGCCAACTCACTGGTTTGACTGATATCCTGCTGCTGCACAATTTTAACGTGTTTTTAGATTGGGTTATGGTCGAGAATAAGCTTTATGTGGCCTCTCTGGACTCCCATATATTTGCACTAAGTTTAGTCGGGCACCATTTGCAGTCATCAGCACACATTTGAAGCAAAAAAATCAGGTAAAAAAAAAAAAAAAGCCGCGTCGCCGCACCACTTTTTGGGCAAGCTCCATACCAGAAACCGGAGACTTTTTTGGGGGGGGGGGCCTTAACTTATATTATGACATAATTTACGTGCACTCCAATGGGGCCTTGGGTTAAATGTTCAGTGTTTCTCAACGAAATTGTTTAAAAATCTAAATGTATTACTATTAGTTAGCGGGCATCGCCCCCCCCCCCTCTTCCACAAATGACCCCACAAATCACCCTTTTGCGCGACTGTTTACTGTCCATTAAACTCAACGGCTGTTTCACACGTCACCTAATTTGTAGCTGGTGCACAGCAGCGCACATTCACAAGCGCTTATTGTCTATGTCATTACGAAATCCAATAGCACGGTACCAGCGGCAATAATAAAAATTGCACATTGACGGATTCGCAATAAGACCGACAAAATGTTGGATCTTTTTACGATTTTTAGCAAGGGCGGGATCGTCTTGTGGTATTTTCAGGGAACATGCCAAGCCCTTGGCTCACCGGTAAACGCTCTGATTAAAAGCGTTATCTTACAGGTAAGAGAAATGAGTGAGAATTGTATTAACTTGAATACGTATGTTCCATATGTTGTGTACAAAAAACTACGAAATTAATAAAAGGTAGTGGATATTTTGCCGGAGGTAATGACGGCAAACTAACGATTACTAAAGGTTTGTCGGCGGCAATCCATATCAACAGAGGGCGCTGTGCTCTTTAAAATAGGGCTGAATTATAATATGTATTAAATTCCCACCAAAAGTTGTGTAGCACGTTTGGTGTAGTGGTTAGGCAAAGGCTCTAGTAAGTGGGATGACTCGTGTTCGATTCCGACCGCACCACATTTTAAAGGTTTTTTTTCTCATCCCCAAATAAATAAGAATATTCTTCTTTTATTATTTTAACATGTCTCAAACATTTTTTGCAGAGTATTACATTTTCTTTTTCAAATTTGTGGCTCTGGAGGATATTTTTTAAAAGGGAAATAAAGTCCGGAATTATAAAATGGTCTGAATCCCATCTTGTGAATACGAGGTAACAACGATAATTTTGGCATGGAGCCAGACTAAAACTTGTCACCAGAAAATGTTTAAGTACAAAAAAACAGTAACTGCGCATGTTCAGTGCATATCCGGCAAACTAACGTTTACTAAAGGTTTGCCGTCTCCGGCAAAATATACACTGCCAAATTAAAACGGTAATCCTTACTTTTAGGACCCCGTTCCTATATAGGAAGGGAAAGACTCACCAAAACAGCTGACTAAATGACACTCAAAAGTGACATTCTGATATTTCTTGACACATTTGAACAGTTCGCAATGACACCTTCTTGAATATCAGCAGGTTTAAGTTTGTGGAAAGAGGGCAGGGCTTTGATTTTAGAGGGAAATTGAGGGGTAAAAGACGATGATGACAACCAGAAAACAGACTAAAAAACCAAGATGGCAAATGTGAAAGCTCGATGCAATGAAAGCTCGATGCTGATTGGCTGATAAAAAATAAACATCTTAATTATTTTTTTTAGCAGCCAATCAGCATCGGGCTTTCATTATGTAGGGCTTTCACGCGTGTGATAACTACAACATGCACGTCTGACTGTGAAAAAAGGTAGGAAAGTCATACATGTATTTTCTTTGAAAGTGCTTTCAAAATTACAACTAACATGAGTTTATATGAAGAAAAAAGGCTGCTTTAGCCTGCAAAAGTCACTTTGGTACTGGACAGTCATCTGCAAAAGTCAGTTTTGAACAGAACTCGTAAAATTAGAGGTGTCCTAAAAGTAAGGATTACCATTAAAACGGCCGGCAAGTTGAAGTATGCGCGTGATTCTGAATCTGACTGAGTACTGTTCCACCGATGTGATGTACCCTGGCCCATAACGTTACGTGGCCCCTAAGGTGGCGCATTTTGATTTTTCGCCTCTAGTGTCTTGTTAGAGTAAAATTGTTAACTCAAATTTCACTAAAAGTGACATTTCATCAAGCTCGAAACATTCCCGTTCATAAATCTTGAGCATGTTGAGTTTACGTACCCGCTAAGGCGCTACAAAGTTCTAGAGAAATTATTTTGGCTTGATATTCCGGGTTTTTTTTCGAAGTGCACAATGACAATGGACCCTTTTAAAATTCGCCCAAAAATAAGAAAATAATTTGCTGACAAACTTGTAGTTGCGTATGTGAGTGGAGATAATAATGATTAATCAGAATTTATCAACTTTACAGAAATTCTTAAATGTTAATTTAGAATTTTCCGACATTTATTCAAGTGCGTCACGTTAGTACGTCGTTAGGGAACACTCGGCTGAATTTGTGCCCGATTACCGGACGCCACCATTTTCTAATTTCGGACTTAATTTCATGACACTTAAATTGTTCACAAAGGTTCAACAGGTAGCGTTGTTAAGGTAACTACCAGGATTTAAGTGAATGAATTTGAAGTTTTTCTACGAAGAGGTTTGGCAACAATGCATGCAGTAAAGCCAGGCAAACATCGAAGTGCGCCACGTTAGGGAACACCACTATACAGCATGTACAGTCATTTTCCTGGTTCCGGATTGCAATCAATGGGAAAAATGTTGCAACCTGAGTACCTGATGCCACTTTTTACTTCATATATCATCTCAATGATAAAAAAATGATATCAAAAATGATGATAAGACATGAATCTGGGACTGAGAAACATTTCCAATTTTGTTAAGAAATACTTAGAAAATGTTCTTGACTCTCCATAGACTTTGTACACAATTGTGGAAGTGGCGTCAGGTTGCAACATCTTTTCCACCACTTGTCCTAGTTCCGGATCGGTTTAATCACGCCAAGCAAATTGACAAGATATCCAATTGGACGCACTGTCAATTATTTAAAATAAATTAAAAACTTCTTCACGCGAAAAGAACTGATCACGCGAGAATATCAATATTTCAGACAGAACCACCGCAAATCAAGCACATTATAAAGTATTATTTAATTTTCCAAAAATGGTTTATTCAAGAGAATTCCAGCACATTTTAAAAAGAGAATTAACGTCTTTTGTCTGCAGGTCAGGGAAGCAGAGAAGTGACTGAAATGATGTTCTTTTTGTTCATGGAAATCATTCAGCCTGAAACCCTGCATGCATGCAGGTTCACTTTAATACCCATGCGATTTCCCATATTTTGCCAATATTAGGACTTCCCGTAGTTCCTTCTGAAAGAGTGAGGAACACGCTGAGCAAGAATGCATGTAATAATGTATAATGGATCACAATTGTGGTTTGGTTTCTTTGGTTTTGTTTTTAGGAGCGTGGTGGATCGAGTACATTTGAACATGGATCCCTGACACTCAAGTACAAACTAGACAACGAGTTTGAACTCATTTTTGTTGTAAGTATTGCTTCAGTAAACTGCATGTACCCCTTGTAATTAGTGTGGCCTAGTGGTTAGGGGGTAGGGCTCATGATCAGAGGGTCAGGGGTTGGAATCCAACTGCTGGCCATACGTTGTGTCCTTGGGCAAGTCACTTTACTCCACTTGCCTCTCTCCACCCAGGAGTATAAATGGGTACCAGCATTAGCTGGGGAGTAACCTGCGATGGACTAGCATCCCGTCCAGGGGGAATAAAAATATTCTCAATCATTTCATGCTACTGAAACCAGAGATAAACGCCAGCCTGATGGGCCACATTGGTTCGTGACAGACTTTACTTTTACTTTTTCCCCCTTGCAATTTGTAATTTGTAAGTAATGTGTTCTCTTTTTTTTTTCAGTATGATCGATAATATAATAGACGACGTTTCGGATTGTACCAATGAACGTGTTGTCACCGGTTCTATTAAGAGTTTGATTGAGATTTTCTACATCAATCATTGACTTAATTGTTGTTTTTTGTAAATGTGAAATTAATCATTTCATGTAAATTTTCGCTGTGGTCTCTACACACACAGGTCGCATATCAAAAGATCCTCTCTTTGTCCTACGTGGATAAATTCATAGACGACGTACATCTGGAATTCCGAGATAAGTACAAGGAGGATTTGAAGATCGGCAGTTTGTTTGGAAAATTTGACTTCACTGGGGAATTCCAACAATTGCTGCAGCAGGCGGAGAAAGAGAGCAGAGATAAAGCCAAGATTGGTAAACAGGTGAGTAGGGCGCCCTCTGTTGACATCAATAGCACACTCTACTGTCATGGGGCAAGTCCGAGCAAGGACCAGTGGTTAACTAGTGGTTGGTTTGTGACGAACCTAGCACATGCGCAGTGAAGATAATGCACCAATAACGAGTCTAGTTGGATCAAGGACCAATGGTTAACTAGTGGTTGGTTCGTGACGTACCTAGCGCATGCACAGTGAAGATAATGTACCAATAACGAGTCTAGTTGGATCAAGGACCAATGGTTAACTAGTGGTTAGTTTGTGATGTACCTAGCACATGCGCACTAAAGTTGAAGTGCGAACGCATCTAGTCGAACTATTGCCATGTCAACGACTGTCAAAATTGGCAGTCGCACAATTATTCAACACTTGTTGTTTCTCTTTATTTACACAAATAATAGTGATTGTGTATAGTTTAGGACATCTTACATAATCGCCAATAGTATTGTACAGAAGTGACATAATCGTAAACTAACATGGAAAAATTGAAAATGAAATTTAGCATTCACTGTTTCGTTTTCCGCCATTTTTGTTGATAGTGGGTTTCCTCTGCACTATGGTATGGAAATTGCCATTGATAACCAGCTATAAATCGTTGCGTGACCAGCCGCGGTAGGCTGGTCTTGAATAGTCTACTAGAGTAGTACAACCATCGTCGACTAGACAAAGTTCAGGCTAACTAAGTCGAGCTATGGTTAACAATAGTTCTTTCGCGAACTTGCCCTCTGATAATGCCCGCGGTTCTTAAAGTAGAGATACGTCCAAGATTGGTAAACAGGAGAGTAGGTTAGCTCGTACAACTGCCCAAACAAGGCGCTGAGAAAGACAGCCAGCCATACGACCCATTTATGACCATGGAGCTCAGCCAGAGATTGAAAGTGTTTGATTTTTCATACGCGCACTGTGCGTTGTTTGCGCAGAGCAAAATTAAACACTCATTTTCTGATTGTGTGTTTAGGTTTCGGGCATATCGGCTTCGATAATGCACTGTATAGAATACCAACGCAGATGCAAGTAGCTGTGATCATGTAGGTTGTCTTATAAATGTTTGGTTTGTCTCTAATAGATGCGAACATTTGAAGAGTCACAAAAATCTAAGAAGACGGTAGCATCCATGAAGATTGAACCCAAGAAAGAAGAGAAAAACAAGACCAACAAAGCAAAGAAAGCAGGTAAAGCTATTGTATTGTTGTTCTTTTTCTGGGAATGAAACTAAGGATTCCTCAAAAGCGCCCTAGGCACTGTAGCTCCCAAGCCCGAAGAAACGTGTAGAGAGAAGACAATGAGAAGAAATTACAGTTTTAGAGGTGGAAGGAAAAACCCAAAAGAATATTCTGGGGAAAACCCATGGAGTCAGGTAGGGACTGAAAACCCAATCCACATATTGGCCCAGACGGGATTCGAACCTGGGTCACAGCGGTGGAAGGCGAGGACAGTACCGCTACGCCAACCTGACTCCCCAAACTAAGAGCAACATGATGCCCTTTATCCTTAATCCTCCAAAATCATCCAATATTTCTAGAAATTCATTGGAGGGATGACCACTGCCTCAATCCCTGACAATCCTGCAATAACCACTGTAGTACATTGAGGCAGTATAATCTAAGCCTAAATTTATTTATTTATTTCTTCTTTTTACCGGGTGGCCCATTCAGTCCTTTTGTCAGAACTGATCTCCCATGGGTCCCAGTAGGAGTAATAATACAATAAAACCTTATTTTAACATTAAAATTGAAATAGATAAAATCATATACATGTGTGTAGCCTACATGTATATTTAACATTGCACAGTATGAAACATTATTTTAAAAATGGAGAGCATAAAAATTGCTTGAAATTGAACGTTAAAAATTGTACCTTATAATTAGCCGGGGGAAAAAAACCCATTGAAATAAATTTCATCTAGCCGCTATAGTGCCCAACAAAAAGCACATTCAATCCCTCAGAAATAATGGTTGCATATTTGATGATCTCAATTGAGAATTTTAATCAATGGTCCAGACTATGGTCCAGACTATGGTCCAGACTATGTCACAATAATCAAAATGAGGGAGAATAATTGACTTAACGATGAGATTCAAGGTTTTAGTCGGGAGAATTTTCTTAACTCTGCTGAGTACACCAAGACGTTTGGATATGGTTATGCTTACATTATTTATGTGATCAGTCCATTTGAGACTAGGATCAGTTTGAACACCCAAATACTTCGTACAGAAAGTCTGTTCAAGAGGGGCATTATTAAACAAGACGTTCATTGAAGGCTGCTGGACCTTTGCTAGTCGTTGGGTCGAACCAATCAACAAACTCTTTGATTTAGAACTGTTTAAAACTAATCTATTTTTTGTCAACCATACATTTACTCTATCAATATTATGATTTAGAAAATGGTTGATTTGATCAATCTTTGTGTCAGCATAAACAGGCTGTGTCATAAACATATAGGGAAAATTTAGAATATTTAATCACGGAGGGGAGATCATTGATAAAAACTGAAAACAGTAAGGGACCTAAAATGGTACCTTGAGGAACACCAAAACAAATAGGATCTGAGCATTGAGAAAGCTCATTCTCAACCTTTGTTACCTGTCTTCTCCCTGTCAGGTACGAGGGGAACCAGTCTAGCAATTTATGCCTGGCTAAGCATAAATAACACAATATACAGCTTTAGATCGTGATACAATGTAGCCTCCAAAATAAATGGGCACTAACCCAGCATGCAGCCTCAAACCTCCAAAATCTCTGGTTGATTGTGGATGATTTTGGTGGGTTAGGGTTAAAAGTAAGATCGTCTGTTCCTTAGCCTCCTGCTCAAGGCTGACAGACTGATTCCCATTTCTTATTCACACAGCTGTGAAGCCTGAGCCTGCTCCTACCCAGATAATCACCAATGGCAGCAAAGATCAGGAAGAACAGCGGCTGGATGAGGAGACTATCCTCAAGAATCGTGAGCGTCTCTTCAACAGAGCTAAACCCAAGAAAGTTGAGAAATTACCGTAAGTCTTAACTCTATAATCGCTTCAGAGAGTTAAAACTATTCCATGTACGTCCACAATTACTGTCAAGAGGTTGCATTCCTCTGAGTTTTTCCGAGAAGATTTTCATTTTCAACATTTAATAGGTTTTGCCCTTCTCGGACGTATAAACACTGTATACTTAGAGTGTTACCTCCCGAGTGAAAGTTGGAAAAAAACACTCGGTTGGGACTCGAACCCATGACCTCCTGCTTTCTAGTGCAGACGTCTTACCACTCAACCACCGAGATTGCGGGATTGGTCGGCTGGTTCGAATCTGATGTACATTAAACTATTCATAAGATGGATTTGCGGTGAATGGCAAAACGTAATGTTGATTTACATCACCTGGAAGCAAAGTTAGTTGTCTTTTTCAAGAATGTGTTTGTTTTTTAAACAGTTTTTCAGGGATGTTTGACTTGATTTTGTTTTTTTCATTCTTTGTGTCTCGCTGATTGTTGATGTAGGAAAGCCAGTCCCAAAGAAGACAAGAAGAAGAAAGGCAAAGAAGCAAGACAGTGGAGTAACGGGGGATCAGTCAAAGACATGCCATCGCTGGACTACAGCGCAAAGAATGCCGCAGAGGGAAACAACGGGGCAGTGAATGGGACCAAGCAGTTACCTCTAGAGGAACAGGTAAGGTATAGAGGTACCCTTAGGGGTGTGAATAGGTACAAGCAGTTACCTCTAGAGGAACAGGTATGGTGTAGGGAGGTCCCCTTTGGGTGTAAATGGGACCAAGCAGTTACCTCTAGAGGAACAGGTATGCTGTAGGGAGGTCCCCTTTGGGTGTAAATAGGACCAAGCAGTTACCTCTAGAGGAGCAGATAAGGTGTGGAGAGGTCCCCATGGGGTGTGAATGGGTACAAGCAGTAATACCCCTAGAGGAACATGTAAGGTGTAGAGAGGTCCCCTTAGGGGTGTGAAGGGGTACAAGCAGTTACCTCTAGAGGAACATGTAAGGTGTAGAGAGGTACCCTTAGGGGTGTGAATAGGTACAAGCAGTTACCTCTAGAGGAACAGGTAAGGGGTGGAGAGGTACCTTTAGGGTGTAAATTTGAACAAGCAGTTACCCCTAAAGGAACTAAATAACTTTTTCTTGATGCACTAACATGTCTGAATGTGTCCATTTGACGCAGTTGGCTATGGTGGGCTCGATGGCCGGTGACTTGCAGAACATTGATGAATCCAGTGGGGATGAGGTTGAAGAGGAAGAGGAGGAAGAGGTTGATGAACCGGAGAAATCCAAAGTCACCAATCAAAAGTAGGAACAAGTGTTGTCAGTTGTTAATTTTCCTTCTCATATCACCTTAACTCTAACGATCCCCAACCAGCCAAACTCCAACACAGGAATTGTTGGAATCTGTTAGGATGAGTACTGCACTAGTAAACTGACTGCGCTTTATGTGGGATTAGGCATACCACAAATAGCAGAGTCCAACTTGTTTATGTGCACAGTTTACCATTGTATTTGGATTTGCAAGGATGAGGAACTTTTCTAGTAAATCACCCTAGGGAGTTGGGGTTAACAAAATACATTTTTGCTTCTCTCTGTGTTTGGTTAAAATATAAAGAAAAAACAGAATGTTGACTCTGTGCACGAGTAGTAGACGCTCTTCGACCACTGGTTCATGCGTATATGGCGTGGTGCACACCACTAGTATTATTCTGAATGTGCCCAAAGCCATATCATCTTGGCGTGAATGCCAGGCATTGTCAGCAGTGCGTTTGAATATCACTTCCAGTGGACCCCAACTCACTCTTTCGTCCACAATTAACATGACGTAAATTTTTCCAGTTTTCAACTCACTTTATGCTGTTACTTCTCGGAAGACGGACAAAGACTGGACTTCTATACTCTTTAGGAAAATGCTTTATACTTATGCCAGAAAGTAATTCCTTTATGTCATTAACAGGTCTACTAAGTCCAGTGGGTTTGGTGTTTTCAACATGTTCCGGGGCCTTGTTGGATCAAAGAGCTTGACCAAGGAAGATATGGCCCCTGCCATGAATAAAATGCAGGACCATCTGATTGGTGAGTTGTTTAATGGACATGTAGAGCACGTTGGATTGGGGTCTGTTCACACTAACGGTTACAAAAGTGTGACATTCAGAGGGAACCATGGACAGGAGTCGATACATGAAGTAATATGCTAAGTTTTCCATCTTTCTTCATCCAAAATCTTGGTATGAACATTGCCCACCAACAAGTTTGATCAATTTCTCAGGTTTCGAGAAATTACAGAGGATTTTCTTTAAGATTTAACGTTCATAACATGGACAGACCTTTCATTTTTGGCGAGCTGCGAAGCAGATGCGAGCCTATGTAATACCAATTTCCGTCCGTCTGTCCGGGCGCCCGTCCGTCCGTCCGTCCGTCCGTCCGGCCGTCCGCGTTCAGATAAAAATGTTGAAGTTTTTGGTTCTAGTCTATAACTTGGGGAAAAAAATTAAATGCAGTTGTCAGGTATCATCTCTAGGCCTATAACTTCAGTTAGGTTCATATCATTGCAGTAAATTTTATGATTTTATTGAGGAACTTTAATTCAAGGAAATGTTAAAGTTTTTAATTGTTACATGTACATGTATACTGGTATAACATGTACATGTGTGTATACCGGTATAACATGTACATGTACACTATGCATTTTGGGGATGTGCATGAGCTTCTGGTTTGATCTTTTAGTTTATGGGGTTGGAGTAGGGATGGGGTAGGGGAGGGTGGGGTGGGGTGGGGTGGGGGATAGGGTTGGAGTTAGGGTTTGTGTGAGTAGGATGAGTAGGGGAGCTAGGAAGGGTGGGGCGGGGCGGGTGGGGTGGGGTGGGGAGAGGGGTTGGAATACTGGGTTTGGGTGGGGTGGGGATTTGTAGGGGTGGGGTGGGAACAGGTAGGGGGAGACAGGTAGGGAGAGGATGGGCATGGATGTAGGGGTTGGGTTAGGAGGGGGTGGGGCAGGGGTCGGGATATAGGATCGGAGTAGGGGTTGGGTTGGGGATGTGTAGGGATGGGTTGTTGTAGGGGTTGGATAAGGGGAGGGGGCAGTATATAGGGATCAGAGTAGGGGTTGCATGGGGTCAGGTGGGGATGTATGGGTGGGGGAATGGGGTGGGCGGGATATTGGAATTCGAGTAAGGGTTAGGGTGGGGATGTGTAGGGGTGGGTAAGGACAGATAGGGGAAGATAGGGTAGGTGGGTGTAGGGGGTTGGGGTAGGGGAGGGTACGGGTCAGGGGAGGGGGAAGGAGATGGGGATTGGAGTTTGGGTGGGGTTTGGATGTGTAGGTGATAGGGTGGGGATGATTAGGGGAGGATGGAATGGGTGTGGGTAGGGGGTTGGGAGGGGGAGGGGGCGGGTTGGGGATGGGGTAAGGTTTTGGGATGGGGTAAGGTTTGGGGATGGGGTAAGGTTTGGGGGAGGTGGTGATGGTGCTGTGTCTTCATGTACATGTATACCCATTCTTGTTCTGCATTTGTGGCGACTACACAAGAGTTTTCCCATGGTAATACAAGTATGGGGAGCAGAAGGCACTGTTGGGGCTGCAAATATCCACAACTGGGTCCTAATTACCCTAACAATGGAAAACTCCCCCATAATACAGTGACGGCTAACCTATATACACATGTATTTATTAGGTAATCTGTTGACTTTTTATGTTGACATTTAAAAACTGACCCCTACACCTAGGCACATCAACAAGAATCCTGATCCCCTTCCATCATGCCCATCCTCAACCCTACCTTCAGCCTCCCTTCCTGCCTTGGACAGCGAGCCATGGCGGCTTCGCCGTTCTAGTTAAATGATGGGAAGCAGTAAATAAAATACATGAATTATACCAAATTTGTTCCTAATGTAAAGCTACCCATTGAGAGATTGCCACTGGCCAATCTCAGGTTAAACCTCTAGGTATTTTTAACTACAGGGTGGGCACATCTTCAAGACTTCATGTTCATATTGACAGAAATTGTGTCACAAATTTCTGTCCATGTTATGAACATGTATCAAGTTGCATCATAATTTCATAAATACTTAACAGGTTGCTTTAATGTTGAATGATACTAATTCTTCATTGAATATGTAATATAAATGGAACATGGCCAGGATATATTATATTAAGAACCTATAGTATGAATCAAGAGTGTCCATCCATGTTATGAACATTATCCTTCATTTCATCTTAAAGATGGCCGAGTAATTTCCTACATATCCAGTGAATCGGCCTACTTATTTATCAGTCCAATCACGGATAATACAGGAATGTTTAAAAATAAAAATTAGCAAAAAACCTGCTTTGAAATCCACCTCCCATGTCTCACCCATAAAGTTATAAGTTGTAACCATTAGTTTGGACAGACCCATTGACAGTTATTGGTTAATCAGTAATTCAGGAAATACCTTGTTGTATGTACAAGTTCTTGTTGAACTATACTTGCATGTATGGTCAACTATTGACCGTATTCACAAGGAAGCCATGTTGGTCGTGTTCCCTGAACGGTTGAATGGGATGGTGTCAGACTATGTATGCATTAACCAGTTCGAGGCCATGATAACACGCACTGGCTGTTTTTGTGCACAGGCATGGCTGATGGGTTAAGGGTCAAGATTGCCTCGACTTGTGCCTTTTGTACGCACATACAAAGTCTATGTAGTCTGTGGAGGTGGACCATTTGCTGACCGTTGTTTGGGCCGTGCACGGCCTATTGTTGCACACCCTGAAGACATATGAGGTTTCGGCAAGAAATGTCATACAAATACTGTTGAATTCACTCTTGCGAATAAACCTGGTGCGAAGTGGTTAGTTTTAGCTTCACTTTCAGTTTGTTTTTCAATGTGGCTTAAAACATTAGGGAATATTTAATCAAAATTTTTTAATTATTCATCAGAGCAGACTGGTATTAATTTGCAATTAACTTCATGTCACTGCTTTCATTTTTCTTCGCAAGTTCAACTCACTAGCCCATTGGGAACCCTAGAACAGACAGGGGAACATCTCTTTGCCTGACAATAAGCTCTGCAATGTGCAAAGTACAAACCTCTATGATTGCATTGGTACAATGTATTTGTGGAAGAACGTTGAATGAAGCTTGACAATTGATTCAAATTTTTATGTTTGCAGCTAAGAACGTTGCACGTGACATCGCAGAGAAACTGTGTGATTCTGTGTCTACCAAGCTGGAAGGAAAAGTCATGGGAACTCTAAGCCGTAAGTTGAAGAAACACCTGGAACATGTTGAAATCTTTCCCAGCAACGCACATGAAAGCAATCTTTTTAAGAATTTTAAGGGGAAAAATGTAACTGGTAAAGGCTGGACAAATATTCACATTTTTAAGCTAGTAGTTCTGTGTAAATCATGTGTGAAGTTTTGCGTTGAAGAGAATTCAGATTTTTTGCTTTGAGATCTCTACTTCCAACTGCTTGTTTTCTTTTGACTCCTGGTTCGATTCCTGTTTATTCCAAGGTGTGACCTCAGTTTTCCTTGAAGGAATTGAGGAGTCTTTGGTTCAGATCCTACTGCTAGTTTTTTTCTTTCTATTAACGCCTGGTTCGATTGCTGTTTATTCGTAGGTGTGACCTCGGTTATCCGTGAAGGAATTGAGGAGTCTTTGGTTCAGATCTTATCCCCGCGTCGTCGTATTGACATCTTACGTGATGCGATGGAGGCACGTTCTCGTGGCAAACCTTACTCCATGGTCTTCTGTGGAGTCAATGGTGTTGGGAAGTCAACCAACTTAGCCAAGGTACAACAATTTCTTAAACCAAAATACTGAAAGTGGCATTCCCTACGCTATTTTCAAGCTTAATGATCTTTATTTCTTAGAATGCTTTTTTTCTAGCAATACAAAACTTTTTCACTTTGGATTAAGACATCGACCCAAAAAAGTCTGCCCTGTTTAGTTATTGACATATTACAAATTTCAAATTACTGACAGCCTGACGATCATTCAGTTTTCTGAGGGTAGTCTTGTTCCCCACAATCAGTATCGATAAAGTACGGACCAGTAACCAATTGCCCCTTAAAAAAAAAATAACGAAAAAAAACCATCCTTTTTAAAGAGGGTAAATGAGGCCCAAAATAGAATTTTAAAAAAAATGGAAATTGGAGTTGGAATTTAACACACATCCTACCCAACTTTATCAAAATCCATCCCTTATTTGGGGGGACTTGGTCCTGCAGGCCTGGTTTGACTAAATATTGATGGAGTATTATTGACTTGGGCCTGGAGGCCAGAAGCAGTGCTGGGGAATTTGGTTGACTTTGCTTTGCGGGTCCATCATTATCCATCAGTACTTCAGTAGTGATTCCATGATGTCATGTCCTGGAAGCAGAGTGTTCGATGGATTTTGACGGACTTGGTCCTCTACTTGACCCTAACTCCCTAGGGGGTGTGCAAAATTATTTATGTAAATGGAAATTTAAAGGAAAATTGATGTAATGACACACACACTGAAATGTTTGAGACCCAAATTGTCTTCAAGTTATGCAAATTTGTATTGTTGATGTACCCTAACGTGGCGCGGCCCCTAACGTGGCGCACTTTGATTTTTCGCCTGTAGCGCCTAGCTAGAGCAAAAGTTTTAACTGAAATTTCATAGAAAGTGAAATTTCATCAAGTTCTCAACACTCCTGTTTATAAATTGCGAGTTTATTTACCCGCTACAAAGTTAAAAGAAAATTTTATTTTGGCGTGATTTTCCGATTTTATTTTCAAGTGCAAAGTGAAACCTTTGAAAATGCCCCGAAAAATAAGAAATAATTTTCTGATAAACATCTGGCTGGGTATGTAAGTAGAAATAATAATGATTTATCAGAATTTATCAAGTTTACAGAAATTCTTAAATGTTAATTTGGAATTTTCCGAGATTTATTTAAGTGCGCCACATTAGGGAACACGCCGCCAATTTGTGCCCAATTTCCGGACGCCACCGTTTTTGAATTTTGGATTTAATTTTATGAAACCGAAATTGTTCACGGAGGTTAAATAGCACGCATTAATAAGGTAAAAGTACTAGTATTTCCCTGCATGAATTTGAGGTTTGTCAACAAAGAGGTTTGGCAACACTACACGAGGAAAGTTGGGTAAGCTTCGAACATGCTTCGAAGTGCGCCACGTTAGGGAACACGACTATAACAGGAAATCCCAAAATTGCATTGTATCCCCCCCCCCCCTCGCAGATTTGCTTCTGGTTGGTAGAGAATGGCTTCAGTGTCTTGATCGCTGCTTGTGACACGTTCCGGGCCGGTGCTGTAGAGCAGCTACGAACTCACACCAGTCATCTCAACGCTCTCCATCCTGCTGAGAAACACGACGGGCGCTCTCCGGTTCAACTGTATGAGAAAGGCTATGGGAAGGATGCTGCTGGCATCGCTATGGAGGCCATCAAGTATGGTACGTGAGCTGTAATTGGCTAGTAAATATAGTACATTGCTACTGATTGGCTATGAAGACAAGAAAACATGGTATGAGAGTTCTGATTGGGTGGTAAATATAGTACTTAGTTGCTAATTAGTTATGGTGACATGTACATTACAAATGTTCTTTTAAAGTGAAACAAAGAAATTGACTGCAGTGGGGATTTGAACCTGCGACGTCCAGATTATTGTTCCAGCGTTCTACCAACAGAGTTATCCAGCGCTATGTTTGGCAGTTCCACTTTGTGGTATATTTTTATAATTCTAATAATCCTGAGTGATCCCAGGTTGCTAGCATCATGATTTAGGACGTGATCCCTGGCTTCATGGCATTTATGATTAGTGGCTTCTGACTAGTGCCCTTTGAACAAAGACCTAATGCTGGATAGCTCAGTTTGTAGTGCCCTGTTGGTTGCGGGTTCAAATGTAGTCTCGGCCAAAGACGTCGGTGTGATGGTTGCATTGTTGCACAGTGCCCTTGCATAATTGTTTTTGTACTTTCTCACACTAACGTCTTGGGAATCTTGCAGCAATGGGGCGTGGGTGTTTTACGTGAATGAGACCGTTGGTGGAAATATTAATGACTTCGAAAAAAGTAGCTCGCATGTTTACAACCGCCGTGTGAAGACTATAAAGTTGCCTCCAAAAAAGGCTTACTGTTCAGTGCCGAACGTATTGTGCGTGTGAGCATAAACCATTCCTTGATCACTGATTCGTTCCTAGGAAAGCCTAAGGAGAAAATAAAGAACAACTTAAGCGGCTACCACAGGATTCCCAGGACGTTAGTGCGAGCAGGTGCGCTGGTGTAATCATGCCGTTAGATATGCATGATCCACTTTCAATCACTTTCATCTGGGGCAAAACTATTTCAAACAATGCTCCAGTCTGTTTTTTTTCTTCTAACATAAAAACATTTGGTTGAAAAGACAGTAGGACATAGTATGTGATATCGGATTGGCTTGAGTGACACGATTTATCAAGTTACTGAGTACAGTAAACTCCGGCTAAACTGACATCGTATAAACCGTCATATCGCTTAATCGGCCGTCTGACGATAGTCCCGATTGTCTCTAATGCATTTCCATTGACTTTTTCATTTCTAAGTCGGCCTTTGTAAGCCGCCATTTCGCCTATGTCGGCGTGTTACTTTCAATCCCATTTCCTCAAAACCACAAAAATTCCTCTGTATCAGTCGGCATCGTGCTCTGCCGTTTGCAAGAAGTTTCGAGTGAAAAGTCCCACACACTGCTAACTGACATCTGTTTATCAATGGCACGGCCCGTGATTGATGCATCGGTCAGCACGTGTACACTAATCGCACGTGTACACTGTTTCATGCACAGTCTGTACATTGTGTGCATCATTCGCTTACACGTGCGCGATCAAAAAGGGGTTTTCCCGATAACACATCAATACCAGTACCCCCTCTCGACTGCACGCATGCACTCTGTTCATTTTGGGGGTCCCCTTATTGTACAAGTACCATGCACACATGTACAGGTACGTGCACAACGTACACTACATGTACATGGACGTACAGTATGCAAGCGATCTGTATATCTACCACTGTTAACGCTAGCCGGCCGCGCCCTCCTTGCTTTGTACGTACATACATGTACATGCATGACTTTCTGTGATCAATACCACAACCTGTTTGTTATGATAAACATTGACGATATATTTACTGGAATCAACCATGGATGTAGAAATAAACCAGGGTAAATCAAAGCCTTTGAATTTTAGCCATGAATCTTGTTTGCATGATCCAGATACAGATGCGCATAGGCCATTAATTCAATCTATTTTTTTCACTCCGTGATTCAATTTGTGTATTTGTGTAAGTCGGCAAAATGACGACTTGCAGCAGAAGCCGACATTCGCGTAAGTCGTCACAAATTCTCTTGTCCCGAGAGTGCCATCTTAGCCGGAGTTTACTATAGTTATCGATCCTTGTTGTTTTTCCCTATGGTTTCAGAGTTGTCATCAAGTATTCTTTTCTCAAGACATGTGTCAATTGAACTGCGACAGTTGTTCATTTGATGTTTTACTTGTGTTTTACGATTGCAAAGTTGCTTTAACAAAAGATGTCCTCAAGTGAGTAGGTCTGGTAGGTCTATAGATCTGCACAGATCAAATACCTTATGCTGTTAAATGACTTTGTTTTGCCCGCAGCTCGTGATTGTCACTTTGACGTTGTGTTGATTGATACAGCAGGACGTATGCAGGATAATGAACCACTCATGAGAGCTCTATCCAAAGTAAGTCCATTTACTACACATCATGCATATTCATGAGCCAAATGCCCTTTTCTCATTGGCTAAGCCACAAGCACAAGGCATTTATGATTTGATAATTCTGGATGCCGCCTCAATGCAGTTTTCTGCCGAGCATAATTATGAATAGCAAACTACCTGCTCAGTATATATGTTGGATATAACAGTTATAGAATGACCAACTTACTGTTGTCCAAGAGGGCGGTAGTACCAGTGTTGTTAGTATTCTTAAGAGCTGTTATAGGTTCCAATGTGGATCTAGTACAAACATGCATTGCCCTCAATGGAGAACTGCATGAAGATAGATAATGTTTTCATTACTTTTGAAACTGTAGTACTGAATCTGTTAACCAAAATGTCCACATTTTTTAAATAACTCTCCAAACATAATCACCTTTAATAGATGTAACTCCCTGAGATATTGTTTATTTTGGAATGTGTTTATATTTGTTGATAAAGAAATGTTCAAATTTCCTCTTTCCTTATTTGTGCTCAAATAGCTGATCAAAATCAACCAGCCAGAGTTAGTTCTCTTCGTTGGGGAGGCGTTGGTTGGTAACGAAGCAGTGGACCAGTTAACTAAGTTCAATCGAGCTTTAGCGGACCATTCAGACATGGACCAGCCTCGGCTGATTGACGGCATTGTGCTGACTAAGTTTGACACCATTGATGATAAGGTAAGTGGCCAGTTTTCATCTAGACCTTTCTCATTGTACGCCATCTTGAAAATCAAAGCGAGGCAAAAAACACAAACATGACGGTCTAAATAATGTGTGCGGTGAACAAGTGACTCTCACAACGTTACAGCAGATTGACAATCTTGTAAATGGATGGATTGCTCCAATTCCCCAAAACATCAATCCGTATTCTAGGTAGGTCATGTCTCATTTGCATTTTGAAAAAGGATTTTAGAATATCCAACCTAAAACATATGGGCCTTCGAGACGCCCGTCTGCTCTACTTATAGATGGGTGTCTAGAAGGTCCATGTTATTTTGTAAGTAAACAAGTCAAGGTACAGTGCAAGACCGTTGAGAAATTTCTCAAAATATAAGAGAAATTTTACATGTTTGTATCGGGCTCCAGTTGCTCTTGTTTCTGGGAAACGACATCTCTTTTGCTAATGACAATTCACGGATAGCCTTATAATGTAAGTAGTTCCTACCAAATTATTGCAATTTCAGTTGAGAAAATGGGATGGAAAGTGACAATTGAAAAGTCTGACAATGACGGCAGTGCTGCGGTGTTAACTACTACACAAAAGCTTCAGTTCGGCCACTGTTTCAGGCTGTATTTACTAAGACCCTTCTTCAAAATGCAATGCGACATGACCAACTTGGAATATGAATCGATGTTTCAGGGGAATTTGACCTATCCATTCATTTATAAGACTTTCAATCTGCTGTAACTTTGTGAGAGTCACTCGTTGACCGCTTACACTCTTTACTCCGCCATGTTTGTTTGCGTTGTTTGCCTTGCTATGATGTTCAAGATGGCGTACCCTGAGAATGGTTTATTTGTACAAAGAGAGAGTGTTTGTGAGACCATTGGGAGAGACATGTGAGTGTAGCGCTGTCGGTATCTGATGCTCACACAAAGATGCAATGGCTTTCAGAATAAAACGAATCACACTTTGCTTGCAAAAACCAGTACACGAACACAGTGTGTCCCATTGACTGGGCTCTCAAAAGTGTTAAATTACCCCTTGTTTGCGCACGGCGCCTATAAGTTTCTGTCACAAGTTGAACAAGTTTTGTGCTGTTGATTTTTTGACTGACGATTGCTTTGTTTTGTAGACACTGCAGAGTCATGACTTTGTACTGCTGTCCCCTTATTTCAATCATTGCTCATATTTTCTCGCAGGTTGGCGCTGCTATTTCGATGACCTACACCACTGGTCAGCCTATTGTCTTTGTTGGGACCGGTCAGACATATCGTGATCTGCGTAAGCTGAACGTCAAAGCTGTCGTGAAGGCTTTATTGAAAGCCTAAGAAGTACAGAACCTAAAAAACAACCAACGTTGAGACCTTTCATCACAAGACGTGTGTTAAGTGAGAAATTAACTTGTGAATTTGAATCGAAATGTTGATGAGAGTCAGTCATCAATTCCAGTGGGTAAATTTCAAAATGTTGCCAATCCTAATTTGTTTTATCAACACACAAGAAATCCTGAAATCATCTTCATCATGATTGTTATAATTTGCATGATTATCTCAAACAATTTTTGGGCCGTGTGGGCGATTTGAATCTACATACAGTGTGAAAAGCGAACCTGTAAAATGTTTGCTGCTGAAGCAAATATGAAATTTTAATTTTCCAAAACAGTGGACAAAGAAGTATTGAAAGTCAGTATTCTTGTGGAATTATAAAACTTAATATTTCTCAATTCATGGATGCTTTGTTTTATCGTGAGATTCTTTGAAACAATTCTTAGTCATGTTTCGGAGGTAAAAAAGTTTGGAAAATGTCCAAGCTAAAGTATGCCATAAGATTTAAAGGTTGTATAAAAAAAGCAAATCTTTTAAATATAGTATTAATTTATGAGAGGTATATGAGTGTTGTGTGTCAAGTGGGGACACATTAGAGATCTGAAATCTCTGAATGTTAACATTTTAATATTCAACATATTTTAAGCTTTTGAAGCATTCCGTAAAATTAATCCACATGATCAGTTATGCTGGTAAAAAGGCCAAACAAAATTGAATCAAAATTAATTCTTGTGTTTCCCAATGCATTGTATACTATTTCCACCGACAATTCATTAAACCACTTTTGTTTTCGCCTTATAAGAGGCTCCATTGAATCACCTTTTTTCCTGTGCGTTTTCTTGGCCAATCTTGTTAACTTACCATTCTGCAGTGTTTAGATACTATCATGTATTTCCATTAAAGCAACGTGCATTGCCCAGCCATTCCTGTGGCTTGTTTACGGATTTACGCACTCAAAATCTTTATTTTAAAATTAAATCCAGGTTTTATATTAATGACACTGTATAAACATTGGCTGCTAATTTGACAAATTCGGCCAGAAAAACCTACATTTAATAAAGATATTGTTCAATTTAAAAAAAGGTTGCAGCTGTGAAGTTTTCTTTATGTTTAATTAGTTCACTTTGTAGCACTCTAACCTCTACAACTTTACTTTTAATATTCATATCACCATTATTTTGCCCCTGTTTTCATGTTTGATTTGGTGATGGTATTAATCATTCTTTGCACATTTTTGTTCAAAGGCCAAGAAAAAGCAGTTATTAAAATTGTATCACATTTTGACCTCCAGTAAAGCTTATATCAACATTGTTAACAGAAGGGCTGAAGAAGTTATATCTCATGAAACAAAAACTTTGCTGACTAAACAATGTTTTATAACAGTATTGAAAAAAGACAAACATATCTGGTTATAAAGGATTTTTGCTTTGTTTTCTCTCTGAAATAATCACACCATTATGTTAATTAATTTTGTTTTATGAAATTCAAAACTCATCCAATTAAATTGTAATCAGTTAATGCTTGTTTTGTTCCATGATGTTTGTAATTATTCACTTTTCAGCACAGTTGTTGTTCATTCAGCACAATAGAGGGCGCAATTATCTGAAAAAAATGTAGTGATCAAATCAAAGGAAGGGGGCGCTGTTGCCTGTGACTCGAAATTTCTTGCAGATCAAAGTGCTCAACAGGGGGCGCTATTGATTGAGCCGATGGGCCGGGTTAGGTTAATCGGACAAAAAAGGCGTTTTTCGTTAACCGTCAATTCTATACACGGACGCGAATGGTTTTACGACGATATTTCACAAAACTAACCTCATAAAGGTTAAATAAATCAATAAAATGAAAACATTGAACCATCTTCTATTGTAATATCAACTAAAATCACATTTTCAAAGACAGATTTTCGCGAAAGTAATTTTTGAAAATGTGACCTCCAATCTCATTACGTATGCAGAACTGAACAATTCGTGCATACGTTGCAAATAAACGGAAGGCCTTTTCTCAACGCTGCGCACTGACTGTGTAGGTTCTTTATGTCTATGGGTGTAGGCCCAAATTTACCTACAAAACCCAAATATATATTTTTTGTGATATTAAAACTTTTTTGTGTGGGCCCTGACATGTAAAAGAAAAAAATATTGGTTTATGCTGTGCACAGGACTGAAATTGAAATGGAAATTTGGATGAAATTGAATCATAAAATTGCTCTATTTTACAATGGAGCGCAGGCACGTTTTCCAAAATGACAATGGCTACTTTTATTAGGGTTGATCATCTTTGGATGGACTCGCAAATTGAACGAAATAAAGGGTGGTGAAATATCTTCAAATATGGTAATGTTAACAGTACAATACGATGGCGACCATACGATATGTGTAGCGCGCCCTCTTTTGACATAAAATGTCAGTTGGCAAAGTTTGCGCCCTTTCGCTGGTACCCCCCGCACTGCAAACAGGATAGAGTGCAGTCAACCTCGTCCCCAGGGTGTCGAGCAGTACGCGCCCACCACTACCTGCTCTCTCAGGAAACGCGGTTGGAAATAAAGTAAGCACTGGGGACGAGGTTGAAGTGCAGTACGAGCGAATTGCGCCCTTTGCATTGACGCGTCCAGGGCCTCTTTTTATTTTCAACTTCATTTTCCATAACATTATGGCGGTGAGAGCGTACTTGCTCAACATTATGAAAACGAGGTTGGACTTGACACCGTTAATCGTGAAGACATGGAAGAGCGCCACCCGTTGTTTGATTCAGTCATGTCAACATTATGTACGTTAGTAGACTCTGTGTACTGAGAATCTGACTAAACTTTTTTTGTAACTGTGTCCGGACTTTACGATCTTATTTGGTCCGTAGGATGCAAATCCCGCCAGACACGGCTTACCGGATAAAATACCTCATGTAAGTGAATTTCAGGCCAATTATTTCTCTTCGTAACTGATGAGCAATAGTGAAGCGCTAAAACGGCGATGCCCGTCCGTTCAATTCAATGCATTACTTAATTTTTGAGATAGTTTGTCGACCAGGGAATGTCAGACAAGTCGACCGTTGAGACAACTCGACTCGGGACAAGTCGACCGTTGAGACAAGTCGACCGTTCAGACAACTCGACCGTTCAGACAACTCGACTTGGGACAACTCGACCGTTGAGACAGCTCGACTTAATGGAAATGTATACACGTGGAGCGGAAAAAGTTGCAAAAATCTGTGGCAGGACCGCGGGCGCAGCGCGGGCATACTCGATGCACAGAGGGCGATCCGATCCGGTGGCCGTCGCGTTGGACCGGCGCGTCCTGCCCGCGAGGATCCGGCCCGGCCCGGCACGCGGGCATGTCAACCGGCGCGGCAAGTGGGCGCACAGGCCCGGCAAAAACAATCGAGCTGCGCTATATCGGCTCTGTTATATGCAACAAAAAACCTCATGTGTCATCACTCCCAAACGGCGATCAGCCGCCGTCAAAAATCCCCAGTACTATATCCCCAAAACTAGGCCCAAAACCATGCGAGGCAACTTGTCTCAACGGTCGACTTGTCTTTCCATTTATCGCACATACGGTCGAGTTGTCTCAACGGTCGAGTTGTCTCAACGGTCGACTTGTCCCGAGTTGAGTTGTCTCAACGGTCGACTTGTCTGACCCCCCGACCAGGACTATCGTTTCCGAGCAAAAAGTGGGGAAAATGGTCTGTTTAGACGGGGACTGCATCCTATCGCCCAGTTTTTCTCTGCATTAACACAAGACATTGTTGAGGGAGAGAAAAAAAATATTTCGTCTAAATCTTCTGTCTAGTTTCTCTATTTTTCATGATAAATCACCTGGCATGCCTGGCCACCGTTCAATTTCATGCATTACTTAATTTTCGAGATAGTTTGTCGACCAGGACTATCGTTTCCGAGCAAAATGAGGGGAAAATGGTCTGTTTAGACGGAGACTGCATCCTATCACCCAGTTTTCTCGTGTTGGCACAAGACACTGTTGAGGGAGAGAGCAACAGTATTTTGTCTTAATCTTCTGTCTATTTTGTTTATTTTTCATGATAAATCACCTGGCCACCGTTCAATTTAATGCATTGCTCAATTTTTGAGATATCGTGTCCAGCAGGACTATCGTTTCCGAGCAAAAAGTGAGGAAAAAGGTTTGTTTGGACTGGGACTGCATCCTATATATCGCCCAGTTTTTCTCTGCGTTGACACAAGACACTTTTGAGGGAGAGAAAATGATATTTCGTTTAAATCTTCCGTCTAGTTTGTCTATTTTTCATGATAAATCACCTGGCCACCGTTCAATTGACTGCATAGCTTAATTATTGAGTTAATTTGTCGACCAGGACTATCGTTTCCGAGCAAAATGAGGGGAAAATGGTCTGTTTAGACGGGGACTACATCCTATCACCCAGTTTTCTCCGTGTTGACACAAGACACTGTTTAGGGAGAGAGCAACAGTATTTTGTCTCAATCTTCTGTCTATTTTGTCTATTTTTCATAATAAATCACCTGGCCTCCGTTCAATTTAATGCATTACTTAATTTTTGAGATATCGTGTCCAGCAGGACTATCGTTTCCGAGGTAAAAGTGAGGAAAATGGTCTGTTTGGGCTGGGACTACATCCTATCGCCAAGTTTTTCTCCGCGTTGGCACAAGACACTGTTCAGGGAGAGAGCAACAGTATTTTGTCTTAATCTTCCATCTTTTTTGTCTATTTTTCATGATAGATCACCTGGCCACCGTTCAATTAATTGCATTACTTAATTTTTGAGATATCGTGTCCAGCAGGACTATCGTTTCTGAGAAAAAATTAGGAAAATGGTCTGTTTGGACGGAGACTTCATCCTTATCGCCCAGTTTTCTCCGTGTTGACACAAGACACTGTTGAGGAAGAGAAAATGATATTTCGTCTAAATTGTCTCTCTAGTTTGTCTTTTTTTCATGATAAATCACCTGGCCACCGTTCAATTTAATGCATTGCTTAATTTTTTGAGATAGTTTGTCGACCAGAACTATCGTTTCCGAGCAAAAAGTGAGGAAAATGGTCTGTTTGGACTGGGACTGCATCCTTTCGCCAACTTTTTCTCCGTGTTGACACAAGACACTGTTGAGGTAGAGAACAACAATATTTTGTCTTAATCTTCTGTCTATTTTGTCTTTTTTCATGATAAATCACCTGGCCACCGTTCAATTAAATACAGTACTTAATTTTTGAGATATCGTGTCCAGCAGGACTATCGTTTCCGAGCAAAATCTGTTCTCCGTGTTGACACAAGACACTGTTCAGGGAGATAGCAACAATATTTTGTCTTAATCTTCTGTCTTTTTTGTCTATTTTCATGTTAAATCACCTGGCCACCGTTCAATTTAATGCATTACTTATTTTTTGAGATAGTTTGTCCCGCAGGTCTATCGTTTCCGAGCAAAAAGTGAGGGAAATGGTCTGTTTGGACTGGGACTGCATCCTATGGCCCAGTTTTTCCCTGCGTTGACACAAGACACTATTGAGGGAGAGAAAAATGATATTTCGTCTTAATCTTCTGTCTAGTTTGTTTATTTTTCATGATAAATCACCTGGCCACCGTTCAATTTAATGCATTACTTATTAAGTTAATTGAAGCATATATTCGGTACATATATTCACATAATTATGCGGCGCTATTGGATCTTTGGGCCTAGCCTGTGCGCAATCATTTTTTTCGACGGAACTTGCACGAAATAAATTGATTAATTGTTGATGTCGATTTGTAAAAATTTACATAGTAAAGTGTAGTCTACACTTTAACAAAATGTGACGTCACAAAAATAGTTTAATAATACAAATACTTCAACATTCATCATAATTCCTTTATTTTCACAAATTCTTTTTACTTTTACACAATGTAGATGAACATGTATCCTCTCTTAACTAAATCAGTATTCATTTTGTGCATTTTAATTTATGATGTCATCAAATCGGATATTCCATGTATTTCTACATAATACAATTTCTAAACTCAAATTTATCATACTCCAAAATGTTTTTTTTCCCTAAAATTTAACAAATCATACTTCTCAGAAGGTACAATTTTGTGATCCTCTTTCTGTTACGATATTCACCAGTACACTGGGCACGTTTCTATGAAAATGTCAACCGATCACCCTGCGTTTGTAACTCAACAAACGCAAATCTCTAGATATTTTTACATTTGAATGCATTGTATCTGATGCTCACGTGAAGAAGCTCAGGATTTGTGCAAATCCAGAATAAAATTAATCTTGTGTATTTCGCGCCATGTGCGCGGGCACTACACACAATGTGTCTCTTCAACTAGAGCTCTCAAAAGTCGCAAAAAGGGACAATCTACTGTTCGTGCACGTAACCTTTATAATCAGCCTAGATAAACATGCACCTAGGGCTTAGTACTTTTCAATCGTATTCTCAAAGGCAAGGGCGGATCCAGGAGGGGGGGGGAGGGACAAAGGGGGCCGTGCCCCCCCCCCCCCCCCCCCCCAAATGAAACCAATTTTTTTTTTTTTAATGTGACATAGCAATAAAGGCAGGCAATGAGTACACCACCATCTTTTCCTAAAAAAAACATTGGTTAAAGTGGTGAGAAATTGCCTCGGATCGCACCACAGAGCATCTAGAATCCAAAAACATTTTCGGGGCCCTCAAGCATGTTAAGGGGCCCCGAACCCCACGCCGTAATTTTTTTGACCCTCTTTTTGGGGGACCAAAACAGTAAAAAATTGTGTTCTGGATCCGCCCTTGCTCAAAGGCGGCTTAAGTTCAAAATGTATACAGTATACTACAATGTATTATCAAAAATGTACTCAAATTTGACCAAATTGTCTACTCAGATTATCGCAAACCAATAGTGTCACCAGAGTTACCCTTTACATCTTGCGCTTAACTTTCCAGGTTGTTAACTTGTTGAATGCCTTGCACACGCTGTTCGACGCCATCATTTCCAACTATGACGTCTACAAGGTAAATATTCCATATGATCCAGCAGATTGTTTTAACCAGTTCGCGCTGGACTATTTTGACATTGACCAGACCAAGACTTGGGATTGTTTTCATGAATCTGGATGCCAGACGGCTTCAGGCTGTCATCTACGGGTAGCTCGCTGCAAGCGGGCCACTGACAGACATTTTAGGCCTCGCTTGTTGCGTGTTTATCCATCATCCATTCCGATTACCGCAAAACCTTGCGTGTATTCACGTTGTCTGATGTGAACTGGTTAAGCCAAACGTGCCATATCACAGGAAGTTATTTGAAAGGGTACTTGCAATAGATTATACTTAATACACTTATCCAGGTTCATTTATTATGGTTAATATGCAAACATGAAATGATCAACAATACATTGACAGAAAGCACCTTACCCGTTACTGCTTGGCTTGATTCTACCATCTTAGATCTGTTTTACTTTCAGAGTACTTTACAAGCTATGCTTATAATTTGTAGTCTTGCATATTGACTGCTTCAAGTGGCATTATAAAACAGGTCTAGGAGGCTACCGGTAGTTTGATTATGCCACTCAAAGTAGTCAGTATTAAAATGGAAGGTGCCATAGTCCTTTTAGCCATGTACATGTAGACGGAAAATAGCAAATACTATGTGATGCACACTCTCGGCCACTGAAAAACACAGAATCTGTGGGTGCGGTGATATAATTACAAAAAGTCACTTGCATTATCATTGTCAACATTACTGGGCTGTTTGCAGGCGTAGTCATGACAATCACTCAGAGGTTAAGTTGATGCTACCATGGTTACTAGTTCAGGCAAAAACCACGCAAATATGTATGTTCTATTATAATGTCTGAAAGCAAAATTAACCAGTGTTAAATAATAACATCTTGCCAAGGTTGATAGCATCGACGATGCCTACATGTTGGTCTCCTGCCTACTGATCCGTAATGGCAGTCGGGCAATTCTTTGGTAACGGAATTACGGAATTTTGTCACTTTGTCAAGGATTATTCTTTCCCAAGAAAATATGTTCAATGCTAGGCAACTAATCTAAACATGGAAAGGGAGCCAAGACCCAGTAGAATTGATTGACCGCTAAAAAAAAAAAAATCCCCCAAGATTACCCTTTAAGGGGCGGAGCTTAATATCGGTAACGGAATTACGGACGGAGGACAAGCATATTTGAGTTCTCGCATAAATTAATAAAACTCTCTGAAGTTTTGAAATTTTAAAATTGGACACTACCTGTTATTTGTAGAGTTCAGGGGTGTTGTTAACTACAATGCAGAACAAAGTTGAAAAAATAATCACTCTTTTCATAATTTGCATTTTAATCACGGTAACGGAATTACGCCTGGGCGGTAACGGAATTACGCCATAGGTTTACATGTAATAGGTAAATGCAATACATTAACATTGAATTCAACATAAACTCATCACAATACAAATTTTAGAAGTATATAAAATGCCACAAGGGGAATTAGCTCAGTGAAAATTAGCAGATCAAAATGTTAATGTAGGCCTAAACATGTCTGGGCTTCATTTTGTTAGGTCAAAGGTCAAGGTCAAATGAAAGCAGTCTGGTGATGGCTGCATTGCCTGTTAACAATGTATATTTATTTTTTAACGAAAATCAAATTTTACTATGAACAATTGTATTATCGTATTTCACTAGTTTATCGTGGAAAATACAATAAAACTGTACTGGTTGGCATCTCTGAGCAAGGGAAGATGTTAAGTTATGCCAATTAGAAGTACCAGTACAGTCTGGTACTCAACTTTCATATACTTGTTGTGGAATATATTTTCTCTGGGTACCAGACAACGGCTTTGGCAACATATTTAAAGGGAATGTACATCATTGGCTTTTGCTGTAATTTTCAGAAATGAACTATTTGAGGGGTTAGTATAATAGATCAAATATTGTTACACTGACATGTTTGAAGTTTTGCGTTCGAAAATGCTGGAAAACCAAGAAAAACAAAACTGTTCAAGTAGTCTGGTTCCTTGACTCCACTAAAGGTAAAATGGATCAATTTATAGATGCTGGAAAAGTGGAGGGTAAGGGAACCAGACTGGCTGGCCTGCACCCGTTCATGAACATGTAACAAATAGCAAACAAAATTTGGACTGCAAAGAGTGTAAAGTTGGAGCAGTAGTTGAAAAATAGTTAGGTTTTTCCAACGGTGGTCGGCCGACCACCGTTGGAAATGTATACAAAAATATAATTTTTTTGAAAATTACTTCACACCAGGTGCCATAATTTTACAGGATGCTTTAGACTGTCATTTACCAACATCCTAGTAAGGTATTTCGTAAAAACTTGGTAGTTTTATTTTCTGATGTTTGCAAATGTTGTATATTCCCTTTAAGCATCCAAACAACTATTATCATTTTTTAAATAGTAAAAAAAAAAGAAGTAAAAGTAAAAAATATCAATGGAACACCTGATTATTTTTAATGGTATAATAGCAAATTAAAGAGGGAAATGATTTAACAAGTAATTTAGTATTTAAAGTTATTGTCCAAGGTTTACATGCAAATCTCCTATTTAATATGTCATGTACATAATCTGGGGGAAGTGTGCATACTTTGTGCATGCGTAATTCCGTTACCGTAATTCCGTTACCGTTTCGTAATTCCGTTACCACTTGGAAAAATGCCAAGAAAGTACTATTTTAAAGTTTTTATTTTTCATTTATGTTTATAGTAGGGTCTTTTCTCAACATACATGATTTGTAGAAAAAAAACAAGAAAATTTGTGAAATAAGTAACTTTTGCCATTTTTTCGGTAACGGAATTACATGCTAATTTTGACATTTTTAAATGAAGGCCTACACTATATATATATATATATTTATATTTTTAGATTTTTTTTTAATGACCCTGAGTAATGTTAGTAACTTGTAACATCATAAAATAAATCAAATCTTTTCCTTATAATTCAGAAAGTAATACATACACAAAAAAAATTGTTTTTACCAAATCTGAACGTTTTTAATCATAAATTGCAAAAATCACTGTTTTTACCAGAAATATGTATTTTTTTTTAATTTCGTTTTTTGAACTGAATTCCCCATTTAATTGAGGTCTGGAAAAAGTACAAAAAAGGTTTAATATGTAAATATTTATTTTTGACATTTTTTGCTCTCCCATGGAGAATTGCCCAGTCGTCATGCTGGTATGATCGTCTCCGCTGCATGGCATCTCCTGCAGGGCGTTGATAGTTGATCATGCCACACAAACAAGATGAGAAACTCAAACTCCTCATCGGTATTCACTCAGGTAAGATCATTGTCTTTGCTTGTGGTCGAGATACTTAAGATTGATAAATCACAAGTACATCACAAGTCCAGTCACAAGTACATCACAAGTCCAGTCACAAGAACATCACAAATCTAGTCACAAGTACATCACAAGTCCAGTCACAAGTAAATCACAAGTCCAGTCACAAGTACATCACAAGTCCAGTCACAAGTGCATCATAAGTCTAGTCACAAGTACATTACAGTTCCAGTAACAAGTACATTACAAGTCCAGTCACAAATTCAGTCACAAGTACATCACAAGTCTAGTCACAAGTGCATCATAAGCCCAGTCACAAGTACATTACAAGTCTAGTCACAAGTACATCATTAGTCTAGTCACAAGCACATTACAAATTCAGTCACAAGTACATTATCAGTCCAGTCACAAGTACATTACAAGTCCAGCCACAAGTCCATCACAAGTCCAGTCACAAGTCCATCACAAGTCCAGGCAAAAGTACATCACAAGTCTAGTCACAAGTACATCACAAGTCCAGCCACAAGTACATCACAAGTCCATTCACAAGTACATCACAAGTCCAGCCACAAGTACATCACAAGTCCAGCCACAAGTACATTACAAGTCTAGTCACAAGTACATCACAAGTCCAGTCACAAGTACATCACAAGTCCAGCCACAAGTACATCACAAGTCCATTCACAAGTACATCACAAGTCCAGCCACAAGTACATCACAAGTCCAGTCACAAGTACATTACAAGTCCAGCCACAAGTACATTACAAGTCTAGTCACAAGTACATCACAAGTCCAGTCACAAGTACATTACAAGTCCAGCCACAAGTACATCACAAGTCCAGTCACAAGTACATCACAAGTCCAGCCACAAGTACATCACAAGTCCAGTCACAAGTACATTACAAGTCCAGCCACAAGTACATCACAAGTCCAGCCACAAGTACATCACAAGTCCAGTCACAAGTACATCACAAGTCCAGCCACAAGTACATCACAAGTTCATTCACAAGTACATCACAAGTCCAGCCACAAGTACATCACAAGTCCAGCCACAAGTACATTACAAGTCTAGTCACAAGTACATCACAAGTCCAGTCACAAGTACATCACAAGTCCAGCCACAAGTACATCACAAGTCCATTCACAAGTACATCACAAGTCCAGCCACAAGTACATCACAAGTCCAGTCACAAGTACATTACAAGTCCAGCCACAAGTACATTACAAGTCTAGTCACAAGTACATCACAAGTCCAGTCACAAGTACATTACAAGTCCAGCCACAAGTACATCACAAGTCCAGCCACAAGTACATCACAAGTCCAGCCACAAGTACATCACAAGTCCAGCCACAAGTACATTACAAGTCTAGCCACAAGTACATCACAAGTCTAGTCACAAGTACTTCACAAGTCCAGCCACAAGTACATTACAAGTCTAGTCGCAAGGATATCACAAGTCCAGCCACAAGTACATTACAAGTCTAGTCACAAGTACATCACAAGTCCAGTCACAAGTACATCACAAGTCCAGCCACAAGTACATCACAAGTCCAGCCACAAGTACATTACAAGTCTAGTCACAAGTACATCACAAGTCCAGTCACAAGTACATCACAAGTCCAGCCACAAGTACATCACAAGTCCATTCACAAGTACATCACAAGTCCAGCCACAAGTACATCACAAGTCCAGTCACAAGTACATTACAAGTCCAGCCACAAGTACATTACAAGTCTAGTCACAAGTACATCACAAGTCCAGTCACAAGTACATTACAAGTCCAGCCACAAGTACATCACAAGTCCAGCCACAAGTACATTACAAGTCCAGCCACAAGTACATCACAAGTCCAGCCACAAGTACATCACAAGTCCAGCCACAAGTACATTACAAGTCCAGTCACAAGTACATCACAAGTCCAGCCACAAGTACATCACAAGTCCAGCCACAAGTACATTACAAGTCTAGTCACAAGTACATCACAAGTCCAGTCACAAGTACATCACAAGTCCAGCCACAAGTACATCACAAGTCCATTCACAAGTACATCACAAGTCCAGCCACAAGTACATCACAAGTCCAGTCACAAGTACATTACAAGTCCAGCCACAAGTACATCACAAGTCCAGCCACAAGTACATTACAAGTCCAGTCACAAGTACATTACAAGTCTAGTCACAAGTACATCACAAGTCCAGCCACAAGTACATTACAAGTCCAGCCACAAGTACATCACAAGTCCAGCCACAAGTACATTACAAGTCCAGCCACAAGTACATCACAAGTCTAGTCACAAGTACATCACAAGTCCAGTCACAAGTACATTACAAGTCTAGTCACAAGTACATTACAAGTCCAGCCACAAGTACATCACAAGTCCAGTCACAAGTACATTACAAGTCCAGCCACAAGTACATTACAAGTCTAGTCACAAGTACATCACAAGTCCAGTCACAAGTACATTACAAGTCCAGCCACAAGTACATCACAAGTCCAGCCACAAGTACATTACAAGTCCAGCCACAAGTACATCACAAGTCCAGCCACAAGTACATCACAAGTCCAGCCACAAGTACATTACAAGTCCAGTCACAAGTACATCACAAGTCCAGCCACAAGTACATCACAAGTCCAGCCACAAGTACATTACAAGTCTAGTCACAAGTACATCACAAGTCCAGTCACAAGTACATCACAAGTCCAGCCACAAGTACATCACAAGTCCAGCCACAAGTACATTACAAGTCCAGCCACAAGTACATCACAAGTCCAGTCACAAGTACATTACAAGTCCAGCCACAAGTACATCACAAGTCCAGCCACAAGTACATTACAAGTCCAGTCACAAGTACATTACAAGTCTAGTCACAAGTACATCACAAGTCCAGCCACAAGTACATTACAAGTCCAGCCACAAGTACATCACAAGTCCAGCCACAAGTACATTACAAGTCCAGCCACAAGTACATCACAAGTCTAGTCACAAGTACATCACAAGTCCAGTCACAAGTACATTACAAGTCTAGTCACAAGTACATTACAAGTCCAGCCACAAGTACATTACAAGTCCAGCCACAAGTACATCACAAGTCCAGCCACAAGTACATTACAAGTCCAGTCACAAGTACATTACAAGTCCAGTCACAAGTACATCACAAGTCCAGCCACAAGTACATTACAAGTCCAGTCACAAGTACATCACAAGTCTAGTCACAAGTACATCACAAGTCCAGCCACAAGTACATTACAAGTCCAGCCACAAGTACATTACAAGTCCAGTCACAAGTACATCACAAGTCCAGCCACAAGTACATTACAAGTCCAGCCACAAGTACATTACAAGTCCAGTCACAAGTACATCACAAGTCTAGTCACAAGTACATCACAAGTCCAGCCACAAGTACATTACAAGTCCAGTCACAAGTACATCACAAGTCCAGCCACAAGTACATTACAAGTCCAGTCACAAGTACATCACAAGTCTAGTCACAAGTACATCACAAGTCCAGCCACAAGTACATTACAAGTCCAGCCACAAGTACATTACAAGTCCAGTCACAAGTACATCACAAGTCCAGCCACAAGTACATTACAAGTCTAGTCACAAGTACATCACAAGTCCAGTCACAAGTACATTACAAGTCCAGCCACAAGTACATCACAAGTCCAGCCACAAGTACATTACAAGTCCAGTCACAAGTACATTACAAGTCCAGTCACAAGTACATCACAAGTCCAGCCACAAGTACATTACAAGTCCAGCCACAAGTACATCACAAGTCCAGCCACAAGTACATCACAAGTCCAGTCACAAGTACATCACAAGTCAAGCCACAAGTACATCACAAGTCCAGCCACAAGTACATTACAAGTCTAGTCACAAGTACATCACAAGTCCAGTCACAAGTACATTACAAGTCCAGTCACAAGTACATCACAAGTCCAGCCACAGGAACATCACAAGTCCAGTCACAAGTACATCACAAGTCCAGCCACAAGTACATTACAAGTCCAGCCACAAGTACATCACAAGTCCAGTCACAAGTACATCACAAGTCCAGTCACAGGAACATCACAAGTCCAGCCACAAGTACATTACAAGTCCAGTCACAAGTACATTACAAGTCCAGCCACAAGTACATTACAAGTCCAGTCACAAGTACATCACAAGTCCAGTCACAAGTACATCACAAGTCCAGCCACAAGTACATCACAAGTCCAGCCACAAGTACATCACAAGTCCAGTCACAAGTACATCACAAGTCCAGCCACAAGTACATTACAAGTCCAGCCACAAGTACATCACAAGTCCAGTCACAAGTACATCACAAGTCCAGCCACAAGTACATCACAAGTCCAGCCACAAGTACATTACAAGTCCAGTCACAAGTACATCACAAGTCCAGCCACAGGAACATCACAAGTCCAGTCACAAGTACATCACAAGTCCAGTCACAAGTACATCACAAATCCAGTCACAAGTACATCACAAGTCCAGCCACAAGTACATTACAAGTCCAGCCACAAGTACATCACAAGTCTAGTCACAAGTACATCACAAGTCCAGCCACAAGTACATTACAAGTCCAGCCACAAGTACATCACAAGTCCAGTCACAAGTACATCACAAGTCCAGCCACAAGTACATCACAAGTCCAGCCACAAGTACATTACAAGTCCAGTCACAAGTACATCACAAGTCCAGCCACAGGAACATCACAAGTCCAGTCACAAGTACATCACAAGTCCAGTCACAGGAACATCACAAGTCCAGCCACAAGTACATCACAAGTCTAGTCACAAGTACATCACAAGTCCAGTCACAAGTACATCACAAGTCCAGCCACAAGTACATTACAAGTCCAGCCACAAGTACATCACAAGTCCAGTCACAAGTACATCACAAGTCCAGCCACAAGTACATCACAAGTCCAGCCACAAGTACATTACAAGTCCAGTCACAAGTTCATCACAAGTCCAGTCACAGGAACATCACAAGTCCAGCCACAAGTACATCACAAGTCTAGTCACAAGTACATCACAAGTCCAGTCACAAGTACATCACAAGTCCAGTCACAAGTACATTACAAGTCTAGTCACAAGTACATCACAAGTCCAGCCACAAGGACATCACAAGTCCAGCCACAAGTACATTACAAGTCCAGTCACAAGTACATCACAAGTCTAGTCACAAGTACATCACAAGTCCAGTCACAAGTACATCACAAGTCTAGTCACAAGTACATCACAAGTCCAGTCACAAGTACATCACAAGTCTAGTCACAAGTACATCACAAGTCCAGCCACAAGTACATTACAAGTCTAGTCACAAGTACATTACAAGTCTAGTCACAAGTACATCACAAGTCCAGTCACAAGTACATCACAAGTCCAGTCACAAGTACATTACAAGTCCAGTCACAAGTACATCACAAGTCCAGTCACAAGTACATCACAAGTCCAGTCACAAGTACATTACAAGTCTAGTCACAAGTACATCACAAGTCCAGCCACAAGTACATTACAAGTCTAGTCACAAGTACATCACAAGTCCAGCCACAAGTACATTACAAGTCCAGTCACAAGTACATCACAAGTCCAGTCACAAGTACATCACAAGTCCAGTCACAAGTACATTACAAGTCTAGACACAAGTACATCACAAGTCCAGTCACAAGTACATTACAAGTTAAGTCACAAGTACATCACAAGTCCAGTCACAAGTACATCACAAGTCCAGTCACAAGTACATTACAAGTCTAGTCACAAGTACATCACAAGTCCAGCCACAAGTACATTACAAGTCTAGTCACAAGTACATTACAAGTCTAGTCACAAGTACATCACAAGTCCAGCCACAAGTACATTACAAGTCTAGTCACAAGTACATCACAAGTCCAGCCACAAGTACATCACAAGTCCAGCCACAAGTACATTACAAGTCTAGTCACAAGTACATCACAAGTCCAGCCACAAGTACATTACAAGTTAAGTCACAAGTACATCACAAGTCCAGTCACAAGTACATCACAAGTCCAGCCACAAGTACATTACAAGTCTAGTCACAAGTACATCACAAGTCCAGCCACAAGTACATTACAAGTTAAGTCACAAGTACATCACAAGTCCAGCCACAAGTACATTACAAGTTAAGTCACAAGTACATCACAAGTCTAGTCACAAGTACATTACAAGTCTAGTCACAAGTACATCACAAGTCCAGTCACAAGTACATCACAAGTCTAGTCACAAGGACATCACAAGTCCAGTCACAAGTACATCACAAGTCCAGTCACAAGTACATCACAAGTCCAGTCACAAGTACATCACAAGTCCAGTCACAAGTACATTACAAGTCTAGTCACAAGATAAACATGCACCTAGGGCTTTGTACTTTTCAATCGTATTCTCAAAGGCAAGGGCGGATCCAGGAGGGGGGGGAGGGACAAAGGGGGCCGTGCCCCCCCCCCCCCCCCCCCCCAAATGAAACCAATTTTTTTTTTTTTTAATGTGACATCGCAATAAAGGCAGGCAATGAGTACACCACCATCTTTTCCTAAAAAAAACATTGGTTAAAGTGGTGAGAAATTGCCTCGGATCGCACCACAGAGCATCTACAATCAAAAACATTTTCGGGGCCCTCAAGCATGTTAAGGGGCCCCGAACCCCACGCCGTAATTTTTTTGACCCTCTTTTTGGGGGACCAAAACAGTAAAAAATTGTGTTCTGGATCCGCCCTTGCTCAAAGGCGGCTTCAGTTCAAAATGTATATACTACAATGTATTATCAAAAATGTACTCAAATTTGACCAAATTGTCTACTCAGATTCGCAAACCAATAGTGTCACCAGAGTTACCCTTTACGTCTTGTTCTTAACTTTCCAGGTTGTTAACTTGTTGAATGCCTTGCACACGCTGTTCGACGCCATCATTTCCAACTATGACGTCTACAAGGTAAATATTCCATATGACCCAGCAGATTGTTTTAACCAGTTCGCGCTGGACTATTTTGACATTGACCAGACCAAGACTTGGGATTGTTTTCATGAATCTGGATGTCAGACGGCTTCAGGCTGTCATCTACGGGTATCTCGCTGCAAGCGGGCCACTGACAGACATTTCGGGCCTCGCTTGTTGTGTGTTTATCCATCATCCATTCCGATTACCGCAAAACCTTGCGTGTATACACGTTGTCTGATGTGAACTTGTTAAGCCAAATGTGCCATATCACAGGAAGTTATTTGAAAGGGTACTTGCAATAGATTATACTTAATACACTTATCCAGGTTCATTTATTATGGTTAATATGCAAACATGAAATGATCAACAATACATTGACAGAAAGCACCTTACCCATTACTGCTTGGCTTGATTCTACCATCTTAGATCTGTTTTACTTTCAGAGTACTTTACAAGCTATGCTTATAATTTGTAGTCTTGCATATTGACTGCTTCAAGTGGCATTATAAAACAGGTCTAGGAGGCTACCGGTAGTTTGATTATGCCACTCAAAGTAGTCAGTATTAAAATGGAAGGTGCCATAGTCCTTTTAGCCATGTACATGTAGACGGAAAATAGCAAATACTATGTGATGCACACTCTCGGCCACTGAAAAACACAGAATCTGTGGGTGCGGTGATATAATTACAAAAAGTCACTTGCATTATCATTGTCAACATTACTGGGCTGTTAGCAGGCGTAGTCATGACAATCACTCAGAGGTTAAGTTGATGCTACCATGGTTACTAGTTCAGGCAAAAACCACGCAAATATGTATGTTCTATTATAATGTCTGAATGCAAAATTAACCAGTGTTAAATAATAACATCTTGCCAAGGTTGAAAGCATCGATGATGCCTACATGTTGGTCTCCTGCCTACTGATCCGTAATGGCAGCCGTCATGCTGGTATGATCGCCTCCACTGCATGGCATCTCCTGGAGGGCGTTGATAGTTGATCATGCCACACAAACAAGATGAGAAACTCAAACTCCGCATCGGTATTCACTCAGGTAAGATCATTGTCTTTGCTTGTGGTCGAGATACTTAAGATTGATCAATCACAAATACATCACAAGTCCAGTCACAAGTACATCACAAGTCCAGTCACAAGTACATCACAAGTCCAGTCAAAAGTAAATCACAAGTCCAGTCACAAGTACATCACAAGTCCAGTCACAAGTGCATCATAAGTCTAGTCACAAGTGCATCATAAGCCCAGTCACAAGTACATTACAAGTCTAGTCACAAGTACATCATTAGTCTAGTCACAAGCACATTACAATTTCAGTCACAAGTACATTACAAGTCTAGTCACACGTACATCACAAGTCCAGTCACAAATTCATTCACAAGTACATTACAAGTACATAACAAGTCCAGGCAAAAGTACATCACAAGTCCAGTCACAAGTACATCATAAGTCCAGTAACAAGTACATCATAAGTCCAGTTACAAGTACATCACAAGTATAGTCACACATGCATCATAAGCCCAGTCACAAGTACATCACAAGTCTAGTCACAAGTTTAGTCACAAGTACATCACAAGTCCAGCCACAAGTACATCACCAGTCCAGTCACAAGTACATTACAAGTCTAGCCACAAGTACATCACAAGTCTAGTCACAAGTACATCACAAGTCCAGTCACAAGTACATCACAAGTCCAGCCACAAGTACATTACAAGTCCAGTCACAAGTACATCACAAGTCTAGTCAACAGTACATCACAAGTCCAGCCACAAGTACATCACAAGTCCAGTCACAAGTACATTACAAGTCCAGTCACAAGTACATCACAAGTCTAGTCACAAGTACATTACAAGTCTAGTCGCAAGTACATTACAAGTCTAGTCACAAGGACATCACAAGTCCAGTCACAAGTACATCACAAGTCTAGTCACAAGTACATTACAAGTCCAGCCACAAGTCTATCACAAGTCCAGCCACAAGTACATTACAAGTCTAGTCACAAGTCCATCACAAGTCCAGTCACAAGTACATTACAAGTCTAGTCACAAGTACTTCACAAGTCCAGCCACAAGTACATTACAAGTCTAGTCACAAGTACTTCACAAGTCCAGCCACAAGTACATTACAAGTCCAGCCACAAGTCCATCACAAGTCCAGCCACAAGTACATTACAAGTCTAGTCACAAGTACATCACAAGTCCAGCCACAAGTCCATCACAAGTCCAGTCACAAGTACATCACAAGTCTAGTCACAAGTACATTACAAGTCTAGTCACAAGTACATCACAAGTCCAGTCACAAGTACATCACAAGTCCAGCCACAAGTACATTACAAGTCCAGCCACAAGTACATCACAAGTCTAGTCACAAGTACATCACAAGTCCAGTCACAAGTACATTACAAGTCCAGCCACAAGTCCATCACAAGTCCAGCCACAAGTACATTACAAGTCTAGTCACAAGTACATCACAAGTCCAGTCACAAGTACATTACAAGTCCAGCCACAAGTACATCACAAGTCCAGCCACAAGTACATCACAAGTCCAGTCACAAGTACATCACAAGTCCAGTCACAAGTACATTACAAGTCCAGTCACAAGTACATCACAAGTCTAGTCACAAGTACATTACAAGTCTAGTCACAAGTACATCACAAGTCGAGTCACAAGTACATCACAAGTCCAGCCACAAGTACATTACAAGTCCAGTCACAAGTCCATCACAAGTCCAGTCACAAGTACATCACAAGTCCAGCCACAAGTACATTACAAGTCCAGCCACAAGTACATTACAAGTCTAGCCACAAGTACATTACAAGTCCAGCCACAAGTACATCACAAGTCCAGCCACAAGTACATCACAAGTCTAGCCACAAGTACATTACAAGTCCAGCCACAAGTACATTACAAGTCTAGTCACAAGTACATTACAAGTCCAGCCACAAGTACATCACAAGTCCAGCCACAAGTACATTACAAGTCCAGCCACAAGTACATTACAAGTCTAGTCACAAGTACATCACAAGTCCAGCCACAAGTACATCACAAGTCCAGCCACAAGTCCATCACAAGTCTAGTCACAAGTACATCACAAGTCCAGCCACAAGTACATCACAAGTCCAGCCACAAGTACATTACAAGTCCAGCCACAAGTACATTACAAGTCTAGTCACAAGTACATCACAAGTCCAGCCACAAGTACATCACAAGTCCAGCCACAAGTCCATCACAAGTCTAGTCACAAGTACATCACAAGTCCAGCCACAAGTACATCACAAGTCCAGTCACAAGTACATCACAAGTCCAGCCACAAGTACATCACAAGTCCAGCCACAAGTACATTACAAGTCCAGCCACAAGTACATTACAAGTCTAGTCACAAGTACATCACAAGTCCAGCCACAAGTCCATCACAAGTCTAGTCACAAGTACATCACAAGTCCAGCCACAAGTACATTACAAGTCTAGTCACAAGTACATCACAAGTCCAGCCACAAGTCCATCACAAGTCTAGTCACAAGTACATCACAAGTCCAGCCACAAGTACATTACAAGTCTAGTCACAAGTACATCACAAGTCCAGTCACAAGTACATTACAAGTCCAGCCACAAGTCCAGCCACAAGTCCAGCCACAAGTACATTACAAGTCTCGTCACAAGTCCATCACAAGTCCAGTCACAAGTACATTACAAGTCTAGTCACAAGTACATCACAAGTCTAGTCACAAGTACTTCACAAGTCCAGCCACAAGTACATTACAAGTCTAGTCACAAGGACATCACAAGTCCAGCCACAAGTACATTACAAGTCCAGCCACAAGTACATCACAAGTCCAGTCACAAGTACATCACAAGTCCAGTCACAAGTACATTACAAGTCCAGTCACAAGTACATCACAAGTCTAGTCACAAGTACATTACAAGTCTAGTCACAAGTACATCACAAGTCCAGTCACAAGTACATCACAAGTCCAGCCACAAGTACATTACAAGTCTAGTCACAAGTACATCACAAGTCCAGTCACAAGTACATCACAAGTCCAGTCACAAGTACATTACAAGTCTAGTCACAAGTACATTACAAGTCTAGTCACAAGTACATCACAAGTCCAGCCACAAGTACATTACAAGTCTAGTCACAAGTACATTACAAGTCTAGTCACAAGTACATCACAAGTCCAGCCACAAGTACATTACAAGTCTAGTCACAAGTACATCACAAGTCCAGCCACAAGTACATTACAAGTCTAGTCACAAGTACATCACAAGTCCAGTCACAGGAACATCACAAGTCCAGTGACAAGTACATCACAAGTCCAGTCACAAGTACATCACAAGTCTAGTCACAAGGACATCACCAGTCTAGTCACAAGAACATCACAAGTTTAGTCACAGGTACATCACAAAACCAGCCACAAGTACATTACAAGTCTAGTCACAAGTACATCACAAATCCAGTCACAAGTACATCACAAGTCTAGTCACAAGTACATCACAAGTCCAGTCACAAGTACATCACAAGTCTAGTCACAAGGACATCACCAGTCCAGTCACAAGTACATCACAAGTCTAGTCACAAGTACATCACAAGTCCAGCCACAAGTACATTACAAGTCTAGTCACAAGTACATCACAAGTCCAGCCACAAGTACATTACAAGTCTAGTCACAAGTACATCACAAGTCCAGCCACAAGTACATTACAAGTCTAGTCACAAGTACATCACAAGTCCAGTCACAGGAACATCACAAGTCCAGTCACAAGTACATCACAAGTCCAGTGACAAGTACATCACAAGTCTAGTCACAAGAACATCACAAGTTTAGTCACAGGTACATCACAAAACCAGCCACAAGTACATTACAAGTCTAGTCACAAGTTCATCACAAGTCCAGCCACAAGTACATTACAAGTTAAGTCACAAGTACATCACAAGTCCAGTCACAGGAACATCACAAGTCCAGTCACAAGTACATCACAAGTCTAGTCACAAGGACATCACAAGTCCAGCCACAAATACATTACAAGTCTAGTCACAAGTACATCACAAGTCCAGTCACAGGAACATCACAAGTCCAGCCACAAGTACATCACAAGTCTAGTCACAAGGACATCACAAGTCCAGTCACAAGTACATTACAAGTCCAGCCACAAGTACATTACAAGTCTAGTCACAAGTACATCACAAGTCTAGTCACAAGGACATCACAAGTCCAGTCACAAGTACATTACAAGTCTAGTCACAAGTACATCACAAGTCCAGCCACAAGTACATTACAAGTCTAGTCACAAGTACATCACAAGTCCAGCCACAAGTACATTACAAGTCTATAGTCACAAGTACATCACAAGTCCAGTCACAGGAACATCACACGTCCAGTCACAAGTACATCACAAGTCTAGTCACAAGAACATCACAAGTTTAGTCACAGGTACATCACAAGTCCAGTCACAAGAACATCACAAGTCTAGTCACAAGAACACCACAAGTCTAGTCACAAGTACATCACAAGTCGAGTCCAAGTATATCACAAGTTTAGTCACAAGTAAATCACAAGTCCAGTCACAAGTATATCACAAGTCCAGTCACAAGTTCATCTCAAGTCTGGTGGCAAGTACATCACAAAGTCCAGTCACAAGTACATCACAAGTCCAGTCATATGTAAATCACAAGTCCAGTCACAAGTACATCACAAGTCTAGTCACAAGAACACCACAAGTCTAGTCACAAGTACATCACAAGTCCAGCCACAAGTACAAGTCAAGTCACAAGTACATCACAAGTCCAGCCACAAGTACATCACAAGTCTAGTCACAAGTACATCACAAGTCCAGCCACAAGTACATCACAAGTCTAGTCACAAGGACATCACAAGTCCAGTCACAAGTACATTACAAGTCTAGTCACAAGTACATCACAAGTCCAGCCACAAGTACATTACAAGTCTAGTCACAAGTACATCACAAGTCCAGCCACAAGTACATTACAAGTCTATAGTCACAAGTACATCACAAGTCCAGCCACAAGTACATCACAAGTCCATTCACAAGTACATTACAAGTCCAGCCACAAGTACATTACAAGTCTAGTCACAAGTACATCACAAGTCCAGCCACAAGTACATTACAAGTCTAGTCACAAGTACATCACAAGTCCATTCACAAGTACATCACAAGTCTAGTCACAAGGACATCACAAGTCCAGTCACAAGTACATTACAAGTCTAGTCACAAGTACATCACAAGTCCAGCCACAAGTACATCACAAGTCTAGTCACAAGGACATCACAAGTCCAGTCACAAGTACATCACAAGTCTAGTCACAAGGACATCACAAGTCCAGTCACAAGTACATTACAAGTCTAGTCACAAGTACATCACAAGTCCAGCCACAAGTACATCACAAGTCTAGTCACAAGTACATCACAAGGCCATTCACAAGTACATTACAAGTCTAGTCACAAGTACATCACAAGTCCAGCCACAAGTACATCACAAGTCTAGTCACAAGGACATCACAAGTCCAGTCACAAGTACATTACAAGTCTAGTCACAAGTACATCACAAGTCCAGTCACAAGTACATTAACAAGTCTAGTCACAAGGACATCACAAGTCCAGCCACAAGTACATCACAAGTCTAGTCACAAGGACATCACAAGTCCAGTCACAAGTACATTACAAGTCTAGTCACAAGTACATCACAAGTCCAGCCACAAGTACATTACAAGTCTAGTCACAAGTACATCACAAGTCCAGCCTCAAGTACATCACAAGTCTAGTCACAAGTACATCACAAGTCCATTCACAAGTACATTACAAGTCCAGCCACAAGTACATTACAAGTCTAGTCACAAGTACATCACAAGTCCAGCCACAAGTACATCACAAGTCTAGTCACAAGTACATCACAAGTCCATTCACAAGTACATCACAAGTCCAGCCACAAGTACATTACAAGTCTAGTCACAAGTACATCACAAGTCCAGCCACAAGTACATTACAAGTCTATAGTCACAAGTACATCACAAGTCCAGTCACAGGAACATCACAAGTCCAGTCACAAGTACATCACAAGTCTAGTCACAAGAACATCACAAGTTTAGTCACAGGTACATCACAAGTCCAGTCACAAGAACATCACAAGTCTAGTCACAAGAACACCACAAGTCTAGTCACAAGTGCATCATAAGCCCAGTCACAAGTACATCACTAGTCTGTTCACAAGTACATCACAAGTCTGGTGGCAAGTACATCACAAGTCGAGTCCAAGTATATCACAAGTTTAGTCACAAGTAAATCACAAGTCCAGTCACAAGTATATCACAAGTCCAGTCACAAGTTCATCTCAAGTCTGGTGGCAAGTACATCACAAGTCCAGTCACAAGTACATCACAAGTCCAGTCATAAGTAAATCACAAGTCCAGTCACAAGTACATCACAAGTCTAGTCACAAGAACACCACAAGTCTAGTCACAAGTGCATCATAAGCCCAGTCACAAGTACATCACTAGTCTGTTCACAAGTACATCACAAGTCTGGTGGCAAGTACATCACAAGTCGAGTCCAAGTATATCACAAGTTTAGTCACAAGTAAATCACAAGTCCAGTCACAAGTATATCACAAGTCCAGTCATAAGTAAATCACAAGTCTAGTCACAAGTACATCACAAGTATTGTACTTTAATATAGCTCTATGAGAACATCAGAGTCCAGCCGCAAAGGATCGAGACCCAAGTAGGAAAATTACTATAAAAATAGAAAAACAACCCTTAGTACAGCTAGTCGGACTGCCTGTGAAATTATTCTCTCTGGCATTACATGTTGTCATTGTGAAGAACACAATAAAAGAAGGCCATTTCTAAATAGTGTGTCAAATGACACATTTTTTGGAAGTTTTTATTTAGTTGGTTTGTGATCGAACTAATCTGTGAATGGGTGTGCACACGCGTTGACATGACTCATTCAGCGGTTTAGTGTGCAACATTGCAAAGCTTAAATCAGCTGAATGAGAACAAACGTGTCTCGGAAACTTTTGAATAGAAATTGAGATCCTAGAATATTGTTTCCTCTGAAAACACAGCATTCACATATCTTTAACTTCATTTGGGGTACTTGTTAAGCACCCATCTTTAGATTTTGAGCACGTTTGTTGCTTCAAATGGGAAAAAAATCACAAATGACAAATGATCTACCCTTCCTTCAATTTTCACTGCTGCAAATTCTCAAGTCCATCATATTTCAAAGGAAGCATGAGATATCTGTTTCAATCAATCTCTTTTCTTTTTCCTTTCTTTTATTTCAGGGCAAAGGTGAAAGCCTGACGTACTGGCTCGAGGGACATGATCCAAGCTACAAGATCGACCAAATCAAGCCACCCAAACAAAACTTGTTAACAACCAGAATATTATCCCAACATTATCTGCAACGCATTTGGATCAGCAATTTTTTGTAAAGAGGTAAAAAGCATAATCAGCTATTATACCACAGCGTTTGTAGGTCTATTTGAAAAACCTAACAACAAATTCAAATTAACACCCAATTGTGTGTTCACCAACAGATTTGTTGTTCGCGTTTACAGCTTTCATTTAGCAACTTTAAGAAAAAGATTCAGGAAAAAAAAGGTTTAGGCCTAATCGCACTTGTACAATAAGTAACTTTGATCAAGTCGCCTATTTTTTTTTTTTTTACAAAGACTGAAGTATTTTGTAGTCGCCTTTTAATCTACTACCATGTGGAAGTTGTAACAAAAATTCTGTCATCAAACAAACAGACTGTGAGTTCATAACTATATTGTTGAGAGTCACTAATTTGGTATTAAATTGTATTCAAACTAGTGATGCGTTTAAAAAAATATTCTTTGTCTGTACCATCCAAGCTTGGGAAAAAATAGCAAAGTGGTACTGCTTTGTTTGTTTGAGTTCTCATATGGGCTTACATCATTTGACTTGGTGCCCTATCATTTGCCTTGGTGCCCTTGTGCTCCTTAGTGCTAAATATTTGAGGCGGTGCAGCACTAAAGGGCACTGTTGTAGCTACAGAAAATTTTAAAGAAAAAAAAGAAATTGACTTAACAGATCAAAATTGACGCGCAACGATTTTTTATGGCTGAATGGACAATAATGCAAGTGGGGGATTTTTGTTTTCTTTTTATTTTCAGATTGAGTGATATTAATAACCTTTGATAGTTACTACTTATGTTTTAAGGAAATTGTATAAAAAATATGGAGTAAGGTCTAAGGCATGTTTAAAGTAAAACCAATGGGCTTTTTTCATTGTTTTTGTCATGTAATGCTGCGGCCGGGTGAGGTGGGGTAGAGGGCGCTATTCAGGACTTTCTTTTGTCACCTTGCAAGATGTAATGATGCCAAGTCACTATAAATTTATATTTCCCGGATTCGTTTGTATCAAAGATATATAACCAGGCATCCTATCCTATCTACAAGGATGGGACTAATAAGGGAGCAAAGACACTTCTTCTTCAGTGAAACAATAATTTATTCTTAAAAACTCTAAGAGTTCTCTGAACCAATTTGACATCTGTATTTATAGGACTCAGCTATCATTCTTGTTCATCTGGCATCCGCTACGAATACCGCAAAATCTTTGTTTGTATACACGTTATCCGATGCAAACTGGTTAACCTATTTTTTTTTTAACCTTGTTCCACTCGAATTTGCAGGATAGCTAATAATGAATACAAGTAAATCTCTCAATCAGTATCAAACATTTTTTCCCAAATTGACAATATTCAAATTTCTTGACCAGGTGATGGCAGATCTACCAGCTCACTTCACATCAGAGAGCTCTCTTGAGAAGCACTATAGAAGCACTATAAGGCCCAGGAGAAGGACTGCTTCTCACGGCTAGAACAGACTCAGACCAGAGCTCTCTTGAGAAGCACTGTACGGCCCAGGAGAAGGACCGCACCAAGTACATCACTACCTTGCTGATGCTTCACAGGGATGGAACAGACTCAGACCAGAGCTCTCTTGAGAAGCACTGTACGGCCCAGGAGAAGGACCGCACCAAGTACATCACTACCTTGCTGATGCTTCACAGGGATGGAACAGACTCAGACCAGAGCTCTCTTGAGAAGCACTGTACGGCCCAGGAGAAGGACCGCACCAAGTACATCACTACCTTGCTGGTGCTTCACAGGGATGGAACAGACTCAGACCAGAGCTCTCTTGAGAAGCACTGTACGGCCCAGGAGAAGGACCGCACCAAGTACATCACTACCTTGCTGGTGCTTCACAGGGATGGAACAGACTCAGACCAGAGCTCCCTTGAGAAGCACTATACGGCCCAGGAGAAGGACTGCTTCTCACGGCTAGAACAGACTCAGACCAGAGCTCTCTTGAGAAGCACTGTACGGCTCAGGAGGAGGACCGCATCAAGTACATATACATCACTACCTTGCTGGTGCTTCTCACGGCTAGAACAGACTCAGACCAGAGCTCTCTTGAGAAGCACTGTACGGCTCAGGAGGAGGACCGCATCAAGTACATATACATCACTACCTTGCTGGTGCTTCATCACAGGGATGGAAGAGACTCAGAACAGAGCTCCCTTGAGAGGCACTATGCGGCCCAGGAGAAGGACTGCACCAAGTGCACATCACTACCTTGCTGGTGCTTCACAGGGATGGAATAGACTCGAAGTACTGCAAAGTAAGACTTTTCATATTTGAAGAGAAAATCATACTGTACTTTAAAACGGTTGAGGGATTAACAGCAAAAGATCTTTCTTCAGTGCTTAAGGGTTATTCAGGTAAGCTTTGCTTAATTTTAGTGCGTTCGATTACTTCCCCCACGCTTACTCGTGCAAGCACGACAGCATTCGATTGACCTCTCACGTGACTTCTCGTGCTTACTCAAGCTTGGCCCAAGTAACCGACTCACCGAGCCAGTTACTTGGGTAAGTATCCCATAAGGCCATACAATGAACACGGCTGCCAACGTGACGTTCGGCGGGCGCCTCAGGCCGTGTCCGAAACAGGCTTCCAGAGCCACGGCTACGTCTATTGTCAGTGCGTCCCCGCCGCTATTTTCAGTGGGCGCAGAGCTAGACACTTGATTCGGATGCAGCCTCAGTGTCATGTCAAAGTTCAACTTTCCAGCTCCTTGCACAAAACTTAACCCGGAACCGTTCGTTTATTTAGCTCCACTGCGCATGTCTGTCATCACGCGAGCCAAGCGCGAGTAAGCTGGGGAAAATAATCAAACGCACTCATTGTGTAACATACAGTCATCCATATTGTTGAAATGAGGCTGATAGATGTGCATTCTGATGGTTATGCAACACCACAGACTTCAACAGATTCCAAAATTATTTATTTCATAAGTCTCTAGTTTTATAAGTAACTATAAAGTATCTGTGGTTTCATGGTTTGAACGGAAAAAAAGAGGTAAATTTATTTCCCAGATGCGAAGGGAAATGTGTAGAGAAGAAAACTATAATTGGGATAACACTGAAATTATGTTTGATTTTTTTATGAAAAAATGACGTTTAAGTTTTGAGGTTAGTTGAAAAACACCTAATGTTAGAAACTAAGTGCATTTGTCAGAGGAATCAACAATAATGTACATTATATTGTTTTTGTTCAGCGAAACAAGCAAAATGTGCCTTTAAACGTTAACAGGAAATTAGCAATAATGAATGGGACAGTTTTCAGTTTAAATCTTACACTTTTTTGAAGGATTAATATTTTATGGACCAAAAAATGACCAACCATAGCTACACATGGAAGTATTTCAAATGATTTTATTGAAATTATCCGTTAAAATTAACTACCAATGCTGTGTTTATGCACATTTGTATAAAAGCTGTAAATAGTACTGTAGAATAATTTCAGAGTACATATTAACAATGTATGAAGTCTGTACTATGTAACATTATTGAAACTGCCTTTCTAACTATCCATGGCATCGCAAGGCAGTGGTTTTCTGTACAAATTATTCCTGTTATTATTTACTTTTCTCTTGTGTATGAATTGTTCTGTCGGTCATAATTATTTCAATAAATCAAATCAGTCATCAGTAATTACAATGTTTTTGTTAATGCGTCTTCTCTCGAGATGTGTGGAATTGAACTGTAGCCAGCTGAAAAACATGATCTGTTAAGTTCCAATGCACTATTAGAATAATTATGATTGGATCAAACAATTTGATTTGTAGCTCCAAAAAAACACAATTGTTTGCCTTTTTTTGTTTGTCAAAAAAAAAGAAAGAGCAATCTGGATGGTAGATTTTTTTTTTTTCAAAAAAATAAATAGACAGGAAGTTGAAATATTAGAATTTGTAAGAGAGTTTCAGAGTTGTGTGTGGCTAAGTGTGGAAGCACTGTTATTGAAATTTATTTAGGGAACCTAAGAGCTAAGTTTATAAAATAGGGAAATGTACTGGGGGGACCCAAGTAGTGCACTGGTTAGTAGTTGTGACTGGAAACCCAGGCGTTGTGGGTTCAGGTCCTGCATGCATCGAATTTTGGGTCCGAATTTTGGGTCCGAATTTTGGGTCCGAATTTTGGGTCCGAATTTTGGGTCCGAATTTTGGGTCCGAATTTTGGGTCCGAATTTTGGGTCCGAATTTTGGGTCCGAATTTTGGGTCCGAATTTTGGGTCCGAATTTTGGGTCCGAATTTTGGGTCCGAATTTTGGGTCCGAATTTTGGGTCCGAATTTTGGGTCCGAATTTTGGGTCCGAATTTTGGGTCCGAAACCACTTTTCAACTATATCATCATTTTTTTCATACTCATTATATATTTCGCCTTATGAATATTCATTGATTTCCTGATGAATATTCAGTGGTGAAACCACTTTTCAGCTATACCATCATTTGTTCATACTCATTATATATTTCGCCTTATGAATATTCAGTGGTGAAACCACTTTTCAGCTATACCATCATTTGTTCATACTCATTATATATTTCGCCTTATGAATATTCAGCTATACCATCATTTGTTCATACTCATTATATATTTCGCCTTATGAATATTCAGTGGTGAAACCACTTTTCAGCTATACCATCATTTGTTCATACTCATTATATATTTCGCCTTATGAATATTCAGCTATACCATCATTTGTTCATACTCATTATATATTTCGCCTTATGAATATTCAGTGGTGAAACCACTTTTCAGCTATACCATCATTTGTTCATACTCATTATATATTTCGCCTTATGAATATTCAGCTATACCATCATTTGTTCATACTCATTATATATTTCGCCTTATGAATATTCAGTGGTGAAACCACTTTTCAGCTATACCATCATTTGTTCATACTCATTATATATTTCGCCTTATGAATATTCAGCTATACCATCATTTGTTCATACTCATTATATATTTCGCCTTATGAATATTCAGTGGTGAAACCACTTTTCAGCTATACCATCATTTGTTCATACTCATTATATATTTCGCCTTATGAATATTCAGCTATACCATCATTTGTTCATACTCATTATATATTTCGCCTTATGAATATTCAGTGGTGAAACCACTTTTCAGCTATACCATCATTTGTTCATACTCATTATATATTTCGCCTTATGAATATTCATTGATTTCCTGATGAATATTCATTAAATCATTCTTTTTCCTTATTTTAAGCTATTAAACAATTGCTATTGGACAAATGCTAAATAAAGTGAACACACAAGGTATAAAAGCTTTTATTTCCATTTTGTTTCTCTTTATTTCTTCAATAATCACATCATTACTCTGACAAGTTCTTGAATTTTAAGCACCAAAGCACAAGGTAAAAACACATTTTTATCCAAAATTTACAACGGTAAGGGGTTAGCCTTGCATTTTTATCCAAAAAAGGCAAACTAACACGTTTTTATCCAAAATTTAAAACGATAAGGGGTTAACCTTGCATTTTTATTAAAAAGGGGCAAAAACACGTTTTTATCCAAAATTTTAAACGGTAAGGGGTTAGCCTTGCATTTTTATCAAAAAGGAGCAAAAACACATTTTTATCCAAAATTTACAACGGTAAGGGGTTAGCCTTGCATTTTAATCAACAAGAGGCAAAAACACTTTTTATCCAAAATTTACAACAGTAAGGGGTTAGCCTTGAATTTTTATCAAAAAGGGGCAAAAACACAATTTTATCCATAATTTACAACAGTAAGGGGTTAGCCTTGCATTTTTATCAAAAAGGGGCAAACACACATTTTTATCCAAATTTTAAAACAGTAAGGGGTTAGCCTTGCATTTTTATCTAAAAGGGGCAAAAACACGTTATTATCCAAAATTTAAAACGGTAAGGGGTTAGCCTTGCATTTTTATCCAAAGGGGCAAACACACATTTTTATCCAAAATTTTAAACGGTAAGGGGTTAGTTAGCCTTGTATTTTTATCAAAAAGAGGCAAAAACACATTTTTATCCAAAAATTTAAAACGGTAAGGGGTAAGCCTTGTATTTTTATCAGAAAGAGGCAAAAACACATTTTTATCCATAATTTACAACAGTAAGGGGTTAGCCTTGCATTTTTACCAAATAGAGGCAAAAACACATTTTTATCCAAAATTTAAAACGGTAAGGGGTTAACCTTGCATTGTTATCAAAATGGGGCAAAAACGCATTTTTATCCAAAATTTACAACGGTAAGCATGGTAAGGGGTTAGCCTTGCATTTTTATCAAAAAGGGGCAAAAAAACATTGTTATCCAAATTTTAAAACGGTAAGGGGTTAGCCTTGCATTTTTATCAAAAAGGGGCAAAACACATTTTTATCCAAAATTTAAAACGGTGAGGGGTTAGCCTTGCATTTTTATCCAAAAGAGGCAAAAACACATTTTTATCCAAAATTTACAACAGTAAGGGGTTAGCCTTGAATTTTTATCAAAAAGGGGCAAAAACACGTTTTTATCCAAAATTTTAAACGATAAGGGGTTAACCTTGCATTTTTATTAAAAAGGGGCAAAAACACGTTATTATCCAGAATTTAAAACGGTAAGGGATTAGCCTTTCATTTTTATCAAAAAGGGGCAAAAACACGTTTTTATCCAAAATTTAAAACAGTAAGGGGTTAGCCTTGCATTTTTATCAAAAAGGGGCAAACACACATTTTTATCCAAATTTTAAAACAGTAAGGGGTTAGCCTTGCATTTTTATCTAAAAGGGGCAAAAACACGTTATTATCCAAAATTTAAAACGGTAAGGGGTTAGCCTTGCATTTTTATCCAAAGGGGCAAACACACATTTTTATCCAAAATTTTAAACGGTAAGGGGTTAGTTAGCCTTGTATTTTTATCAAAAAGAGGCAAAAACACATTTTTATCCAAAATTTAAAACGGTAAGGGGTAAGCCTTGTATTTTTATCAGAAAGAGGCAAAAACACATTTTTATCCATAATTTACAACAGTAAGGGGTTAGCCTTGCATTTTTACCAAATAGAGGCAAAAACACATTTTTATCCAAAATTTAAAACGGTAAGGGGTTAACCTTGCATTTTTATTAAAAAGGGGCAAAAACACGTTATTATCCAAAATTTAAAACGGTAAGGGGTTAGCCTTGCATTGTTATCAAAATGGGGCAAAAACGCATTTTTATCCAAAATTTACAACGGTAAGCATGGTAAGGGGTTAGCCTTGCATTTTTATCAAAAAGGGGCAAAAAACATTGTTATCCAAATTTTAAAACGGTAAGGGGTTAGCCTTGCATTTTTATCAAAAAGGGGCAAAACACATTTTTATCCAAAATTTAAAACGGTGAGGGGTTAGCCTTGCATTTTTATCCAAAAGAGGCAAAAACACATTTTTATCCAAAATTTACAACAGTAAGGGGTTAGCCTTGAATTTTTATCAAAAAGGGGCAAAAACACGTTTTTATCCAAAATTTAAAACGATAAGGGGTTAACCTTGCATTTTTATTAAAAAGGGGCAAAAACACGTTATTATCCAGAATTTAAAACGGTAAGGGATTAGCCTTTCATTTTTATCAAAAAGGGGCAAAAACACGTTTTTATCCAAAATTTAAAACGTTAAGGGGTAAGCCTTGCATTTTTATCAAAAAGGGGCAAAAACACATTTTTATCCAAAATTTAAAACGGTAAGGGGTTAGTTAGCCTTGTATTTTTATCAAAAAGAGGCAAAAACACATTTTTATCCAAAAATTTAAAACGGTAAGGGGTAAGCCTTGTATTTTATCAAAAAGAGGCAAAAACACATTTTTATCCAAAATTTAAAACGGTAAGGGGTTAACCTTGCATTTTTATTAAAAAGGGCAAAAACACGTTATTATCCAAAATTTAAAACGGTAAGGGGTTAGCCTTGCATTTTTATCAAAAAGGGGCAAAAACACATTTTTATCCAAAATTTAAACGGTAAGGTAAGGGGTTAGCCTTGCATTTTTATCAAAAAGGGGCAAAAACACATTGTTATCCAAATTTTAAAACGGTAAGGGGTTAGCCTTGCATTTTTATCAAAAAGAGGCAAAAACACATTTTTATCCAAATTTACAACAGTAAGGGGTTAGCCTTGCATTTTTATCAAAAAGGGACAAAAACACATTTTTATCCAAAATTTACAACAGTAAGGGGTTAGCCTTGCATTTTTATCAAAAAGGGGCAAAAACACATTTTTATCCAAATTTACAACGGTAAGGGGTTAGCCTTGCATTTTTATCAAAAAAGGGCAAAAACACATTTTTATCCAAATTTAAACGGTAAGGGGTTAGCCTTGCATTTTTATCAAAAGGGGCAAAAACACATTTTTATCCAAAATTTACAACAGTAAGGGGTTAGCCTTGCATTTTATCAAAAAGAGGCAAAAACACATTTTTATCCAAAATTTAAACGGTAAGGGGTAAGCTTTGCATTTTTATCAAAAAGGGGCAAAAACACATTTTTATCCAAAATTTTAAACGGTAAGGGTTAGTTAGCCTTGTATTTTTATCAGAAAGAGGCAAAAACACATTTTTATCCAAAAATTTAAAACGGTAAGGGGTAAGCCTTGTATTTTTATCAAAAGAGGCAAAAACACATTTTTATCCAAATTTACAACAGTAAGGGGTTAGCCTTGCATTTTTTCAAATAGAGGCAAAAACACATTTTTATCCAAAATTTAAAACGGTAAGGGGTTACCCTTGCATTTTTATGAAAAAGGGGCAAAAACACATTATTATCCAAAATTTAAAACGGTAAGGGGTTAGCCTGGCATTTTTATCAAAAAGGGGCAAAAACACATTTTTATCCAAAATTTAAAAGATAAGGGGTTTACCTTGCATTTTTATTAAAAGGGGCAAAAAACACGTTATTATCCAAAATTTAAAACGGTAAGGGGTTAGCCTTGCATTTTTATCAAAATGGGGGAAAAACACATTTTTATCCAAAATTTACAACGGTAAGGGGTTAGCCTTGCATTTTATCCAAAGGGGCAAAAACACATTTTTATCCAAAATTTAAAACGGTAAGGGGTTAACCTTGCATTTTATCAACAAGAGGCAAAAACACTTTTTATCCAAAATTTAAAACGGTAAGGGGTTAGCCTTGCATTTTTATCAAAAAGGGGAAAAAACACATTTTTATCCAAAATTTAAAACGGTAAGGGGTTAGCCTTGCATTTTTATCAAAAAGAGGCAAAAACACATTTTTATCCAAAATTTAAAACGGTCAGGGGTTAACTGCATTTTTATGAAAAAAGAGGCAAAAACACATTTTTATCCAAAATTTAAAACGGTAAGGGGTTAGTTAGCCTTGTATTTTTATCAAAAAGAGGCAAAAACACATTTTTATCAAAAATTTAAAACGGTAAGGGGTAAGCCTTGTATTTTATCAAAAAGAGGCAAAAACACATTTTTATCCAAAATTTAAACGATAAGGGGTTAACCTTGCATTTTTATTAAAAAGGGGCAAAAACACATTATTATCCAAAATTTAAAACGGTAAGGGGTTAGCCTTGCATTTTTATCAAAAAGGGGCAAAAACACATTTTATCCAAAATTTACAACGGTAGCATGGTAAGGGGTTAGCCTTGCATTTTTATCAAAAAGGGGCAAAAACACATTGTTATCCAAATTTTAAAACGGTAAGGGGTTAGCCTTGCATTTTTATCCAAAAGAGGCAAAAACACATTTTTATCCAAATTTACAACAGTAAGGGGTTAGCCTTGCATTTTTATCAAAAGGGACAAAAACACATTTTTATCCATAATTTACAACAGTAAGGGGTTAGCCTTGATTTTTATCAAAAAGGGGCAAAAACACATTTTTATCCAAAATTTACAACGGTAAGGGGTTAGCCTTGCATTTTTATCAAAAAGGGCAAAAACACATTTTTATCCAAATTTAAAACAGTAAGGGGTTAGCCTTGCATTTTTATCTAAAAGGGGCAAAAACACTTTTTTATCCAAAATTTACAACAGTAAGGGGTTAGCCTTGCATTTTTATCAAAAAGAGGCAAAAACACATTTTTATCCAAAATTTAAAACGGTAAGGGGTTAGCCTTGCATTTTTATCAAAAAGGGGCAAAAACACATTTTTATCCAAAATTTTAAACGGTAAGGGGTTAGCCTTGCATTTTTATCAAAAGAGGCAAAAACACATTTTATCCAAAATTTAAAACGGTAAGGGGTTAGCCTTGCATTTTTATCAAAAAGAGGCAAAAACACATTTTTATCCAAAATTTAAAACGGTAAGGGGTTAGCCTTGCATTTTTATCAAAAAGAGGCAAAAACACATTTTTATCCAAAATTTAAAACGGTAAGGGGTTAACTTGCATTTTTATGAAAAAGGGGCAAAAACACATTTTTATCCAAAATTTAAAACGGTAAGGGGTTAGCCTTGCATTTTTATCAAAAAGGGACAAAAACACATTTTTTATCCAAAATTTAAAACGGTAAGGGGTTAGCCTTGTATTTTTATCAAAAAGGGGCACAAACACATTTTTTATCCAAAATTTAAAACGGTAAGGGGTTAGCCTTGCATTTTTATCAAAAAGGGGCAAAAACACATTTTTATCCAAAATTTGTATTTTTATCAAAAAGGGGCAAAAACACATTATCAAAAATTTAAAACGGTAAGGGGTTAGCCTTGTACATGTACATGTATTTTTATCAAAAAGAGGCAAAAACACATTTTTATCCAAAAATTTAAAACGGTAAGGGGTTAGCCTTGTATTTTTATCAGAAAGAGGCAAAAACACATTCGTATCCATAATTTACAACGGTAAGGGGATAGCCTTACATTTCTATCAAAAACATGAATAAGGGTAAAGCTTTGCATTTTGATCAAATGGGGGAAGTTAAGATTTTATCACAAAGTTGTAATGGTAAGGGGTTAGCCTTGCATTTGTATCAAGAAAAGGATGAAAACCAACTTTTTTATCCAAATTCAAAACGGGCAAGAGTAAACTTTTATCACAAATTCAAAACAGTAAGGTGCCTTGCATTTTTATCGAAATGGGGGAAGTTACATTTTTATCACAAATTCAAATCGGTAAGGGGTTAGCCTTGCATTTTATCAAAATGGGAGAAAAGTTAATTTTTATCACAAATTCAAAATGGTAATGCGTTAATAGTCTTGCATTCTGATTAAAATTGGACAAAAATTTAGTTCATTATAAAAAAATTGAAATGGTAAGACCTTGTTTTTTCTTTGTTAAACCGAACTCCATCAACAGAACATCAAAGAAAGAGAAATACATTGTAAAGTAGTGGCTCAAAACACTATGCCAAAAGCCAAATCATCGCTTCAATGTGTGCTTTTGTGTGTGGGCTAAGAATGTTTTATCAAAACGTGACACAAGATAACTTTTATTAGAAAATCAAAGCGTTAACAGATTAGCCTTTCATTTCTATCAATAAGGGATGGAAAAAAAACCCTAATTTTGATCCAAAATTTAAACAAAAGGTTACATATAGAAATGAAGAAGTGGCTCAAAACACTATGCCAAAAGTCAAATCATCGCTTCAATGTGTGCTTTTGTGTGTGGTCTAAATTTTTTTATCAAAACGGGTCAAAAGTTAACTTTTTATCACAAATTCAAAACAGTAAGGGGTTAGCCATGCATTTTTATAAAAACTGGTCAAAAGCAAATTTTTATCACAAAATCAAAAAGGCTAGGTGTTAGCTTTGCATTTTTATAAAAATGGAGGGAAATGTACTTTTTAACACAAATTATAACGGTAAGGGGTTAGCATTGCATTTTTTTTCAAAACGGGGTAAGCGTTAACTTTTGATCACAAAATCAAAACGGAAATGGGTTAGTTAGTGCAAGTTAGCCTTGCATTTTTATCAAAAACGGGGCAAAAAAACCTTTTTATCCTTGCATTTTTATCAAAATGGGGGAAAGCTAAGTTTTTATCACATATTCAAAACGGTAAGGGCTAATGAAGGGGTTAGCCTTGCATTTTATCAAAATGGGGGAAAGTTAAGTTTTATCACAAATTCAAAACGGTAAGGGGTTAGCCTTGCATTTTTATCAAAATGGGGGAAAATTAAGTTTTTATCACAAATTCAAACGGTAAGGGTAAGGGGTTAGCCTTGCATTTTTATCAAAATGGGGGAAAATTAACTTTTTATCACAAATTCAAAACGGTAAGGGGTTAGCCTTGCATTTTTATCAAAATGGGGGAAAATTAAGTTTTTATCACAAATTCAAAACGGTAAGGGGTTAGCCTTGCATTTTTATCAAAATGGGAGAAAGTTAAGTTTTTATCACAAATTCAAAAACGGCAAGGGGTTAGCCTTGCATTTTTATCAAAATGGGGGAAAGTTACGTTTTTATCACAAAATCAAAACGGTAAGGGGTTAGCCTTGCATTTTTTTTCAAAACAGGGCAAAATTTTTTTTATCACAAATTCAAAGCGGTAGTGGATTAGCCTTTCATTTTTATCAAAAAGGGACAAAAAGAATTATTTATCACATATTCGAACCGGTTCGTGGTTAGCCTTGAATTTTTATCATAAACTGGTCAAAAGTTAACTTTTCATCAGATATTCAAAACTGTAAAGGATTAGCCTCGCATTTTTATCAAAAAGGGGCAAAAACAAACTTAGTTTTTATGGTAGTTTTTATCAAAAAATAGCACGAACGTAAATTTTCATCAAAATTTCAATACGGTAAGGGTTAGCCTTGCATTTTTATAAAAATGGGGAAAGTTAAGTTTTTATCACAAATTCAATACGATAAGGGCTTACCATTTACTTTTTATCAAAACACGTTCAACTTATGCCTGTGCAAATCCGAAGGTAAAAGTGGCGAACAAGACATTGTTTAGACTTACCACTTAGACGACTTGCATGATGTCAGACTTCTTGGGTGTATTGTTTCAAAATGAATGTGTAAATTGCAAGTTTGCATCGACAGGTCTCGCATATGACCAAGAAAAATTACCGCAAATAAATGTTTAACTGGAAAATACAAGACTACCTAGTCGAGCCTTAAGCCAAACTGTTTACAAAATCAGTCACAAGTCATCACAAGTTAACTAAGAGTCATTCAGTCTCAAATCTATTCAACGTGACTGATCTGGTTACATCTCTGCCCAAAACAGCCAAGTCCAGTTCTGCCCTCTGCAAATCTTGGGTGTCGGCAAGCTCACCTTGGCCCCCTCTCCAAGTCTCTTGTCCAGTTTTTCACACTCCTTGTTGACAATGTGATCAACCTCATTCTCATCAATCTGAATGGAAAAAAAGTAACAAAAGTTTCATTTAAAACAACATTTTCTCTGTATCTCTGGTAACTGTGATTTTACAAAACTTGCCACAAATTTGTTTCCATGTGATACTTCAAATGCTTGGCACTGAAAGCTTAGTTCTTTATTTTTCTGCTCCTGTAGTTATCTTTGGTTCAAGTTAGGGCACATCTTAAAAGTTGAAATGTTCCAATTCCATAAGCTTCTTTTTGGAGCACTGTGTGTTCCCAATGTGTTCCCAACTGTGGCCTAATTACAGAAGTTATTTCTGCACCAGGCGATTTTGACTTTGACTCAACCATGTGTCCCGTCCGAAATTTCAAGTTAGAATGATTTGCTCTTCTTTTGACATTGACCTTCAATACTTTAAAACATAAATCAAATGGCCATTTGTGCTCGTTTTGTTTTGGCATGGTACAAAAACCTGGCTACACTTTTAAAACAATTTGGAACAGCGACTCAACTTCTAAGTGGCATTTGAAAGGACCATGGCACATCTTGATTTTAGACGTAAATCCACTCATGAGCTAGTATATAATATTTGAGCAGATTCGCTGATTAATTATGCAACACCTCTAGATTTGGACCAATCAGAGGGCACTTTCTATATCAGGCCTTCGGTCATTCACCAATTGTCGCATCATATACATGATTAAAAAAAAACCTCCAGACACAACATGGGATACGCTGTGAATTGAGCACACAAAGGCTGTGGTCAGGCACTCTGTGTTATGTTACGCGATACACCCCAAGCTTGTCTAGATTCTATAGATCTAGGCCCGGCCGTTGTTTTAGTATAAAACACTGCATCGGAATCAACCAATCACACTTGTACATGTTGTCAAGATTTCGGAATGAAATAACGTCCTGATTTAACGTTGACTCTGATTGACTAGCTCATGGCACTGCACACATTTGCATTCCTAGACGTTTGAATGGAGTTAGGGCTAGAACGGGTGATACTCAGACTACTCATGAGCTGAACCTAATGCAAACTGCTGCAAATCTACAGCAGGTTTGCCTGTCTGAGACATGAGGATAAAATCACGACTGTTGGATAAAAACTCAGTTTTGAGCCGCCATCTACACTTTTAGTGTAAAATTTGTTTGGACAAACATGGTCAGTGATTGGTAATTATCTGTTCAATGGTAATTTCACCTTAGTGAAATGAAAATCTAGTTGGGCTTACTGATTTTTGGGATGGCTTGACTCTTGTTCGCCAGTCGGAACTATGTGGATATAAATTGCCAAATAAACACAAGATGTGAGTAAACTTACTTGTTGAGTTCTCTGGGCATGTTTGCCCTTTCCAGCAACTGGCACAGCAATGGTTCCATGTTGCTAGACTCCAGCCCATCAAGCTTGACGTCGATACACAGCAGACTGTTCAAGATCTCCCTCCCTTCCAGAGCCTCAAACTCCGCCCCCTTCCCGAGCTCTCCCATGCCTAGAACAAAGAGTAGCCGCCGAAGAAGCGTAAGTAAGCACTGGAGTCATCATTGATGCATTGGACATCATGGATCGCTATCAGCGGGGCCGTTTTGGTGTCTAGTTGGGTGTCTTGGACGAAACGACTCAGGAGACGTTGGAGGATTTAGTGCGCCCTGCTGGGGAGAGGCTTGCGACGGACTCATGAGAGAAAAGCTGGGGAGAACCAAGAAGGAACACTCGGTGTCAGGTGGCTTGGAACTCTGCATTTGGATTTCTAATAAAGCAGTTTAACCCATTCATAAAGACATAAATGATTTCAAGTGAATCGATCTGGAGCAAAACATTACCTAAACATGGGCACAACAAGCCAATAACCTATAATGAAATTGAGTACAATCAAATCGTCTTTTACTGAATCAAATACGACTCTTCTGAAAAGCTATTTTAACAGGTTTTTAAAAATAATGTTAAAGGCGTATAGGATCATTTGCATTTAATCAGATCAGACTGGTTTTTAAACGTGTACATACCGGTACAAACATGTATACCGTACAAAATTTTCTTTTGCTGTAATTTTCATATATAGAAGGATTTGGGGGGTAAGTATTTAAAAGCAAGTATTTTAACACTGACCTATTTAAAGTTTTGTGTTCATAGATGCTGGGAAAACCAAGAAAAAAATGCTGTTCTTGTCTTGTAGTATGGTTTCCTCACCCTACTTCAGACAAAACAGAGCAATTTATAGGCGTCAGGGAATTGTACCGATAGGGTCAGGGAACCAGACTAGCTGGCTTAATTGCTCGCACTCACAGATGTGTAACCGATTGCAAACAAAATGTGTACTAACTATAATTGGCAAATTGGGGGCAGTATTGAAAACAGTCAGGTTTTTCCAATGATGGTCGGCCAACAATCATTGGAAATTGATACAAAAATTCCACTTTTCTGGAAAATGACAGCACACTAGGTGCCATGATTTCATAGGACACTTGAGACTATTATTCACTGAAATTTCATAATAATTTAGTAATTTTGTTTTTTGATGTTTGCAAATGTTGCATACCGCGGTATTAACTTTTACACCCCACAAAATAATTCCGTCTGTCTTGCTGTCATTTAGAAAACCGAGTAATGTAGGGGATTTCCAACGATCAGTCAATCGACTCATTTTTGAAGAAAGAGTTACAAACACACAAATTATGTTTCATGATCAAAAGGTTGAGCACTTTTTTTTTTTTTTTTTTTACTGTTTTCTAGGGGGGAAATGGTATCACTGAGCTGAAACTTCAATAGGTTAGGCATTCAACATTCTTCTTTTGATTTTGAATGGTCTTATTATTTGAAAACGAACAAAAGTCATGAATATCAAATGATCCTATATGCCTTTTAAAATAAAGATCTTCCCTTTTTTTACAATGACCTTTTTATTTTCTAAACGGACTTTCCTACAATGTAGGTGATATTATGCCCATTTGAAGTTTGTAAATTTAACAGAGATACAGCTTGTTAAATTTGTTGGTTATGCGTTCTTGAACTGCTACACAAATGGAATCACTTACTGTCTCGCATTCCCTTGATGATCAACAGGTCATCAGCTTGCCGTAAAGGACGTCAATGACTTCATCAACCCTCAGTCGCTGGACGATGACACGGTCCACCTCGGGGCTGGTCAGATCCTCACAATTCCTGTGAACATTGGCAGAAAAATCATCATCTATGGGAAAAATTACCAAGACAACAATTGTGCAAGAGAACTAGTTCCAAGCAAGATAAATCACATGGGAATGAAGCTGGTAACCGGCATCTGCTAAACAATGAACAAATTCTATTCTTTGCAGCGTTGTAACGAGACACTGAATGTTGTGACTTGAGTCGAGTCGAGTCATTTTAAGGAAGTGACTTGAGTCAAATCCAGTCGAGTGGAGTAACAGTGTGTGGTCGAATCGAGTCAAGTAGAATCTGTGCTCTAGTCAATTTAAAGCCGGCCTCAGGTCGACCTTGCGACTGACAAAGATCAGTTGACGACCGACTTTTCAGGATCAAGCTGTGCCTGAGCTATCACCGGCGGGAAGATTTCAGTCACCAATTTTTTGCGACCTGAGTGTAACTGCGACGATATTAACACGATAGGAATTAGTCGGGTCTAAAAAAAAATCAACAGTAGCAAGAGAAGAAAAATTTCAACTTCTATGATGACGTTGCGATCGTGTGCGCATCAAGATCATCCTTTCCAATTAGCCAATTAGCACACTACTCTGGCACTCCGCACGTTCTGCGCAACATCACGTAGTACGCAGCACACGTGCGTCAATCACCATATAAGGCGATTGTTTACCTACTCACGAGAGGATATTCCATACCATAGCTAGAGGGGTGTTTAGAAAAAAATTAAATAAAACTGTTCAACAAAATCATCGGAAATGTATAATTGTTTGACTTGTGCCGATTTTTTGACTCAAAGCTATTTGTGAATGGGAATACCACAAGTACATTTAAGACCGTATCAGGGGAATGCGCGCTGGTAATGGCTCGAGCCGAGCCAGCCAAACACATTTACTCCCTTATTGGTAAAGTCTGTCTATGACTGTCTATGCTGTGGAATCGTGGTGGATCGTCGCGTCAAGGTGACATGAGCAATTTTGAGCATGGTATACAAATATTGAGTGGCTCAGCGTGGAATGGGAGGAATATTATCGCAAGGTAAAATCTGGACTTTTCCATTTCACGAGGCGAAGCCGAGTGAACTGGAAAAGTCCAGATGTTACTGAGCGATAATATTCCTCCCATTTCACAATTTAAAGCCACTCAATATTTGTTTTATATAACTGACATATAGATCCTTGTCATTTGATATATTTGAACTTTTTTTGCAATAGAAAACTGAGGGAAAATGTATTTCTCTCTTCCAAATACCCCTTCACGAAAATGATTGAACCCAACGCTGTAGCGCTGGCTCTTTGGAACAATACGCGCTACGCGCAACGCTGAACGCGCACACCAGCATGCATTTGCACACAAATACCGCCTCATGATCCTAACTGTTGAATAGTATTTCCCACTCCCCATGGGCGGATAGTACTTTTTGAGCCGCGGCGTGAATGGGAGCAATAACGAATGTCACGTAATGTGAGTTCCACCAATCAAATGACTAGGATATATGTCAGTTATATAATTGCGATTATTTAATCGGGATGCCGCTTGTTCAAGAGAATCACACGATTTCTCAGTTTTGTGATCTGAGTATTATTTTTCTGCTTGATGCCGACGGTTCCGTCATGGCGCAAGCAAATCGCAGGTCGACCTGAGGCCGGCTTAAGTCAGTGATATTTGAACAACATCTAATAAATTACAGAATGGAAGAAAGAACACAAGGCACAAGTTTGTAATGAAAATCCAAAGACTTAAAAAACGCTGCATGGTACCCAATAGACAGTTTCTGCTGGACGTTTCTACCAAAGATCTGCGTACCAATTAACATGAAGTGAACTCCGGTTTCATCTCTGGTTTGGATTCAGGTCTGAAATATTTTTTACGCTGACAAATTGCAACATTTGAAACTGTTTCTGATTATATAGAAAATATCAAACAAAATTTGAAAACATAAATTTAGTTGGAGTTTCATCAAGGGCTTAGGAAATCGCCCGAAGCCGAAGATGAAACCAAGAATTGGGAAAACTCTGGTTTCGGGATAGTAATTTGTGCGCTACATTATAGTACACGAGTTGGGAGTCCGTGATAAGGCCAAAAGAAAAAAAGTAATTCTGCTTCCAATTACATGTCATTCGAAAATAGGGTAGGTACATGTGGGTAGGGACTTTTTTTTGCCAATATTTTTTGGTACGATCATATGGAGGAGTCTGCGTGTAGTCATGGGTTAAAGGCAGAGATTGATGGTTTTTGGTGTTTTTTTGTCATTTTTCCCATAACAAGATTAGGGTAGGGGCTGTCAGAATAGGGTAGATAGGGGGTTTCCCTACAAAAAAAAAATTCTGCTTCCGGTTGAAAGCAGAACTTTTTTTTTTTTGGCCTGAGGCGTATACATGTATTTGTACGCGATAAACGGCAACAACTCGACGGTAATGTGAATATAAAACTTTGTAATGTTCGCACAGTGTTAGGACTCAAGTTTTATTAACCTTCGACTCAAGTAAAGTCGAGTCTACTGATGAGAGACTCGAGTCCAGTCGAGTCAATTACCCATTGGGACCTGAGTCGAGTCAATTACATTGTAAATCATTGACTTGAGTCATTACAACTCTGATTCATTGTTCAGCAAAGTTGTGTGCTTCACAGCAACATGAAATATGTTCTTATTGAAGGGTTTAGAGGTGAAATGCCCCAAGTATGACATCACCCCAACTACATTGTATTGTTGGGACCACTGCCATATTTTGGGCTATAGTTGGGACGACTGCCATATTTTGGGCTATACTTTGGACCACTGCCATATTTTGGGCTATAGTTGGGACCACTGCCATAATTTGTAGTTGGGACCACTGCCATAATTTGGGCTACAGTTGGGACCACTGCTATAATCTGGGCTACTGTTGGAACCACTGCCATATTTTGGGCTACAGTTGGGACCACTGCCATATTTTGGGCTATAGTTGGGACCACTGCCATAATTTGGGCTACAGTTGGGACCACTACCATAATCTGGGCTACAGTTGGGACCACTGCCATATTTTGGGCTACAATTGGGACCACTGCCATATTTTGGGCTATAGTTGGGACCACTGCCATATTTTGGGCTATAGTTGGGACCACTGCCATAATTTGGGCTATAGTTGGGACCACTGCCATATTTTGGGCTATAGTTGGGACCACTGCCATATTTGGGCTATAGTTGGGACCACTGCCATATTTTGGGCTACATGTATAGTTGGGACCACTGCCATATTTTGGGCTATAGTTGGGACCACTGCCATATTTTGGGCTACAGTTGGGACCACTGCCATATTTTGGGCTATAGTTGGAACCTCTGCCATATTTTGGACTACAGTTGGGACCACTGCCATATTTTGGGTATAACAGGCTTACCGATGGTTTGATGGTGCTCAGTTTGTGGATTTTCGTCTTCGTTTTTGCCACCTTGCTCTACTTGTACAAGTTTGCGCTGCATCTGCAGGCACTTCAGCTTTTTCTCCAACTCGCTCATCTTACGGCCCAAGTCCACGCTGCATCATGACGGCCTTCAGCACCTCCACCAGGCTGAACTCCTCATGCAGGCCCAGGCTGCGGCCAGGGAACTGGCTTTGAAACCTAAAAAGAAAAATTAACATCTATTCAATTAATAAAGTGTCAATTTCATTTTCTTGAGCAACATTTTCAATTTCATAACGTTTATCCAAAAACTTATTACGTAGCTCCGCCAAGGAGGCTATGTTTGCACCGGCGTTAACCCTTACTCTCTGAGGGTAGTTTACTGCAAGTCAGTTGGTTATGCCAATGCCCTCCAGCTGCAGTTTATTGGCAGATAGTTTGTCTTAACAGTGAAGGCTCCAATTGGCAGGAGTTGGAGGCCCTGGGGGTGCCTGATACTGACCAGCTGGGGGCACTCACTTTGTTATCAGAGGACTCTCATTGTTCTCTGTGGCATGTATTGGAGTGCCTGTCCAGTTACCCTTGAAATGACATGGCAGATATTGGAGGGCCATGCAAAAAACATAGGAGATTTTCTTGAGGCACATATTGGCATGCGTTGGAGGGTCTAGTAGGGTAAGGGTTAATTGGTTTGTGATTTGGTTGGTTTGTTGGTTATGGACGGATTTTCATGAAAGTTTTTGCGGGAGTGGTCTTTGGTAAAGTACAAATCGATTGGATTTTGGAAGTGATCCAGATAGTCTACATGTTCATCTGGATGCAGGATTTTTTTTACAGATTTTTTTCACCCATCAGCTGGAAAACTTTCAACAGATCACCCTGCGTGACCCTCTTCTTGTGCGTGGCACTGACCCGGTGACCCTGTATCCCTTATCACCCACCTAATCTAACCACACAGGTCAATGGACTAGACCATTTTATACAATGGGGGAGTGGAAAGGTAGACCGACACAGGCATACATACATGTACACAAAATGTTTGAGTTAAAGGATTTGTTTTGGGTCTGCATGTAGGATTTTTTTAAAGGATTTTTCACCATAAATGCGAGTATTTCTTTCGGGTGAACTGACAATAAGGCGGGGAATTGTTTATCCTTGGTCATGTTGGTACATGTAGGTTTGCACACTCTGAGTGCTTTGCTTTAAATTGAATAAAAATACAAATAAGGAGATCCATTTTAGAGTGAGTACAAACAGAAGGAATAATTGATAAAATCACCATGTGAGTATACCGGTACATATGTCACAATATAACACAACAATGTTGCGACAAGAATTAAAAATTGGGATTTAAATCGGTGAATTAAATCAACGCGATTTAAATCAGACAACCCTAATAATAGGCATGTAAGGGGGTGTGATTCAAGTCAATTAACTATTCTAGCAGGCAGAGAATGAAACATATTTGGTACTCAATTGACAGAGAATTGACAAAGGAAACATAGGTGTGCGATATGTGTGTTCAATACGTAACAGTTTGACAAAGTTAAGTGAATCATTGTGTTAAGATTATGTGGTCCGCACTGGCGCAGCGCTGGCCGGCCACGCCCTTTGACTTCTGCCGGCCCACATTGCTACATGTACACCCACGTACATGTATCACCCCCTTTGTGATACACTGCGACACCAGTTTTGCCACTAAAAATATGAACCATGTATGTCGGATCAGAAAACCCCAAATTTTCCAGTGCATGGTGCCAGAAGGTGCTAATGAAGGTTGCATATTAAAATTCTGTATTTTTAAAGCAAAAAATCAAACAAACTACCTTGAATTTGGAGAGTTTTATTTCTTCGTATAAACTTTTTCTTCGACATAATTTACAAGTGTTGTGTTTGGTATTGCTGGAAAGAGCAAGATATTGTCTATAAAATTGACCTAAAGTATAAAGGTTAGGAAATACCAAGAATGATGACGCTTAAGGTTGATAATATTCATGATGGCAACGGGCAACATCGGCGGCTAATTGTCATAATTGTTACATGTATGCTCATTTTGATTGTCACTGATTGTGTAATTCTAGTTTGTTTGCACTTTGCACACATTTGCATTATCGAAATGACGTCTGAAAAATGCCTAACTTCTTTTCTATAGCTAGTATAAGAGGGTTCTAAAGCATAAATAAACTACAAAGTCTAAATATGAAAATCAAAACTTGACAAAGTTCTATGTTCGGGTACATGTTCCAAGTGTGGCCTATATTTACGGAGGTAGTACAGCAAATTGGCCACATTTGTGGGGCTGGCTATCACGGATGGTGCCGAAAAAAAGTGCTTTTTGTCAGATTGTTAGCCCCATAAATGCAGCTGAAATACTGGACTAACTCTGCACTACATGCATGACATGTGGCCTGGGGGTGGAATGGATGGTCCCATTGCTACAAATTGTAGGGAAGCCGAAAATCAATTCAGAACAAAATTATTTTGTCATTTAAAAATCACCCCACTTATCTGAGCTACAGAAGTGTGATCGCTTGCTTAACCCTCGTACTATTTAAGAGGTCACCAATGGTCAAAATGTTTGTATCTCACCTCCTGGCATACTGTGTACAAACCAATGGGGGTCTTGACCAATATGAATAACCAGGCTGACAATGCATGTTTCCATAGGAATAGCAAAAACCGTTGAATTCCGTACCTTCAGAGGACTGACGAATTACGACGGTTTTCCAAAAGAACTTACAGCAAAGACGCCAGTCTTTGCTGTAAGTTCGGCCAGTGATCGGTCTTGATGTGTAACATAAGGAGAATTCCTTTTCGTGAGAAACCGTCAAACAACAACCGACAGTTCTTTCGAGAATAAGGGAGCGCAAAGTAAACTCGCAGCCGCTGCACACGTGTGTCTGTCTAGGTTTCGTTCAATAGAAAGCGCGCCACATAAATAGTAGTCTCCACGTACAACGCGCATCATGACAAACTCGTTTTCGATCAACTACTCAATAAATACAACTATGTATTACATTGAAATTTCGCGCACTGAGTTTCCACGATGTGTTACATAAGGAGATTGAATATCATGTGAAAACATGAAACAACAAATATAATATGATCGCAACAATGTAGTGTTTTAAACGCGAAAAATCGACGTTGACTACCATTCGGATCGTATTTGTAGCGCTCATAATAGCTCCATTGTTCGACGGTTTCTTATGAAATTAAATCTCGTAATGTTGAACATTATGACAAATAAGTGTACGAAAATTCAATGTAATACTGCTAATACATCATGTTTTTCTTGAGTTGTTGTCCCCCAAAATGAGTTTGGTGGTGGAGATCGAGACCACTATTTATGTGGTGCGAGACTACGAGGGGTGCAGACCTGTAATTAAAGTGGCCCATCATTGCCTACGCGAGCCAAATCACAATTTGTGTACCCTCAAATATACTTTGCTATTAGAGCAATTATTGTGGGCCATGAACTTGAAAGTTTGTAGAACAGAAGAGCAGAAGCCGTGCACGTGACTGCACGCTTGTATTTCTGGATTTTTTTCTGCTATCAAATTCAAATCCGACTTTAATAATAACAATTAAAGGGAAAAGTCGAAAACTGTTGAAAAAAGGGGGAAAATGAAGACCAGGACAGGAATCGAACCACAAACCTCGATTCAGAAAAGAAAAAAGCTTTTCTGCTGTGAAATTCGAATCTCAATTAAACAATAGGGCCGCCTCACAGTTATAATAAGGGGGAACAATCGAAGAGTGTGCAAAAAAAAAGGAAAAAATGAGGACCAGGAGAGAACTCGAACCACGAACCTTAAGATGAGAACCCTACGCGTTTTGTCATAGTTTCTAACTTTGCGTGCATGACGTCATCATTATAAAATAATTGAAGTCTCCATAAAGTACACACAGGCACATGGAACTGAGATATTTTCTAACTTCATGCAATAATGAATTATTAATAAGTAAATTGATTCCTTTCAGCCAAGCCCGTTACAAGGTTTGTGGTTGAATCAATACATGAAAACCTTCGAATAATGGCGCGGTATCGATTATTGGTACAGTATACCTTAAGCCTGAAGTGATGGACAAAGGATTGACTTCGCAACATCCATACCGCGATAAACAAGTCACAATAAAAAATTGGCCGTTGCACACTTATTACTCTCCTGCGGGCCACAACGCGTTTATTCGCCCATGTGTGTAGCGACTGCGCGAGACGGTCAAGGAATTCGCGGAAACGCTTAAAAAGAAGCAACATTAATGTCCTTCAACTGACATGTGACACTTTATGCGAAGCAAGCAATGACTCCTCTTCATCTCTGTGTGGTGTGCCTAAGTGTGCCAAGATTTCTCCCCGATCCAACACCATCATTTCAGAGAATCAAGACTGTTTTCAACATCTAAAGGACCGCACTACGATATCTCGGGTAGCGGTCACTTGAACTGGCGGTGAATTGAACTAACTGAGAGATAAGTCCGTTGTTAATTAAACACTGCACACTAATCGCTGTTCTTTGTTTTCGCCACCCATCTTACGCCCGCCCACAATCAACGAGGTTTTAGTTGATGCTGGTAGTTACGAATGATAATTGTTGTGTTCGTACGTCAATAACACCCGATTAAGGAGAGACTGAGATTAGGGATACTTTTCTGGTTGCTTCGTATTGTATTCACGTTCCATGTCATGCCATAACACACTAGAGTACACACATTCTGGAATTTGTATCCTTGTGGAGACATTTCTTTGTTCTCGTGTAGTAAAGTTTCGAGTTTGAAATTGAAGTTTCAAAATGCTCTAATTTTAACCAGAATTAATTTCCTGGGCTGAAATTTGGACTAAATATCCCTTTTCTAAAACTCTTCCATTTGCGACACATCAACCCACCTTGGAAATTACTAGTTTTTGAGTAAAATCCATATATCTATTTCGTGAAATTCTTGTGGAGACGTATTCATCTATAGAAATGTTCTTGCGGAGACGTATACAATCTTTTGTTCCCTATTGTGTGCATGTCTCCTTAAGGTAGTAAATTCCAGCACACACGTACTAGAATGTACAGACGATTAACAAATGACGTCATACACTGGTTGCACTATAAATAGATCACTGCAGTCTGCATACACTACATCCTCTCCCCCCTTAATATGGAAGCTGTACACACACACACACAAATATCATTTTCAACCCTATGAAAATGTCCTCGACTGAAAATTCTGTCTATAAAAACAATGTCACACCTTACACAAAAAAATGCTAATCCTACAAACACTTGTTGCAAGAAAACCAAAGTTCAAAACAAAGAAAATCCTTTTTTCCATAATTAAATCCAAGTCCCTAGACAAGGTACATTGTAGCAATGGCTTTTTTCTCTTCCTGCCCTTAATTTGAATAAACGGAACTTCCCTTAGGATTTCCTTCTTGTTTGCTTGCTTGTTTGTTAGTTTTTTGGTTTTTTTTACACCCATGACATTCCAATACCGTACAATTTCAACTGCAACCTTTTTTGTTTGTTTCAAAACTGCAACTCTAAAAACTTGTTTAAACAACTTGAGTAACAAGATAAACATTAACACAACTGTAACAACTCAAAGTGCAGTACATGCACATTTTAACTCTCATGCCGGCCTCTGCGAACAACAGTTAGGTTATTCCATAGTCTCAATGAGTCTGTCTGGGGGTTTGCTGACCCTTGACGAACGACGTAGGGGTTTGGGTGAAGCACTGGAATCTGCGGTTACGGTCGGTGTCGCCGATTGTGAAGTCTGCTCACCACTTGTGATGTTTGAGGGTGGCGCGTGTGTACGTTCTGTCTGAGGAATTTGCGAGCCAACGACTGGAGCTGTCTCAGCGGTAGGGATAAACACCGGAATGGATGCTAGGTCAGACATATCAGTATCTTGGTGAGCTGAGGTGTGCATCCCATTCCTTGAGTTCTGAGAATGACTGGATGTAGACCGTTCTGCTCTTCTCATCTGATCCACGTGTCTTTTCCACACTCGACCATCCTGCAAAATTACCACATAAGACTTTGGGGCTGTGCGCTCTGCGACTGTGGCCAGCCACCAAGTCTCTTTGCAGCGGAAATCCTTAACCAACACATCCTCCCCCGCATAGAACTCGCGGAGTTGGGTCTGTTTGTCGTGGTGCAACTTTTGGTTGCTCTGCATGTTGACCACCTTGCGTTCAACGTCCGGGCGTAGCAAGGACAAACGAGTACGCAGTTCGCGTCCTAGGAACAAACTCGCAGGAGTACGACCGGTTGTTGCATGTGTCGTAGTGCGATATGTCAACAGGAAACTGTCGATACGTTGTTGCAAACTCCGAACACTCGATTTGCTTGAGCTGAGAGCGCGTTTGAAGGATTGAACCATTCGTTCTGCTGCACCATTACTTGCGGCGTGGTACGGTGCAACTCTTACGTGTTTTACGCCATTCACGTTGAGGAACCATTGGAACTCCTCACTTGTGAATTGCAGTCCATTGTCACTGACAAGTTGGTAGGGGATGCCATACCTGCTGAATAAGTCTTGCAGCACCGTGATGGTTGCATTCGCGGTGGTGCTACTCATGTGGAAGATCTCTGGCCATTTTGCGTATGCGTCAATGACGATCAGGAAATCGTGACCATTTTTCTGCGCGAAATCGATGTGAATTCTGTGCCACGAAGAGCTATGCCACACCCATGGCATTAGGGGTGCCACAGCTGGAAGGTGTCTAGTCTGTTGACAGCTAGCACAGAGACGAACAGTCTGTTCGATGTCGCGATCGATGTTAGGCCACCAAACGTAGCTTCGTGCAATTTCTTTCATCCTGACAATTCCTGGATGCGCATCATGTAACTCACCCAGAATGAACTTCTCGTACTTGTAGTGTATCACAACTCTTAATCCCCACAACAAACAGTCCTGTTCCGTGGATAGTTCGTGTCTGCGATTGAAGAAAGGTTTGAGGCGTTCGTCCCTTACCTCTGCTGGCCATCCACTTTTAGTGAACTCTAACACGCGCGAAAGCACAGGATCAGTTCTTGTAGCCTGTGAGATCTCCTTACTGGTTACTGGTAGGCTATCGAGGCGTTTGTCTTCGATGTTGTAGATAGCGTCTTCATCGTCCTCCTCCATTGTGGGTAATGGGAGATGTAAGAGCGCATCCGCGAGCACATTCTGCGAAGATGGAATGAACTGCAAGTTGTAGTCAAATGCGGACAACATTACAGCCCATTGCTGAAGACGTTGTGCTGCAAGGGTTGGAATCGACGTCTTGGGACCAAGGATGCGCTCCAATGGCTTTTGATCAGTCCGTATGGTAAATTTCCTTCCGTAGAGATATGTGCGGAAGCGTTTGAGACCGAACATGATTGCCAGGGCCTCCTTGTCCAGTTACGCGTAGCCCTTCTCATGTTTATTGAGTGAGCGTGAAGCATATGCTATAGGATGTCTGGAGCCGTCAGCGTACACATGCAGCATGACTGCTCCAAGTCCATATGGTGATGCGTCCGTTGCGAACTCGAGAGGGAGTGCTGGGTCGTAGTGAGCGAGAAGTTTGTCTGAACTGATGGCGTCCTTCACTGCCTCAAATGCCCTGGTACATTCATCCGTCCACTGCCAAGGACAATCCCCGAGCAGTTCGTTTAACGGATGGGCCATGGTCGACAGGTTGGGAAGGAACTGCGCTTGGAAGTTGACCATCCCCAACCATGAGCGAAGCTCTGTGACATTCTGTGGAACTGGAGCGTTGCGTATCGCGTCAACCTTGTCGTCGGTTGGCTGAATCCCTTTTGCAGAAATGCGACGTCCCATGTAGATTACGCTCTCCTGCATGAACCGACACTTTTCGGTCTTCAACCTGAGACCGTATTTCCGGAATCGCTGGAAAACGTTCTTTACGTTGCGGAGATGTTCCTCATCCGTCTTGCCTGTAACAAGCACATCATCCATGATTGCTTATGTGCTGTCCAGACCTGCTAGTACTTGTTCGATGAATCTCTGCCAGATTGCAGGACTCGATGAGATACTGAATGGTAAGCGTGTATACCGATACAGTCCCTTGTGCGTGTTAATCGTGACGTATTCTTGGGATTTGTCGTCGAGCAACATTTGCTGATATGCGCATTTCAAGTCGATTTTGGAGAATTTCTCCCCACCGGCTAGCTTGCTGAATACTTCCTCCGAAGTAGGTATGGGGTACTGATCGGTGTGGATTGATTTGTTTACAGTGTTTTTGTAATCCCCACACAGGCGTACCGTACCATCTGTTTTGGGTACACACACCAGGGGTGTCGCCCACTCGCTGAAATCAACTGGGTAAATGATTGTCTCTTGCTCCATTCTGGCGAGTTCCTTTTCGACTGCGGGGCGAAGAGCCAATGGCACTGTGCGAGCCTTGTGGAAAACTGGAATAGCGTCTTCCTTGACGTGCAGTGTTGCCTTAACTCCACGTACTGTGCCTAACTCTGGCTGAAAAATGTCCTTATATTCACTTTTCAACTCGGCGATTGGGTCAGAATTCACACCGTATTGACCCTGAGAAAACAGATTAGGCCAGTCCAGCTTGAGAACTGTCAACCACTCCCTGCCCAACAAGGGTGGTGCGTACTTGTCTGCATGGACGATGATTAGCGGTAACGTTGCTTTCTGGTCGCCGTACTGAACCTCGACAACCAGTTGGCCCAAAATTCGCAATTGGGCACCCGCGTAAGCGTGTAGGACACGATTCACCGGTTGCATTGGAATGTGAATAGTCTGACTGGCTCATGATTGATGCAGCGGCACCTGTGTCAAGTTCCATTTGTATGGGAATGTTCGCGATCTTGACAGGAACCTTGATAGTTGAAGTACGGCTGTACGTATCGGCTGTCGTGTCTCCTGACGTATCCGCTTTTGAATTATCGAAAGTCGTAACCGTAAAAAACCGAGTCGACGAATGTACTGTCATCGCGATATGCGTCATCAGTGGGATCGTAAAGTTCGCGGGGGTTTTCGTCGTCTCCCACATAGCGAACGCGTCCTTTGGGCTTGGTTCGCTGTTGGGGCGTGTATTTCGTGGTTGGTGGTGCAGGGCCTGATTTACTATCAGACTTGCACTCTGACTGCAAATGTCCCACTTTCTTGCACTTGTAGCATGTGGCACTCTTGTATCGGCAATCATCGCGATTGTGATTGTTCAGTCCAAAGCAGTCACAATGCTTCCTTGGTTGCGATGACCTTGGCTTTTGCCATTTTTGATTACGCTTGTAGTGAGAAGGCACCCTATTCACTGGTTTAGTCTCCACGGTGCCCATGTCTCTCACATTCTTTGCAGCAGCCTCCTCTGCGAGAGCGAGATCCAGAGTTTGTTGGAAATTGTAGTTGCGAGTGAGCAGCTTCTTTTGGATGCTCTCAGACTGCAGCCCACACGTAAACTCTCCTGCAGTTGATCCCCCGCAAAGTCACAATATACAGCCATTTTCTTCAAATGAGCAACGTATTCACAGATCGATTGTCCTGGCATTTGTCTAGCATTATGAAATCGAAATCTCTCTGCGACTGCCAGTCTCTTGGGTCTGTAGTGTCCCCGTAACAGTTTACACAAATCCTCGAATGACTTTTCCTTGGGTTGTTGCGAAAAACACAAGTCTTTAAGTGTCTTATATGCCGTGAAACCAATGCTGCTCAACAAAATAGCCTTGCGTTTGACAGCGTTTGCCTCTGTCTCCGCAATGTCCACAGCAATGAAATACTGATCAAGTCTCTCCAAATATGTATCAATATCACCGTCCACTGGGTTAAATTCCTCGAACACAGTTCTCTGAAAAGTCGCCATTATCGTTTATCGTAAAACGTATCGTTACTATGCGTCGTCAACCATGCATGGACCAATGGCGATGTACATGTACGTTGTACTGTACCGCGCATCGTGTGTGCAAAAGTTATCACCGTACGTGTCGAGAAAACTTTGCAAAAAGTTTGTGAAAACTCAGGGTCGTTTCACACAATGTATAGTCCGTAGATAATCCTGTGCGTAACCCGTGTGTTCAAGGTTCATCCTCGTCGCCACTGTTGTGTTCGTACGTCAATAATACCCGATTAAGGAGAGACTGAGATTAGGGATACTTTTCTGGTTGCTTCGTATTGTATTCACGTTCCATGTCATGCCATAACACACTAGAGTACACACGTACTAGAATGTACAGACGATTAACAAATGACGTCATACACTGGTTGCACTATAAATAGATCACTGCAGTCTGCATACACAACATAATAGTTGGATATCTACAAGGTTGCTAGTAGCTGTAAAACGCCGCCATTAACAATTGCTCTCACATGGATGTCAAAAGTACTTTTGAGGTAAGATAAGATACAATTTTTACGAGTTAAGAAAGATTCTGTCACGTCAAGTAACATTATCCCATTTTTCTGAAATATGATAATGTTTTAAGTTTGTTCCCCGAAAACTTCGCCGAACTGTATATTTTCGAACAGTCAAGTTATCCCTTTCCTTTTTTGGGGCAATATTTGGTCTGAACCCTCTCAGTCAGTCGTTGATGTTGTAAAATCAAACGCTACCGGAGACCGAAGGCCCCTTTAAAAAGAATTCCCCGAAATTTCCCACCTGACAAGGAACTAAAAGAAACGACCGGTGTTGTAAATAAACACCCAAACTGATGAATGAGTATCGTGAGGTTGATATTTCCTCAGTTCCCTCTGATAATGTGAGTCAGAGGTCCCAATCGGGCAGAGGTATAACCATGAATTATCGAGAACTGTATTCTATAATGGTGTAGCCTGTGCCGCAAGGTATAATGCGCTGGGAAATGTGTAATATTTGCATCATATCTTGAAATACATGGGAGGAAATTCGCTGTGTAAAAAAAAATTAATAAGTTAAGGCCCCCAAAAAAGTCTCCGGTTTCTGGTATGGAGCTTGCCCAAAAAGTGGTGCGACAACTCGTTTTTTGTTTTTCTTTACCTGTTTTTTTTTTTTGCTTCAAATGTCGGCTGATGACTGCAAATGGTGCCCGACTAAACTTAGTGCAAATATTATGGGAGACCAGAGAGGCCACATACATTGTAAAGCTTATTCTCGATCATAACCCCATCTAAAAATACGTTAAAATTGTGCAGCAGCAGGATTCCAGTCAAACCAGTGAGTTTGGTGGTTTTGAGACATCATCTTTCATTGAAAAAAAAAACCTTTTTCATTTTGCCGACGCGCATGGCTACGGCGACGCGCGCGCATACCAGAAACCGAAGACTTTTTTTTTGGCCTTAGCGCGCAAGTCCTAATTTGTGAAATATCTGTATACAGATTTTTATCCGTTAAATTGGGTATAATATCAATTGAGATTTCTGTGGCTTTTCTGAGCATGTGCTGACTTTCGGTAGATACATATGTTTTTAACTTATTCGCAAAAAAAGATCAAATTTCGGGAAACGACATGTGTATGAGACGTGGAGTGAAAACATTTCTTTTGTTGGTGTTCTGTATGTTGTTTTTCCTGGCTACGGAGTTCACTGTTGGGTGTTGCTGCTCAATAAGTTGTAAGGACATTAATAATAATAGGCACGTGGTTCAGCTATTCTCCCCGCGTTTGGTGTATTTCCATGGGTTCTTGGCGGGAGGTTGGTGGACGGACATCAATAAGTCAGCTAATCGACGGGTTCGTTGCTCGCAAGCGCATAAGCCCATTGTGACACAGGGTTTTCTTCAATGGAAGTTGTACTCCAGGCCCGTTGTCGCGTTCTGCTTCATGTCTTTGCAATTATTTTTTTTGCTCAAGGATACTCGTGGCACGGTGTATCCGTAATGCCAACGAGTGACTGGTTCTTCACATTGAAAAAGGGCCATCAAAGTGAGGAACAGTGTAACTTTTATTTTAGAAACCGCCCACCCGGAAAAATCTTATTGTGTATTACGAAAGCGAAGGAAGGTTTCTCGTGTTTATTAGGCAACAAATTAATATTAAATGGCACAATTAATGTGTTTGTGTTTCAATTTCTGGGTTGGCTGCTGCCTTTGAAAACACGGATCCCTGTAGCTAAGTGTATTTGTCGATAACAATTACATTGTGTCCATTCGCAGGCGAAACCTTACGACTTGAAGTCAAGTCGGTAATTTGGCCGGGTTTTGGTCGCCTGTGGACAGCTGAATGTCACTCACCGTGCATGGCCGCTGTCAGTGATTGGCAGGTCTGCTACCAATGCGATAGTGTTATCGTCCTTGCGTTGAATTAAAGTGATACTAAGGCTTAAATAATAATAACATTAAACATTTGTTTTGATTGCAGGACACTGACATCATCAGATTATGCAGCAGCATTATCAATGAGATACAAAACTTCACTTAACGGATAAGCAGTGAGTCAGATCAACAAAGGATACTTGTACAGAAGTTGTATTCTTCTATACAAGCTGTTTTCCTTTGAATTGTTAAACGGAAGGTCGTCACCATGACTGGCGGACCGGGCAGCACCAAGCGCCACTACCGTCGGCTGCTGGACTAGCTCAAAGCCCGCTCCAGCCGCATCTTTGTCAAGGCCCAGATGCAGAACCGCACGCAGGAGCAGAGACTGAAGAAAGTGGTCAACGTCCTGGAGAAAGATCGGGACCTCTGCATCCGCAAGTCTCATGAGGGGATCTGGCGAGTGTCGTCTAAGGAGTGCCCCATGCCGCGGCTGGCCAAGCCCGAGGGGATGCCATCATACCTGGCCCGTCCCCGCGCCACGACTCTCCCCACCCCAGCTGAACTAGCCACCCTGCTTCCTAAGAAGAGAGTCAGGGGACAACAGCACTTTGCATCTCACGCTGAATCGGTGGCCACCAGCAAACCCCCTCCCAGAGAATACACCAAAGGCCTTTTCACACTATCTCCGTTTCGAACCGTGCTGAAACCTACCCGGATCCAACCCGGTTCAGCCCGAGTATTTTTCGACACGGATCGGAGAGACGCGACGTTCACACTGTCCTTTACGGGAACGGCCGCTACGTGAACCGTGTAACGTTCAATCCGGCTACGGCCCACGTGTATTCACACTACAAATTCTCGACACGGATCGCATTCGGCACAGGGCGCTGCGATGATTTTCTCAATCCCATAATGCATTGCGACGCACGCGGCTGCTGCGCGCACGAGGCTTACAGACAGGCCGGTGTTCAGCGTGAATTTACTACTCTGTGAAATACGGACTCATTGGTAGTATTGCGCATGCCTATTAGGAGAAGGACCTGTCACGTGAAAGGGTTTGGCCAATAATAAGAGAGTAAAGGAATCCGATTTGGGAGTCCGATTTTTGTACGACACCAGCGCAGCTGTGTGCAATATTTCCAAAATGGCTCCGGTCATTTCGTTAGACGATTCGTTCTATTTAGCATTAGAAATGTACTTTTTTGGGGTACATTTTGCAGACCTAATACAAGCCCAGACTCGGTAAAGGATGCTCCATACACCGATACATTATTGGATGATAATTAGGGAGCAATTGTTTCGTGATCGGTGTTGTGACGGCGATAGTGGTGGAGGGAAATATTATGCACGGCGTGTCAGATTTTCGGTAAAATGTCGGCCTCAACTCAACACGGATCGGCCGTGAGTGACTCAACCCCGGGCGGTTCACACTGTCATTTTCGACACGGTTCAGGCCGAAAAATGCAATTTCGATCCGGGTTGAGATTTTCAACCCTGGTCCCTCACAGGGTTGATTTCGATCCGGCTAGAGCACGCTACCCGGATCGGAACCGGGTTGAAATGTTAGAAGTGGGAAAGGGTTGAAAAAAATCTCGGGGTTGGAACCGGTTCCAACCCGGAGATTTTGGACAGTGTGAAAAGGCCTCAAGATGTCCAAGAGAAGACTGTCCTCGATGAGATCAGATCAGGTCCAGATATATCACTATCGGAAGGTGATGGAGGAATTTGAGGAGGCAGTGGAGGTCTTTCCAGAAGGCAATGGGACAGAAGAGCATGCGACTGCTGCGGGTGGCACCGGAGAGAAGATGGAGACACCGACGCAGGGAGACAGGACTGATGGGAAGTGGGCAACACCGGTGAGTAGGACAAAGAGCGTTATCAGCGAGGCAAGCAAAGCCCTGGCAGACAATGAGAGCACGGCAGCGGCTGAGGAATCGGTGAGAATGGTCATGAAGAAGCTCGGCGTACGTCCTCAATCCAGCCCGATGTCTTACTCCCGAAGACCGCGGCCAAAGAAAAGACGCCCTCAGACGAGTGTCGGTACCTGCGCCACCATTGCCGAGCAACAACTGGACTCCAATAGCAAGGTGCTGCGAACCAACTACCTGGACATGTACAAAGCACAGCTGAAGAACCACGTCCGTCGCATGACTTCAAAAGGTGAAATGCCAGCGCCGTCTATATGCATTGATGACATGTCACCACACCACGGCCACCGTGATGAGCGACCCAAGTCGGGTCTTGACATGAGCGTCCTCTCGCAGGCGTCCACTCCCACCAAGGCCCCTTTGCTGGCCCACAGTAAGTTTTCCTCGCCAGCCTTTTCACCCGAGTCACGTGGGATCAGCAACAATCCTGGTGCCAAGATAGAAAGGCAGTCCACCCTCATGCAACAGACAGCCTCGTCCACATCACGCTCAACACCGAGACGTCAAATGCGCAGGGTCAGCACGCAGATCATGCATGCCACCACCTTCGACACGCTACAAGATGAGGTGCAGAAAATGCAAAGCTACCGCAAGTTCCGGCGGGAGTCTCTGCAGATGGACGATGTCGCCAACCTTCAGGACTTGGAGGACGGAGAACTGTTTGAAGAGATGAAACACTGTCGGTACATCAGGTGGGCCAAAGCAGACGAAGCTTTAATCGAGGAATCCAGTGAGAACGAACCCTTACAACACCAACTTGCGCTTCTGACCCTGAAGTACGTCCCTCAGGGCCAATCAAAGAAAAGTCAGAACGAAAACACATAACCAGACGATTTATACTTCACACAGTTAATTAATTGGCAGTGTTTTAATTGGATTAAAATTTATTGGATTAAACATCAAATGTTTAATATTAAAAGAACACTTCTAGTCTTCTACTACATGTATGTTATGAATTTAGTTAGACACGGTTTTTGTTTAAATAACCATATCTAGCCGAGTTATGTTCCTTTGCTCAGACAATCTACATGTACACAAAATATCTTTCGATTATTATGATCAAATAATAATATAAATGAAAGCAATATGTATTTTGTTTTGCAAACAACTAGGCCTATAAAGCCTTTTTATTCGAACTTATTTCAGCAGAATGTGTAGTTTGTGTGGATAGAAAAATTCATTCAAATACTTTTGACTTACAGTCGTTAAAGGTTGCACATGTGCATGTTTCAAACTGTACAATCTGATCTGCAAATTATTAGTGTCAAGAAAATCATTTAGTTCAAAATACTCAATTCGCAAAATACCCTTAAATCCTTGACTTGCATTGACGTATTGGATTAAACTTTCAGTAGTACCAATACGATTTCATAGGTTATAACAAATATGGGTAAACTTTTTCTGAGGTGCAGGTCTTACTGCACGTATTGTTTTAATGATTGTGCACTTTCATCTGGAATGTGCCATTTTAGAATCCAAAGACACGTTGTCCACTTGACATGCTTAGAAAGTAAGTTTCACATTCCACAGCCATCTTGAAAACAGCGCCACAATGTGACTTACTAAAGCCAGTCGAGGGGAACAAATTTGTAAAAGAGATACCGGTAGGTCACTGCCACATTGCAATTTCTGCTTGATATACCGACTTTTTAATGCCAATTTTAGAGCCTGCACTGTAACATAAAGACTAACAACTTACACGAGGATGTCAAGACACAAATACGGATCAAAATTTATGTATTCTTGGCCTACAGATTCCAACCCCCCCCCTTTTTTTGGTAGCCGAAAACTTCTTACTACATTGTAGTTCTTACTTTTTATTTTATATAATTTTTCCCCAATCCTGGGATTTGTAGAGACGCCTTTTCAAATCCAACTTAAATTTAACAAAAACGGTTTATTTTGACTTCCCATACATGTACCGGTATGTGTGACTGCGAATACTTGTATTCAGTTTTGTTCACGTTTATGTGTGATAGTGTTGGATTCAGCTACATGTACAACACTTATATACTGTACATGTAGGCCATGTATCCCGAGTGACTGGTGATGTTTTTTGCAGTCAGTTCACAAGTAACTGGTTGAAAATTGAATATTTTTTTTAAATGCATCACTACATCAAGTCCAGAACTTTGGTCTGACCAGAGACCCACAACCTGGAAAGTTAAGCGCAAGATGTAAAGGGTAACTCTGGTGACACTATTTGTTTGCAATTATTTTTGGTGCTACTGTAATTGGCGATTTGGTCGCTGTTGGATCCGGTTGAAATAAATAAATAAATAAATAATCTGAGTAGACAATTTGATCAAATTTGAGTGCATTTTACGTTTTGAACTTAAGCCACCTTTGAGAATATGATTGAAAAGTACAAGGCCCTACATGCCCTAGGTGCATGTATATCTAGGGTGATTACAAAGATTACGTGCACAAACAGTAGATTGTCCCTTTTTTGACAACTTTTGAGAGCCCTAGTTGGAGAGACGCATTGCGTGAATGTACTGGTACGCGCCCTTTCGTGTAATTATGTCATCATGCCAATGTTTGTATTGGACATTCCTAACTAAATATTTGCATAATTTATATAACTGTAGCAAAATGCTTCCGTCTTCAAGTTAAATTTATTATCATTGTACTTCCGGTTACACTGGAAGTAAAGGTCAAATGGTATGTGCCCTGGACATGCTGGAACAAAATATTGCCAGTAGCAATGTCTGAAACAACAAAAAACTAGAAATGTGTTTGTGGACAAACACTGAGCTGTTTCGACCGTTTTATTAATGACTGCCGTAAAGGAGTTTCATCCAGGTCGAATGAACATGTACATGTACATGCGTATTATATACAAAAAGTGTCTATCCTACGTCCCTGACAATGCATGAACATAAAATCTGTCAAAGTTAGCCGGAAATCGGCTAAAACGGTCACTGTGGACAGGATTTGACCTCAGCAACACGTGCGCTGCGCGCGGGCTGACTGACTACGATATGTACAACGTACGTGCATGTACATGTACATGTACATTGTGGACTGTGCATGTTTTAAAGCAGAGTTATTGTCAACCTGAAGTTTTAAGCGTGCGCAGGGCATGTCCGAGTTTGCTTATTGCCTCGAAGCTTTGAAATATTTTAGACCTACCCTTACATAGACAATTAAAGTAGAAATTAATATAAAAACTGCCATGGTTGATTTTTCAGGATTTTTTTTAAGGAAAAAGGGTCTTTTCATTATAACTTCCGGTCTGATGACGTCATACACCACTTCGCACACGTCTTAAGTGGGTCAAGGTCATCATATACACCAATATTTAGGCGATTCCGACAAACTTCGCCACAGACATCTATTCAAAATACATTTTTGAAAATGTTCAACCTGTCGCTAGAGGGCGCTCGAAGATTGCATGACGTCATCGGTAGATGATTTGAAGAATACTATCAGCCAAGAGACTAACACAGTTAAAAGCAAGTTCATATCTATTACCACTTTTAAATAATAAGCCACTTTCGGTTTTGGCCTTTTTCGACCGGAAGCAAGGGTCACGTGATTTTACGCACACTGAATGAAATAAAGTCCTCAACCTACTCTACCACTTGCCGGCAACAGAATGCTGCGGACGCGTACGGTTGATTTCTTATGCATTTTTAAATATTAAAAGTGTCACAATTTAATTGCCTATAAATAAACACCGGATGACGTCATCATGACGTCATCATTACACAATGTTGTTTGAATTAGGGTCATTGCTTGGACAAAGATTGGTGTAAATGAATTACTGGCAAAGTGTCGAAAATGCCCTCTGAAAATTGACATTTTTTTTTAAATTTCTGTGTACAAAGTCTATGGGAAAAATTAAATATTCAAAATTCTATAATAAATCACGTGATGACGTCAGCATGACGAAAAGTTTCGGCGCACATCTTCAGATGGTGGTCTAAGTGTGTGCCAGGTTTGAAGTCGATCGGATTTGAAAAAAAGCCAAAAGTGACTTGTAGAACGAAAACACGTGTTATCCTATGAGAAAAAAGTCTGAAAAATAAAAGAGAAAAAAAAAAATAACAGAAACAAGAGCTGTTTCTGTGTGTACACCGAAACAGCTAATGAGACTGTTCCATTATAAAGTTACATGTGTATAGCCTAATTAAAAGTTCCATTATAAAGTTATAGCCTAATTAAAAGTAAGCTTGTACCGGTAATTTGATACCAGGTGATGTCATGATGACATCACATTTTCTTTTACATCTTCGGACCAGGGTTCAAATTCCATCTACATGTAGGTTTTATCGTCATCACGTGAACTGTTTGGAAAAGATGTGGTTCGTTTTGATTTTGAGGCTTCTGTCTGTAATTTAAATTCACCCAACTTTGACCTTCCAGTAGACCCGGAAGTAAAGGTCGAGCGAGTTCACGTAGGAGAAAACCCGTAAAGAATTATTGTCCAGCAAAAAAAACCCCAAAGAATAATTATTACCATTTCAAAAAGGTGATCGGGTCGTACCCGATCAAAAAGTCCCCAAAACATTCAGTGTGATGAATCCTGCTTTTGACAGATTTTCCACTTTTTTCTGTCTTAGTTTTATTGTGTTGAGCATAAAAATCGGGCAAGAAAGATCTTTTGCTGTTACTCCCTCAACCGTTTTAAAGTACAGTTAGAGCATTTTCTCTTCAAATATGAAAAAGTCTTACTTTGCAGTACTTCGAGTCTGTTCCATCCCTGTGAAGCACCAGCAAGGTAGTGATTGATGTACAAGGAGCTCTGGTCTGAGTCTGTTCCATCCCTGTGAAGCACCAGCAAGGTAGTGATCGATGTCCTTGATGCAGTCCTTCTCCTGGGCCGCATAGTGCTTCTCAAGGGAGCTCTGGTCTGAGTCTGTACCATCCCTGTGAAGCACCAGCAAGGTAGTGATGTACTTGGTGCGGTCCTTCTCCTGGGCTGTATAGTGCTTCTCAAGGGAGCTCTGGTCTGAGTCTGTTCCATCCCTGTGAAGCACCAGCAAGGTAGCGATGTGTACTTGGTGCGGTCCTTCTCCTGGGCTGTACAGTGCTTCTCAAGGGAGCTCTGGTCTGAGTCTGTACCATCCCTGTGAAGCACCAGCAAGGTAGTAATGTACTTGGTGCGGTCCTTCTCCTGGGCTGTATAGTGCTTCTCAAGGGAGCTCTGGTCTGAGTCTGTACCATCCCTGTGAAGCATCAGCAAGGTAGTGATGTACTTGGTGCGGTCCTTCTCCTGGGCTGTATAGTGTTTCTCAAGAGAGCTCTGGTCTGAGTCTGTTCCATCCCTGTGAAGCATCAGCAAGGTAGTGATGTACTTGGTGCGGTCCTTCTCCTGGGCTGTACAGTGTTTCTCAAGAGAGCTCTGGTCTGAGTCTGTTCCATCCCTGTGAAGCATCAGCAAGGTAGTAATGTACTTGGTGCGGTCCTTCTCCTGGGCCGTATAGTGCTTCTCAAGGGAGCTCTGGTCTGAGTCTGTTCCATCCCTGTGAAGCACCAGCAAGGTAGTGATGTACTTGGTGCGGTCCTTCTCCTGGGCTGTACAGTGTTTCTCAAGAGAGCTCTGGTCTGAGTCTGTTCCATCCCTGTGAAGCATCAGCAAGGTAGTGATGAACTTGGTGCGGTCCTTCTCCTGGGCCGTATAGTGCTTCTCAAGAGAGCTCTGGTCTGAGTCTGTTCTAGCCGTGAGAAGCAGTCCTTCTCCTGGGCCTTATAGTGCTTCTATAGTGCTTCTCAAGAGAGCTCTCTGATGTGAAGTGAGCTGGTAGATCTGCCATCACCTGGTCAAGAAATTTGAATATTGTCAATTTGGGAAAAATGTTTGATACTGATTGAGACATTTACTTGTATTCATTATTAGCTATCCTGCAAATTCGAGTGGAACAAGGTTAAATAAAAAATAGGTTAACCAGTTTGCGTCGGATAACGTGTATACAAACAAAGATTTTGCAGTATTCGTAGCAGTTGACAGATGAACAAGCAATGATAGCTGAGTCCTATCAATACAGATGTCAAATTGGTTCAAAAAAATCTTGGAGTTTTTAAGAATAAATTATTGTTTCACTGAAGAAGAAGTGTCTTTGCTCCCTTATTAGTCCCATCCTTGTAGATAGGATAGGATGCCTAGTTATATATCTTTGATACAAACGAATCCGGGAAATATAAATTTATAGTGACTTGGCATCATTCCATCTTGCAAGGTGACAGAAGAAAGTCCTGAATAGCGCCCTCTACTCCACCTCACCCGGCCGCAGCATTACATGACAAAAACAATGAAACAAGCCCATTGGTTTTACTTTAAACATACCTTAGACCTTACTCCATATTTTTTATACAATTTCCTTAAAACATAAGTAGTGACTATCAAATGTTATTAATATCACTCAATCTGAAAATATAAATCTGTTGAGTCAATTTCTTTTTTTCTTTAAAATTTTCTGTAGCTACAACAGTGCCCTTTAGTGCTGCACCGCCTCAAATATTTAGCACTAAGGAGCACAAGGGCAACAAGGCAAATGATAGGGCACCAAGTCAAATGATGTAAGCCCATATGAGAACTCAAACAAACAAAGCAGTACCACTTTGCTATTTTTTCCCAAGCTTGGATGGTACAGACAAAGAATATTTTCTTAAACGCATCACTAGTTTGAATACAATTTAATACCAAATTAGTGACTCTCAACAGTATAGTTATGAACTCACAGTCTGTTTGTTTGATGACGGAATTTTTGTTACAACTTCCACATGGTAGTAGATTAAAAGGCGACTACAAAATACTTCAGTCTTTGTTAAAAAAAAAAATAAGTGACTTGATCAAAGTTAGTTATTGTACAAGTGTGATGAGGCCTAAACCTTTTTTTTCCTGAATCTTTTTCTTAAAGTTGCTAAACGAAAGCTGTAATCGGGAACAACAAATCTGTTGGTGAACACACAATTGTGTGTTAATTTGAATTTGTTGTTAGGTTTTTCAAATAGACCTACAAACGCTGTGGTATAATAGCTGATTATGCTTTTTACCTCTTTACAAAAAATTGCTGATCCAAATGCGTTGCAGATAATGTTGGGATAATATTCTGGTTGTTAACAAGTTTTGTTTGGGTGGCTTGATTTGGTCGATCTTGTAGCTTGGATCATGTCCCTCGAGCCAGTACGTCAGACTTTCACCTTTGCCCTGAAATAAAAGAAAGGAAAAAGATAAGAGATTGGTTGAAACAGTTATCTCATGTTTCCTTTGAAATATGATGGACTTGAGAATTTGCAGCAGTGAAAATTGAAGGAAGGGTAGATCATTTGTCATTTGTGATTTTTTTTCCCATTTGAAGCAACAAAAGTTCTCAAAATCTAAAGATGGGTGCTTAACAACTACCCCAAATGAAGTTAAAGATATGTGAATGCTATGTTTTCAGAGGAAACAATATTCTAGGATCTCAATTTCTATTCAAAAGTTGCTGAGACACGTTTGTTCTCATTCAGCTGATTGAAGCTTTGCAATGTTGCACACTAAACCGCTGAATGAGTCATGTCAACACTTGTGCACACCCATTCACAGATTAGTCCGATCACAAACCAACTACTAACGAAAACTCCCAAAAAATGTGTCATTTGACACACTATTTAGAAATGGCCTTCTTTTATTGTGTTCTTCACAATGACAGCATGTAATGCCAGAGAGAATAATTTCACAGTCTGACTAGCTGTACTAAGGGTTGTTTTTTATTTTTATTGTAATTTTCCTACTTGGGTATCGATCCTTTAGGCTGGACTCTGATGTTCTCATAGAGCTATATTACAAGACTTGTGATACATGCTTGCGACTGGACCTGTGATGTACTTGTGACTAGACTTGTGATGTACTTATGACTAGACTTGTGAAATACTTGTGACTGGACTTGTGATGTACTTGTGACTAGACTTGTGATTTACTTGTGACTGGACTTGTGATATACTTGTGACTGGACTTGTGATTCACTTGTGACTGGACTTGTGATGTACTTGTGACTAAACTTGTGATGTACTTGCCACCAGACTTGTAATGAACTTGTGACTGGACTTGTGATATACTTGTGACTGGACTTGTGATATACTTGTGACTAAACTTGTGATGTACTTGCCACCAGATTTGTGATGTACTTGTGGCTGGACTTGTGATGTACTTGTGACTGGACTTGTGATGTACTTGTGACTGGACTTGTGATGTATTTGCCACCAGACTTGCGATGTACTTGTGAACAGACTAGTGATGTTTTTGTGACTGGGCTTATGATGCACTTGTGACTAGACTTGTGATGTTCTTGTGACTGGACTTGTGATGTACCTGTGACTGGACTTGTGATGTACTTGTGACTAGACTTGTAATGTACTTGTGACTGGACTTGTGATGTACCTGTGACTAAACTTGTGACGTACTTGTGACTAGACTTGTGATGTTCTTGTGACTGGACTTGTGATGTTCTTGTGACTGGACTTGTGATGTACCTGTGACTGGACTTGTGATGTACCTATGACTAGAGTTGTAATGTACGTGTGGCTGGACTTGTGATGTACTTGTGACTAAACTTGTGACGTACTTGTGACTAGACTTGTGATGTACTTGTGACTTGGCTTATGATGCATGTGTGACTAGACTTGTGATGTAATTGTGACTGGACTTATGACGTACTTGTGACTGGACTTATGATGTATTTGTGAATGTACTTGTGATGTACTTGTGACTAGACTTGCGTTATACTTGTGACTGGACTTGTGACTGGACTTGTGACTGGACATGCGACTGGACTTGTAATGTACTTGTGAAGTACTTTTGACTGGACTTGTGATGTGACTTGTGATGTACTTGTGACTAGACTGGTAATGTCTAGTGTCTAGTGGTGCGCTGTGTGGCAGCACCCTCTCGTTTTTGCTCCGCAAAAATTCCGGTTTTTTGCGTGTTACGTCTTGTTTTGTCGTATTGTGCCTTTGTCATATGTTGTGTGATAATTAGTGAGTTTTTAAGACATTGCAATACAGCAAATTGTTGGAGGTTTTGGATAATGTGACTGTGTCGTCATTTGGGCAAGTCACGTTGCACCACCATGTTACGCTACACCGCACAACAGTTACTCAGCATTGGAACCATATGATGAAACAGACTGGAGCAGTAGGCAGATTACCAGCGAAAGTGTGGTCTACGCTGAAGTTGCATGGTCTATGCAATAAATATATCAAGCGGGGTACCAGGGCTGGAATTACTCGCCAACGCCCCATCAGAGTCGTGGTTAACTGTAGAAATATGCGGCCTCGAAAGCAACAGCCGGGTGTCTGCGTGAGTAACTTGGTGGCAATTAAAACCAATAAACTTAATATACCGACCCTGATGAATGCGAACGCCAGAACTTTGATTCCAAAACTTGATGAGTTAAGTGTAACACTAACTGAACATAAAGTCGATGTGTGTTGCATAACAGAATCATGGTGTCCTAACAGTGTTCCTGATAGCGTCCTGTTGTTAGATCACTATCACCCCCCCCCCCCCAATAAGACATAACAGAGACCATACATCAGGTGGAGGGATTGTGTGCTATGTACATGCCAACATTCCATTCTCGGTGCTCAGGAATTTAGCTGAGGAGAACGTCGAGTCTGTCTGGCTTAAATTGCAGCCCCAACGTCTTCCGCGGCAGTTTAATGCCATTGTGTTTGGAGCTATTTATCAGCCCCATAACGTCAAAGACAAGCATAATCATATATGCTGGAACACATATACACCTCGCTAGACAGTGTAATGAGCTTGCACCCATCTGCGGGAATTATTTTAACAGGTGACTTTAACCGAATGCCAGATGCTATCCTCAAACGCAACTACAAATTGAAGCAAATCGTTAAAGGGGCAACACGAAACAATGCGCGCCTGGACCTGATATACACTAACATGAGTGATGTGTACTATGAACCAACAATTGAACCAGCGCTTGGTCTGTCTGATCATCAAGTGGTCGTTTGTCAATCCAAGCCGTCGTTTGCAATGCAACCTGCCAAAAAACTTTCACGGGTTATTAGACGCTTTCTCCCACGTGCAAAAGCAGCATTCAAAGATGAGTTGCAGGAGGTGGACTGGACTCCATTGTACCAGTGTATCCCTTGCTCAGATAAATATGACCAGTTTGAAACAACCATCGTATCCCTTGTAGACCGGCACTTCCAGTGGAAGCAAGTCACCAGAGTAGAAAGTGAAAAACCTTGGGTCACAGATCGTTTTAGGGATTTGATAAAAAAGAGACAGCGTGCTTGGCACGGAGGACACCAGCCCCAGTATAGGTACTACAGAAACAAAGTGAACAGGTTGAGGAAGTCGATTCGGAAACAGTACTTTCAGGCAAAAGTTGATCTTCGGACCTTAAACAAAGCAGAAATTGGTGGAACGAAGTAAAGCCACTCAAAGGTGAGAAACACGACTATAACCATTGAAAAACCTTGTCGACAATGTTGCGCATGGTGATCAGGAAGAATTTGCCGAATTCGTGAATTCTTTCATTGCATCCATCTCATCCGACCTACCTCCGCTAGAAGCACCAGAGTCTCACAGTGAAGATTTAATTCCTACCAAGTATGTCCTCACAAGTTCGGCGGTTGAGAAAGCACTGAAGTTGGTGAGAACACACAAGGCACCTGGTCCTGATCAGATTCCCAATTGGATCTTGAAAGATCACACATCCATGTTGGCAAGACCCGTCTGCTCCATCTTTAATGCTTTGGTGGCCCAAGCAACTCTACCAAGCATCTGGAAGGCTGCTGATGTTATCGCCATCCCGAAAACGACTCCACCTGCCTCAGTAGAGAATGACTTGCATCCAATCTCCCTAACCGCCATGCTAGTAAAGATTCTTGAGGTATTCGTGTTTAAATGGCTATGGGAGCAGTACCAGCCGCAGTTACATGTAGATCCAGTCCAATTTGGTAACGTCCCAGGCTCATCAACTACTTGCGCTCTCATTGACCTGTTGCACAACTGGTACTCTGCCACAGATCAAGCCAAGAACATGGTGTGTGTCCTTTTCCTCGACTACAGCAAGGCATTTGATAGGATCAACCATGTGATTCTCATCGATAAACTGGAATCTCTTCATGTTGATCAACTCATCGTCAACTGGATTACAGAGTTCCTGCGACACGGAATGCAGTGTGTTAAGATCGGCACCTGTAAATCGCAGTGGACTGTCATCAATGGTGGAGACCCACAGGGAACAAAACTTGGGCCATTGCTTTTCATCATGATGATTGGAGATCTTCAACCCTCCCTGCCCACAGTCAAATATGTTGATGATACAACACTGCACCGGCGGCGGAACCGGGGGGCAGAGGGGGCAGTTGCCCCCCCCCCCCCCACTTTTGAATGGGTAGCTATTTTGCCCCCCCCCCCCACTTTTTACCAGGAGCGATTTTTAAAAAAACAGGTTAATTAAAATGATGCAAGAGGTAAAAAAAGATTTCTGAACACGTGTCTCATTTATAGGGCCCTATTAATAGTATTATGTACAAGAATGTATCTTTTGCTCAGAAAATATTGGTTAAAGTGGTCAGAAATTGCCTCAGATCGCACCACAGAGCATCTAGAATCCAAAAATTTTTTTGGGGCCCTTTAAAGCGGGCCCCTAACCCCACGCCTCAAGGGCTTCGCGCTTCACGCTCGCATCAGTTCTGATCAAGGTATGTTCCCCCACTTTTGAAAAGCGAATGACACCCCTGGTTGGGGTTGAAATTTTACAATAGGCCTTATAACTAAGTGAGCATGGCGAAACAAAATTAGAAAAATGATTCGAAAAATAGGGATATACCGTAATTTTCGGAATATAAGCCGCGCGGTGTATAAGCCGCAGCACGCAAAAATCTGCAAATTAAGATCTGAAGTCGGCGTATATAAGCCGCCTCCAAAAATTCTAGTCAAAAAGCTCTGAACCAGTTCCAGTTACACTACAGAAGCTATAAAAAGGGCCACAAAATTTATATCAAATCATTTTCAATCGATACTCTTACAAACAAATATGGAAATTGATGATGAGAAATAAACACCGGGAAGTGCTGCCGGCTGCCCCGTCCCGGTCCCCGGCCTTAAAAGTTAGTGCATGGCCGGCCAGGCAGCCTAGCTGAAATAGTGACATCGCCAGATGAATCCAAAATGCAGGAGTCGGTACAGGAGGTGATTGATTGGTCTTCACATAATGACATGCGGATTAATACAAATAAAACTAAGAAATGGTTATCAGTTTCCGTAAACATGTGCCGTTAATTCCAAGCATAAACATTGATGATCATAACATTGATCGTGTGAAACAAATGAAACTGTTAGGGTTGAACATCAGTGATGATTTACCATGGGAAACTCATGTTAATGCTGTGTATACGAAAGCTGCTCAGAGACTTTATTTGTAAATGCAACTTCGTAGGGCAGGTCTTAACCAGCTGGACCTCTGCAAATACTCTTTTGCTTGTATTAGATCCATACTTGATTATGCATGCCAGGTTTACCATAGCAGCTTAACTAAAGCCCTGTCCGTACTGGACTTTTTTTGGTCAAACTAACCGAGACTATGGGTACTTTTCCCATTTTAAATCCAGTGCGGAAAGCCTAGGACGTTTTCCTCGTGGTTACTTTTCCTGAGTCCAGCGGTTACTTTTACTGGCCAACTGCTGCCCAGGAAAACTTCCCAAGCGCCAAGGAAAACTGACCAGGTCACTTTTCCCGAAACGATAAGTCCAGTGCGGACAGTGCGAGTCGGTAAAAGCGGCTCAGGAAAGCGTACATCCAGCCCGAGCGCCCTGTATGTTATGCATACAGAGACCGCAGGAACCTGCAAGAGCAGTGGCGGAACATTTTGTAGAAACACGCTGCGGTGTATCATCAAGTCCGATCGGTAAAATCTCGTTAAAATATATATTTCAACGGACAAATACATACACAGAGAGAGAGAGAGATCACGTTCTGAGAATTAATTTGCGGAAATTCTCTTTCTCCACCGATGCATGTTATTTTCTACGATCCAAATTTGTCCTGATACGCTACTGTAGTCATGCAGTGAACACCATGGTCCGGTACCGTACGTAGGCCGTAGTCACTGGTTCCTGGCCCACATCATAGCTTCGATTCTGTAAGCATGCGATGGAAACCAACGAATACTGATGGCACTGCTGCCGCACGGAACATCGTACAGCAGCATGGCTTCGACGACGTGCATCACAAATGCGTCAGAATTATAGGCCTTTTCGTCAAGATTCAGCGTGTCAAGATGAAATAATATCATGTAAACGATTATGTTGTGCATGCAAATGGCGTGTGTAATATTACTGTGCGTATCGGCGGCTGAAAATGTGATCGGCAATTTGTTTCCTGTGTACGGTGACCGTGAGTCATGATTATACTGACACTGTGACAGCTCGGTTACTTCTCCCACGCGGTCTGGGTAAATTTTCCCGTGTCGAAAGTCCAAGTGCGGACAGTGGTCACATTTGACCATTTCTCATTGTACCATCGTCTCGGTAAAACCTTGCAAAAAAAAAGTCCAGTGCGGACACGGCTTAAGGAACAGTCCAATTTGTTGGAATCCATTCAACGAAGAGCTTTGAGAATTATTATCCCTGGTAAGTCTAATGCAAAGGCAATGGAGCAGGTAGATATTCAAAGTCTATATGCCCGCGCAGGAAGTCACTGTGTGAGCAGTTATTCGCCGACATGTCAAATCCTAACCATAGGCTGAATCATTTGCTCGAAAAACACCAGCCTGTATCGTATGCATTAAGGAACCAGAGACAGTTCAGCCTGCCTTTCTGTAAAACGAACAGACTAAAGAATAGTTTCATTCCCTGGTGTCTTTATAATTTACAGTCCTAATTGTTAGTCACTTTTTAGCAATGTTAAGTTGATGCTGATGTTGATATTAATGACTATTTTAGATTGAAGTGTTTTTATATCGTGTGAAGTTACCTGTGAATGCATGTGTGTCTAAATGATTTAAATATGTATTATAACTGAAATGTTTTGTTTTTAAATTTAAATACTTGTCATGACCGGTGGAGCTCTGTTAGTCATGTTCTAGGTATGTGAAAGTATGTTTCCAGTAACTTGGTTACTTTTAGAAGCTTTTAATGTTTAATGTGCATTGCTATTTAAAAGGTTTAATATTTCAAACTCAAATGTAATTTAAATATCTCTCAAAATGTTTTTAATCCAACCACTTTAGATGCTTTGGTTGCTAATAATAATAATAATAATAATAATAATAATAATAATGTACTTGTGACTGGGCTTATGATGCACTTGTGACTAGGCTTGTGATGTACTTGTGACTGGACTTGTAATGTACTTGTTACTGGAACTGTAATGTACTTGTGACTAGACTTATGATGTACTTGTGACTGGACTTGTGATGTACTTGTGACTAGATTTGTGATGTACTTGTGGCTGGACTTGTGATGTACTTGTGACTGGACTTGTGATGTACTTGTGACTAGATTTGTGATGTACTTGTGACTAGACTTGTAATGTACTTGTGACTAGACTTGTGATGTACTTGTGGCTGGACTTGTGATGTACTTGTGACTAGACTTGTGATGTACTTGTGACTAGATTTGTGATGTACTTGTGACTGGACTTGTGATGTACTTGTGACTGGACTTGTGATGTACTTGTGACTGGACTTGTGATGTACTTGTGACTGGACTTGTGATGTACTTGTGACTGGACTTGTGATGTATTTGTGATTTATCAATCTTAAGTATCTCGGCCACAAGCAAAGACAATGATCTTACCTGAGTGAATACCGATGAGGAGTTTGAGTTTCTCATCTTGTTTGTGTGGCATGATCAACTATCAACGCCCTCCAGGAGATGCCATGCAGTGGAGGCGATCATACCAGCATGACGGCTGCCATTACGGATCAGTAGGCAGGAGACCAACATGTAGGCATCGTCGATGCTTTCAACCTTGGCAAGATGTTATTATTTAACACTGGTTAATTTTGCTTTCAGACATTATCATAGAACATACATATTTGCGTGGTTTTTCCCTGAACTAGTAACCATGGAAGCATCAACTTAACCTCTGAGTGATTGTCATGACTACGCCTGCGAACAGCCCAGTAATGTTGACAATGATAATGCAAGTGACTCTTTGTAATTATATCACCGCACCCACAGATTCTGTGTTTTTCAGTGGCCAAGAGTGTGCATCACATAGTATTTGCTATTTTCCGTCTACATGTACATGGCTAAAAGGACTATGGCACCTTCCATTTTAATAGGGTAAACTGGGGTAAAAAAGCCCAAATGGGGAACAAAAGCCCACTTGACTTGTTTCCACTGCTAGTAAAAAATTACAAGATAAATTGTTCAATGGAATATATTTTTAATAAGTACAATGTAGATAAAAACTAATAATAAAAAGAATTAAATTCATTAACATATTTGAAGGGAACGTATGTAAAATTTTTTTTTTAAAAATGGCCATTGAAGGTTTAGCCTATATCGCTGAAAAGCTTATATTTTTATTATTCTCTAGTTGATATATATTAAGAAGGGTTAATAACATAATTATAAATGATTACAATATTAAAATCTATTTTAATATTTGCTTAATAATGTTTTTTGAGTGGGCATTTTTACCCCGGGCAAAATCAGGGGTCTCGGGGTAAAAATGCCCAGTACTTTCCTTGATATCAAACTCTATTGCAGCCTCATTTAGGCCTATCTTCAAAAACATCACTGTTAGAACTTTGTACAGCATAATGTTTGTTGTATGAGTAAGTATTAGCTATAAGAGTCCCACTACATAAATATTAAACAGTCAGGCACAGATCCAGAGGGGGGTTTTGGGGGTCCCCCAAAAAACCCGCTCTGTCAAAAAAAAAAAATTATCTTACAAATTCCTAAAAAAAAGTCGACCCCCCCCCCCCCCCCCCCCCCCCCCGCTACGACACCCAAACAAAAATTATACTGGTATAATGTCCACCTGTTCAAAAAACGGTACATCATTGTTGACATCATATTGTCAACAAGATTGAAGTAGATTTTTCAATATTGGCCGGTCTTATCATAAGTTTGTTATGAGCGAATTATGTACGTTAATGTTCCACTTCCTTCCACATAAAAATACCTGTTTCAAATGATCAAGTTTGATGTTATAATTAACCAGTTGTGTTTGAAAAGTTATTTGTATTTGATGAAGTATCCCTCCATATTAAATTAATAATAAAAAATATGACTATACTACAGGGAAACCTGTGGTATAGCAGTTTTTTTTTTGTAAATTTGGGCGGGCGTTTTTACCACGAGGCATAGATATTTTACATAGTATTTGCTATTTTCCGTCTACATGTACATGGCTAAAAGGACTATATGACACCTTCCATTTTAATACTGACTACTTTGAGTGGCATAATCAAACTAGCCTCCTAGACCTGTTTTATAATGCCACTCAAAGCAGTCAATATGCAAGACTACATTTGTATAAGCATAGCTTGTAAAGTACTCTGATAGTAAAACAGATCTAAGATGGTAGAATCAAGTTAAGGGGTTACGGGTTAAGTGCTTTCTGTCAATGTATTGTTGATCATTTCATGTTTGCATATTAACAATAATAAATGAACTTGGATAAGTGTATTAAGTATAATCTATTGCAAGTACCCTTTAAAATACACTTCCTGTGATATGGTTCGTTTGGCTTAACCAGTTCACATCAGACAATGTGTTATACACGCAAGGTTTTGCGGTAATCGGAATGGATGATGGATAAACACGCAACAAGCGAGGCCCGAAATGTCTGTCAGTGGCCCGCTTGCAGCGAGATACCCGTAGATGACAGCCTGAAGCCGTCTGGCATCCAGATTCATGAAAACAATCCCAAGTCTTGGTCTGGTCAATGTCAAAATAGTCCAGCGCAAACTGGTTAAAACAATCTGCTGAGTCATATGAAATATTTACCTTTTAGACGTCATAGTTGGAAATGATGGCGTTGAACAGCGTGCACAAGGCATTCAACAAGTTAACAACCTGGAAAGTTAAGCGCAAGATGTAAAGGGTAACTCTGGTGACACTATTGGTTTGCAATTATTTTTGGTGCTACTGTAATTGGTGATTTGGCCGCTGTTGGATCCGGTTGAAATAAATAAATAAATAAATAATCTGAGTAGACAATTTGATCAAATTTGAGTGCATTTTATGTTTTGAACTTAAGCCACCTTTGAGAATATGATTGAAAAGTACTAGGCCCTACATGCCCTAGGTGCATGTATATCTAGGCTGATTATAAAGATTACGTGCACAAACAGTAGATTGTCCCTTTTTGACAACTTTTGAGAGCCCTAGTTGGAGAGACGCACTGCGTGAATGTACTGGTACGCGCCCTTTCGTGTAATTATGTCATCATGCCAATGTTTGTGTTGGACATTCCTCACTAAATATTTGCCTTATTTATATAACTGTAGCAAAATACTTCCGTCTTCAAGTTAAATTTATTATCATTGCACTTCTGGTTACACTGGAAGTAAAGGTCAAATGGTATGCGCCCTGGACATGCTGGAACAAAATATTGCCAGTAGCAATGTCTGAAACAAAAAAAAAATGAGAATACTACTCTGTTCCGTTATAGCCTTATTAAAAGTAAGCTTTCAAATTTTCATGTTAACCAGCTTGTAATAAGCCATTTGCGAGTTAAATTTGAATAAAATCTGGTATGCTGACTTAATCCAATGGTTTGCACGTTTAAACTTTGCATTCTCTCGACCAAAGACACTGTTTCTATATCACGTGATTCGGGGCAAGCCTTATGCTAGCAACCCCCAGCTCCGGCATGGTCTGGTGTCTTTGTGCCATTCTCACCCATTGTGAACGATGTATTGGTGCTGAGCATAACTATGCAAGAGCTTGCCCCGAATCATGTGATTAGCAACAGTGTCTGTGGTCTGGAGAATTCAAAGTTAAAATGGGTCAAGCATTCTGAGCAAGTCAGTGTACCAGATGTTTTTCAAATGTAAATCCCAAAGGGTGTAGGTTACTCGCAAATGACTTATTTGATACCAGGGGATGTCATGATGACATCACAATTTCTTTTACATCTTCGGACCAGGGTTCAAATTCCATCTACATGTAGGTTTTATCGTTATCACGTGAACTGTTTGGAAAAGATGTGGTTCGTTTTGATTTTGAGGCTATTCTGTCTGTAATTTAAATTCACCCAACTTTGACCTTCCAGTAGACCCGGAAGTAAAGGTCGAGCGAGTTCACGTAGGTTTAGGAGAAAACCCGTAAAGAATTATTGTCCAGCAAAAAAAACCCAAAGAATAATTATTACCATTTCAAAAAGGTGATCGGGTCGTACCCGATAAAAAAGTCCCCAAAAACATTCAGTGTGATGAATCCTGCTTTTGACAGATTTTCCACTTTTTTTCTGTCTTAGTTTTATTGTGCTGAGCATAAAAATCGGGCAAGAAAGATCTTTTGCTGTTACTCCCTCAACCGTTTTTAAGTACAGTTAGAGCATTTTCTCTTCAAATATGAAAAAGTCTTACTTTGCAGTACTTCGAGTCTGTTCCATCCCTGTGAAGCACCAGCAAGGTAGTGATTGATGTACAAGGGAGCTCTGGTCTGAGTCTGTTCCATCCCTGTGAAGCACCAGCAAGGTAGTGATCGATGTCCTTGATGCAGTCCTTCTCCTGGGCCGCATAGTGCTTCTCAAGGGAGCTCTGGTCTGAGTCTGTACCATCCCTGTGAAGCACCAGCAAGGTAGTGATCGATGTACTTGATGCAGTCCTTCTCCTGGGCCGTATAGTGCTTCTCAAGGGAGCTCTGGTCTGAGTCTGTTCCATCCCTGTGAAGCACCAGCAAGGTAGTGATCGATGTACAAGGGAGCTCTGGTCTGAGTCTGCACCATCCCTGTGAAGCACCAGCAAGGTAGTGATGTACTTGGTGCGGTCTTTCTCCTGAGCCGTACAGTGCTTCTCAAGAGAGCTCTGGTCTGAGTCTGTTCTAGCCGTGAGAAGCAGTCCTTCTCCTGGGCCTTATAGTGCTTCTATAGTGCTTCTCAAGAGAGCTCTCTGATGTGAAGTGAGCTGGTAGATCTGCCATCACCTGGTCAAGAAATTTGAATATTGTCAATTTGGGAAAAAATGTTTGATACTGATTGAGACATTTACTTGTATTCATTATTAGCTATCCTGCAAATTCGAGTGGAACAAGGTTAAAAAAAAATAGGTTAACCAGTTTGCGTCGGATAACGTGTATACAAACAAAGATTTTGCAGTATTCGTAGCAGTTGACAGATGAACAAGCAATGATAGCTGAGTCCTATCAATACAGATGTCAAATTGGTTCAAAAAAATCTTGGAGTTTTTAAGAATAAATTATTGTTTCACTGAAGAAGAAGTGTCTTTGCTCCCTTATTAGTCCCATCCTTGTAGATAGGATAGGATGCCTAGTTATATATCTTTGATACAAACGAATCCGGGAAATATAACTTTATAGTGACTTGGCATCATTACATCTTGCAAGGTGACAGGAAAAAGTCCTGAATAGCGCCCTCTACTCCACCTCCCCCGGCCGCATTACATGACAAAAACAATGAAACAAGTCCATGGGTTTTACTTTAAACGTGCCTTAGACCTTACTCCATATTTTTTATACAATTTCCTTAAAACATAAGTAGTGACTATCAAATGTTATTAATATCACTCAATCTGAAAATAAAAAGAAAACAAAAATCCCCCACTTGCATTATTGTCCATTCAGCCATAAAAAAATCGTTGTACGTCAATTTTGATCTGTTGAGTCAGTTTCCTTTTTTCTTTAAAGTTTTCTGTAGCTACAACAGTGCCCTTTAGTGCTGCACCACCTCAAATATTTAGCACTAAGCACAAGGGCACCAACGCAAATGATAGGGCACCAAGTCAAATGATGTAACACCATATGAGAACTCAAACAAACAAAGCAGTACCACTTTGCTATTTTTTCCCAAGCTTGGATGGTACAGACAAAGAATATTTTTTTATACGCATCACTAGTTTGAATACAATTTAATACCAAATTAGTGACTCTCAACAGTATAGTTATGAACTCACAGTCTGTTTGTTTGATGACGGAATTTTTGTTACAACTTCCACATGGTAGTAGATTAAAAGGCGACTACAAAATACTTCAGTCTTTGTTAAAAAAAAAAAAAACTGACTTGATCAAAGTTAGTTATTGTACAAGTGTGATGAGACCTTTTTTTTCCTGAATCTTTTTCTTAAATTTGCTAAACGAAAGCTGTAATCGCGAACAACAAATCTGTTGGTGAACACACAATTGTGTGTTAATTTGAATTTGTTGTTAGGTTTTTCAAATAGACCTACAAACGCTGTAGTATAATAGCTGATTATGCTTTTTACCTCTTTACAAAAAATTGCTGATCCAAATGCGTTGCAGATAATGTTGGGATAATATTCTGGTTGTTTACAAGTTTTGTTTGGGTGGCTTGATTTGGTCGATCTTGTAGCTTGGATCATGTCCCTCGAGCCAGTACGTCAGGCTTTCACCTTTGCCCTGAAATAAAAGAAAGGAAAAATATAAGAGATTGGTTGAAACAGTTATCTCATGTTTCCTTTGAAATATGATGGACTTGAGAATTTGCAGCAGTGAAAATTGAAGGAAGGGTAGATCATTTGTCATTTGTGATTTTTTTCCCATTTGAAGCAACAAAAGTTCTCAAAATCTAAAGATGGGTGCTTAACAACTACCCCAAATGAAGTTAAAGATATGTGAATGCTGTGTTTTCAGAGGAAACAATATTCTACGATCTCAATTTCTATTCAAAAGTTGCTGAGACACGTTTGTTCTCATTCAGCTGATTGAAGCTTTGCAATGTTGCACACTAAACCGCTGAATGAGTCATGTCAACGCTTGTGCACACCCATTCACAGATTAGTCTGATCACAAACCAACTACTAATGAAAACTTCCAAAAAATGTGTCAATTGACACACTATTTAGAAATGGCCTTCTTTTATTGTGTTCTTCACAATGACAACATGTAATGCCAGAGAGGATAATTTCACAGTCTGACTAGCTGTACTAAGGGTTGTTTTTCTATTTTTATAGTAATTTTCCTCTTTTTGTATCGATCCTAAGTTGCGGCTGGACTCTGATGTTCTCAAAGAGCTATATTAAAGTACAATACTTGTGATGTACTTGTGACTAGACTTGTGATATATGCTTGCGACTGGACCTGTGATGTACTTGTGACTAGACTTGTGATGCACTTGTGACTAGACTTGTGAAATACTTGTGACTGGACTTGTGTTGTACACGTACTTGTGACTAGAACTGTGATATACTTGTGACTGGACTTGTGATATACTTGTGACTGGAATTGTGATTTACTTGTGACTGGACTTGTGATGTACTTGTGACTGGACTTGTGATATACTTGTGACTGGACTTGTGATTTACTTGTGACTGGACTTGTGATATACTTGTGACTGGACTTGTGATTTACTTGTGACTAAACTTGTGATGTACTTGGACTCGACTTGTGATAGACTTGCCACCAGACTTGCGATGTACTTGTGAACAGACTAGTGATGTACTTGTGACTGGGCTTATGATGCACTTGTGATTAGACTTGTGATGTTCTTGTGACTGGACTTGTGATGTACTTGTGGCTGGACATGTGATGTACCTGTGACTAAACTTGTGACGTACTTGTGACTAGACTTGTGATGTTCTTGTGACTGGACTTGTGATGTTCTTGTGACTGGACTTGTAATGTACTTAGGGCTGGGCTTGTGATGTACTTGTGACTAAACTTGTGACGTACTTGTGACTAGACTTGTGATGTACTTGTGACTGGGCTTATGATGCATGTGTGACTGGACTTATGATGTACTTGTGACTGGACTTCTGATGTACTTGTGACTGGACTTGTGATGTACTTGTGACTGGACTTGTGATATACTTGTGACTGGACTTGTGATTTACTTGTGACTGGACTTGTGATATACTTGTGACTGGACTTATGATGTACTTGTGACTGGACTTGTGACTGGACTTGTAATGTACTTGTGCCTGGACTTGTGATGTACAGTACTTGTGATGTACTTGTGATGTACTTGTGATGTACTTGTGACGGGACTTGTGATGTACTTGTGACTGGACATGTGACTGGACTTGTAATGTACTTGTGACTGAAATTGTAATGTTCTTGTGATTGGACTTGTGACTAGACTTGTAATGTACTTGTGACTGGGCTGATGATGCACTTGTGACTAGACTTGTGATGTACTTGTGACTGAACTTGTGACTGGACTTGTGACTGGACTTGTGATGTACTTGTGACTGGACTTGTGATGTACTTGTGACTGGACTTGTGATGTACATGTATTTGTGACTAGACTTGTGATGTACTTGTGACTGGACTTGTGATGTACTTGTGACTGGACTTGTGATGTACTTGTGACTGGACTTGTGACGTATTTGTGATTTATCAATCTTAAGTATCTCGACCACAAGCAAAGACAACGATCTTACCTGAGTGAATACCGATGCGGAGTTTGAGTTTCTCATCTTGTTTGTGTGGCATGATCAACTATTAACGCCCTCCAGGAGATGCCATGCAGTGGAGGCGATCATACCAGCATGACGGCTGCCATTACGGATCAGTAGGCAGGAGACCAACATGTAGGCATCGTCGATGCTTTCAACCTTGGCAAGATGTTATTATTTAACACTGGATAATTTTGCATTTAGACATTATAATAGAACATACATATTTGCGTGGTTTTTCCCTGAACTAGTAACCATGGTAGCATCAACTTAACCTCTGAGTGATTGTCATGACTACGCCTGCTAACAGCCCAGTAATGTTGACAATGATAATGCAAGTGACTCTTTGTAATTATATCACCGCACCCACAGATTCTGTGTTTTTCAGTGGCCGAGAGTGTGCATCACATAGTATTTGCTATTTTTCGTCTACATGTACATGGCTAAAAGGACTATATGACACCTTCCATTTTAATACTGACTACTTTGAGTGGCATAATCAAACTAGCCTCCTAGACCTGTTTTATAATGCCACTCAAAGCAGTCAATATGCAAGACTACATTTGTATAAGCATAGCTTGTAAAGTACTCTGATAGTAAAACAGATCTAAGATGGTAGAATCAAGTTAAGGGGTTACGGGTTAAGTGCTTTCTGTCAATGTATTGTTGATCATTTCATGTTTGCATATTAACCATAATAAATGAACTTGGATTAAGTATAATCTATTGCAGTACCCTTTAAAATAACTTCCTGTGATATGGCACGTTTGGCTTCCCAGTTCACATCAGACAACGTGTATGTATACACGCAAGGTTTTGTGGTAATCGGAATGGATGATGGATAAACACACAACAAGCGAGGCCCGAAATGTCTGTCAGTGGCCCGCTTGCAGCGAGCTACCCGTAGATGACAGCCTGAAGCCGTCTGGCATCCAGATTCATGAAAACAATCCCAAGTCTTGGTCTGGTCAATGTCAAAATAGTCCAGCGCGAACTGGTTAAAACAATCTGCTGAGTCATATGAAATATTTACCTTTTAGATGTCATAGTTGGAAATGATGGCGTTGAACAGCGTGTACAAGGCATTCAACAAGTTAACAACCTGGAAAGTTAAGCGCAAGATGTAAAGAGTAACTCTGGTGACACTATTGGTTTGCAATTATTTTTGGTGCTACTGTAATTGGTGATTTGGCCGCTGTTGGATCCGGTTGAAATAAATAAATAAATAAACAATCTGAGTAGACAATTTGATCAAATTTGAGTGCATTTTACGTTTTGAACTGAAGCCACCTTTGAGAATATAATTGAAAAGTACTAGGCCCAACAAATGTATGCCCTACATGTAGGTGCATGTATATCTAGGCTGATTATAAAGATTACGTAGATTGTCCCTTTTTGACAACTTTTGAGAGCCCTAGTTGGAGAGACGCACTGCGTGAATGTACTGGTACGTGCCCTTTCGTGTAATTATGTCATCATGCCAATGTTTGTGTTGGACATTCCTCACTAAATATTTGCATAATTTATATAACTGTAGCACAATGCTACAGTTAAATTTATTATCATTGCACTTCCGATTACACTGGAAGTATAGGTCAAATGGTATGCGCCCTGGACATGCTGGAACAAAATATTGCCAGTAGCAATGTCTGAAACAACAAAAAAATGAGACTGTTCCATTATAAAGTTATAGCCTAATTAAAAGTAAGCTCTCAAATTTTCATGTTAACCTGCTTGTAATTTGATACCAGGTGATGTCATGATGACATCACAATTTCTTTTACATCTTCGGACCAGGGTTCAAATTCCATCTAGGTTTTATCGTCATCACGTGAACTGTTTGGAAAAGATGTGGTTCGTTTTGATTTTGAGGCTGCTGTCTGTAATTTAAATTCACCCAACTTTGACCTTCCAGTAGACCCGGAAGTAAAGGTCGAGCGAGTTCACGTAGGAGAAAACCCGTAAAGAATTATTGTCCAGCAAAAAAAAAAAAGAAAAGAATAATTATTACCATTTCAAAAAGGTGATCGGGTCGTACCCGATCAAAAAGTCCCCAAACATTCAGTGTGATGAATCCTGCTGTTGACAGATTTTCCACTTTTTTTTGTCTTAGTTTTATTGTGCTGAGCATAAAAATCGGGCAAGAAAGATCTTTTGCTGTTACTCCCTCAACCGTTTTAAAGTACATTTAGAGCATTTTCTCTTCAAATATGAAAAAGTCTTACATTGAAGGACTTTGAGTCTGTTCCATCCCTGTAAAGCACCAGCAAGGTAGTGATCGATGTACTTGATGCAGTCGTTCTCCTGGGCCGTATAGTGTTTCTCAAGGGAGCTCTGGTCTGAGTCTGTTCCATCCCTGTGAAGCACCAGCAAGGTAGTGATCGATGTACTTGATGCAGTCCTTCTCCTGGGCCGTATAGTGCTTCTCAAGGGAGCTCTGGTCTGAGTCTGTACCATCCCTGTGAAGCACCAGCAAGGTAGTGATCGATGTACTTGATGCAGTCCTTCTCCTGGGCCGTATAGTGCTTCTCAAGGGAGCTCTGGTCTGAGTCTGTTCCATCCCTGTGAAGCACCAGCAAGGTAGTGATTGATGTACTTGATGCAGTCCTTCTCCTGGGCTGTATAGTGCTTCTCAAGGGAGCTCTGGTCTGAGTCTGTTCCATCCCTGTGAAGCACCAGCAAGGTAGTGATCGATGTACTTGATGTAGTCCTCTCCTGGGCTGAAAAGTGCTTCTCAAGGGAGCTCTGGTCTGAGTCTGTTCCATCCCTGTGAAGCACCAGCAAGGTAGTGATGTACTTGATGCAGTCCTTCTCCTGGGCCGTATAGTGCTTCTCAAGGGAGCTCTGGTCTGAGTCTGCACCATCCCTGTGAAGCATCAGCAAGGTAGTGATGAACTTGGTGCGGTCCTTCTCCTGGGCCGTATAGTGCTTCTCAAGAGAGCTCTGGTCTGAGTCTGTTCTAGCCGTGAGAAGCAGTCCTTCTCCTGGGCCTTATAGTGCTTCTATAGTGCTTCTCAAGAGAGCTCTCTGATGTGAAGTGAGCTGGTACCGGTAGATCCGCCATCACCTGGTCAAGAAATTTAAAAATTGTCAATTTGGGAAAAAATGTTTGATACTGTAACAAAACAGGGGTATGTGACTAATATCATGTCTAGCCTCAGAAGCATCATGTCAGCCCGCGCGTTAAAGCGCGCGATACTGTGGGGCAACCAATCAGCATGCGCGTCCTGCATGTACACTAGGCTGATGGGCATGTCTGGCTATTAATTATGCAGGCGTGTACTGCGTGATTGAGTGCATGATAGCGCACGCCGACCAATCAGCAGCGTGCGTCCGGCATGGTCTGGGGCGATTGCCTCGTGGCCTGGCGTGGGATCGGGACTCCTGTGAGAGACTTCAATGAGTAAACTACTGGGAGAGACCGCGTTGTGAAACAAGCAATTATCGAGCAATCTCGTGAGCGTTTACTGAGTTACCGTGGTTGGACTGGAGCGGGAGAAAGCCCCAGCGTGCCTGAGAGCGATCGGTCAGTAAAGCTGGACTTCGTTGTTTACATCCCCCTGTGCATTTTAAGGTCTTATCGGATAAGATTTGGGGTGGATTGTTGTTAAGAAGTCGGATATTTCAGATATATATACATGTAGGGCCTGAGTTAAGATAGTAGTGGGACTCGGAGTAAATCTGAAGGTTGGGGGAACAGTTAGGCTTAGTTCAGACTAAAGAATTGTCTTCCGTTGTTTGTGCCATTTGGCGTAGCTGCGGTATAGCTGCCCTGTGAGTCCGTTGGCTTGTTTTCCCATTGAGGAAATAGTGTAGCTAAGATTGTTTAGAAGGTCTGTCTGCCGTTGATCTATGCCCATTGGCGTGGCTGCGGTTGATGCAGACTTGGACAACTGAGAGCTCGCTTTTCCTGCTGGGGAACCCGCTTAATGTGACTTTTTTTATTATTATTATTATTAATGGTTTATTGTTCTATTCTATCGCCGCCAGCAGCGGAATTGCAGAATAGTTACATAAAAAATAAAATTACACAGAGATTTAAAGAATAACCATCATGAGAGGGCATAGGAAGGGAGGGAGTGATAGGGACGGGTTGAGGGGAATGGAGCTGGGAAAACATGTATGGTATTAAAGTACACAGATACAAAACAAACAGTAAAAATCGAGAGAAACAGTTTAGTGAAATACAAATGCAATAAAAACCAGGCTTCCTTTTTAAAATTCTGTACAAACAGGCTGTAAAACCGCACAGGAGGAAAAAAGGTTGGGAAAAAAGGATGGAAAGGTTGGGTGTACACAGGGGCAGAGGTTGATACAAGTAGGATAGGGAAGTTGTCTTGGGGATGGAAGGCATGGAAAGGGAGGTTGTTATGTGAACAACAGGATTGTGGTAAAGAAAAACAACGGGAACACTCAAATGTTACAAAAGAAAAAAAAAAATTCGACATAAACACAAATGCATATAAAAAAATTCAGGATTGCAGCTAGAGGTCAGACCCACTAGATAGTTATTATTAGTGGTTTTCATTCCAAATCTTTGTCATGTAAACAATTGGGCTTTTTTGGTACCGCTTAGTCTTACAAAGAGGTAGGGAGTATTTGTTGCAGTTTCTGAGGTCTCTATGATGAACATTCCTCCTACTTGGCGGAAGCCAGCTGCTGTAGTGTTTGGATGCAATCAGCGATTGGAAGAATTTCATGCACATCTGCTCCCTCCTTTCAGCCAAAGTGTTGAGGTTGCAGGCAACAAGTGCATTTTCATAGCTAGTGTACTGTTTGCCCATCATGATCTTACAGGCTCTACGTTGAATTTTCTCAAGCATTTCGCTTTCTACCACAGTGAGCCCGGAATGCCAAGTAGGAGCAGAATATTCGCATATGGGTCTAACATAACATGAATAGATTGTAACTATGTCCTGTAATGGCATATTAAAATGCTTCAATGTCTTTATCATGTGGATCCTGCCATTAGCTTTCTTTAGGATGGATTTGACATGAGTGTCCCATTTTAAGTCCTTAGATATTTGCAGTCCCAGAATCTTTACTGCATCGACTGACTGGAGTGGGGTATCGTTGATTGTGAGTGGTAGTTGGGTCGGAAGTTCCCTAGCGAAAGTAACCTGCATGGTAGCACATTTATCAGCATTGAGTCTCATGTGATTGTTCTGGACCCACTCGGCAAGGTTGTCAAGATGACTTTGCATATCCGATGGGGTCTTCCGGTCACAATGCCCAACCATTGTTAGGTCATCAACATATTTCAGGACGGTAGGTGTGATGTCCCCTACTGCATCATTGACAAGTGCCAGAAATGCAAGTGGGCCGATGCGTGTTCCCTGAGGTACTCCTCCCCTGAGCGGTTTCCAGTCACTTGTTACACCACGGTAGCGGACACACTGTTCTCTACCACTCAGGAAGTTGGCTATCCATGTTACGACAGAGGGGCGAACTCCGAGATTGACGAGTTTATTGGCGAGTATGTTGTGATCTACTGAATCGAAGGCCTTGCTGAAGTCTGTTACTACTACTGTGCTCATAGTACCCGGTTTATCTGCATTTCTGTGAAGGGTGTCCAACAGTTTCACTAGATAGTGAGTCGTGGATACTCCTTTACGATTGCCGTACTGGTTTGGATCAATCTTGCTGTTGATGTCATCCAATAGCCAATCCGCGATGAATCCTTCAGCCACCTTAGCGAAGTGATCAGTCAATGATATGGGTCTCAACTTATCCCAAGTAGCTGGTGTAGTTTTAGGGGTGGGAACCACGACTGCTTTTTTCCACTGTTGTGGAACGACTCCTTCGCTAAATGAGTTGTTAAGTATGTCTGTTAGAGGGCCAGTGAGCTCACAAGCAAACTCACGAATTATCCTGGCGGGGACACCATCTGGACCAGCAGATTTGCCCAATTTGGTCTTCTTGAGCACTGCGTAGACTTGATAGTTCAGTACTCTTGGGTCAGGTTGAGGGTCTGGACAGTAGGCTGGCAATGAAGCAGTTTCGAGTGGTTTAAGGTGACTCGCTATAGAGACGAAGTGGTCGTTGATGCAATTCGCGACATCCTCCGAGTTGTGTACATTAACGCCAGGAGGGGGGTTAATGATGGTATGTTTTTTACTCATATTTGACATAATGTGTATGCCATTCAGCAGGATTAGCGTTCTTGTGCTGCTGTACGCGATTCGTATAGTAGTTTCTCTTGTTTTTGCCTATCATGCGCCTCACCTTGTTGCGAAGCTGCTTCCATCTTGGGGAACGATGTTCAGTGTGGAATATTTGCTGTCTTTCCAGGATGACGTTTTTGATGTACGTTGTCATCCATGGTTTATCTTGGGAATGAACTTTGATGGATTGGGTTGGGAAGTAGGAGTTTATAGCTCCTTGTAGAGTATCATAAAAAGCTGAGCACTTGTCTGTAACACAGGACTTGGTGTAAACCTCTTCCCAGTCATGGTTGACAATCCATGAACCGAAATCACGGATTGCAGACTCTTTCATTGGGCGGACAATCCGAGTGTTAGTTGCATTTCGGGCATGTCGCGACTTTGGGCTCCAGATGATTGTGGAATGGTCACTCATTCCGATTGGGGAGCTAGTTTCTGGAGTGTGGTAATGTTTGGCAATATTAGTGATAATCTTATCGAGAATCACTGAGTTGCGAGTCGGCTGCTTGACAACTTGGGTGAATCCAGTACCTGTGCAAAGATCACTTGTGTCCAATCGATTTATGTCACCCAATATGGTGACACCGGCATGAGGATAGTTGGTGTTGATATAATCAACACCATCAAGAAGATGTTCTATGAGATCATGTTCATGTGGGTTGTTGGGTGGAGAATATACTGCAGCATAGAAGAGTATGGATGTTTCACGGGGTAGGCGATAGGGTCTCGCTTTCATCCATACCACTTCAAGATGGTCTGGGACCTTGATGTTAGTAGTTTGTGCACACAAACTCTCCCGCATGTATAATGCTACTCCTCCCCCACGTTGTGTGCTCCTACACTTTGACGAGAGGTGGAATCCATCTACTCCAAATTGTTCAATTGGTGTGCTGGGGCTGAACCAAGTTTCTGATATACCAGCTACATCTACATTGAGATCCAGTATTGTCGTTCTGAATTCATCAAACTTGTTCACTAGGGAGCGTGGATTACATACATGTAAGTACACAGTAGGCAGGGTAGGAGGTTGGTCTTTTTCCACTAGTCTTGGTAACGGTGCCAAATTTGCACAAGAAACTCCTCGATCGTGATTATTTGGCGAATCAACTGGACGTACAGTTATATGAGTTTTGATCATTCTTTGTTTGTTTTTACCTGCTCTGCAGCCCCGTTTGGGGATATTCGCAATACGTGCTTGTTTGATGATTGTCCATACCTCCTGGTCAATTCTGCGGCCATCTTTGTTTTTTGAACAGTTGTTTCCTATGTGCAGCAGAGATTCTCTAGTGTAGCGGCACATATTCAGTTTATCACTTAACAAGGGAGTCCTGGAACAGTAGATGAATGTACGTGCACGTAGGTAGGACAATAGGCTATATGGCATGTATGGAATGCAACTCACGGTATACACACACGTCCCATTCCGTCTTCTGGTGAAATAAAATCACTAAAAATCAGTCCAACCCGTTCCAATCTGATGGAAATCTTGAGCAGAATAGTCGCTATAGGTAATCTCATATCCGATAACAGTCAAACAACGATGATGGACGAACTTATTGTCATAAAAACTAATGTCAAAATCATTAAAAAACGAGAACTAAAACGGTGAAGGTGCTGCCTCACTAAGGGCGCCCTCATACATCATGCATGCCGTTGTCCTGTGCAACTTTGGCGTAGATACGGTTGATTGCGACCCTGTAAAGTCTGTGAACCCTGAGTTTCCCGAAGGTTTACTGGGTTAACGTCAGGGGACTATTATTATCATCGGGTGGGTTATAACGTTACTACACTACCCCGTGTGTGTAATTCGCTGGTCAAGCAAGTAGCAAGGACTGTGTTGTAGTGTATACATCTACTCTGTTATTGTAGACCTCATTAGAGTCATTTTGTGCAAAGTGAAAGAACACTAGCCCGTTATTTAAGTCAGTGGTGCAGACGACCACTTTATAAATTACATGTACATGTAGGAACCCCTAGAAGTATAGGTGAGGTATACCCAAGTGAGGTTTACCTTACGTGAATAACCCCGCTCAGCTGTGAATTATAATTGTGCAAGTTAATCATAAGGGAGTGCAGTTGACCCCTGTTGAACCAGATGTTTATAATTGTATAAGCTAAAGGGTGCAGTTGACCCAAGAGCTGTACGAAGGTTATAATTGTATTTAAGCTAATGACAAGGGGTGCAGTTGACCCCTCAGCTAAGAGCGAGGTTTACTAGTGCTTATTCTAACAACGAGGTTTACTAGTGTTCATTATCACAGCGAGGTTTACTAGTGCTTATTCTAACAACGAGGTTTACTAGTGTTCATTATCACAGCGAGGTTTACTAGTGCTTATTCTAACAGCGAGGTTTACTAGTGCTTATTCTAACAGCGAGGTTTACTAGTGCTTATTCTAACAGCGAGGTTTACTAGTGTTCATTATCACAGCAAGGTTTACTAGTGCTTATTCTAACAGTAACAGCGTGGTTTACTAGTGTTCATTATCACAGCAAGGTTAACTAGTGATTGGTTTAAGAATGAGGTTTATCAGTGTTAATTCGAACACCGTCCGAGGTTTACCTGGATTCATCAGAACTGTGAGGTTTATCATTGTATAAATTATTGAATGGTGACGCATTGACATTATAATTGAAGTGTGCTAAAGGAATAAACTAACTGATTAACGTCTTGGAATAACTGGTTACTGTGAAGCTTATGTAGTCCCGCTCTCTGTTGGATAGATCTGAGTAAGTTATTCCCCTCTTCTGTCAATAAAGTCAAGTACTTAATCGCAGATCGGTGGTACATTTCCGCCAAACGAACAGCCCCTAGGCTTAGTCCGCCGTTCTTTAACTATATCCCCCCTTGCGTCAGGGTAACCGCTCATCCTTGTGCGAGGTTAATAAATATTTTTGTGGGTTAAGGCCAGGTCCAATTCCATCCTTCAATCAGGTCAGAATGTCGGGTCACCTAGTTATTCCCGCCACAAAGGGTGTAGGCCTATAGCTCGTTTCGCCACAATACTGATTGAGACATTTACTTGTATTCATTATTAGCTATCCTGCAAATTCGAGTGGAACAAGGTTAAAACAAAATAGGTTAACCAGTTTGCGTCGGATAACGTGTATACAAACAAAGATTTTGCGGTATTCGTAGCGGATGACAGATGAACAAGCAATGATAGCTGAGTCCTATGCATACAGATCGTCAAATTGGTTCAGAGAACTCTTGGAGTTTTTAAGAATAAATTATTGTTTCACTGAAGAAGAAGTGTCTTTGCTCCCGTATTAGTCCCATCCTTGTAGATACATGTAGGATAGGATGCCTGGTTATACAGGTATCACAAGTCCTAAGTTCCCCCCAACATTATTCTTAATTAATGAAATAGAAATGCATGATTTCAACAATATAACAAATGCAAATGACAGAGGACACTCTTCTGCCGATCTTGTGAGAAAATGATAGAAATCCAATCACGCATACCAACACGAAGCTCATTTGAATGAAAAAAGTGCCAATAAAAAAAGTCTCAGTACATAGCATTGCTCCAATGTACCATACTGGTTTGAGTGATCTGCAAGGCAGGGTAGACTTTCATTAATTAATAACTTTACCTTACAAAAGTTTCCTTGTTTAAAAGGATGTTTAACTAAACAAGACACAATCTTGGTAATCTAACAGATAATGACAGACCTTTTAATGCAAAGGTGACAAAGAAAATGCTGTGTAATCCTATTTCTTTTAGATTAGATACGAAAGGGATTAACATTCTACCTTTTAAAGCATGATCAAACCAGTACATTGGAGCAATACTATTTACTGCAACTTTTTTTATTGGCACTTTTTTCATTCAAATGAGCTTGGTGTTGGTATGCGTGATTGGATTTCTATCATTTTCTCACAAGATGGGCAGGAAAGTGTCCTCTGTCATTTGCATTTGGGATATTGTTGAAATCGTGCTTTCCTATTTCATTAATTAAGAATAATGTTGGGGGGAACTTAGGACTTGTGATACCTGTATATCTTTGATACAAACAATCCGGGAAATATAAATTTATAGTGACTTGGCAATCATTACATCTTGCAAGGTGACAGAAGAATGTCCTGAATAGCGCCCTCTACTCCACCTCACCCGGCCGCAGCATTACATGACAAAAACAATGAAACAAGCCCATTGGTTTTACTTTAAACATGCCTTAGACCTTACTCCATATTTTTTATACAATTTCCTTAAAACATAAGTAGTGACTATCAAAGGTTATTAATATCACTCAATCTGAAAATATAAAGAAAACAAAAATCCCCCACTTGCATTATTGTCCATTCAGCCATAAAATATTGTTGTGCGTCAATTTTGATCCGTTGAGTCAATTTCTTTTTTTCTTTAAAATTTTCTGTAGCTACAACAGTGCCCTTTAGTGCTGCACCGCCTCAAATTTTTAGCACTAAGGAGCACAAGGGCACCAAGGCAAATGATAGGGCACCAAGTCAAATGATGTAACACCATATGAGAACTCAAACAAACAAAGCAGTAGGCCTACCACTTTGCTATTTTTTTCCCAAGCTTGGATGGTACAGACGAAGAATATTTTTTTTAATGCATCACTACATCAATTCAAGAACTTTGGTCTGACCAGAGACCCATTATTATTTTTTTGTTGGCCAAACGGCCTGTGCTTAATTCTGTCTCATGTTGGATGAATGCCCCGTACATGTAGAGTCCCCAATTTTTGGACTAGGCATGAACCAAGGACTCCTCAATTCATACTCCTAGAACTATGAGGCGCCACGTAGTGGAGCCTCATAGGCAGATTACCCCGCTAAACTGTTTGCTATACAAAACACCAACTTAGTACAAAAACGTCCATCCCAAGCAAGCATTTTCCCACAGAACCGCTGCACAGTTTGCCCCTAAACTCCGTACAATACCTCATGACATACTCACGTTATGTGCACCAAACAAACATCGGTGGATTCTGTCGGTTTTTCGGCAAAAATGATGAAAATATGCCCTTTCCGCACTGAGCCAACCTGACACTTGAAACGTGCACGCGCGCAGAATGATCGCAGTCGATTTTCGGTTCGATCCCTCAGAGCGCGTCGCAGGGGGTATGGTAGGAGCGAAACGATAATATGCGCATGCGTACAAGTTCAAGTACGTACCCCCCACGGCGCTCTCCGAGCGATCGCGATTGAACCGAAAATGACTGCGATCATTCTGCGCGTGTGCACGTTTCAAGTGTCAGGTTGGCTCAGTGCGGAAAGGGCATATTTTTCATCATTTTTGCCGAAAAACCGACAGAATCTACCGATGTTTGTTTGGTGCACATAACGTGAGTATGTCATGAGGTATTGTACGGAGTTTAGGGGCAAACTGTGCAGCGGTTCTGTAGGAAAATGCTTGGTTGGGATGGACGTTTTTGTGCTTAGTTGGTGTTTTGTATAGCAAACAGTCATAGTGGGGTAATCTGCCTATGAGCCTCATCATAGTTCTAGGAGTACTCAATTCATACTAGGATAACTGAGATTACAACTTGAAATTAAAAGGAATCAAACCAAAGAAGCAGTAGGATCTGAACCAAAAACTTTTCAATTCATTCAAGGGTAACTAAGGCTACACCTTGGAACAAAAGAGGAATCAAACCAAGGTCAAACCCATGTACAGGACTCAAACTTGCTACTTACTTTAATCATCAATGATCTAAGTCAGCACAACTCCGTCAATGAGTGGAGGTTGATCCATGTCTCAATGGTGTGCTCGATTGATTGCCTCGTCCACTGCTTCGTTACCACCCAAATAACTCCCCAACCAAGAGAACTGGTTGGTTGATTTTTATCAGCTGTTGAGCAAAAAATAACAGTAATCAGTAATCATAGGAAAATGAGACATTTTCTGTCTTTGTGCAGTTCTCTCTTGAAGGCATTACTAGTGTTCAAAAATTACCAACATTCAAAAAGGTGTCATTACATTGAGAGAAGTCTGCTTAAGGTTGACAACATTTTTTAGCCATAAAAAAAAAATTGATTCGAATTTGATCAAAACAAAACATTGGCCCTACACTATACATGATCGCCAAAATGATACTGAGTGATACTAACAACATAAATCTGGGACTGCATGCACTGAGAATTAACATTCCCAATTGTGTTAGGAAAATAACTTCCAGCATTTTTTTCTTGACTCTCATTCGTGTCCAAAGACCTTATACACACACACACACACACATTCTCAAATTTGTATCCTTGTGGAGACATTCCTTTGTTCTCGTGTAGTAAAGTGTTCAATTTTGAAAGTGAAGTTTCAAAATGCTCTTATTTTAACCAGAATTAGTTTCCTTGGCTGAAATTTGGACTTAATATCCCTTTTCTAAAACTCTTTCATTTGCGACAGATCAACCCACCTTGGAAATTCCTAGTTTTTGAGTAAAACCCATATATCTATTTCGTGAAAACCTTGTGGAGACCTATTCATCTATAGAAATTGCCCTGTGGAGACCTTTACAATGTTTTGTTCCCTATTGTGTGTGTAGTCACCCACACACACACACACACAATCGCAGAAGTGTCGTCAGCTCAGGATGCAACATTTTTTCCAGTAAGGCAAACACTGACATCAAGGGAATTTGTCTACCTTGGGAAAGTTGGTTGACTTCCCTCCTGCACCGCCGTCATGACATCCGAAATGATGCGATCGGCGATGACATTGGCTATGGCTCATCCAACAACAACATCGATGATCAAGCCCACGTCATGCACGTGAAGGTTTGCTAGCTACACATGCCAGAGGTAAACGCGAGTTCATCCAAAGACTCCTCAATATTCCAAAGGAACGGAGAGACAGAGGTTGTACACCATGTCTGAAGTCCTATGAATATTAGAAATATGATAATGAAATAAGAGCATGAAACTGGAGTGGGAGGGTCTCAACCAAAGACCCATAATCACAAACGCAGAAAGGTAATTAAACAAACTACATGTGCACACCAAGCAAGACAGCTGCGTGTTTGGCAATTAAACTGTGTTTGGCGCCCTCAATATTGAGGGCGCCAAACACGTTTCATTGACTGCACCAAACCATTGTGTACACAGTCTGAGATCAATGGCACAAACCACCAAAGACATAAACGCAAAAAAAGCAAGCTGTGTAGAAAACATGTACCTGTGTTTCCCCAAGAGTGGATCCAGAACACAATTTTTTGGGGCTGGGCGAAAAAAAAAATTGGTCCCACAAAAAGTGATTCCAAAAATTACGGCGTTTGGAATATACAACATTTGCAAACACCAAGTTTTTACGAAATACCTCACTAGGATCTTGGTTAATGACAGTCTAAAGCATCCTGTAAAATTATGGCACTTGGTGTGAAGTCATTTTCAAGAAAATTGTATTTTTGTATAAATTTCCAACGGTGGTCGGCCGACCACCGTTGGAAAACCTAACTATTTTTCAACTACTGCTCCAAATTTACCATTTTGTTCAGTCAAAATTTTGTTTGCTATTGGTTACATGTTCATGAACGGGTGCAGCCCAGCTAGACTGGTTCCCTGACCTAACAATTTTCCGGCTTCTATAAATTGATCCATTTCATCTTTAGTGGAGTCAGGGAACCAGACTACTTGAACGTTTTTGTTTTCTTGGCTTTTTCAGCATTTTCGAACACAAAACTTCAAACGTGTCTGTGTAACAATATTTGATCTATTATACTAACCCCTCAAATAGTTCATTTTTAAAAATAACAGCAAAAGCCAATGATGTACATTCCCTTTAAGGGCCCCAAAAACCTTTGGATTCTAGATGCTCTTTGGTGCGATCTGAGGGAATTTCTGACCACTTTAGCCAACGCCAACGTTTTAGGAGGAAAAGATGGTGGTGTACTCAGTGCCTGCCTGCCTTAATTGCGACGTCACATAAAAACAAAAACAAAAATGTTTTCATTTTGAAAAAAAAAACACACTGTCGCGACATATAAAAAACCGCATGCACAGGGAGCGCCGCCATTTTGAATTTCGATGGCTTCAGACCTTTCAATCGGCCCCATAGAGTGATATTTACACGTGATAATTGTGTCACATATCGTGTTAAATAATGTATTTCTAAGAGTTAGTGTCTGGATCCGTGTGTGTTGTCCACTTAAAATCGCATGGTGTTTTACGCCATTTGAGCACACTACGTTGCTTTGTTTAAATAAATGTTATTGTTTGACGATTTTTCTTCAAATTAAAGAGAGTTATGTCATATTATCATATTGGACAAACACACTAAATGTCAACTTAATACAGCAAGTATTTCTTGAGTTATTGTCCGGAAAGTGTGTTGTTTATGTTCTGGGAAGTTGACTTCAATTCACCTGGTATTTTAAGCGCTATTACAATCTACATTGCTTTGTCTACATTATTTTTTTATTGTTTGACGATTCTTCTTTAAATTCAACAGAAATCGGTCACATACAATGTTTAGAAAGTGTATGAAATGTCAATTTAATGCAACAAATATTTTTTGAGTTATTGTGTGGAAACCGAGTGTGTGGTTTTATTCTGGGAAAGTTGACTTAAAGTGCCTGGTATTTTACGCATTTAATACACTAAATTGCTTTGTTTACATTATTTTTGTTTGTTTGACAATTCTTGTTTAAATTAGACAGAGAGGGGTCACTTATCATCTTTAATGAGCGTATGGAATTTCACTTTCATTCAACAAATATTTCTTGAGTTATTGTTTGGAAACCAATTGTGTTGTTTTTGTTATAGTAAAGTTGACTTAAAATCGTCTAGTATTTTACGCTCTTAATACACAACATCGATTTGTTTATTATTTTTTTTTTATTGTTTGAGGATTCATCTACAAATTAACAGACTTGTTTTATATATCACGTTTTATCAACATAAAAAACTGCAATTCAATGCAAAAAGTAATTGTTTGAGTTATTGCCTGGAAGCCAAGTGTGTTGTTTTTATTACAGTATAGTTGTTTTCAAATCGGCTGGTATTTTACACGTTTTACAATCCTACATTTCTTTCATAGGCGTCGCGAGGGGGGGCAAGGGGGGCACTTGCTCCCACCCCCTAGAAAAGCAAAAAAGAAAAAAAAAAAAAAAAAAAAAGTGAAATAGAGGCACGAAGACAAAGTGGTGTAAATTTAATGAGTTGGGGGGGGGGGGCAAAATGTCCCTGTCCCCCTCTAAAACTGACAAATCGAGATTGTGTTGAGAAATACAAGCATTGTTTGGCAAAAAAGATTGTTTTGCCCCCCTCTAGAAAAAAATCCTGGCGACGCCCATGATTTCTTTGTTTATATTATTTAAAGTGTTGGATGATATTCCTTCAAATTCAACAGAATGAGGTCAAATATCATGTTTAACAAGCGAATGATATGTCAATTTGATGCGACGAATGTTTCTTGATTTATTGTCTGGAAACTAAGTGTGTTGTTGTTGTTATAGTAAAGTTTACCAACAATCACCTGGTATTTTGCGCGCGCACTACACTAAATTGTGTTGTTTATTAGTTTTTCATTTATAACGATTCGTCTACAAATTCAACAAACTTGTATCAAATATCACGTTTAATTGTAATTAACGAAATTGTAATTAAGTGCAAAAGGTATTTCTTGAGGTTTTGTCTGCAAACCAAGTATGTTGTTCTGCAATAGTAAAGTTGACTTAAATTCGCCTAGTATTTTACGCGCTTTACAATCTACACTGCTTTGTTCATAACTGTTTGACTATTCTTCTTCATGTCCGTAAATTTCGCCGTAATTTTACGGACTTTGCGTAATTGCAGTAGTATATACTGAGCATCTCGACCCCCAATGAGGTGGCATCGAGGTGGCGGGTGAGGCGGGGTGAGGCGGGTGAGGCGGGATGGTGAGGCGGGTGAGGCGGGATGAGGTGGAAGTGAGGTGGAGGTGGTAGTAAGGTGGAGGTGGTAGTGAGGTGGAGGTGGTAGTGAGGTGGAGGTGAGGTGGAGGTGGTAGTGAGGTGGAGGTGGTAGTGAGGTGGAGGTAGTAGTGAGGTGGAGGTGGTAGTGAGGTGGAGGTGAGGTGGAATTTTTTTTAATTTTTTTTTTCCTTTAAATTTGATTGTAATATTATTTAGATTTTAAGATGTCTTAGCCCACGGCGCCACTTTAGTGGCAACAGTGAGCTCACGCTAGTGAACCCGAACGGAGTGGGTAGAGGCGTAAGCCTCTAGACTTGTGTACGAGCGACGAAGTCGCGAGCAGGCCTCCATTACGGAGCCACGTTAGTGGCGACATTGGCTTTACGCTAGTAACCCGAACGGAGTGGAACTGTAACGTAAGTCTCGAGACTTGTCTCGAGACTCGTGTGAGAGCGATGAAGTCGCGAGCACGACTCTGAGGCCCTGGTTTCCTGAGTACCCTACGACTATCTGCTTTTTTTTCCTTTTCTTTTTTAATTTTCAAGACCAGTTGTAAAAAATGTTAAATTTAATTCGTTATTTAGTATTAAATTAAAACGTTATGTAGTATATACATATAGATAGGCCTACACTACCAATACGCGAGCCATTCTTATTTCTAAAGATGAGCTTTCTTAATGTACAAGATGAGCTGTCCATCACATTGGCCTTTGTTCTAATTCTAAGACTAGTACCGATGTTCTGTGGCACGGCCCCGTGGTTGCCGGAGAGACTTCCACAACAAACATCACAAGGGCTTTCCTAATTTCTAAAGATGAGCTTTCTTAATGTACAAGATGAGTTGTCCGTCACATTGGCCTCTGTTCTAATTCTAAGACTGGTACAAGTGGTTGCCGGAGCAACTTCCACAACAAACAGCACACGGGCTTTCCTAATTTCTAAAGATGAGCTTTCTTAATGTACAAGATGAGCTGTCCGTCACATTGGCCTCTGTTCTAATTCTAAGACTGGCACCGATGTTCTGTGGCAAGACCCCGTGGTTGTCGGAGAGACTTCCACAACAAACATCACTTTATTAATGTGGATCTAAGAAGTAACCGTGACAATCATTGTCATGTAAACAATTCTCAATGGTCGTTGCCAAGGTTTCTTTGAAAATACGGGTGTTCTTTGGGAGGGTATAACTAGGATGCAGCACAAGGCCCGCTCATTTCTGAGTGATTGACCGATCAGAGATAGTCAGCTTTACTTCCCGTCGAACTTCAACCATCATCGTCAATATGTCTCAGCAGCCTTGGGAGAGCCCTGACTACACGGACAGCGAACTGGACGAAATTCAAAGAATCGCCGATGAGATGTATAAAAACGTAAGTGCATGATTTTATTCCAAAATGTTTGCATTTAAGGCACCAACCTTTTGCGTATCTTATCCTTGTATTTGTAACCTATATAACGAGATGTAGACCTGAAAATATAAAATTACATGCTTTGATTTATTCCAAAATGTTTGCATTTAATACGTCGGTCATTTCCGTATTTCATCCTTGTATTTGTAACCTATTTTACGAGATATAGCCCTGAAAATATAAAATAACATGATTTGATTTCTTCACAATGTTTGCATTTAATACGTCGGTCATTTCCGTATTTCATCCTTGTATTTGTAACCTATTTTACGAGATATAGCCCTGAAAATATAAAATAACATGATTTGATTTCTTCAAAATGTTTGCATTTAATACGTCGGTTATTTTCGTATCAGTACCATCTCTTAGAATATATTTCAGTTTGGTACTTGGTCAACTACAATCAGTGCATTTGTTAGAACTCTTTATCCTTTTCACATGTTTTACGCGATGTACGAACGCATAAAATTGCATGATTTGTTTTTCTTCAAAATGTTTGCCTTTTAAGACGCCGACCAATTCCGTATCAGTACCGTTCTTAAAATGTATTTCATTTTTGTACACGGCCAACTACAATTACTGCATTTTGTTAAAACTCTTTATCCTTGTAACCTGTTTTACGTTGGTCCTGTTTTAAGTCGATAAGAATGATGTATAAGTTAATTGAAACTATCGTTTGAAGTTGCATTTCTTGCTATTTTTTCTTGCTATGAAACTGAGTATCATCCGATGTGCTCAAAAACAAAACAAAACAAAACCAAACACAAAAAAGTACGATATTTATTATTATTATTATTTTGTGTATTTAACAGGATGGAGGATTTGTTTACAATCCTGTTGATTTCCCTCCTCTAAGACCACTTGATCAGGCGCCTGCATCAGAAAATGGAGGAGATGAGGTACGTGAAAATATCTTCTTCTTCTTCTTCTTCTTTTTTCTCTCATGTATCTTACCGATATCTACAGGGTGAACCATTTTCAAGTTGAGACTTGTCCATATCTATCCATGACGTCACGCTTTGTATTATTCCGTTGTCGTTCATGAGAGTGATTGCCTGTTAAGACTTGTCGTTGACGTCACGGCTTGTCTTTGTTATTCTATTAATGAAAACTTCATAAACACACGGACCTCCGTACATAGCAGTCGCATAAGTTTTTCCCGGTAATCACTGTCGCTATCGACGGTATCACACAGTGTTTGTTATACATTTGTTCTAAACGACATTTTATATTCATTTGTCTTCTAACAAGGAACCTTTAGAGATGCGTGCTCCAAAGAAGCTGAAGAAGACACCTGGTCTTCACGTATGTTTTACGTGCGACAAAACCTTTGCCCGCAGAGATACTTTGCGACGGCATAAGGCTATCCACGCCGGCAAGAGAAGCTTCCCATGCCCAACCTGCGGTGCTGCTTTTCGGCGAATTGACAACATGAAACGTCACGTCCGTACCAACCATACTACCAAACGAGTCAGCACTACTCCACCCCAGGATGGATCCGCTGCCAGCAACAACCGTCCTGCCACTACACCCGTGGATGGATCCGATGCCAGCAACGACCGTCCCGTCACTCCACCCGTGGGAGGACCCGCTGCCAGCACTAACGGTCGTAATGTTACGACATCCGATGATCGCCCCGGCTGTAGCAATTGGCCATCTACATCAGGAGAAGGTGAAAATGACACCAGCAACGACCATTCAGCCGATGGTGATTCTGATTCCTGCCGATGCCCAAAGTGTGGTAAATCGTTTGCTCGGTGGAACCTTCTCATCAAGCATTTCCGGAGATGTCATCGCAACGCTGATATTAACAACGATCATCATGATGATGATGACGCACTTCAAGAGGATCCCGCCCAGTTTCCTGAAGAAAGAAACGAAAACGAAGACGATCTGTCCCGCGTCTACAGGGAGAACTGGGGAACCATTAGATCTAAGCTAATCACCGGAAGACCCATACAAGACATTTACAATATTAGAATGACGCGACCAGGTGTCAACATGAGGAACATTTTGGAAGCAATTTTTAAGCGATTGACCTGTCGTTCGAAAATTAGTCTATCGTTCGGATTTGTTTTGCGCAATACTGAAACTGGTGAACTTAAATACTTTCACCCAAGTGACAATAATGCCAGCTTCACACCTACCCCATTCACCGTTGGTTCTCGCCAAGATCTGGAACAACTGATCACTAATTTTGAGGATGTTGACATTTTAGAAATCGTGCGACAACAGCGCCCCGACACGAAATGGACGGTAGTTTCAATTATGAACGTGGCAGTGTACGTGAACAAGATGCCCCAGTTTTACATTGGTGCGCATGTTGAGCTACCTGACTACATTGCTAACAATCGTGGTGTTATGGGGCTTACCCACAATGCCCACAATGGCCGAGCCTATGACGATAACCTTTGTTTCTTCAGGTGCCTGGCACTTCATCAAGGAGGCGATCTAGACGCGCTCGAGAGACAGACGCGATACTTGGCGACCAGATTTGCAGAGGCCACTGGCAAGAAGGTAGAGAAGGGGATCACCGTGGAGGACTTGGCAAAAGCGGAGACTCTGTTTGAAGTGAATGTCCAGGTTTACAGCCTCAGCGCCCCAAACACTGACCCCACCGATGATACGGATGCCCCCCAAACAAAAGTACACCTGGTCCGTCGACCCGTGTGCAATCACCCCAGTACCCTCTTCGTAAACTTGTACGAGAATCACTTTTCGTACATTTCCAATTTGCAGAAATACAGTCGAAGTTACGAATGAAGGAAGTGTAGAACAGTTTTCCCTAGATCGTTCAACCTACAACGTCACATCCCCACGTGCAATTTAAATGTTAAGCACAAATTTGCAGGTGGAGCGTACCACTTGCCCCCCGACATTTTCGAACGTCTGGACGAGGAGGGAATTCGCGTGAGTGAAGACTTGAAATTTTTCCCTTATCGCGTTACTTACGATTTTGAGTGTTACTTCGAACAAGCTCCACAAAACAATGATCAGACAGCAAAACTTCAGTGGGAGAACCGCCACGAACTTCTCAGTGTGAGTATGGCGAGCAACGTGCCGAATTTCGAAAGCGCGACATGTTTTGTTTCCGATGGTAACCCTGCTGGCCTCGTGAGTCAGATGGTGGAGCACCTTCACCACATAAGTGATGCAGCTTACGCGTTACTGAAAGACAAATACGAACGCGTGTTTGACGAACTAATCAATCGTCAGTATCAAGAACTCGCTCAAAACAACAACCCCCAAAACAATCGCGCAAAAACACCGAACGCTGCCAAACTAAAGCAGGATTTGGAAGACTATTTACGTGAACTTCCGGTCATTGGGTTCAATTCAGGACGATACGATTTGAATGTCATCAAAAAACATTTGTACACTAAACTACAGCAAACAGACGTGATCAAATTCATCATAAAGCGCGGCTCGTCTTACATGGTGATCAAAACTGAAAAACTGAAATTCTTGGACATCTGCAATTATCTTGCCCCCGGGTATTCGTACGATAAATTTTTGAAAGCATATGATTGTCCACAGACAAAAGGTTATTTCCCGTATGAGTGGATGGATAGTTTAGAAAAATTACAAGATAACGAGCTTCCACCGCATGAAGCTTTTTACAGCAGGCTAAAAGGTGAGAACATTTCTGCTGACGATTACGCATACTGTCGCACGGTTTGGGCGGACAACAACATGACACAATTTCGGGATTTTCTGCAATGGTACAATAACCTCGATGTTGTACCCTTCCTCAATGCATTAGAGAAGATGGTGACATTCTATAAGGAGCGCAGCCCTTTATTTATGGTCGCTTATGCAGCCGATGCCGGTAGGAACGTTTATTAGAAGAAATGAAGCCGACAATTTTAAACCCGTGAAAAGTCATAAGTTTGGGGTGAAAGCCGCTGAGTGGTTAAATTGGATTGCGCATTCATAGGGCGTGTTTATCCGACACCAATTCAATCATGGGGAAAAATGCATCGGTCAGCAAAGAATTCCAGTTGATGGATATTGCCACGACACCCAAACCGTGTACCAGGAGAAACATCTTGACGTTAAGATTTGCACTACCACCGAAGGAGCATCCCAAATGATCAACAACCCCCATTTCCGCGCCTTACACACACTAGAGGTCAATCAGCTATACGAGGTTGAACTCAATAAAAAATCTGTACGCCTGAACCTGCCTCTACAGATTGGGTATTTTGTATACCAATATGCTAAAATGCGGATGTTGCAATTCTACTATGATTTTCTTCTTAGATTCATCGATCCATCGGACTTCCAGCTCTGTGAGATGGACACAGATTCCGCATACATGGCAATCTCTGCACCACATCTGGATGACATCATCAAGCCTCATCTGCGGGACGAGTACCAGCGGGAGAAATCATCCTGGTTTCCGCGTGACGACACCCCCGACCACCGTGCGTATGACAAACGAACACCCGGCCTCTTCAAGGTTGAGTGGGCGGGGGACGGTATCGTTGCTCTTTGTAGTAAAACATACTACTGCTTTGGAGAAAAAGACAAAGCTGTATGCAAAGGACTGAACAAAAAGACCAACGACATAACAAAAATGAACTATCTGGAGGCGCTAGAAAATCAACGAGCCGGCGAAGGAGTCAACAGAGGGTTTCGCATTCATTCCGATGAGATGTACACCTACGAACAGGTCAAGACTGCCTTTACTTACTTCTATCCAAAAAGGAGAGTCGCCGATGATGGAGTTTCCACCACCTACCTGGACTTGTGATCAAAAAAACTGTTAGGCTCGTCAAAACATCAAGCAAATTTCTTTAAACTGGTGGTGGGTAAATTGGTGGTGGTTTAAACAGTACGTAATTTTTTTTTTTTTTTTTTTTTTTTAATTGTAAATGTTACAATCTGCCGTTAAAAAATAACTTGAAAATGCTCCTACCTCATTTGAAATTTCACCAACTGCTATTTAAAAAATAATCCCAAATGTTTCCACTTCGTTTGAAATTTCACCAACTACTATTAAAAAATATTTCAAAAATGATCCAAATTTATTTGAAATGACACCAATTCTACACCTTTTTTTTTTTTTTTTTTTTTTTATAAAGAATGGTTCCCACTTTATTTGAAATTGTGGTTAATGATTATTGGTATTTTGAAAAGAAACCATAAATTTCCCACTTTTTTTAAAATTTTGGATGGTTTACTAAATTGATAACTGCTCTTAAGAAAGAATTCGTACATTTTCTAATTATTTTTAATGTTGATATTATTTACGTTCATCTTTATTTATTTATTTATTTTTCCCTTCATAGTTAAAGAGTTATGTATGTTATTTTGTTTACTTGGTTAAATGAAGAAGAAAGAAAGAAAGAAAGGAGATTGAAAGAAATAAGAAAAAAAAAATAAACTGTTGTCTGTCACTTTCAATTTTATAATGCTTATTGTTAAACAAAACTTTCTTTTTAATAAATTGAAGGGGGGGGGAGTAATAAACTAAAGGGGGGGGAGGGAGGGTAGGGGTGAAAACTTTAGCTTTTAAAAAGAACTACATTACAAAAATAGGTTCATTTGATCAAATGGATTCGCGACTTAAACATCCTTTTACTGGCGTAATCGCTGGTCCAACTGGAAGCGGGAAAACACAGTTTGTAAAGGGTCTTATTCTAGCTGAGGGAAATACAGTGATTGAACCTGCTATTGATAATATTATTTGGTGTTACGGGGAATATCAAGATGCTTACGACCATCTGGCTAGTCTGGTCCCTCGGATACGATTTGTGGAGGGCTACCCCAATGATCTATTGGAGTCCCTGGACCGAAGTCAAAGAAACCTGGTTGTGATAGACGATCTCATGTCAGAAAGCGGCAACAATGTTAAGGTCACTGAACTATTTACCAAAGGTAGTCATCACAGAAACCTATCGGTTATTCTCATACTACAGAATTTATTTTACAAGGGGAAGGAAATGCGAACCATTAGTTTGAACGCTCATTACATGGTTCTGTTTAAAAACCCGAGAGACGCTTCGCAAATTACACATTTAGCGCGCCAAATGTACCCCACTAAGTCCAAGTATATGATGGAGGCCTACCACGATGCGACATCCGCCCCCTACGGCTATCTCTTCGTAGATTTAAAGCCAGAAACCCCCGAAATCGTACGTCTCAGAACCAGAATTTTTCCCGGCGAATATCCCATCGTTTACACTCCAAAGGTATAAAGGATTGTGTTTAGAACGGACGGCAATCATTTGAAGATGTCGAGGCGTGTGCATCACAACGCTCCCTACCTGCATGTGCTGGCTAAGGGAAGCGACAAGCAACGACAGGGTGTGATACAAGGAGCCAACAAGGAACTGATACATTGTTTGTGCGAGTGCGCCCTCAACGTTCTCAACGGTAATATTTCCCTCACACCATCCCAGAAGAAAAAGTTAATCAAATACAAGCGTCAAATGCGAGTTCTCAGCAATAAGAAACTCAGCGTTCAAAAGAAAAAGAAAGTATTACGTCAGAAAGGAGGTTTTCTCGGTGCTTTACTCACTCCAATATTGGGCGCTCTTGGTGGATTATTGTTTAAATAAACATGGAGTACACCAAGAAAATGGTTCTGGTACCTCAGGAAACGTTGACAAAACTTCAATCGATCAGACGATTGGAACAAACACCGACCACGCGCGTGGTACACAGTTTAGATGGTGAGATGAGAGAGCTACTGGAAAGGAAAAACCTTTCAGACGAGGATAAAATTAAACTGTACCACCAGACGCTGCACAGATACATTAACTTAAATAAACAAAGAATGGCACCGCTGACTATGACTTTAGAAACCAAGAAGACGGATAATCAACCACCCAAACTGGAGCCGATGCCGCACGGTCCACCGAAGTTGGAGCGTTAGGGTTAGGGTTAGGGTTAGGGTTAGGGTTAGGGTTAGGGTTAGGGTTAGGGTTAGGGTTAGGGTTAGGGTTAGGGTTAGGGTTAGGGTTAGGGGTTAGGGGTTAGGGTTAGGGTTAGGGTTAGGGTTAGGGTTAGGGTTAGGGTTAGGGTTAGGGTTAGGGTTAGGGTTAGGGGTTAGGGTTAGGGTTAGGGTTAGGGTTAGGGTTAGGGTTAGGGTTAGGGTTAGGGTTAGGGTTAGGGTTAGGGTTAGGGTTAGGGTTAGGGTTAGGGTTAGGGTTAGGGTTAGGGTTAGGGTTAGGGTTAGGGTTAGGGTTAGGGTTAGGGTTAGGGTTAGGGTTAGGGTTAGGGTTAGGGTTAGGGTTAGGGTTAGGGTTAGGGTTAGGGTTAGGGTTAGGGTTAGGGTTAGGGTTAGGGTTAGGGTTAGGGTTAGGGTTAGGGTTAGGGTTAGGGTTAGGGTTAGGGTTAGGGTTAGGGTTAGGGTTAGGGTTAGGGTTAGGGTTAGGGTTAGGGTTAGGGTTAGGGTTAGGGTTAGGGTTAGGGTTAGGGTTAGGGTTAGGGTTAGGGTTAGGGTTAGGGTTAGGGTTAGGGTTAGGGTTAGGGTTAGGGTTAGGGTTAGGGTTAGGGTTAGGGTTAGGGTTAGGGTTAGGGTTAGGGTTAGG